>NC_082738.1:49722260-50351293 GCF_030144855.1 Hypanus sabinus
CAAAAATAGGCAATTAAACAAGGAATCCATAAGTCAAGACAAAAATGGGAAAGTGACTTGAATATTAAAATTGAAGAAACAAATTGGTCAAGACTATGTCTTGATAGTATGACAAATACAATAAATGTCCAGTTAAGATTAGTGCAATATAATTTTTTTACATCAATTATATATTACACCACAAAAAATAAATAAATTAAACCCAAATTTATCTGATCAGTGTTTCCGATGTAACAAAGAAATCGGTACTTTTTTACATTCTACTTGGTCTTGTTCTAAAATTCAACCTTTTTGGACAAATTTAAGAGTTTTATTGGAACAAATTATTGGAACACAACTTCCACATAATCCAATATTATTTTTATTAGGCGATATTGAAGGGATAAAACCGATACCCAAATTGAATAAATATCAGAGAAAATTCATAAAAATTGCACTGGCAGTAGCCAAAAAGGCTATTGCAGTTACTTGGAAATCAGATTCATACTTAAGTATAGATCGTTGGAAGAATGAAATTTCCAGCTGTATTCCACTTGAAAAAATTACTTATAATTTAAGAGATAAATATGAAACATTTTTGAAAATTTGGCGCCCTTATTTACAAAGGATTAAATATATAGGTGCTCCGAAGATAAAATAATTGGTTATTTGGGGAAAGAAATAAATATATATACTAAAGTTATTACGATCTCCGTGGAGCATGTGGGGATCTTCCGATATCCAGGCACTCTTTCTTTCTTTCTTCCTTTTTTTCTATAGGGATGTTAGGGGGGAGGGGGGAAGGGTATATTTTTTTTCTTTCTATAATCATTTGAAAACTCAATAAAAAAAGTTTTTTAAAAAAAGAGAACCTGCTCATTCCAGATGTTATTCTGTAAGACATAGGAGCAGAATTAGACCATTTGGCTCATCGAGACTGCTCTGCCATTCCCTCTCAACCCCATTCTTCTGCCTTTTCTCCATAACTTTTGACACCCTGACTAATCAAGAACATATTAATCTCTGCTTTAAATATACTTAAACACTTGGCCTTTACAGCCATCCGTGGCAATAAATGCCACAGGTTCCCAAGCATCACACACAAAATAATGGAGAAACTCAGAAGGCCAGTCGGCATCTATGGAAAAGAGTACAGTTGACGTTTCGGACTGAAAACCCACTTTATCTAGGCCTTTCAATATTTGATGAGTCTCAATGAGATCACCTCTCATTCTTCTAAACTCTAGTCAGCACAGGCCCAGAGCCATCAAATGCTCCTCATACATTAACCCTTTCATTAAACCTTTGTTAGCCCCTTTGACTAAACCTCTGAATTGCTGCCAAAGCATTAACATCCATACTTAAATAAGGAAACCCAAAAAAACAATTTTGTTCAATGTATTATAGATGTGATCACACCAGTCCTCCCAACATTTGTGTTCAGTTCCCTTACCTATAAACAATAATATAATTTACAAATAATTTGCTGTATCTGCCTATCTGTTGTTTTGTTGATCATGCCCTAAGATGCTTGGGTTCTTCTGCGTTTAAAGTCTCCCATTGTTAAAATAAATGTCTTTTTTTGTATTTTCCTGGTCAAAATGGGCAACTTCATATTTTCTCTCGTAATCCAATTACCAGCTTTTTGTGCACTGAACCTGTTGAAATCTCTTTTGTCCTCTTCACGACTTGTATTCCTACATACCATTATATAATTGGCAAACTTAACAGTCACATCTTAAACTCTGGAAGGAATGGTAGTAGCACACCACTTGATATCTCTTGGAAGCATAGTACATTCACCGGTATCCATGGAACATGTTGCTCTCTAAAGAACTCAAATAAATTGGTCAAACACAATTTCCCATTCACAAAACCATGTAGATTTTACCTGATGACCTTGAATTTTTCTAAGTTTCCCTGTGATAGATATTAAATAGACTGGCCAGTAAAGTCCTGCTTTCCATCTTCCTTTCTGAATTAAAATTGCTTGTGCTAGTTTCCAAAGTATCATTCAGTCACGTGAATTGAAAATGCTTGTAAGGTTAAATATTGGTGATCATTGTATTTTTAGATGCTATTACTGTATCAAAGTCCTCTCTTATGTTTGTAGGACTTCTTTTCCAATGACTGATATACCTATTCTATTTACTTTAGGTGTTATTAATAGACAATAATGGAGTTTATTCGGTGCTTATTGTAATTTTCTCTTAATTCTGCTTGCAAAACTAATAGTTGCAGGAAATTAAAAACAACTTAAAAAGAAAATGATTACATTAATTTTGATGTGATAAATCCACTAATAAGAAATTAGATAGCATATTTCCTTTTTTAAAAATAGCTAACCACATAAAATATGATTTTATTGCCAGCAGACCATACGAGCAATTATTTCTGGGTGAAATAACACCAAATATGAAATAGGAATTTTTTTAAGCCAGAGGGTGATGAATCTGTGGAGTTCATTGTCATCGACAGCTGTGGAGGCCAAGTCATTGGATATTTTGAAAGCAGAGCTTCTTGATTATAAAGGGTGTCAAAGGTTACAGGGAAAAGGCAGGAAAATTATGTTGAAATGTATAATAAATCAGGTATGACTGAATGGCAGAGCAGTCACAATGAGCTGAATGGCCTAATTTTGCTCCTATGCCTAATGGACTGGGTACTTCCAAATGTCATCCACAATAAGGCACTTAACCTTTTTCCCCAGAGACAGGTGTGACTCACTGTTTGTGTAGTGTACGTCCAAACACATTGGAACTTAAAGCTCCACACTATGACTGTCATGAAGTAGTCTCAGTAGAACTGGGAGCAAATCAGACTATAGGAGAATTCTAAAGTCTATGCGAACAGCGAGTGCAGCATTTACCTTGAAGATACCCACTCATTGCAGCATGCCATCATTAGAGGTATTGTTATGGCAATAAATGGATACTTTTCAGAGCAAGAGGCACAGATGTGCCCATTTGTGAAGAGTTTATACATGCAGAGTTTGAGAAGAGTCACATCCTACCTGTATCCCTCTGATGAACAATACATTTGTAGGCTCCAATATTCCAGCACTGTCATTGAGATACATGACTTTAGAAAGACATTCTGTCACACTCTCCCATCCAGACTGCTCCCTGTAAGGAGCTCAAGATTACTTTGAATCTTACCTACCTCACTACGGGATCTTATCAAGCAGTCACTGCAAATCTTTGCCTTGTTTCCTAATTTGCTACATCAGTATTCCTAAAGAAATAATTTTGTCAACTTTTAATTTCAACTGGGATTTTGGAGCACAGCACAGGCCCTTTGGGCACAATGTTGTGCTGTCCTTTTAAACAACTCAGCTATCAATTTCGTCCTACCTTTCCAATAGCTTTTTCTTCAATTCATGTGCCTATCTAAGAATTAATTAAATGTCCCTAATGTACCTGCCTGTACCACCACCCCGGCATCCCATGCACTTGGATAAAGAACTTAAAGGGAAGGCCTCAATGGAACCATGTACCCCAAATGCTGCCATTAACATGGAGCACCAAATATCAGTCATGGGAGCCCAGGTCACACAAAATATCACTCACACCCAGCTTTGCAGGTACACTGCAATGAGCAGAACACAAAACCATAAAATGCTGGAAACACTCAACAGGTCCAGCAACATCTGTGGAAAGAGAAACCCGTTTCAGGTTCAGGCTTTTTGTAGAACTGATTTTCATACATAATGAATTGCTTCTCTGGTTACTTAAATAGCCTGTGTTGTTGTGGATATTGAGTGGCACCTGGCTTAACAATGCAGGACCTCTACAATAAAAAACTGAGGATTCCCGCTCTCTCATTTATTTTATTTAGAAATACAGCACCGTAACAGGGCCCAATTACACCCATGTGACCAATCAACCTACTACCCTGTAGTCAGGGGTGTCAAACTCATTTTAGGTCACGGGCCGGATTGGGCAAAATGCAGCTTCATGGGGGCTGGATCAGTCGGGCGCGTGCGAACGCAGCTTTCATTGCCTCCGTTTTTTCAGCCTGTTCTCATGTGTCTCAGTCTCTGCTATAACTACAAAGTGTTTCACTTCACAAATTCCGTTTCTTATGAAGAAGACTGCTGAGCAAGCATTATTTTTATGATTGGTATTAACTTACAATCATAGGCTTCATATCGCCGGGCCATTAATAATTAAAATAATAGATCTATCTAGAATGATCTCGTGGGCCAGATATAATTGTCCGCTGGGCCGGATATGGCCCGCGGGCCTTGAGATTGACACCTATGCAGTGTACATCATTGGAACGTGGGAGGAAAACCACACAGTCACAGGGAGAACATACAAACTCCTTACAGGCAGCAGCAGGAATTGAACCTGGGTCGCTTGTGCTATAGTGGCATTACGCTAACCATTTGATTACCATGCCATCCATATCGAAGCAATGACAGCCTGACATATCTTGTGAGGATATGAAATTTCTTTCCTGCATCATCCCTGGTGGAGACTAGCTGCTCCTACTAGGCTCTTCTTACATAGGTGTCCTGATCTCCTTGCCACACAGGATTACCCTCCTGGCAAAACCCTCATTGACTATGACATTGTCCCTTGAAGTGAAAGTGTGAGTGTCTCTCTCTCACCCGAGTCATTGTGATCTCTATGGCAACCTGATATGCTACTGTTGTGTGGCTCTCATAGATACTGTAAAATTGAGGGGTAATCCCCATTTTATATTTCTGTACAGCTGGGATAAACTGAAGGGTCAGGTAAGAATCATGCAAACCTCAATTTAGTGTTTGTTTCTGCTTGTAAACCCCTAATTTTGCTTCAAAGAGTATCTTGGACAGTTTCACAATTGTTGCAATGGATAGGTTTAGCGCAAGAAGTGTTTTAGCACACAAAGTCGATGGAATCTAATTTTGAGGCAGATACATGCAAAGACCATAAGACATAGGAGCAGAATTAAGCCATCCAGCCTGTTGTGCCTGCTCCGCCGAATACAAAAGTATTCATCCTCCTGTGACATTTCTTTAAAGTTCCTACAAGCATACAGTATAGAGTTAGCCTGAACAGATTTGCAATGGAAAATTAAATATGCTATTCCTACAAATAAAAGGTCAGGGTACATTGGCCACAGACCAGATGCAAATCCAAACTCTGCAATAAAATTGTGCAGACACAGCAAATGTTGAATAAATAGCAGTGCTATAATGGAAGCAAAAAGTCAAGTCACTTTTTATTGTCATTTCGACCATAACTGCTGGTACAGTACACAGTAAAAATGAAACAACATTTTTCAGGACCATGGTTCTACATGAAACAGTACAAAAACTACACTGAACTACATAAAACAACACAAAAAAAAAATACACTAAAGACCTACCCAGGACTGCATGAAGTGCACAAAACAGTGCAATAAACAAAACAATAGGCACAGTAGAGGGCGGTAAATTGGTGTCAGCCCAGGCTCTGGGTATTGAGGAGTCTGATAGCTTGGGGGAAGAAACTGTTACATAGTCTGGTCGTGAGAGCCCGAATGCTTTATTACATTTTTATTATTTTTTAAATTTTATTTACTACAATAAAGACCATTACAAAGTCTTTATTACATAAGACATAGAATATGTCAGTACAGCACAGGAACAGACCCTTTAGCCCATGATATTTGTGTCAAGCAGGATATCAAATTAAACTAGTTCTCATCTGTCTGTACACAATCCATATCCCCCATTCCCTGCATATTCATGCGTCTATCTAAAAGCCTCTTAAATGGCACTATCTGGCAGCCTGTTCCAAGCAGCTATCACACTTTGTGTAAAAAAAAATACCATGCACATCTTCCTTAAACTTCCCCCATTGCATTTTAAATGCAAGTCCTCTAGTTCATGAGACTACTACCCTGAAAAAAGAATTTGACTGTCGATGGCTCTCATAATTTTATAAACCTCTATCTGGTTTTAGTATTTCATGTACCTTACATTGACAGGTTTGGTTAACCTTGCCAGTGATTATTGTTTTAGTCTGCAGGTCAGAACAGTTAAATTGCATTCAGTATTGACTAAATAAGAAGGTTTTACTGCATTCTACAAGAGATAAGTGTGTGTCATTATGTTTCTGTATCACTGGAAGATTGCGCTGATGTGAATTACAAATTGTTATGTCAATTCTATGGAAACAAAATACTTGGAAATATCATTTAAAATTGCCACTCTATTGTGGCTGTATTTTATTGATGTAGAGTGTTCTATAGGCGTTTCAAAGAGTAAAGTTTTTTAATCAATTATATTCCCTGTTGTGGTCTCTTGGTGAGATGCGATTCCACGTAAAGTAAAAAGTAAATGAAGATCAGAAGCCTTGGTGATTAGTGTTAGTGCAAACACCTTGATTAATGAAACATGTATATCGTGGTGTAATAGTTATTTTATACTCTGTTTTAGGTCCCAGAAAATGAAAGCTGGTGCTACCTAGTGATGAGGTTAAAATGACTGCCTACAGAAGCTTTGCTACTGGTTATTAAATCTATTCATACTATCCTTTGGTCTTAACAGTCACATACTTACAGATGCTGATTGCGACATTTCAATGGTAAATTTGACCATCTTAATTAACTAATCAGAAATAACTGTTCAGATCCAGCCAGTCAGGATTAAGCATTAACCCCACCCATGCCCTGCTCACTCGTGAGGGTATATAAGGAGGTGTCTCTAAGGGAATTTGTTCTTTTAACCAACTTGTGCTTGAGGAAGATGGTTCAGTTTACCATTGAAATGTTGCAATCAGTATTTGTAAGTGTGTGACTGTTAAGGCTAAAGTTAGATAGAGGTTAAAGATAGAGTTTGGATAGAGGTTAGAATGAGTTACAAGACAGTAATGGAGTGGGCTGAACTGGCTTCCCCATTCAAGCAAGGTCTGGGCTTATGTGGTACTCCAGCAACTCTTGGACATATTGTTCATACAACAGCCGATCCCTTAATGTCCTGTCAGTCATACCAGGCAAAGGGTCAAAGACTCTACAGACTCGGTGACAATTCTGGGCCTATGTTTAAATAATTTAAATCATTTTATTTTAACATTAATTTGTATGTTTTAATAAAAAATAAATATTTTGCTGTAAGTATATCTGTAAAGTATTTGCCTACATTTTACATATCCCTCAATTTCAGAAATATTTAAAAAAGGCTTTTATAAAGTTCTCAGCTTTGATGGGAGATGAAGCTCCACCCACAGACTTGTTTCCTATCAAAGGAAACCACCTACTCACTATTGAGGCCTCGTTGCATAACTACAAGGTGCAGAAGGTCAGCAAGATCACCTCTCCCCATCTGGGTCAGGTGCTGTAGGTGGGGATATGCTGAGTGATCCCAGATGGTGGATTAGATTCTGAATTAACACAGCAAGTACAATCATTTAAAGTATATATAATCAAACCTTTGGTTATATTCTATTCATGAATAACACTTCAAAGTTCAAAGTAAACTTATTATCAAAGTTATATAGGTCATCGTATACTACCCTGAGATTCATTTTCTTGCAGGCATTCACAAAGAAATACAATAGAATCAATGAGGAAATGCACATAACAAGGATGGACAAACAACCAATGTGCAAAAGACAACAAACTGTGCAAATACAAAAAGAGGAAAGAAACTAAATAATAATAAATAAATGAACAATTTATTGAGAACCTGAGTTGTAGAGTCCTTGAAAGTTGTGGAATCAGTTCAGTGTTAGAATGAGTGAAGTTGAATCCTCTGGCTCAAGAGCCTGATGGCTGAGGAGAAATAACTGTTCTTGAATTTGGTGGTGTGGGACTTAAGGCTACTGTACCTCCTTCCTGATAGCAGCAGTGAGAAGAGTGTGTTCCTGGCTGTAAGTGTTAATACGTAAAGCATTTTGTCCAACTGCACACCATTTTGAAATATTTGGTTGCAAGTCTTCACAAAAAATAACAACATTGGTTCCAATTAACAAATCATGTGAATTCATATTTGCAATATCTTGTACATGCTCAATAATTACACAATATAAAACGGTGAGAATACATCACACGAGGAAAACGTATTTTATTTATCAACATCATATTCTTCAAAGGTTTCCTCATATTGCAAAATACAGTCATAGAGGGCAGCTCAGGCTTGTTGGGCTGGAAGAGTCTGTTACTGTGCTATATATGTCTAAATAAAATAAAATTTACTGCATTCAATGAAAAAAACATTACACTCTTAAGCCTCTCCAGGAGACCAACCATAAAAGGGCCAGGTTTTCAAGATCACTGCCCTGCTGGAATGGACCACAGTCTGAAATAGTCAGCAAACCCTGGAGGTATGTTGGAATATTGCAGATGTAGTTGCAGGACTATGCTAGTAACAAAATAACATACTACTGTATACTCTTCTCTCAAGGTCAAGCTCAGAAAGTTGAGTTGGTATTGTGACCAAGGCTGGAAGTTGGTGAGGGAGAAAAGGAAGGAGGGAGGGCATCTGGATAGGTAGATTGTGACTGGGGAGACTGATGGCACCACTGGGGCTCTGGAAAGCGAGTAGGAAATACCATTCCTGAAGAGGGCAGCAGATGGGAAGTAGAGGCACGTTCATGTTGGCAGTGATAGTAAAAGCGATATCAGATGGACTGAGGATCATAGATACAGCATGGAAACAGGTCTTTGGCCCACCAACACCACACCTACTGGAAAATTCCCATTATTACATTAGTCCTACCTTGATCTATTCTCCACATATTCCCATCAAATTTCACCACTAACCTACAGTGAACAACCCATACATTTTAGGGATGTGGGAGGAAAGCAGAGAAATGTATGCAATCACAGGGAGAACATGCAAACAGACAGGATTGGAGATCGGGGTTGAACCCGGTTTGCTGGATCTGTGAGGGAGCTACTCAAACAGCTGCACCACTGTATGTCCCCTAGTCTAGGGTCAGAAATGAGATTGGGGTTTGGGGATTGCAATTTCTTGTGAGGAATAGCCTTAGAATTTAGATAACTTACAGGAACACACTACAACACTTTTCCCAAAGAGCTGCTTTATGACAGGCCAATGTCTACATCTATCCGCTGTAGTTCAAGAGCATTACATGGATGATAAATTCATACCATGCAGACTGACATGCAAATCAGGACAGAGTTGAAAGAGTGGCTGACAACAGGATGAGTTTAATAATTGCCTGGAATTTGATCTGGAACTGATCACAAACATGGCTTACCAGCATTTGATTTACTTTCGATGCTATGCCATCCAAGTTTAAGGTACATCAGCTAAATTATATTGATGGCCAATCTTACCTGTTCAAAAATAACATTCCACAGTTTGGCCAAAGAATAGTCCAGAGGAATGAGATCTAGTGGAAGGTACCTGGCTTCAGGAATACCATAAGACCATGACGTAGGACAGAAATAGGCCAATCAGCCCACATCATGGCTGAATTATTATCCCTCTCAATCCCATTCTCCTGCCTTCTCCCTGTGACCTTTAGCATTCTGATTAATCAGCCTCCGCTTTAAATATACTCAATGACTTGGTCTCCACAGCCATCCACAGCAATGAATTCCACAGATTTACCACCCTCTGGTGAAACAAATTCCTCATTTATGTTCTAAATGGACATCCCTCTATTCTGATGCTGTGCCCTCTGGTCCTAGAATCAAGAAATACCCTTTCCACATTCACTCTATCTAGGCCTTTCAATATTCGATAGATTTCAATGAGATCACCCCTCATTCTAAACTTCAGCGAGTAAAGCTCCAGAACCATCAAACGCTCCTCAAACATTAACCCTTTCATTCCTGGAATCATTCTTGTAAACCTCCTCTCGACCCTCTCCAATGCCAGCATATCTTCTTCAATAAGGGGCCCAAAACTGTTCACAATACTCAAGTGCAGTCTGACCAATACCTTATAAAGCCTCAGCATCACATCCTTGCTCTTATATTCAAGTTCTCTCGAAGTGAATGCTAACATTGCATTTGCCTTCCTTACCACTGACTCAACCTGCAAGTGAACCTTTAGGGAATCCTGCACAAGGACATCCAAGTCCCTTTGCACCTTTGAGATTTTTGAATTTTCTCCCCCATTTAGAAGATAGTCTATGCCTTTATTCTTTCTACAAAGTGCATGGGCATACACTTCCTTACTCTATTTTCCATCTGTCACTTCTTTGCCCATTCTGCTAATCTAAGTCCTTTTTCAGACTCCCTGCTTCCTCAACACTACCTGCCCCTCCACCCAACTTTGTATCATCTGAAAACTCCATCATCCAAATCGTTGACATATAATGTGAAAAGAAGTGGTCCCATATTGATCCCTGCGGAACACAATTAGTCACCGACAGCCAACCTGAATATGTCCCCTTTAATTCCACTCTATTTCTCCCACCAGTCATCCAATCTTCTATCCATGCTAGTATCTTTCCTGTAATACCATGAGCTCTTATCTTGTTAAATAGCCTCATGTGCAGCCCCTTGTCAAAGGCCTTCTGAAAATCCAAGTAAACAACATCCACTGACTCTCCTTTGTCTATTCTGCCTGTTATTTCCTCAAAGAATTCCAACAGATCTGTCAGGCAAGATTTCACTTTAAGGAAACCATATTAACTTTGGCCTCATTTATCATGCACCTCCAAGTACCCTGAAACCTCTTTCTTAGTAATGGACTCCAACACTGAACCCAGGCTAACTGGGTTATAATTTCCTTTCTCTGCCTCCCTCCCTTCTTAAAGAGTGAAGTGACATTTGCAATTTTCCTGTCCTCTGGAACCATTTCCGAATCTAATGATTCTTGGAAGATCTTTACTAATACCTCCACAATCTCTTCAGCTACCTCTTTCTGAACCCTGGGTGTAGTCCAACTGGTCCAGGTGACTTAGCTAACTTTAGACTTTTCAGCTTCTAAGCACTTTCTCCTTAGGAATAGCAACTACACTCACTTCTACCCCTGACACTCCAGAATTTCTGGTATATTTCTAATGTCTTCCACAGTGAAGACTGACATAAAATACTTTGTAAATTTATTTCTTTGTCCCCCATTACTACCTCACCAGTGTCTTTTTCCAGCCATCCGATATCCATCCTCACCTCTCTTTTACTCTTTATATATCCGAAAAAGCTTTTAGTATCTTCTTTTATAATATTAGCTAGCTTACCTTCATATTTCACATTTTCTCTCTTTATGGCTTTTAGTTACTTTCTGCTGATTTTTAAAAGCTTTCCAATCCTCTAACTTCCCACTAATTTTTGCTCTATTATATGCCCTATCTTTGGCTTTTTTGCTGTCTTTCACTTTCCTTGTCACTCACGGTTGCCTCATCCTTCCTTTAGAATACTTCTTCAGCTTTGTGATGTATCTATCCTGCACATCCCAAATTGCCCCAGAAACTCCAGACATTGCTGTTCTACCCTCACCCCTGATTGTGTCCCTTTCTAATCAACCAGCTATCTCCTCTCTCATGCCTCTATAACTCCACTGTAATACTGATACATCCAACTTTATCTTCTCCCTCTCAAACTGCAGGGTAAATTCTATCATATTATGATTACTGTCTCCTAAGGGTTCCTTTACCTTAAGCTCCTCTAATGAAATCTGGTTGATTACACACCACCCAATCTAGAATTGCCTTTCCCCTAGTGGGCTCAATCACAAGCCGCCCTAAAAAGCCACCTTGTAGGCATTCTACAAATTCTCTCTCAGGATACAGCACCAACCTGATTTTCCCAATCTACCTGCATATCAAAATCTCCTTATGATTATTGTAACATTGTCCTTATTACATGCCTTTTCTATCTCCTGTTATAATTTATATCCCACATCCTGGCTACTCTTCAGAGGCCTGTATACAGTTCCTATAAAAAGTATTCACTCCCCCTTGGAAGTTTTCACATTTTATTGTTTTACAGCATTAAGTAACAGTGGATTTAATTTGGCTTTTTTTTACAATGAACACTGATCAACAGAAAAAGACTCTTTCATGTCAAAGTGAAAACAGATCTCTACAAAGTGATCAAAATTAATTGCAGCCACCACCATGCTTCACGACAAGGATGGTGTGTTTTTGATGATGTGCCAAACATAGCATTTAGTCTGATGGCCAAATCGCACAATTTTGGTTTCATCAGACCATAAAACCTTCTTCCAGCTGATGTCTGGCAAACTCTAACTGAGATTTCATGTGAGTTTTTTAACAGTGGCGTTCTCTTTGCCCCTTTTCCATAAAGCTGCAACTGTGAAGGACCTGGGCAGCAGTTGTTGTATGCGCAGTCTCTCCCGTCTCATTCACTGAAGTTAGTAACTCCTCCAGAGTTGTCACAGATCTCTTGGTGGCCTCCCTCACTCATCCCCTTCTTGCACAGTCACTCAGTTTTTGAGGAAAGCCTGCTCTAGGCAGATTTACTGCTGTGCCTGATTCTTTCTACTTCTTGATGATTGACTTAACTGTACTCCAAGGGATATTCAGTGACTTGGAAATTTTCTTGTATCCTGACTTGTGCTTTTCAATAACCCTTTTGTGGAGTTGTTTAGAGTGTTCTTTTGTCTTCGTGGTCTAATTTTTGCCAGGATACTGACTCAACAGCTTTTATCAATTTTTTATCTTTTATCAATTCAAACACCTCGACTGCACACAGGTCTCCAAAAACAGATCTCCATTTAACTAAGCATATAACTTCTAAAACTGATTGGCTGCACCAGTGATGATTTGGTGTGTCATATTAAAGGGGGAGGGGTGAATACTTATGCAATCAATTATTTTGTGTTTAATATTTGTAATTAATTTAGATCACTTTGAAGAGATCTGTTTTCACTTTGATACAAAAGAGGCTTTTTCTGTTGATCAGTGTCAAAAAAAGCCAAATTAAATCCACTGTGATTCAATATTGTAAAACAATAAAACATGAAAACTTCCAGGGGGGGGGGGGGCTGAATACTTTTTATAGACACTGTATAACTCCCATCAGGGTCTTTTTACTCTTGCAGTTTCTTAACCCCACCCACATGGATTCTACATTTTTCAATCCTATGTCACCTCTTTCTATTTTATTTTATTTTTAACCAACAGAACTACCCCACCCCCTCTGGCAACCTGCCTGTCCTTTCAATCAAATGTGAGTCCTTGGATGCTAAGTTCCCAACTATTTTTTTTACAGCCATGATGCCCACAACGTCATACCTGCCAACCTCTATCTGCACTACAAGATGGAGTTTAGATGCTGTGGATGCAGATGGGGATCATGATCCATTCAACAGTTATTCAGACTGGGATGAATGTAGCTGATTAGGACTGACATTTTTAGGCAGTTGAAGGGTTGTCAAGGACCAGATCTGTGTATTCAGATCACTGTTCAGATGGCTAGTCTTGACATTTGGGCATTGGAGCTGGAGGAGTAGGGAAACATCATTTTCAGTTTATATATGACACAACAGTTAACATAATGCTATTACAGTGCCAGAGACCCAGGTTCAATTCTTGCTGCCGTCTGTACGTTCTCCCGTGACCACATGGGTTTCCTTCGGGTGCTTAAATTTATCCCCACAGTCCAGAGATTTACGAGTCAGCAGGTTAATTGGTCACATTGGTGTAGCTGAGCAGTGGGTTCATTGGGCTGGAAAGGCCTATCTCTAAATAAAAATAAATGTGGGATGGGAAATGTCATTATCATATTTCATTCTGGGGAAAAATTATTTTCTATTGTATGATGCAGAAAAACAATTGGCAACTATGTGTATTAGGAATGGAGCCTACCTCATGGAAAATAAATGTTTCAGCCCAACTATTCTTTAACGGTAACTGTCCCCTCCACACACCTCTTCCAAAGCTACTTCTTGCCACACATCACTTAACATCAGAGCTTAACTTCTGCTTTGAATTTTCTGCCTCTGGAAATAAACCTAGTAGTTTGGATTGCTCATTTCTATAAATCATTTTATTAACTTACATTTAATGTCTGCATGTTTGCTGCGCAGTTCCATTTCAAACCTTATTATCCCAGTAAAGAATCATAGTCATACAGCATGGAAACAAGCCGTTCAACTCAACGTTGGCCATCAAATATCCAGTTACATTAGTTCTACACAAATCCCATTTTATTCTCCCTGTGTTCCCATCAATCTCCCTGATTGAACCATTTACCTAGAGCAATGATTCACAGTGGCTAATTAGCCTATCAACCGATACGTCTTTAGGATGTGTAAGGAAACCAGAGCACCTGCTTATCATGACTCTGTTCCAGTGCTCTGGTTCCCATCCTCTTGCAGTTCTAGTTTAATATTCCAATAATCAGTTATATTCATTGCACCTGGAACAACTCATTGAAGGAATGAAAGAAAACAGTAAATCCTCTTCACAATATTTATCGATCAGATTAAAAGCACACTGAGATTTTGTGACTCCTTAGTGAGTCAAAAAAGTTTCAAATTCAAGTCTTACTTCAAAACTACAATGTACAATCATGCAGAACTGAGAAGTAAACCATCAGAAATGATGTAGGTAATTATGACAGAAATAAGACCATATATTAGATAATTGTTTATGTCTATGTGTTTGTCCTTGTCTTGTAATATATTGTGCTGTTGAAAAAAGCTAACTTTCATGGTATTTATGTCCAGTATATGTATTCCTATGACAACAATAAACTTGGAACTTGAAGTAGATATTTGAACTTAAATAAAAAATGATACTTTTCAAACACATTTCACAACTTCAAAATGCCCTGAAGTGCTCTATAACTCACAAAGTAAATCTGACATCACATTATTCGAAGAAGACTGCTTAAGAAAAAGATCTATACACAGCAAGAATTACAACAGCAAAGTGATGATTACCTTATTCACTGATAGTAGTTGAGGATCAATATTTAAAATAAAAATAAATTCAGACCAAATAATTAACACGCAGTGAAAAAAATATTTTTATGTGGCAGCAACATTTTAAGCACAGCATCAGGAACATGTATCTAAAAAAGCTCGATTGGTCTGACCAAATATTTTGACAGAGAAACCAGTATTCGTTTGCATTCAAACAAGTTAAAAATTGACATACAGGCAATATAAAACCAGCCCTTTTAAAAATGTGCTCATTCAACGTGGGGTATATTTTAGGACAACACCAGTGGTTCGAGCAAGCATTCAATCAAGTCTTCCAAAGGCACATTTGGAAGGGCAGGTTCTTCTTGCCTCCTGATTAAACAAGAAGAGGATGAAATTGAGCCAGAAACTGTGGAACTAAAACAAGAAATTAAACAAGAGGTAAACGAAACCAACGTCATCAAAATGAAAGCCCTAAAGTGGCACCTTTGGCCACTGAAGCATGCTGACTTTCCCCATGCAAAAGCATTCACCTACTCCATTTTGTAACACGAGTACGAACCGGGATTATCAGTCCTACACAGATGCAAACCTTTGCCTTTCACCACTGCCGCTGCTGCGCTCCCCTGGGAAGACGCTTGGGGGCGCATTAATCTGCATCGACAAAATGGATTGTTAAAACATGACAACATACATTGGACAAACCGTCCTTTACATAATTGCACATTGTGTTCAGTGACTTTTTTGAAAAATCATACTTTTCCTTGAATTTCCTTAAATTACCTTGAAGTGTACTTTGCAATAAATCAAAGTTTTTCTCCATTAAATCAAAATGGAACGAATTGGCTAGTGTTTAAAGTTGTTCACATTTGCTCCGCTACAGGCAGTTTTCTCCCAGTCTCCTGCTTGTCCGTTATCTTCAGATGCGAGCGGATGCCTCATAAAATGCTTGACCTGAAGGGCAGATACATCAGCACTACAAGCAGAATTAATTACATTTCTACATTTAAATTCACTTTAATAAGAGTCGGCGAGAAATTAGGTGAATGAAAAAATCCCGGTGGATTAATTTTCATGTCCGTTCAGACCGCGACGCCAGTCCGTATAATTTAGCAAAAGAACAAATAAAAGAGAAATACATTTTAAAAACTGAATTTGCAATCTAGAATCAGCGGTCGGTAATACAGAATCTACAAAGGAACGTCCTGTGGTTATCTTATGAAAAATGCACATTAATTCTTATGAGCAGAATTCAAACAGATGTTTAGAATCAACAGAGCATTTCATTTCTGGCGGAAATCTTTCAACGCCATATCTACGTGTTACAACCTTAAAATAATTTAAAGCCTAAAATTCTTAGTCCGACCAACCAAATGAAGTGACTAATGTTTAAGCAGAGTTATACTTCACAGTCCGAATTCATGATGTCTCAAAGTGTAACCTTTCCATCTTTTGTTCCTGAATCGTGAATTCCTCCTGAATTAACGACCGCCGGACTTATTTGCAAGCTTCGTTAACATGAAACGCTTTGTAGCCGAGTGCATTCCACTAAGATATCCTTTAAGATCAACTTTATTCTTTGGGAAAAAAATGGGAGTTGGTCCGCAGGCTGATTTTATACAGATGTTAGTGGGTGTTTTCTGCACTGTTTGCCAACAGAATACTCCCACTCATTAGAGGGAATGTGGCCCAATCAGTTCTGAGCTTCCCCAGGATGTGGGCCCTCTCTTGGATCTTGAAAGCTAAAACCCCCACGAAACCAGTGAAAGATAGAAAGAAGAACTAAGGACCGCTGGGAGTAAAGTTGTTAAGCACATCTGTAAGTTTGTTTATTTTTACAAATTCACCATTTCTATTTACAGGGTCTGTTTTCCCTGCTTGCTGCCGCCAATCTTCGAAGCTTGGTTGACCACAATATGCAGGAGGATTCCAATTCCCCGTTTTCTCCTGTGGACAGTTCAAGCAACAGCGAGGGGGAACAGGACGCGCAGCAGAAGAGAAATGGCAGAAAGAGGCGTTCAGGCCAAAGGTCTCATAGACCCAGCACCGGGAAGAAAGGCATGAAAATTTCTCCTCTTGCCCAAAGTTTGGAAGATATTCATACCCAGAGAGTTGTAGCCAACGTGAGGGAACGCCAGAGGACACAGTCCCTGAATGATGCATTTGCAACTCTTCGGAAAATCATCCCCACTCTGCCTTCAGATAAACTCAGTAAAATCCAAATCCTTAAACTGGCCACTAGGTACATCGATTTTCTTTACCAAGTGCTGCAGAACGACGAAATGGACAGCAAGGTGACGAGCTGTAGTTATCTGTCACACGAGAGACTCAGTTATGCTTTCTCTGTCTGGAGGATGGAGGAATCTTGGCCCTTGTCTGCTGGGCCTTAGCGACTGCTACCAATCAGGTAAATGTGAAGGACTTGTTGTCGAGATGTTTTCAAAATAGGCCCCTTGTTTCCACTATGTAACTGAAACAGGCAGCTGTTCGAAAAGATAGTGACATGTATAACCCGTGCTATGTAGAAGGGGTTAAATAAACACCTAGCAATAATGAGCTCTTTTCATCTGAGTTTCAAGCGTTCCCAGATGATAACAGCCGCATGCAGTTTAGTTACCCTTTCACGTATGCTCACTTCAAACTGTTTTCCCTGTTTTTTTTTAAACAGGGAAAAAAAACAGATTTAAATCTTAGCAAATGTTACTGTTAGTCACCGTGTATTCTAATCTGCACACAGCCCAATCCTCAAAAAACACCAAATCTGCTCTCTCTCCCAACAAACAAAATTTCCAAATTTGATTACTCTTATAATCTGCAAATTCACACTCTATCGATACATCTTCGGCACTTTAAAAAAAATGTTTGTTTTACTATATCCAAATAATGGTCGGCCGTGGTGGTTCATACTGCACGTGAAACCAAACATCCGCATTCGTTTTTATGACTACAAGGGTCTGGTCCACCTCAGGGGCGCCCAGTCAGGGGCCGGCAACTGGTATTAAAATTGTTTACTATTAGTTCATTTCCGATTAATTCACACCACTTTCTCGTTGACTTGCAGGCACATTGATTTGCTACGTGGGAACTCTACGCCAGCACATTAAGAACATTTTAAAGATGAACTAAGTGTAATCAATAGTCAAGAGCACTTAAATACTGGGTTGCGGATGTGGGTATACCTAGAATTCTACCGGGAGATCAGGCAATGTTGGTCCGTGGATTCAATGTTATCTATTTATTTGCATGTCTTCTGCAAGGCTTCAATCCCACCGGATACCTTGTGGCGAGACTGGGAAATCGTTTTGTAAATCAAGGAAGAAAACTGCGGGCACAAACTCAGAACTTTGTTGTGAAATATTATTATTTTTTATACTTTAATTGGAAACCGAACTTTTATTTCTTGAGAATGGGCTCTGAATGTTGTGAAGTTCTTGATTTATTTTAAGAAAAGCTATATGGCGTTGTGTTTTGTAATAAATGCATATTGCTTCCAGTTCCCTTCCCCCCGTTTTATATATTGCAGTCGAATTTTGGTAACTCTGTTACTCCCTGGGGATCAGAGAGGCCTTTAGTAGTTAAATAAAAATAATTTTTTTCATACAAGTGCTCATAAGCTTCAAGAGAACTATGTTTTCTATATGCTTAAAGTGATCTCTTCATAGAAACAAATATACTACGCGGTTATCAGACAGGATAAGACAATATATCCATGAAGAGCTGTCCTTTTATGCCGGGGCAGCGCAATGAAGACTCCGACTCATTTAGAACAATTTTCTTTTCCGAAAAGATAATTGGGGTTAGTGATTCAGGAACGGAAAATAATCTCACTTTTAGTAAAGGATATCAAATTATTATTTGCTGATCACTTCCTATCAGTTCCCTCCAGACTTAGTGCATAACCAAAATTTTCAGCCTTAAAGTTCTCTGCAAGTACAAGTTAGGCTTTGTTAGGAATTCCCCTTATGAAACTGAAGTTTTTATATAAATATTATTGGTGTATGATTAAAATCTATTTATTTTCTAAATGGTTCTTTCCCAACACTGGGTAGCCAGGTTACGTCAGTCTGAGATTCGGATACACCGGTGGCTATTTTCCTAGTACAGGTGTAGACGGGGTTTACGCTGACTTTCAGAGGATAAAGCGACCAAACGAAAAAGGAGAAGGCGAGGCACGTAAAAAAAGCATAGGATTCAAATAAAACAAAAGTTAACGCCTCAAAGATTTGCTTCACTACCGTCAAAACAAGGAAAGAAAATGAAAGAGGGTAATTCGGTTTACACAATGATGCTGCTTCCATTTGCTGTTATCCAACAAAACTAGGTTTGTTGATCAAAGATAGAATTCAATGGAATGTTAAAATGTGCAGGATTACTTGGTGCAAAAATTACTAGTTCTATCAAACGTTTGCAATATGCTCTAAAATTTAGTCACGAATGATTTAAACTTGTGACGCATTTACCTTTAAAAACAAAAATCAGATTTGCTTTTAATTTTTTATAACTTGAAATAATAAAGCGTACAATAAAATAGAATAGTGCTTTGAAAATATTGAAACAGTACTTTGGTTTATTTACTATGCAGTCAATGGTTCCTGCTTGTTACCTAGCGATTTAGCATTTAAATACTGGAGGACACCTCTAATACAAACCAATGTTAATCATCTGCCCTGCTCGGCTTTGTTTGTACCCTGTAGAAATATAATGTTACAGAATTCTATTATAAAAAATAATTCTGGAAATCAGAGTAACCCTTTGTGCTTTACTCATTCTCCTCTGCATCTGCACTTCTCACACTGTGTTGTTCAGTATTTCTAATAAATCGTTCTACTTTTGACAACAGCAAACGTTATATTTTCAGCTGGTTTTTATAAGATGGGGAAGGCTTAAAATTCCCAGCCGCCACTGGAGTGAGTTCGTTTCCTCTCTCTGACCCTCTTTGTGTAATTCCAGTTTGCTTGGGAGAAATTCTGCTCTGTAACAGTTGAAAGCGCACTGCAAACACACAGTGTCTGTATCGCATTGGGGTTTCAAACCACATCATTAAATGAACTGAATTCAAAATAACTCTCCTTTACCCCACACAAGTTCAGAACTCTGAGTACATCATAACATACGCGCCCAGACCAGGTTTAAAAAACCAAACACTCAAATCACAATCAAAAACAAGGCTTTTACTTTGTCCTACATATTTACCTTTGATTTTTTTAAATTTTGTGTGATCAATATCAAAACCACCCACACCAAAATCTCTAAACCTCCATTGAAAGGAGATTGGGTTGTTTATTCTTCATGGCGAGGACCATGAGAATAAGGGCTTCTGAATTCTCCCTGAAACGTTCATCTCAACATGTGTCTGCCTCCTGCAAATGTAAAGGTTTTAAAAAAAATCCTCCTTTTGTTGTGATTTACAACCAAGCGGCTGTTCGCGTGGAACCCAACTCCTTTAAAATGTAACAAACTCAGCCAGCTCCATCATGGGCTAACCCTCCCCAGTATCGAAGACACCTTTAAAAGGCCAAGCCACAAAACGGAGCCATACATCATTAAGACCCCCATCACCCTCTTGTCATTGCTGCCATCAAGGAGCCTGAAAACAGACACTCACTCAACGTTTCCCTCCGCCATCAGATTTCGGAATGGACAATGAACACTACCTCACTATTTTCTTTTTGCACTACTTGTTTAATTTGATTTTTAAAATATTATTACAATTTATAGATTGTTTTGTTATTGCAATGTACTGTTGCCGCAAAACAACACATTTCACGGCGTATTGATATTCTGACATTTTAACATTCAAAGACAGGTCATGCAATGATTGAAAACAAATCGAGAGTAGGCAGTAGAACAGATCAGATTGACAACTTTTTCTTGGAAGAACGCAGAAAGTAAAGCCACCGAAGACGGTGAGAGATAAGACAGAGAATAACCATACGGTGGACCCCAGGATGACCTGTGAAATCCTAGTGTTTTAATCTTGTAATAGCCAACTGCAGAAAAGAAGGACGCCCCCACATACACTTCACCTTGATAATTCTTTTTCATTGGGCCTTCCTCTGCAGCAAAGGATCTTGGCCCGTCTGCGGAGAAGAGGGACGGGGTCAATGGCCCCGGAGGCGAGTCCGATCAGAGAAAGCAGGACTTTCATTTAGGTTAGGGGGAGTCAGAGGATGGTGAGGTAAAGGTCGCCTCTGGGCGGAGAGATCGTGACCGTGGTTAACGAGGGGAGGAGGACTGGGCGAGATGGAGAGTTACCTCTAAATGTAGGGACAAAATAAACAGGAGGCAGAGGTGAAGTGGGAAGGAAGGACTGGTGCGTGATTATATTTGAATGTGCAGACAATGGAAGGACATGGACCATGTATAGGCTGAATTGATTAATTGTGATTAGCTTAATTAGTTCGTAACAACATCGTGGGCCGAAGAGTCTGTTGCCTGATATACTGTTCTATGTAACGTGACATCAAATTCATTCACGCTCTTCCCCGGGGAGCAGTAGATGAGACCCAGTGCTGATATTCCCAAGACTGACTGTTGTCCACTGTACTATCCTGGATGGATGGAAAGTTTAGATAAACCAGTTTTCCTGCGCTTAGGTTACTTACAATATCAACTTTTTTGTGTGCAAAGGGCCCTTCATGCAGTGTGTAATTTGATTTATTTTATACGACAGCTTATATCCGGAATAACAGATTACAGATTAAGATAAATTTTCTCTTTTTTTTTGTCAGTTTGATTTCCCATAAAACCGTTATCAAACAACACTTTTACCAATATCAGTCTTTAAGAAAAAGTGACAACTTTTTACTAATAACGAGTGATTTATCTAAAAACCCTCATGCGTCCAGTAAACAGCAAATGAGGTGGTGACCGCGGCTGAACAGCGTGTAAAATGTGCGTGAGCTGCACCTAGTGGCGTTTTTGATCATTGCACCCAAGCCCTTCTGTGATAGAACACGAGTGGATGCGCTGAAAATCAGAATGGTCGAAATTGATTTACAACCTGAGTAAAACAGCACCCACGAAGACTGGAAGTGAAAAGGATATTGAACATTTCATTTACTCCACCTTTTTTTGCTTATTAAAATGCTGCTCACATCAACAATTGAGTAATTGTCATTTTAATGGACCAAATTATCACAGGAAAGCTGCCAGACTCATCCTGATAATTTGGTCTGGTAAAGTATATAGGGATTATTTTATTAGGCTGAAGAACAGAAGTGGGTGACAGAAGTTATCAGATTTTCACCCGTTGTATCACCCGCTTTAAAACATTCTCGTTGCCAAAACAGAACCAGTCCTTTTTACCATCATTAGCCGTTCTCCCGCCGTTTCAAAGTTTCCATTAAGTGGCTAAAACGCACTGCTTGTCAGAAATTCGTCAACTCAGATGTAAATAGACGTGGAACTCACATTGAGAGAAGTTACAGTTGAAAGCATTCACTAAAAATAATTTGATCTAGCAAATGCCAGCAAGATATTGCATGTTGGATTTTACCAAAAGTAAAATGAATAGAGTTCAGGTCCGCTGGCGGGTAAATTTTCAACAATCCATCTTCCACAACACTTAACGCTAAATGGAGACCCTGATTTTTTTTTATCATCAGCTCGGTCACCGGACGCAAATGAAGGTCAGAATAAGAATTCTCACACAAATGCAGTAAAATACGAGAGTTATCATTAGCTAAGAGATATGCAAAAATTGGCCTTTTACCGTGATAAAATTACCTGTTCGAACTTGTTTGTGAAGTCATTGAATCTCCGGGGGGCTTATTTGCTTTATTACCTTTATATATTGCGTATATTATTTACACGGATTAATTTGAATTAACGATTTTTAACGAAACATTGAGCTTGTCAAAACAGAAAATGCGGGTTGACAATTCACAAAAATATACCCAAGCCTAACGCAGTGCCGCTCCTTCCCTGCCACAGGCTGGTTGATTGGCTACATATGTGCTCTTTGTCCTTAAGCTACTTCGCCAAGATCAAAGCTATCAGAAACCTCTCTTTCAACCGAGTACAGAACAGCATGGATTGTTTATGGGGTGTTTTTATGACCAAATCTATTATTTCACTGCGAATCTGACCCAGCTAAGATCACCATTTGTGCAGTGTACGATTAGGAAAATTATTAACTATCAACTTTGAAAGAGGTGCTTTGTTGCATCTTTTAGTCACTGGTACATAGCATGCTTTGAACTTTCCAGTCTCTAATTTGGGTCCACCACGTTCCTTCAGTATGTAACAATACTTGTAATTTTGATTCATTCTGATAAGATTGTAGCCCTATGAGATCTATTTCTTTCTTCCCTGCTCTGTAAAATAGTTTGGCTCTTGAGGATTTGGCAGCATTTCAAGTATGTATTTGATGAAATCATGGATCACAAAACTTTAAAAGAGGCTGCAGTGAAACTCATTCACTCAAATCAAATTCTGCATTACACAAACATTTCCATTCTGTGAAATGCAACATATCACGTAAAGGTCATTTCTAAATGGTAAAATCTCACTTGCAGATCAACATTTTAAACTGTGTTCAAATTCCTGCTTTCTTTCCCATACCACAGCAATGCACTAATCAAATCACTATGTGGCTGCAGATCAGAATCACTGACTTACATGACGTGAAATTTGTTGCTTCACCCCTGAAGTACAGAGCACGGACATAAAATTATTATAAATTACAAAACAAATAAATAATCCAAAATAAAAGGAATAAGGACATAGCATTCATAAGTTCAAAGACTGTTCAGAAATCTGATGGTGGAGAGAAAGAAGCAGTTCCTAGATAATAGAGTATCAGTCTTCTTGTTCCTGTACCTCCTGCCTGGTGGTGCTAACAAGAAGAGGGTATGTCCTGGATTGTGAGGGCTCTTAGTGGTAGATGCCTCCTTCTTGAGGTGTCACCTCTGGAAGATGTCCTCAATTGTTAGGAGGGTGTGCCTGATTGAGTCTAACATTTCTCATCATTTAGCTGCTCTGAAGTAGGAGGTTATCTGGCACTTCAGTATTATTTAACCAAAAGTTAAGACTCTAGTAAACTCTTATAAAAGTCTAGTAAACACTGGTTCACTAGCCACACCTGGAATATTGCATTCAATTCTGGTTACTCCATTATAGGAAGGATGTGGGGGCTTTGGAGAGGGTGCAGAAGGGGTTTACCAGGATGTTGCCTGGATTAAAGGCATGTGCTATAATGAGAAGTTGGACAAATTTGGTTTGTTTTCTCTGGAGCAATGGAGGCCAAGGGAGATCTGATCGAGGTTTATAAGATTATGATACCCAGTATCTTTTGAAATGTCTAAGAGAGGGCATGCATTTAAGATGAGAGGGGTAAGTTCAAAGGAGATGTATGGACAATTTTTTATACAGATTGTGGCTGCCTGAGTTAACGTGGAGACCAATACGATAGAAGCATTCTTGAGGCTCTTTATATATAATTATTCATAAATTCTATTTAATTTCTTTATTTTTCTGCAAATGGCAACAAGAAAATAAATTTCAAGGTAGTATATGGTAACATATATGTACTTTGACAATACATTGACTTTGACTTAAGATAGGCACGTGAATGTGTAGAAAAGATAGGATATGCACATAGAAGTAATTAGTTTGGTTGGGCAGTTGATTACTAATTTAGCTAGTCCTGCACTACATTGTGGGCTGAAGGGCTCGTTCCTATGCCACGCTGTTCTATGCTCTATGCAAAAGACACTAGCATTAAAGGGTGAAAGGTCGTTATTTTTCCCCCAAAACTTTCAACATCATCACTCAGTGGGTAAATGTAACTCAAATATGATAGTAAGTTACACAATTAGTTTCAGGCTTGTGGGGATACAAGAGATACAAGAGATGGTGGAATCTGGAGTGAAAAACAAACTGCTGGAGGAAGTCAGCAAGTCAGGGTGGTGGCAAATGAATAGTCAATGTTTTGGGTTAAAACATTGATTGTCCATTTCCCTCCATAGTTGCTGCCAAGTTCCTCCAGCAGTCTGAGTTTTGATTTTCGCTTCAGGTTTAGTTCTCAGCTTGTGTTGAGTTAACTGATTTCTGTTAAAACACAAGCAAACGTGGCACAAATTGCTTCCAAGCGAACTTGGGGCACACAGAAATAAAAATAAAATGAGCTAGGGTTCCTCTCCATACAGCTTGCCAAGGGTAAGTAAAGATGTTTGTGCAGAATTGGATTCAGATCTGGTGCCATTGAAGATGAGTAGTCTCCAGACACCCATTGCCGAAGTAAATATGTGAAAAATGACTAATTATGTGAGCTTAATGTAGATCTCCAGGAAAATATGAAACCACATTGCAATAACTTTGGAATGAAGAACAAAGGGAAGAAATTTGGGCATCGGGTGGGGTGCATATTTACAATGTGCTTTGCATCATGGGAGAAGGACTTGCCAAGGCCTCCTGAAGTAAACAGTAAAATCTTTACATTACTACATTCCAGCATCAAAAACCACCACTGAGACTGCTTTTAAAGAATAGCAAAAAAAAAGTGTTCTTGGCATATGTCCATTGAAAAAGGTACTTTTTTAGATGAAAGCAAATTAACTCTGATGGTTAAGGAATAATATGAAAGGATGTTGTGTTAGAATGGATGCATCATTCCCAATAGCAAGGGAACTAGTATTATAAACATAGTAAGAAAAGAAAATGGTGGAAATACTCACCAGGTCTGGCAGCATCTGTGCAAAGCCAAAGGGAGTTAATATTTCATATTTGAGACCCTTTATTAGTTCTCATGGCAGGTCTCATACCTGAGACGTTAAATCTATTTCCCTTCACAATCAGCAACAGGTTTAATATCACCAGCATATGTTGTGAAATTTGTTGTTTTGCAGCAGGTTTTGTTTTATGTTATCCAATACATAAAAACTATAAATTAAAATAAAAATATACATCTACAACTAAATTAAATAAGTAGTGCAAAAGGGGAGCAAAAGATAATGAGGTAATGCTCATAGTTTTAGAAATCTGATGGCAGAGGGAAAGAAGCTGTTCCTGAACTGTTAAGTGTGTGTCTTCAGGCTCCTGTACCTTCTCCCTGGTGGTAGCAATGTGAAGAGGGGATGCCCTGGATGATAAGTGTATGAGTGATGGATGCTGCCTTTTGGATGCATTACCTTTTGAAGGTGTCTTTGATGCTGGGGGTGGGAGAAACTGATGCTTCTGATGGAGTTGGCTGTCTCCTGATCCTGTGCTGCATACCGGAGGGTGATGCAATCAATAGAATACTCTCCACAGTATATCTGTAGAAATTTGCTAGAGTCTTTAACAACCTAACAAATATCCTCCGACTTTTCATGAAATACAGCCACTGTGGTGCCTTCTTTGCAATTGCATCAACATTTTGGGCCCAGGATCGATCTTCAGAGACGTTGACACCCAAAAACTTGAAACTGCTCACTCTTTCTACTGCTGATCCCTCGATGAGGACTGGAGTGTGTTCCCTCAACTTCCCCTTCATGAAGTTGACAATCAATTCCTTGGTCTTACTGACATTGAGTGCAAGGTTGTTGTTGTGACACCACTCAGCTATTGATCTTTCTTGCTCCTGTACACCTCTCGTCACCATCTGAAATTCTGCCAACAATAGTGGTATCATCAGCAAATTTATAGATGATATTTGAGCTGTGCCTAGCCACACAGTCATGGGTGTAGAGAGAGTAGAGCAGTGGGTTAAGCACACACCACTGAGGTGCACCAATGTTGATTGTCAATGAGGAGAAGATGTTATTTCTGATCTGCACTGACTGTGGTCTTCCAATGAGGTAGCTAAGGATCTAGATGCAGAGGGAAGTACAGAGGCCCATGTTTTGTAGTTTGTTGATTAGTACGGAGGGCATGATTGCATTGAACACTGAGCTGTAATAAATAAACACATGGGTATTGCTGTTGCCTATGTGGTCCAAGTCCAAATGAAGAGCCAGTGAGATTGCATCTGTTGTAGGCCTATTGTGGTGCTAAGCAAATTGCAGTAGGTCCAGCTACTTGCTTAGGCAGGAGTTGACTCTGGCCATGACCAACTTCTCAAAGCCCTTCATCACAGTAGATGTGAGTGCAACTGGGTGATAGTTGTTGAGGCAGCTCACCCTCCTCTTTTTAGGCACTGGTATGATTGTCACCCTTTTGAAGCAGTTGGAAACATCCGACTGCAGCAATGAGTGTCTTAAGATGTCCTTGAACACTCCAGTCAGTTGGTTAGCAGAGGCTTTCAGTGCCATACCAGGTACACCATTGGGGCTTAACGCCTTGTGAAGGCTCACCCTCTTGAAAGATGTTCTAATGTCAGCCTCCAAGATGGAGATCATAGGGTCATCAGATTCTGCAGGGATTTGCATGGGTGTAGGTTTATTCTCACTTTCAAGCGTACATAAAAGGTGTTGAGCTCAGCTGGGAGTGAAGCATCATGGCCATTTATGATGTTAGTTTTCACCTTGTAGGAAGTAATGGCCTGAAAACCCTGCCAGAGTTGATGTGTATCCAATTCCATCTCTGATTTGAATTGGAGTTGTTATTTTGCTCTTAAAATAACCTTCTATAGGTTGTACCTAGACTTCTTGTACAGTTCTGGATCACTGGTCTTGAACACCACAGATACTGCCCGACTTGCTGAGTACTTACAGCATTTTCTGACTTTATTTCAGATTTTCATTATCTGCCATTTTTGTCTTGATTTTCAGTATCTCATCCCATAGTATCTCAATTTGAAAAATAGAATGGTGAGAGTACAGATTAAATGTTAATGTTATCTTAGACAATAAAAATAAACCTTTCTTTTACATAAAAACAAACCCCTTATAGCCATTGGGTATTCATCTGTAATTCATGAGGAATAATGAGAATTCTCATGAAAATTTATGACAACAAGTGCTGTGAATGAAGACCCACAAGGGCTGGTGGCCCTCCTCCAGGTCAGCCAGTCCCCCCAGGTAGGTGGCTCCTGGGATAGGAAGTCCATGGAGGCAGGAAGATCAAGGGCTGATAATCGGAGAGCCCAGAGTTAGAGGCCTAGGGTTCCTGGTCCCATCACTGGCAAGCCTGGAATCTGAGGCATGGAGTTTGGGGTCTCAGCATTGGTGAACCCTGCAGTCAATACAGCAGATTGAAGTCCAAAGGTTAATCAGAAGTCTGGAAGTCAAGTCCTGACGGCTAAAACTGCGAGTCTACGAGTGCAGTGGAGGCTGGAGGCAGACTGTCCTAGGGTTGGAGGTCTAACTGTGTGTGAGATTGGGTGGGAGGGATGAAAAGGGGTTGATTTGCTGCTATTTTCTTGTCGCTGTTGTTCTGTTGAACATTGCCGGCATGCTATGTGGGCACTGGAATGCGTGGTAGCACTTGCTGGCTGCCTCCAGCACAATGTTAGGCTGTGTTAACTGTTAACAGAAAAGAAGCATTTCTCTGTGTGTTTCAATATACATGTGATAAATAATGTATCTGAATCACTACTATAGCTGATCACAGTAATATACAATTCAGATATAACTTGTGGTTCAGTACAATACTAACATAGGCTCAATTTTAACCTTGGAGGGAAGAAACATATTGATGTAATGTTTTATCTGTCTATTTGACAGCACAGCTCCACTGCTTTGTGGCTTTCCACTTTTGATGGCTTTGTGGCCAAGTTTGCAGGTGATACAAAGGTAGGTGGTGTTGAGGAAGCAGAGACTCTGCAAATGGATCTGGACAGATTAGGAGAATGGGCAAAGAACTAGCAGATGGAATATCATTTAGGCAAATACACAGTCATTTACTTTGGTAGAAGGAATAAAAGCATGGATTATTTTCTAAATGGGCAGAAAATTTGGAAATCAGAGACACAAATTAACTTGTGAGTCTTGTGCAGAATTCCCTAAAGGTTAACTTGCAGGTTGGGTCAGCAGTGAGGAAGGCAAATGTGATGTTAGCATTCATTTTGAGACGACTAGAATATAAGAGCAAGGTTGTGATGGTGAGGCTTTATAAGGCACTGGTCAGACCATCCTTGCAGTATTGAGAGCAGTTTTGGGCCCCTTATCTAAGAAAAGATGACCTGGCATTGGAGAGGGTCCAGAGGAGGTTCATGAGAATGATCACAGGAATGAAAGGGTTAACATATGAGGAACGTTTGATGGTTCTGGGTCTGGACTCACTGGAGTTTCGAAGAACGAGGGGGGATCTCAATGAAACCCTAGACAGAGTGGATGTGGTGAGGATATTTCCTATAGTGGGTGAGACCAAGACCAGAAGGCACAGCCTCAGAATAGAGGGATATCCATTTAGAACAAACTTGAGGAGGAATTTCTTCAGCCAGAGGGTGGTGAATCTGTGGAAATCATTGCCAGAGATGGCTGTGAAGGCCAAGTCATTGGGTATATTTAAAGCCAAAGTTGATAGATTCTTGGTTAGTCAGGGTGTCAAAGGATATGGGGAGACACCAGGAGAATGGGATTGAGAGGAAAAATAACTCAGTCGTGATGGAATGGTGGAGCAGACTCGATGGGCTGAATGGCCTAACTCTGCTCCTATGTCTTATGGTCATATGGTCTGATATGTTTTCCCTATATTTTCAAAAACTAATAATCTAAATGTGTATTGCCTCATTTACTTTTTGCCTCAAGGGTATGGAATTTTTACCTGCAATATATGGAACCTAATGTTGTAGAAGGCACTGAAAACAAACTATTACATTCAGCCTTATGTGTAGCAAGTAATGAGGAGGTAATGGGACAATTGATGATCAGCTATTGAGGAACACAAGTTTTTCCTTTGTATCTTAGTACATGTGACAGTAATAAACAATTCAGCCAATGTGATGTCAAGTATTCCAAACTGAGATTTTGTTTAGGTTGGGAGGACTGTGAAAACTTCCCCAGGAAAGTACACAGATTACCTGTAACAATAGTGTAGAAGGAGCATTGCTGAACTGCCTGTTCCATTGAAGCTCATCTGGGGTACTGTGAATGGACTGAACGAGGTTCTGCATGCCCTTCCTTTAAGGGGGCAGTGTTCAATCAAAATTGAGATTGCAGTTTTCCCTTGTAATTTAATTTTCTAACTCGGAGATGCCCAAGGCTGATATAATGCTTCACAGTATCTTATAAATACACAGAATGTCAACACAAAATGAATTCTAAGGGGAAAAATTATTAGAATGTTAGTCAGCAGCTAATTTGTTTTTCTTTTGTTTTATATGAAAAGCAAAACCGTATAAAGCTATGATAATTTTTGAGTAAAAAACGCAAACTGCTGGTTGAACTTAGCGGGTCAAGCAGCATCTGTGGAGACAGAGGGATAGTCATCATTTCAAGCGGCGGCCGTGAATCATCTCTCACTCCACAGATGTTGCCTGACTCATTGAGTTCACACAACAGTTTGCTTTTTGCCCCAGATTCCAGCATCTACAGTCTGTTGTGTCTTAACACTTCATTGGACAGTTTGGGAAAAACATGGCTTTTTGTAAATATATATAACTGACAATTATTCTTTGACCATCTCTGTCTGCATTTTGATTTGTTTTTAGATCACAGCATCATTCTATCACTGTTCACACTAAAACAGTCTTCAGGGTCTCCTTTAGCATGTATCAGCAGCGAACGTTTTAAAATTGTTTGACGTTGCTGTTTTAGATTATTGAAAATCTATTGCTTCCACATCAGTAAAATATCTTTGAACTAAAATCCTGTTTGTATTTGACAAGCGATAGCAAAGTTGTGCAGAACATAACATGCTAGAAAAACGTGGATTATTTTTCTGGCAGTACTTCAGTTGTGTTCAGGGCCAAAGGCTTTTTCAATTACACATCTGGCAGATGAAGGAGCTTAGTAATACTTGACCCATGCAACTACATTTTAAACTATACCTCTTGTTGTTTGCAAGCAAGTTCCTTAAGCACATCAACCAATCTACAAATCATATAAGACAGTGATAAAAACCCTGATACTGAAATTCATAATCTGGTGGTGCAGAATTTGCATATTCATCTATTAACTATACTTTGCATTTAGGTTAAATACACTTACTCTGGCCCCTGCTTGATTCTCAGTGTTCATTTGGTGACTCTTAGTTTGGCAGTCCCTATCATTTGAGATGCTGTCAGTGAGGCTGATGTTTGAAAGAGAAAACAATGCTAGCCAGTGCAATGCTGACATACAGGTAGATGATTGTTTTAATCAGCACATCACAGAAGCGAGCTTCCCTTCCTTGGACACTGCCTCAGTAAACAGCCAACATAATCAAAGACCCCACCCACCCCAGACATTCTCTCTTCTCCCCCTCTCCCATCGGGCAGAAGATATAAAAGCCTGAAAACACGTACCACCAGGCTCAAGGACAGCTTCTATTCCACTGGTATCGGACTATTGTACATTCCCCTAGTACAATAGGTGAATCTTGACCTCGCAATCTATCACGTTAAGATCTTGAGCCTTAAAGTCTGCCTGCAAATGTGGTGCAGAATCAGCAGATAGGAGGGAGATTGAAAATCTGGCTGAGTGGTGCCACAACAACCTCTCATTCAACATCAGCGAGACCAAGGAGCTGATTATTGACTTCAGGAGGAGGAAACCAGAGGTCCATGAGACAAACGTTATTGGGGGATCAGAGGTGGAGAGGATCAGCAACTTTAAAGTCCTTGGTGTTATCATTTCAAAGGATCTGTCCTGGGCCCAGCATGTAAGTCAATTACAAAGAAAGCATGGCAGTGCCTCTACTTCCTTAGAAGTTTGCAAAGGTTTGGCATGCCAATGAAAATTTTGAGAAGCTTATATAGATGTGTGGTGGAGAGTATATTGACTGGTTGTATCATGGCCTGGTATGGAATTATGAATGCCCTTGAATAGAAAAGCCTATAAAAAGAAATGGATACAGCCCAGTCCATCACAAGTAAAGCCCTCCCCACCATTGAGCACATTTACACAGAGCGCTGTCGCAGGAAAACAGTATCCATCATCAAGGACTCCAGTTCAGGAAAAGTTCTTACCGCTCATCTATCAGACTCTTGAACCAGAGGAGAGACCTTTACTCACTCCAACATTGAACTGTTCTCACAACCTATGGACTCACTTACAAGGACTCTTCAACTCATGTTCTCGATATTTACTGCTTATTTTATTTTTAGTTTTGTTTCTTTGTATCTACTGTGAATGCCTGCAAGGAAATTAATCTCAGGAATATGGTGACATGATGTGCTGAGATGTGTCTACAACCGTCTGGAGTTTCTTGCATTCGTGTGCAGAGCAGTTGCCACGATGCATCCAGACAGAATGCTTTTGACAGCACATTGGTAAGAATTGATAAGGTCATTCTGTGATTGTTTTCCTTTGTGTTACCTCAATGTACTGATGTGATGAAACAATCTGCGTGGATGGCATGCAAAACACAACTTTTCACTGTACCTCGGTTCATGAAGCAATAATAAGCTGATGTGCCGATTTACCAACTTTGAGGGAAGTTATCAGAATTACGAAGCAAAGGTGGCCAGAGTTAGGATAGCTGAGCAGGGCTTGCTGGCTCCAGTGTCCAGGGAAATCCTGACCTCAGGGCTTTCTTCTCACCATAAAGTTTGCAGATTGGTGAACTGGGAACTGTAAGTTGCCCTGGTGTGTAGGAATGTGGTAGGATCTAGGGAAATTGATGGGAAATTAAATATGATCAGTGTAACCAGGAGCTTGGTGGTTGGCACTGACTCCGAGGGCTGAAAGACTACTGTAATGTTAATCCACCTTTATAGGAATTGTTTGTTTCTGAATTATGGAAAGATCTGTTTTCTGATTGCCCTCAGGACCACAAGTCTGCTTGTATTTAACATCTCGTTGATGGGAGAATAGGATTAACTAAATTGGGGGATGTCAATGAAGGGACTGGTCTGAAAACTGGATTAGCTGAAATAAACTCAATGGGCCAAAAGGTCTACTTCTATATTGTATGAAGTTATGAAAAATAAAATGAAACATGATCCTCAATTCTGAGACAAAGGGGTAGAATCCAAGTTTGAAAATATTGGGGTGTGGATTGAATTGTGATTAGACAGTAGACTGTAAGTCTAGGTTTAACTGAGCCCTGCTTACCATGTATTAACCACACTCTTCACTCTTCACCTCCCACAGGAGTGGTTGCAAAACCTGATAATGTTCTGCTTGGGTGAGAATGATGTGGACGAGGGACTGGGATATGATACAGGATATAATTACAAGACAGAAGTCTGCAAGTTCGAATCCCCAGAGTTTACATGTCTCCAAACCAACATCACCAAAAATCAGTTTTACGTCATCCTCCCTTCTTTTTTAACAGCTTCATTTGTGTGTAGAAGTCAGTTGCTACTTTTTCCTAGATTATAATGATGATTGCACCTTAAAATAATTTATTGGATTATAAAGTACATGCAGATGCTCTGAAGTCATGGATATATAGTGAATCTATTTTTCTTCAAAGCGTGCCTTTGTCTGAAAAGACTAAACTTAGGATCATTGCGATCATTTTCTTGTCTGACATCCACTGAGAAATTCCAGTTTTGAACCTGAATGACTGAAGTTAATGGTAAGGAAACAATTATTTAGCTGCTTCAAGTGTTACAAACTTTTAGCAACCATTAACATTTGCTCTGAAAACCTCTTTCTTACATTAAGTACCTTAAGTATTGCAAGTTACAATATATCAGCGAAAATAGTTTCTGCTCATTTGGAAAGCACAATTAGCTTCCTATAGCTTCGAATTTTTTTCTGTTTTATAATATTAATATATAATCCCCTACCCAAAAAAGATTGATAAACCAGAACTGGATGTTTTCAACATAATGTAGCAATTATTATCAGAATTAATGATGTTTTGAGTTGGATGGCACATTTTTCCAATGACTTTAACACCATGATTCATTGTAATGGGAACATGTAAGGAATAGAAAATGAAGTTTTGCACAAAGTTGAATTAGAAGTAAGTTGTTAGGAGCACCTTTGAAAGATAATCATAGCAAAAACAAATACTGTAACTGAAATAATAAAAATGCAGCAAATGAACATTTTCTAAAACTGGAAACTACCATATCATGCTGCGTTATAAAACAGTGAGATTTATTATTTTGCTGCCAAAGCTTATTTTGAGAAACTTTTCAATCAGTTTTGCAGCCTTGTTAGTTACCCAAATCCATATTACAAATGCCCCTGGCTATATGTTTGAGCCAATTTACTCCCTTCGCTCACCTGCTCCTTTCCGATATGGCCTCCCTACAGCCATCTGCTGCTCAAACTCTCATGCATGACCTCTCATCTCAAGATTCTTCCCTCCCCTCTTCTTCAGCCTAATGGCCTTCACTTACCACAAACTTTAACTTATCCAAACCTTTACTTCACATACCTGGTCCACGATCACTCACCAAACCCACTGTATAGTGGCTTCCTGCCCCTCCCACAATAGCCCCTTCTGACTTTCTTCACTTTTACAATAGTTCTTCCCATAAGCTTCTCGAACTCTCCGACTCTGGCGTAATGGATCTATCTCCTCACTTTTATTTTATCATTACCTAAGACCCTAGCTGTAAGAAATGAACCAAATAATAACTTGAATAAATTCTGACCATGTTTCCTATGGCTAAATTCAAACAATTATTCAAAACAGTATACAACCTAATACAAGTGTCATAATTTTAAGGCGATTGCAGGAAAGTATAGGGAGGGTGTCAGAGATAAGTTCTTTATACAGAGAGTGGTGGGTGCATGGGACGCCTGCTGGGGTGATGGTAGGGGCGGATACATTAGGGCCATTTAAGGAACACAAGATAGGCACATGGATGATAGCAAATTGGAGGGGTATGTAGGAGGGAAGGGTTAAATTGGTTAAGAGGTTGGCACAACGTTGTGGGCTGAAGGGCCTGTACTGTTCTATGTCACAGAATAGAATCAAAGATTCATAGTACACTACAGCACAGAAAGAGTCACTTCGAACCATCTAGTCCACACTGAACTATTACCCTGCTTAGTCCTATCCATCTGCACCTGGATCATAGCACTCACACCCCTCCTATTCATAAACCTATCCAAATTTTTCTTAAATGTTGAAATTGATGCCACATTCAGCCCTTCTACTGGCAGTCCGTTCCACACTCTCACCACCCTCTGAGTGAAGATTTCCCTCATGTTCCCCTTAAACATTTCACCTTTCACCCTTAACACATGATCTCTAGTTTTATTCTCACCCAACCTCCATGGAAAAAGCCTGCTTGCATTCACCCTATCTATACCCCTCATAATTTCGTATACCTATGTTCTATGTTCTAACCTGCAGGACTTGGTATGAACATAGGCTAGCTTACCTGAAGCAAGAGTAGCCTCTGGTTATGACATTAATTCAGTTGCAGCTTGTGTGAAACTGGGGCAAGCCAGTGATCTGTAGCTGAAACCAAAGTAATAACTGAGATATGACAAATCATCAGACCGTAGCAAAACAAAAGGAACCTGAGGTAACACAGGAAAGTGAAACCCGTATACATGACAGCCAAAGACAGCCAGGAATGTATAAAAAAGTTCTAGGGCCGGGCAGACACAGAATTGAGACACAAGTGACTGCAGATGCTGGAGAAACTCAGTGGGTCAGGCAGTATCTATGGAGGGAAATGGACAGCCAGTATTTCAGGTCAAGACACTTAATCTGGATTGAATCATTGAGGAATATTGGCACAAAGAATCTTTGGGGAATCTGAATAACCCTGTCCTCTGTTACAGTCTCCTCTCTCTCACACTCATCCACTGAGATATGGGGGGGATAGCTGGCAATTTACACAGAGAAAGCATTTTATTAAACAAGAGAGAGCACGCCCAATATTACATCAGCTGTAGTAACAACAGAAAATGCTGGAAATACTCAGCAGGTCACTCTGCATCTGTGGAAAGAGAAAGAAAGTCAGTGTTTCCGATCAGAGACCCTCCAGCTACATTTGTTACATTCTCTTTAGGATCACTCCTTGAAAAACCCTCTCCTTTGTCCAACCGGCAACACTCCTTTTACATTTCTCTGCTTTGGTTTCGCAATGATTAGTGAAAAGTACCGTGCATATCGCTCTGCATTTAAGATACTAAACAAATGCAAGGCACATCTGATACTCAAATTGATTGAAATTCATTTGCAACAAGCCAGAATCCAGCATTTGGTATAACTTGATCTTAATTATATGAAGTAAAAGAATGTTCATCTTAATACAATAAAGTAACAGAATTCCATTTTTTAAAATAATCTGAATTAGTTCTAACAGGATCCTTTGATATCAATGTAACTTAGTGGCTGGAAACGTTTTAGCAGCTGAATGGATTGAAATAGGAACTAAACAGAAACAGCTTTTGCCTCTGCCTGTGTCTTGAAAGTTGCATCGTTTTTTTAAAATTTCAAAATATGTTTTATTCATTAAAAGTTCAAATGTAGTTAACAGAAAACATTCAAGTTACTATTTTCATCACAAGTCATATGATTTCAATTATTTAACATTAGCACATCGGTTATCGTTTATATTCGATTCTTTGAGAAGTAGTTCATGGGGTTTCAACACAGATGTGAATCACGTAATGTGCATTAACAGGAAGCTCTAACACTGTGTATCTTCCTCTCTGCAATGGCTATACTCAGCATTAGTGCATCCTTCTTCACCTAGCTTTGGATCTTAGTGGGCTGCAGTCACACCATTCGACCATGGGCAACACTACATTCTTGGAACACCTTGTCATTTTCAGGCAGACCAAAGAGCATCTTTCACCATGTTGCTGTTTGTCTCCAGGAACAATCCTTGCAATACAGAATCCTTTGTTAGACAAAGCTCAGCAAACACTCCGGCACCTCATGTCAGATTTTCCAGGCAAATGCATGTTCCAGATGGAATTGGGCTGAAGTCTCATTTCAGATTGCACCATCATGAGGGCAGTGTGAGTGTACTTAGTGCGCTGACCATACATGGAAAATCTGACAGGGCCTTTCTCAGCATCAGCAAACCAGGGTCTTGGTGCTTGTTGGAACTCTTGGGCGCTGAGATGTATTACACTTGGTAGTCTGCTCAGGAAACTGTCTCCTTTTCCTGGAAGGTTCTGATGATATTTTGCACAGACCAATGCCTCATTGACTTCTTGTCAAGTGTGTTCCTGTGGCTAAAGTGTTTAACAAGGGATGGACAGTGAGATAGTAGAGCCAGACCATTGACAACATGGGACAAATGGAACTGCGGCGAGCTGTCTACATCCAGTTTAATGCAGCCACTCACACGATTGAGAAGGCACACTGTGGCCAGTTTACCTCACTGGCCAAAACTGTTGCCAGTTTTTCCTTTACCTCACGCATAGTCTTCATCCAGTTCTTGATGTCAGAGCCAACTGCTCTAAAATATACTCCCAGCACCTTTAGGTAATCAGATCTGGTGCTGAAGGGAACATATAGCAGGTGGACCAGTTGTCAAAGGTGCAGACCTTGCTGTTGCTGTGATTCACTCTAGTACACAAAGTCTGTTAAAGATACTCAGCAATCTGCAGATTGACAGGGGCCAAGGCAGGAGTTAATGATGTCTTTGTGTACAGAGAGGGTTTGACCTGAGTGCCCTCACTGCCTGGGATTGTCACACCTCGGACAGTCAGATAATTCCTGATGGACTTGGTGAGAGGTTTTGTGCAGAGGGAGCAGCCTTGCCTGACTTCAAAGTTAATCAGTCCACCCACAGTTCAGGACATCACTACAGAAGTCAGTGCAGAACTGTTGTCATTTCCTAATTTTAGCCGATGGCTTCAAGTCCAGGCATTGATCTCCTACAGATAGTCATCACCTTTTTCAAGTAAGTGGTGTAACCTTTTTGTAAAGAGTAAACATTTTGCTGAACATTCCTTACACCATGATGATCTCATATTCAGATGGAAGAAAGAACATATAAAAACCTTAGCTTTTGAAATAAAAATAATCTCCTGGCAATAGAATTTCACAGTTAGACACAAAATCAGTTCTACCAATAAGCAGTCTTTTGAACCCGACCACAAACTCAGTAAGATTCCAGGAAAACAATTTCAACAGAAAATTGCCTTACTGAGTTTCAATTTCCAGATTGTAAAGTGAAACTCTTCAAAATCTCTTATTTTTCCATCCTTATTAAGCATTCTGCAATAGTCCTGCTTCATTTTGCCATCAATATCAGACTGTCTTCATCACCTTAAAGCTGCCTTATGAACCATCCCCTTATCTAATCTGCAAAGCTGAGTGAAGGACAACATACTGTTATTTCAATTTCCTTCCCAGTTTGTTCCTGTTGCTTAGTGATTGAAACAATACTTCCAAGTAAGTTAGCTCCATCAAACATTTGCAGTCAGACTTGCTTAAAGTTCTTCCTCTTGAAAAGACAGCTCAGTCTGACCTGGATGATGGAATTGGTGGCTTTGTGGCCAAGTTTTCAGATGATACAAAGATAGGTAGAGGGGCAGGTAGTGTTGAGGATGCAGGGAGCCTGCAGAAGGACTTGGACAGATTAGGAGAATTGGCAGATTCAAGAATCAAAATTGTTTATTGCCATTCTTCAATACATGAGTGTAAAGAGAACAGAATGACTGTTCCTACAGATCTGATGCAGCATAAAGTAACACAATAGGCATACAAACACAAATATAAATGTAAAAGCACTCCTATAAAACAATGTTCAAGTAACTGTTGAATGTAGCCATATATAAGTACCTAAAATGAGTTTATATCCATCGACTGTATGTACATAAGGTGACGCTAGGTGTAGGAGTATTGTTACGTACCCCGTAACTGGGTCACTTACTAGCAAAGATAGAGAGGTCCGTTGAAGTCTGATGGTACTATTTTAACAGTATTTATTGATAAAAATACATAAAATAATATCAATGCAAACATACAGATAATATACGTTGTCAATACTAAACCTAAAAGTGCGGGTATAATAATAATCAATAAGAAATAGTTCTATCGTTGTCTTGGGGGATAATGTATTGTCCGATGGAAATATAAAAGTCACTGTTAGTTCGTTCAAGCTGCAGCGTTTTGGTTTGAGAGAAAGACGGGTTAAAACTTGCCCAGTTCTTTTATGATGTTAATCCTTCGAGAGTCGTTGGGAGTTGGTTTCCCCGTTGTTAGCTAAAAGCCGTTCTTCCGTGGTAAAGGACACCAGTTCCGGGGCAAATGGAACCGAACGCACGTGGCCTCCCCACCGGCTTCCGCTATTATGGGATCGCTAGCGTTTCTTCTGGTGCATCTGAGGGGCTGTTCCCACAGACCCTCTTTTATCCTGACTCACAGGGTCTCAGATGTCAATCAGGTTGAGATGATGCAATCTCTCCACCAACCTCCCCCTTGGTTCATTGCCTGGGGCTTCGATGCATCGTACAGGATGCAATACACAAGTCCATCTCCAAGAGACAATAGCCGGTATCAATGGGTCTGCCTTCTCGGAGGCCAGGTCACATTCCAATCTTTGTGAATTCTGCATGTCTTTCTCTCATTTCCTGGGTCTCCTGAACGAACTCAATAGTGATCTGGCGATTCTCACAAAGGAGGGGGCTACCCCGCACCTTTCGGCCTCTCAGAGCTGTGGTACATTCATAACAGTATATGAATATAAGGTGACTATAAGGTGCAATATAGTGTAGGCAAGTGTATGGTCATGCACATTCATAGAAGGAATAAAGACAGACTATTTTCTAAAAGGGGCGTGAATTCAGAAATCTGTGTTATAATAGGGCTTGGAAGTCCTTGTGCAGGATTCCCTAAAGGTTAACTTGCAGTTTGAGTTGGTAGTAAAGAAGGCAAATGCAATGTTAGCATTCACTTCGAGAGGACTAGAACACAAAAGCAAGGATGTAATGCTGAATCTTTATAAGGTATCAATCAGACTGCACTTTGGAGTATTGCGAGCAGTTTTGGGCCCCATATTCATGAAAGGATGGGAGAGGGTCTAGAGAAGATTCATGAGAATGAAAGGGTTAACATACGAGGAGCATTTGATGGCTCTGGACCTGTGCTCGCTGGAGTTTAGAAGAAAGAAGGGGGGATCTTATTGAAACCTACAGAATATTGAAGAATCTAGAGAGAATGGATGTGGAGAGGATGTTTCCAATTGTGGGGGTATCTAGGACCACAGGCCACAGCCTTAGAACAGGACGAAGTTCCTTTAGAGCAGAGATGAGGAGGAATTTCTTTAGCCAGAGAGTGATGAATCTCTCTGGAAATCATTGCCAGAAAGGGCAGTGAAGGCAAAGTCATTGGGTCTATTTAAATCTGAGTTTGATAGGTTTTGGATTAGTAAGGGTTGCAAAGGTTATGGGGAGAAGGCAGGACTGTGGGGTGAGAGGGGTCACAATCAAATGGCAGAGCAGGCTCAAAGAGCCGAATGGCCTAATTCTGCTCTCTTGTCTCATGGTTGCATTGTCAACATATTGTTAAATGGCAAGAAACTCAGAAGTTATAATGTCTCCTGGTTCATAATTTCATTATCACTTTTCTAATATTGACAACATTTTAATAATATAAAAATAGGGTCTGAAAAGTAACCTCTTCATACCAATTTAGCTTTGTGACTGATTCCTTTAAGGTATTGTGGGAGTGTAAGAAGCTCCCAAAATTTAAATTAACAATGCAATACTTTGAAATGTATGGATACATTTGGCTCACTGTAAGAGACTAACAGCATGAACTTCCTTTTATATAGTATCACTTATTAGCAGAAACATCCCAAGACACACTACAGGAACTTTGTCAATCAAGAAAAACCGACGCTGGATTACATGGAAGGTATTAATTCAGTCACAGTGATAGATTTTAAGGACCTCCTTAAAGGAGTAAACAGTTATAGAGAAAATTAGGAAAGGAACTATAGTGGTTAGCTTCTTGGCAGCTGATGATGGCGCAGTTGCCAATGGTGGACTGAAGGGACTGAAGGAGCATTTTCGAAGGTGTCAAGGCCAGGGGAGTTGGCAGAGAGATGGAGGGTAAGGCTACAGAGGAATCTACAAACAAGATGAAAAATATTAACACCATGACATTGATTAACAAGAAAGAACGTGGAGAAAAATAGAAGCCCATGATGGGATACAAGACATAAAGACAAGCTTGGATACAAGATTAACTTATTGTCAGGAAACAAAAAAGGGGTTTGGATTAGTGCTGGGTCACCTCTTTCTGATACTTATCTGTGATTTTGGCTCAAATGTAGACTGTGAATGCCAGTGTGGTTGGTTGTGAGAAAGAATATTCTCAGCGGGAGTAAACTCCAGCTGGTCAAAATGAACTGGTCAGATTGGCAAATGGAATTCTTTGTGAATAAACAGTTGACAGGGACCTGATGAAAGGTCTTGGCCCAAAACGTTGACTGTTCAGTTCCATAGATGTTGCCTGACCTCCTAATATCCTCCAGCATTTTGTGTGCGTTTATCCAGGATGATTGCTTTGTTGATTGAGACAGCCACTGGCTTATACCCACTTGCTTTTAGAATATGAACCAGAGCTTGAACGTTGGTCTGATGGTCATGTTGTAGGACAGATCTGACAACAATAGAGAGAAACTTAACAGGATTTTCCCAAAGCTGGAGAATTTATTTTTTTATGAGGATAAATTGGTGAGGCAAGGATTGTTTTCTTTGAAATAAAGACGGCTGAGGAGATTTAAACAAACCTATAACAGTATGAAAGAGCTGGGATGGGTAAATAGAAATAACTTAATTTGCTTTACAGAAAGGGCAATAATTGAAAGATGTAAAATTAAATAATTGGTAGAAGTCAGATTGAAGAAATGAGTGGTGGATGGAAAATGTGATTGCACTGGAGAGGATGCAGAGGGGGTTTAAAAAGATGTAAAGACTGGAAAATTATAGCTATGAAGAAGAATTGGATAGGTTCGGGCTGTTTTCTTTGGAACAGAGGAGGCTCAGGGGAGACATAATTGAGGTGTACAAAATTATGAGGGGTCTGAATAGAATATATATGAAGACTTTGCTTCTTGAACTGAAGGATCAAAGAGCGGGGGTCTTAAGACTGATTAAAAGTAATTGGCAGAAGTATCAGAGGGGAGTTAAAGAAGTTTACCCAGAGGTGGCAGGGAACTGGAGCTCACTGTCGGAAAGAGTGCATGAGGCAGAAACTATCATTTCATTCCCACAGTGCCTGATGTGTCCAGAATATAGACCTGATGCTGGAAGGATTAGGCTGGGGAGCTTCATCTAGCAAAGCCACAACAGCTCAAATTGGCATTTGCTATTGCCATAAAACTTTCATGCTGTTTTGAAGGGAAGTGGACTGGGAAGTGGGAAGTGGCAAGTTTTTTTCTGGTTGGCATGCAAATAAATAGAACGTTCTCCTTGCCTGCTATAAATTTCCATGATCCAGTGATTTATCTGGGAAATTAAACATTTCTGAGGTTTCATGGTATCTGTGCTAAAGAAGAATACTTGAAAGAAATATTTGGCATAAATCAACTTCCTACAAGTTTTATTGGAAGAGTCTTCAGAATCTTAAAAATTGCTATGAGTCTAAACTCAAGCTTTTTTTAAATTCAAAAATAAATTATATTCATATTAAAATGCATACAAGTGCATGGTACATGTTACTGAGTCTTTATGTAAGTAGGTGGCTACACATTTTTATGTACATAGCACCATTGACACTGGCGTGTCTTCCCTCTTGGGATGATAGATGTGCTTGAGTGGCTTCTACCTGGATCTCTCCCCTTAATGTGCAGCAGCAGGTCTTTCCCCATGACTCCTTTGCTTTTGCTGCATCAAGCTTCAGTCAGTCCCTCGTCAAGTACTCCTGCAGCCTGGAATGTGACAGGCATCACAATACCTCATGGCCTTTTGTTGTACTGGAAAACCATTAGGTTCCCGACAGACTGAAGCGTGTGTTTCACTATGTTGATGATCTTCCAGAAGTACTTGACATCTATCTCTCTGTGTGTCCCTGAGCCCCGTAGATCAGAGTCCTCTAATGCAGGTGATAAGGCACCTTGTGTCCTTTTCCAGACCTTTGTAAATACACAACCACCAGGAGATTAGTGTCTTTCTCCTCCTTGTCACAGCTATCTGAGGGCAGTGTGCATCGCCATTGAAATTCCAACCAAACTTGAGGGATAAGACAGTGAGGGCTCCTCTCACTGCCAGCCAAGTGAAGCCCTGGTGCTTACTGATGAGTTCTGGCAACGAGGCGTTCTGCCAGATGTTGTGGACAGTCTGTTAAGGGAACCACCCCACAAGATCCATTGTATTTACCCTGCAGCATTTGAAGGGTGCTGTCTGAAAGACATGTGCTCCAAAGTATTTTGATGAAAGAAGATTTGTTCAAAAGATAGGTAGTGCGTCAATGTCCTAATGACTAAGGCATTACACAACAACATAGTCTGGCCTACCCTTTGCAATACAGGGGACAGGGTGCATGCAGTCACACTTATTGCCTGCATAAACACAGCCTGCTGCAGCCACATTAAGGTGAGCATCAGGATATGAGTTCACTCCTGCCCTGTTCTCCAGGGATCTGTGCATTATGAGTGATTAGACCTGTTCTGTCTTGGATCCCTAGAAGAACCAGACGATGACTTGGGTGACTACCAGCTAAGAGGAGCAGGCAAAGAGCCAGACCTCAGTGCCAAGAACAAGTTTATTCATACTGACATATCATGAAATTTGTGGTTCTGCTGCAGCAGTACAGTGCAAGGCGTAACAGTTACGATAGGTTACAATATAAATAAATAGTGCAATGGAGGAATAACGAGAACATGTCTGTGTGTTCATGGACCGCTCATAAATTTGACGGCAGAGGGGAAGAAGCTGTCCTTAAAACAGTTGAGTGTGGGTCTTCAGGCTCCCACATCTCTTCCCTGGTGGTGGTAACCTGAAGAGGGGATATCTCGGATGGCGAGGGTCTTTGGTGCCCTTGATGCTGGAGAGGATTATGCCCATGATGGAGCTGGCAGACTATACAACCCTTTGCAGCATCTTGTGATGTACATTAGCACTGAGAACTCCTTGCATCTGATGACCATGGTCTTACCAGTTATTGAGAGGGAGTACATCTCCCTCAGATCTAAATTATGTTTTATCTTGCCTGTCCACTCTAGCTAATTTTGGTTACCTAAAGCCAGGTCCCCAACAGACAGATGGTGAAAGGGACAGATGGCTGTGGTTGAAGAGCATGGCATCACTCTTGTTGCAGTTGACTCTGGTCCCAATTGAAACCAGTCACAAAAGTGGATCAATCTGTGAACCGACTGTGAGTCTGAGCAGAAGACTGTGACAACCCGTTTACAGGGGAGCTTTGATCTGGGTCACCCCACTGACCGGCAACACCAACTCTCTGATGCCCTCCTCCATGTTGAACTGGCAAGGGATTCCATGCAACAGGGAGAATGGGCAGCCCTACTTTACAGCAGACTTGATGGAGAAGCTGTTTGCCACCCGCTGATTTGAACTACACTATGGGTATCTGTGTGGAGCAGTTGGTTCTAATTTCTGATTCAATTAATTTATTATCAGTACACATTTAAAATGAAAACAACAGAATAATTTAATTGGCATGTAGCTCAAGAATACTTATCCACATTCCAGTAGGTGATAAGATGATTATGTTTTATTAATGAAGTGTCTACTAGGCAGCCATCGATCCCAGGCTGACATTTTGGCTGACCCATCAACACCACAGCTGAGAACCAGAAATTCTTTTGAGCTACAAAGGTGCTGATTACTAAACAGCATTCTTTTCATGAGCAATTATGATTTAAATGCTCATCACACACTTAAAAATCCTTGTAGTGAATGGCAGCAGGCTATTTTTTTAATTAACAACGCTCAACAGAATTGAACCCAGTTATGTTCCAGGTGACATCCACATATATAGGCCTCTGGGACAGTCATCAAGCGCTGGATTACCACGTGTTTTGCTCATAAAATAGAGATCAGCTTATAATGAAAAATTAAATAAAACTGCAAGCACTGGAAATCTGAAATAAAGCAGAAATATTGTTAATGCAGCAGGACAGAATAAGTCCATGGATAAAGGATCAGAGTTAATGTTTCAGGATGAAGGTTATTTGCCAGCAACACTATCACTTACTTACATTACTTCTGCTGCAATCTGCTAGTCAAGCCAATTTTACACAACCTAGAACCTTCATGGTTCCTTAAGGTTGTTATTGCCAGGGGTGATAATGGGGACAAGCCCCCACTACCTATTAAATGCTTCCAATTGTATGCGTCTCAAATAGCCTCTGACAATCAAGTCCAGCTCCTGGTCTTCACATGTGGCTACTAAGCCCGGCAGAACTGTTTCTACTGACAGAAGAAAGGGCAAAGGTGTGTTTACTGGAGCTGTAAAACCAGCTGTTTCCCGCAGGTGGGGCTTGCCAGCTGTAGTTGGCAGCTTATCTATGAGAAGGAAAGCTGTCGCTGCCTTGCAGCTTTACCCACTCATAGGGAAGGCTTCGGGAGTAAATACAGAGGGAAAAATTTGGAGCTGGAGCCAAACTATATTGGTGTCTGCCATTCCTTTGGATTCATCAGCTGCGTGGACGGGGGGAGCCTGCAGCATGGGCAGCAGCTTGCTCTCCATGTTGTACTGCACTGGCTTGTGTACTGGTTTGCATTATCACTTGGACAGCTAGGATGCAATATCCATGGTCTACCCTGACCAACAGAGGGCCCCAGAACCTTCAGAATCAATTCGGCTCAGCTGGTTAGCCACCAACTCATTCTATTGGAGTCACAAGAGACACTGCTGCTGGAATCTGAAGCAAAAACAAACTGCTGGAGGAACTCAGCAGGTTGAGCAGCATCCGTCACCAATCCGGGTCAAAACCCTGCATCAGGAAGTAATCATGAAGGGACAATGCTGGATCTGGACTCTTCAGTCTGAGGAAACAGTTGTCAACCATTTATTTAAACCCCTACTAGATTCTTTTCGTGAATCGAGAGGACCTCCCACTTTTCTAAACTTTATTAAGTGTAGGTCAAAGGACAAACCCTCATTTCCAGAGTCAATGCAGTGACTCCATGCAGCATTGACTCCAAGCTCAGTATATCCCTGCAAATCTTTCAGTTTCACACATTGCTGCTGGTTGCATGCTTTCTCAGAGTCTGCTTCTCTCTTCTAAAGAGAATCTAAACTAAATTAACCATCATTTTCCTAACCAAAGCTGTTGGGCCTACGTTAGACAAAGGGAAATCTGTTGTCTGTGGTATCCTAATTACATTCTTCCAAACTTTCTGTACTTCCAGTAACTGCAAGCATTAATTTTGTAAGACATCCATGCTTATTATAATTGACTCCAGCTGCACTGTTGTCATACAAACATGAATATATTTTATTCAAACTGGTCTATCTGATTGGAGGAAGCTAGTGGTAAGGACCGCTGCCAACTGTACTTAGCTGGGATCCTCCAACTTGATTCAACCGAGGACATTACTGCTGGGCTGTCATTCACTTTCAGTATTGATCTGTGGAACTTCAGGGTAACAGTAAGAGACTTTAACCAGAGGAAAAAAAGCTTTAAAGAAACCTTAATGCATGCACAATGAGAATACCATAGCTAAAATCTGACCAGCACCTTTCATTCATCAACGTGGTTTAAAATGTTTGAAGACAACAAATTACTTTGGATTTTCTGCCTGGCTCATTTTGCAACTTTCTGAATTCAATCACAGTATCTTTTGTCCTTTTCTAATCACTTGAGAAAGATCGCAGTGAATTATCTGCTTATACCACTGCAATCCTTTTGGTAAAATATACTCCCAGTGGGTGGACAGTTCCTGGGTTTTCGACCCGGTGGTAACGAAGGATTAGTAATTAGTTCCAAGTCAGGATGATGCATGACTTGGATGGTGCTGGAGAAGCAATCTGTTGGGGGAAGTCAGCGGGTCGAGCAGCATATGTGGTGAAGGATGGGGATAAATTGTGGATGTTTTGGGTGGAAAACCTGCACCAACTTGTCAAGCTGCTCTAGTCCTGAAGAGGGGGCTTTGATTCCGTACAGAACTTTCCCAATACAGTCAGAACAGATACTTCTGCAATAGGTAAAGTGGGGAAGACAAAGTCCAGTAAGTTTGCTCCTTGGTTTTAATTCACCATTGGCTGCAGATTCAACCTGGTGGATAATTGTTACCCAGTCCTAGCAGAAAAATCAGCAAACTATTTCTGATGTAGGATGAGCAAGGATGTTGATCAAGATGCCAGTACTTTCTTGAAGAGTGCCTCACTTATTTTAAAAGTTTACAATTACTAAGCTTCCCCATTGTTCAAAATATAATGAAGATTAAGTACCCCTTATCCAAAATTCTAAAATCCAAATATTCTTTTGCTGCTGACATGATGTCACAAATGGAAAATTCCACAAGACACTGGGAAGATACCCAGGTGATGGGTAGGTCTCTGCGCACCACAGACATTTCTGAGAAGTGACCTCACATGTTGCATGTAATGAACATAAGTTAATAAATCCAAACATTCAGTATAGGAGTTGGGATGTAATGTTAAAATTGAACAAGGCATTGGTAAGGCTGAATTTGGAATATTGTGTACAGTTCTGGTCACCCAATTATAGGAAAGATATCAACAAAATAGAGAGTACAGAGAAGATTTACTAGAATGTTACCTGGGTTTCAGCACCTAAGTTACAGGGAAAAATTGAACAAGTTAGGTCTTTATTCTTTGGAGCTTAGAAGGTTGAGGGGGGACTTGATAGAGGTATTTAAAATTATGAGAGGGATAGATAGAGTTGACGTGGATAGGCTTTTTCCATTGAGAGTAGGGGAGATTCAAATAAGAGGACATGAGTTGAGAGTTAGGGGGCAAAAATTTAAGGGTAACACCAGGGGGAATTTCTTTACTCAGAGAGTGGTAGTTGTGTGGAACGAGCTTCCAGTAGAAGTGGTAGAGGCAGGTTCGATATTGTCATTTAAAGTAAAATTGGATAGGTATATGGACAGGAAAGGAATGGATGGTTATGGACTGAGTGCGGGCCAGTGGGACTAGGTGAGAATAAGTGTTCGGCACGGACTAGAAGGGCCGAGATGGCCTGTTTCCGTGCTGTAATTGTTATATGGTTAATGAAAAACTGAAAAAAAAAACACCGCATAATGTGAAAATGAAGATCTCAATTGTGTGTTAAAAGAGTGGATTCGTCAGCATCAGAGGGCACATATGCCACTTAAAGGTATGCTGATTGTGAAACAAGTATAGATCTATCAAAACGAACTGAAAATTTAATTGTGAATATTCAGCAAGCTGGTTGCAGAAATTTATGAAAAGGCACATTACAGTTTAAAAGATTTATTTATTTAGTGATACCGCATAGAGTAACCCCTTGCCGCCCTTTGAGCCACAACTCTAATTAACCCTAACCTAATCACAGGACAATTAACCGACCCAGTACCCCAAGGAAAACTCTGATTCCACAAGGGGGATGTACAGAGAGTTCTTACCTAATGGTGCTGGAATTGAACTCCAAACACTAGAATGACCCAAGCTACAATAGGGTTGTGCTAACTAACTACTACGTTACTATGGTTGTGATAAAGCATTTGCTGATCATGAAGCAGCAAATTCATTGATGACTTTGCCAAGACTGCCGTCGATGAAAATCTAACATGCTGAATGGCTGCATCAGTACATATGTGTGATAAATAAGAGCAAGACAAAGACTGCTTACCGGTAGCACACAAATTCAGAGCTGGAAATGATAGTGATCCCAAGATAACTCATTATGTATTCCAAAATCTAAAACACTTCCAGTCCTAAGCATTTTGGATAAGAAGTACTCAACCGTACATTTCTCAAATGGCATTAACCACTTACCTGTATCATACTAAAGGAATATTCATCATTCTGACATCTTTCCAGCTTTTATTAGTTTGTCATATATGTAAAAGATAATATAGGTGTAGATTGTTCTCGTGGTTGATAAGGTCAGAGATGATTCATATGCTATGATTTTACATACGAAGGAACTACAGAAAATGTTAGTCCTAAAGGTGACTTGAATTTCCTAAAACTGTAGTACATTTTGCGCTCACTGTACATCCTGTGAAGCTGATAAAAAAACTTGAATCTTTCTGGTAGAATTCATTAAAAGATTTTAACAATGTGATGCTGCTCAAGTTATTTACTGATTTTACAGAGCCTTGCAAGAATATTAGTATGCTTAACAATTATTGTAACTTCTTTTTACTTCAAAATGTAAATAAACTCAAACACATTATATGACAAAAAAATTCCTAGCAGAATTTTATAGAGAACATGAATCAATATTTCACGGATTGACATGTTGGAATGAAATAGGATGACAAAATTTAGTGATAGGTCTTGCCTAACAAGATCCTCCTAAACCAAGATCAAGTTTCAAAGTAGTTTGGGCAGTGAGATGAAGGGTTTAAAATTCTCAAGGGTAGGAAATAGATTATAATACTTATTGCAATGGTGATAACTAATTAGTAAAAGCATTTTGTACCTCATTCAAAGTATCAACCTTCCAAAATGAAATCCAATACTATTTACTTAGTACTAATGACCTTACAAACTAATCAACAAAGGAGGAAGTTTCTGATTTTTGTGGTTATTATTGAGGTCTGTAATTATACTAAGAGTAGGTTGTACTGATTCAGCCAGGTTGGTACCGTTCTGAAAACTTGATACTTCATATGTGAGTGCTTTGAAAGTACAGGGCAGTGCAGTGGAACCTTATCTCACACACACACACACACACCCACACAAACTTTCAATGAGGTCACTGGACTACAAGTAGAAGTGCCAACTTCAGCAAATTCTTTATCCTGATATGAAATTGCTACTCATTCCAGTTGTGGTATTAGAGTCTACACCATTCTGCATGTGAAGTATCAACATTTTTACAGCACGAACAAAATTGTATTAAATATTTCAGGACCACTGACACAAATAGGTAGCCTTATTCAGTAGAGAGAAGGTTCTTCTCCTTTCTGTTGCAAATCATTTCTCTGTCAGCATTTTAAAGTTTGTTAAATGTGTGTATTCTTAAACATACACGTCAGATGATTGGATATGCAACAAACACATTTTGCCAGAAACAAATTATTTTATTTACACAAACACAAATGTTATAACATGATACAAAATACTGGACTCCAAACAATACAGAAAGGGAAGATGGAGTGAGAGGGGAGAAGGAAATTTGAGATTTACATCAGCTTGATTATGACAAAAATTATAAACATCTGCTGCAATACAATACTGTTAATAAATCACTATACACACACTTAGCACTTCACCTAAATACAGACATTTAACTTATTGACAATTCTATTAGTGACACTGGGTGGTGTCAATGGATACAAAAACAATAAAATGTGGTTTAAATGCAAATTTGACAGTTTTTGTAGTTATATATTTGAAAATAAATTCAAATAGATTGTTGCCAACATAGCAAGGAAATTGTTACAGACAGACTGTTTCACCACATGATACATCCATCCTCCAGTAGATTCTAGATAAAGGCTTTTTACCTCATTGGAACAAATATATATCAAGGCAGAATAAAATCAACAGGAAAAGAATGTTCCATAGTCAATTATGGTTGCCAAGACTGTATGGTGAAAAGGTTAAAGCAACACAGTACACTTTAATAACACAAGCTATATCTGCACTTTGCTGTTATAGTGTAATGCAAGCTGTCATCAAAACTTGCTTTTGTTCCTCCAACAGAGATGTCTATTATAATTGTACATTTGAACACCAAGCTATACCCTAGTGGAAAATCTAGCATACAGAATTTTGGCAAAGTTACTTTGCACCTGTAAAGAATCCCAAAGGGAAATAATGACTACACCTCTCCCAGTTAGAATGCTTATACAAACTAGGTAATTAATTAGAATGGCCTTTGACTTATATTTAGTATTGCATTTCAATCTTTGTTGAAGGCATTTGATGTAACAAAAGAAAATTATGAAGCAAGTCCATCTATCACTAAAATCTACAGGGTGGGCTCTGGAAGAAGCATTTTCCAGACACGAGGCACACATTGGAAAAATCAATATTTGTACAGGAAACCCAGTTTCACTGTTTAAAACACATCACCTCCTCCATCTTACAGCTGAGCAGTTATGTTATATTTATCTTTACACTGTATTTAAAACAATGTAACAGCACAATTTTTGTACAAACATTAAGATCTGAACAAATAATTTAAACCACCTCCCATCTTTACCCCAGTCTTGTACATTTAAGGTCACCATAAAGTCCATATTTCATATCAAATCACACTATCTTTATCAAATGAAATCGCTCCTTTCATTTTAAAAGCTAATACGCTGCAGCATTCTTATGGTCAGAAAAGCCCATCCAGTGGACCTTAAAATCAAAGCAACTTCTTATTAAAACTTTCCATCACTTCATAAATAGAGGAATGAAAACGGGATTCAACTAAAACTGAAAGAGGAATGTACGCAATAACTATTAAAACTGGAATTTTCAACTGCATTCCAGCTGAGACTTTAACATTACCATATCCACCCAAAGTCATTATTGAAAAAGTTATAGTATTTAATCCACCCAAACAGCAGCAAATCTATGAATTTAAACAATATATTCTATATATACTATTATTTATATTGTATGTTTTCAAGCTAAAAATGTAAAATATATTTTGTTTACTAAAATACATCAATACCAAGCTGCTTGCGTGAAAAAAAACATCATTTTACAAAATTCACGCCAATGTTGCAGATGGCAAGTAAAGCTTCATTTTACTGTTGTGAAATGCATGGCTGCACTTCTTTTACCTTCTATGGCCAACCCAAGTACGGCAGCAATTCTTAATAAACCTGTATTGAGAGGCCCAGCCTTTCACTTCAATCATTTACAGATTCACTGAATCAATCTTATAGCTGTCTGTCTATTGAAACAACTACTACCATGTTTAACACAGGTCCCATCTGTCATCTCTTTGATGGTATAGTTTTGTAAATATTGATTTAACAACAGGACAATGTTCACAAACATTCATTCAGTCTTGGTGTCTCTCACTTAGTTCTTATCAAATAACCCAACTTTTCTCTACTGGTGAAACTATAAAGCCTACTTCTCTCTAACCTTTACATTATTAAATTATTAAGATTTTGCATAAACCAGTTTTGAGAAACTCCTTCATTATTTTACCAACATTTGCAAATGGCTTGTTAATCAACTATATTGTCATGTTTTGAATTCCCTGCCAAGGCAGTAAAATGTTCTGACTTCTTAAAAACACAAAAATAATCTATTTTAAGATTTACTGTTCAATGAAAGAGTGAAATCCCCCATCCGCTGTTTAACTACTACATTCACATGAGTACATAGCTGTTTTCTGTAAGCCTTTAAAAAGCATGTATCTAATAGAATTCCTACTGCTAAATGCATCAATTCAGTCACACAAAATTATCAAGGTTATCAATTTGCTTCCAACTGGACATTACATTTAGTGCCACAATTCAACAATCGTTGTACCCGCTCTTTTAAAATCCGGCTGACTTAATTAGTTTGCCTTCTAGTTTTAGAAAAGCATTGAGATAAACATACATCATCATTTATAGCCTTCTTGATTGAAATATGAATTCTACGAGCTTGGTGCTCAAATTAAACACTATGTTTTGTGAAGGAAAATGATTACAAGAACCTCTGAAGTTCAGCTAAAAATATTCCAATGTTAGACCTGCAGTCCAAAGAGCTCAGTCTGGTTCTCCTTGCCAGGTGAACCTCGATACAGAAAGCAAACAGCAAACCACCTTACCCAGCAGAAACTACAAGCCTGTTAAACATATTAGGAGTAAAAAAAAGACAAAAATAACAATTTTCTGAATATATAAACAATAAAATTGTATGAAAATTATATTGTGTTAACCTCTCTTTTCAAATTTTAAAACTTTAAGGTAACAAAGAAGGAAACCAAAATTAGGGTTCTTCAAACGGCAACTGGAGAACTTGAAAGGACATATTACAAGAGTATTTACACAACTAAACTGAAACAGTTGGTCATCAGCAAATACACAAATAAAGTTTAAGAAATTTTACAAAAAGAAATAAATAAACCAAATGTTTATACAGAGAGGGGTGTTGTTCATCTGTGACTAAAAGCAGCTGAAGATCTTTCAATCAGATGATCATGCCATTTTTGACTTTGTTCCAAAAATCAACAGCAGTATTTCATTGATGTAAATTAAGGCATTTAAAAATGAAGTTGTGAGTTTCAACCATTTTTTTTTAAAGGCACAAATTTCCTTTCAATTTTCCTGACAAAATTATTATACTGCTTCCTCTCCATCGTTTTTTCTTTCCTGCTTTTCAACATCCTCTAGGAAGCTGATTCATCAACTCTCATAAGCATTTCAAACGCTAATATCTTACCACTGCATTTAGGCTAGGGATCTGAAATCAAAGCCTCAAGTGTTTTGTAACCTTTAAAACAGTATTCTCCCTTAAGGGAGAACAGATGAACTTTGAAGAAATACAAAGCTGCGGTGTCCCTTTAAACTCTTCAATTTCAGGTCTTCAAATACAGACAGATTGGCTAGTGAATCTAGCTTGAAGACTAGATGTTTTTCACAACAGTTCAAGTTCAATACAATAACACTGTCAGAGGCAGACAATGGACACTGTATGTCTGATAGACTTTAAAGGAGGTTACAAGAAAGATTCACACAGGTGACGGTAATATGACCATTGGCACTTTACATTGCTGGCTCTTCTTCCATTGGTTCATCCCCTTGCCTGAAAAATAATAAAGTCTTAATTTATCTCAATGGAAGTGGCCAGAAAAGAGTCCTACAATGTTTCAAACTTCCCATGTACTACGCTTTTTAAAAATAAATCAGTTTTTAGCACTTTGCAGTTTCAGTTAATCTTTAATATCTTTACAGATTTTTCATATTAAAAAATCAGCTGATTCAAATAATTATTTTCATGGTGAATTATCATGGCAAATTGCAAACTGAAAAATAAACTCAGCATATTTAATTCACTCTGTTCCTCTAGTTAAAGGTGTAGAGTTTAAGTTATGGTACCCCACATTGTGAAATCTTTTCAGATTATTAAAGAAGAGGAAGATGATAGATTGCACATTTATTCCAGTTCTGGCAAACAGTCTCAGATTTGAAATGTTAACTGTTTCTCTTCGTGTTTTGTTTTTTTATTCCTGATTTCCAGCATCTGCAGTATTTTAATTTTCACATGACTTTTAATTGTGGCTAAAAAGCTGACAAAGAAATAGAGATTCAATTGAACATTCTATGCAAGTAGCAAAATTATGAGAAATGGCGTCTCTTCATTAAATTAAAACTTTTTCTCTTTACCACCTCCACCCCCCCCACCCCCAGATTTTTTAAAAAAGGTTTAACCAATCAATTGAAAGTGTGAAGGTAAGGTCAAAAACATTGCTAGATTTCAATGATGGAATTGACTCATGATGAATTGAACGCCAATAAACTGGATTGTACTGACAGCTACCTGGAGAATCAGTGCCTGGCTAAAATGTATGCGTCAACATACTCCAAATTGCCATGGCACAGAACATGTGAGTGCATTAGACACCTCACTAAAAGATGAAGATAAGCTTAACATTTTATTTTAATTATCTTGAGTGAACTTACATATGTAATGTGGCTTTAAGCAAATTCATTAATAATTTATTTATTCACCATTTAAAATTATTTACATATTTTATTTTGCTGTTTCCAATCACTAGATTCATTCAGAAACTGACAAAGACCTTTAGTAGCATGTGCTCACACAAAGCCATTAGGGTGGTCTGCAAGCAAGGCCCAGTCACTGCTGACAGATTGTTCTACTTTATTGACTTGGCTGGGGTATTGGGTGGACATTGGAAGCCCTGTGACCTTGGGACTGCCTAAAAGTAGTCAACATATGACAAGGTTCACATCCAGCACAATCCAGGCCAAAAATGATGAAGCATGCAGCGGTTAAAAATTGACAAAGCAGCTATCGGCATTTCTGCAGTCTATGTCATTGTTGTAAGTAGCCAGTTTGGATACTGGAAATGAAAATCTTGCAAATTGAACAATTTTAACTAACTTGACTTTTGGAGAAAGCTTGATTCAAAATACCAATCAAGCTACAATCTAAAGCAGTTTCCAAATTCATGCAAAACTGCTTATGGTAAAATCCTTTTCCCTCAAAATCACTTCTCTCATCAGTGTGTGCTGACAGAAGTGGGCTGGAATATCAAAAACACCATTTAAAGGGAGTCACAAAGTGTCATCAATCAAATAAAACCATGAATATAGTTAATATGATTTACTTCCAGGTTTGCTGGTGGCTCTGCCACTTGACATTGCATTTTGACTTAAACATTACAATATCTACTAGACCCTTCTTATAGTGTAACTTCAACATTTGCTAGAAAATCTGAACACAGAAGGTTTTAAGATGCTGCCAGTGGGAATTAATGACAGAGTTTTATGTCTGTGCTGGCAATAAGTTTACCAATTATTTCATGCTGGGAGGCTGTTCTGTCATATTAAGAACTGAAAGCCCAGTGACCAAGAGGACCAGATCATCAAAACACTCATGAACAAAATATAAGATCCCCTCAAAAATTCCTCAAGGATTGGAATTTTTATTGAGAGAAAACTTGCAGAGGCCTACTAAATAGCTAAAGTCAAGGATCGATGAAGAATTTCACTGGATTAAAAACAAAGGGAAACTACATAAAATCAATTTAGCATCTCTTCTATTATTTATAAATAACCATAGCAAAAAAAAAAGATTGGTAACATTCAGCAGATTAAGCAGCAAGAACAAAGGAAGGAATCGAATCAATGTTTGGGTCATCAGAACTGGAAAAGTGAGAGAATATGGGGAGTTTTAACATTGCAGAGAATGGTAAGGATGGAGCAAATAGAGGGAATTTCTATGAGATGTGCAGACCCAAGTTGTCAAGATAATGATTACTTTAAAAAGCAGCAGTTACAAAGAGAAATCTTTCATCAATAGTCTTTTTTCATCTGGCTGTACCTGCTCTTGCATTAAGTAACTTCCACTTCAAATCAATTAGTTTCTCAAAATCAAAGTTTTAGCTATAGAATCTTGCACAGGCTCAAGCTATACCTACCACTTTACTGAGAAATTAAGAGGTAAGCTTAGCACTGGGTTAGCACTGTGGGAAATACCCATTTTCTCATTTATTCAGACCACGTACCATAAATCTTTCCAACTAATATTAAATGTAACCCTTTTAGCTCCTGCTGCATTTGTGACTACACCTTTCAGCATATTTCCTTGTAAGAACTTTATTCCATTCTTTTAACTTTGCTATCTCTGTTGTACATGCTCTGTCTCTGAAACTTTCCATATGAGTGTCTTAAGGCTGTCTTTCTTTTCATTTACCACAACTTTTCCTCTCCACAATACTCAAGACTTCTCAACTGCTTCTCTACTTCTCACATTGCTGCTCCCAACCAGCACAAGGATGAGATTCCTCCTTCAACGCTACCAGCCTCTATATTGAACGGATCATCCTCTGCCTACTTTAGTCAGATTCAACCAGATACAGTACTGTGCAAAAGTCTTAGGCATCCTAGATTTTTTGTATGGTTTCAGATGGTATGGCTTCCACAGAGACTGATCTCATCATCATTGAGGCTCTCTGGGATTACCTGGAGAGACAGAAGCAAGCGGGACAGCCAAATTCTGCAGAAGAACTGTGGGAAGTTCTCCAAGATGCTTGGAACAATAATATATCAGCTGAATTTCTTATACAACTGCACAACAGTGTACCAAAGAAAACCGATGTAGTTTTAAAAGCAAAGGGTGGCCACACCAAATATTGATTTGCTTTAGTTTTTTTTCCTGTTCACTGCTCTTTATGGTAATTTTTTTGATACTGTATTTAGAAACAGTTCCTGTAAGTTTTTAAAAAACATCTTTGCTTTAGAGATTTTTTTTTAAACTTATGCCTACAACTTTTGCACAGGAGTGTATCTTCTCATTTTTCTCTTTGGTATCCTGAAGGACCATTCCCTCCATAACTACCTGTATCACTCTTCACTTCCACCAAGAATTCCCTTTCCTATGGAAGTATGGAACAATGACGAACCTGCTGTTTTATCACTTTCCTTCCCAGCATATAGAGACCGAAAAATTTCTTCCTTGTGAAGCAGCTATTAACTTGCACCTCTGACAATTTTGTGTATTTAGTGCTCACAATATGGTCCCCTTTTCTTTGAAAAAATGCAGATTTAGTGACAAGTTTTGCAGAAAATCCCCATTCAGTTTACAAGGGATATCCCGAATTTCTAAATTAAATTTAAATTTAAATTTCTAAGTTAAATTCTCCATCTCACTCCGCCCCTTTTTTATTCCTTATTTATACAAATTGATTTGAATGCAAAAGCGCAAGGTTTGACCAATAAGTTTGTGGATGACATGAACTTAAGTGCAGTTGATAGTGAAGAAGGTTATTACGGATTAAAGGTGACCTTGGTCAGTTAGGGAAGTGGGTTGAGGAGTTGCAAGTGCATTTCAATACAGTTAAATGCATTTTGGAAAGTCCAACCAGCGTAGGATTTATCTTATTAATGGAAAGGTGCTAGAGAGTGTAATGGAACAGAGGGACTTCAGAGTACAAGTACATAGCTTGTTGAAAATGGTACCACAGGTAGACAAGGTGGTAAAAAAGGAATTTAGTATGCTGGCCTTCATCAGTCGGGGCATTTAGTATAGGAGTAGGGACATTATGTTGCAATTGTATAAGTGAGGCCACACTTGGGAGTGCTGTGGACAGCTTTGGTCATCCAGTTATAGGAAAGATGTATTTTAGTTGGAAGGAGTACATAGTGTAGGAGAATAAGGAGACCTTATAGAAACTTTTAACATTATGAGAGGTATAGATAAGGTGGATGGTAAGTCTTTTCTCCAGGGTAGGGGAGTGCAAAGCTAGCTGGCATGCAGAACTAGAGGGACTAGATTGACAGTGAGAGAGGAAAGAATCAAAAGGGAGCTGAGGGAGAACATTTTCATGCAGAGGGTGGCAGGTATGTGGAACAAGCTGCCAGAAGAAGTGGTTGAGGAAGGTACAATAGTATCATTTAAGCAGCACTTGGTAAGTGGGGTTTGGGGCTGACAGGGGTATCGGGGGAACGCAGGAAATTGGAGTGAGCTGGGTGGGGCACATGATTGGCACAGATTCTTGGGCAATGCTGTATTAATCTATGACTCTTGTATTGTTCCAATGATGCCCAATGCAAGTGCAAAGAACAACACCTCAATCTATGCTCTGGGCATGTTGTAGCTCTTGGGATTTATTTTAATTACTTATCTACTTAGGGATACAGTGCTGAGTAGGCCCTTCGGCCAATGTAACCTCCAACAACCCAATTAACCCTAATCTAATTCAGGGATTAATCTAACCGGTACATGCTTGGGCTGTGGGAGGAAACTGGAGCACCTGAGGAAAACCCATGTATTCCACAGGGATGACATACAGAAACTACTTACAGACAGTGTTGTAATTAAACTCTGACACCCTGAGTAGTTATAGTGTTGTGCTAACTGCTATTTTTGCACTTTGAAGGATCCTGGACCTAAAAATGAAACCTCAAGTGTTTCCGTCCCCAGTGCTGCAGCTCAACCTCATGAGTACTTCCATCATTTTTTGTTTTTATCTTGCTTTTCAGCAGTTGCAGCTTTTGCTCCAATTCTTATTCATTAGGAAAGAGATGAAATAATTACCTGGCCTCTGGTTCAGAACTGCTCTGCTCGGTGTCTACTGTCAGAGATGCTAATGCTGTAACAGTTGCTGCTTCTTCTTTCTCGTGCTTTTGGGCCTCCAGTAGGGAGTAACTCACTGTGGAAGCAAAACGCTTCACCGAACTCCAGTGTTTGCCTGAAAGTCAAATTATCAATGCTTGGAAAATTTGTCAAGTTTTCTCATTAATGGGGCATAAACAACTGCAGCTCATGCATATAGTGCAACTATTGTGCATATGGTGTAGCTATCATTGTTACAAGAAGATACAAAACTATATATGCAGTAAGTATACAAGAAATCTCCTTTCTTCAAACAAGGCAGAGAAGGAGCTTGAGATAAAGTTCAGAGTCATAATCTCACTGCACATTCTGGAAAGGATAATTTCCCACTGGTAATCTTATTCTAAAGAAATCCATCTAATGAATATACACTCAGATCGAACAGTAATCTTCTGGTCTTTGTTTATCTTAATACAGACTTTGCCAAGCAATCACTGGGATAAGGTTGTGTCATTTACAAAAAGTGAGTCAGGATGGCATTGGTTCTACTATTGCCAATCTATACAATTTAGGCCCATCTTATAGCTGCATTTGAATTGCTTCAGATGGAGACAGTTTTACAAATGTCATTGGGTTGTTCTGTTTATAATGCAGTGTAGATTTCAGAGCACTTTTGGCAACACAGCAATGGCTGCCCCTTTAAGGCTACTGATCAATTGCAAACATGCAAGGACAACCTAATTTCTGGTTCTGGACGCTCATGGAAATAAATGATTTATGGAGCTCTGTAATGTAAAAACATGCATATGGCATACTGTGCCCTCAGAATTAATGACAGAGTTTTATATTTGTGTGGCTGGTAGTTTATATATGCATGGCTGCTCTGAAGATACAAGGAAAACATTTTCGAGGCACTATCATCAGATCAATTTTATTACAACGCTGCTACCAAACCACTGTTGTGGTGAAGAGGAAGTATTAAGGAGCTTACTAATGTAATTTCTAACATTCCTGTCCATAAGCAGTACATCAACGAGAACATTAAGAAGTTACTTAGAGCAAAAACTTACTTTGAATCTCAATCACTTTCTCTAGTGATGCTACTGCATTTGCATTGGGTTTTTGCTGAAGTATTTCTTGAGGCAGAGGATCCAGCTGGTAAGATTTATTTAAAAAAAGGAAAGAATTTTATATATACATATATACATTAATTATTCTAGCACTGGTAGGTAACAAGAAAGTACAACTTACAAGGTAATTTATGTCAGAGGAAAAAGATCAAATTTCATACTTTACGGATAGCATTAAGGGGCAAAAGCTACTGCCTTCTATTAAATGAACTTGTAAAGGACATTCAATTGTAAATTACAAGCAGACATGTTTATGAAAAGAAAAAAAGTTATGGTAAAATTCAAATATTCTATGGACTAAAAGTGATTTCAGCTGTGACTCTTCAATTTCATTTAATGTTATATTACCTTTTAAAGCACATTGAATGCATCAATATATCAAAAAACAATTGTCAGTTTAGCACCTCTGCTGTTAAAGAAGTATCTTTACAACACGATCTGGTTTTGATTTTGACTGTTCTGCATACCTCATTACCCAGCAGGGCTGATACACAGGCCTCAGATGCATCACAGATGGCAGTGAGATCATGTCCTCCTTCTAAAGCAAGAACCACACGTCCTGCAGCCAACTTCATCAGCTGTTTGGTCAGGTAGCCAAAACCTGAGGAAGAAACACACGTGAAGTATACAGATTAGTTGTGAAAACATTTTGAGAATAAGTTATACAGAAATACATTTTGATGATACATCATGAATTGACATCATGCCGTTGAACATAATTACGATAATTAAATTATAGATCATGCTTCTTGTCCCATCTTCTGAAAAAAGCCTAAAAAATTATTCCCTGTTGGTACCACCAAGAACATTACATGATGGCTTTATAAAGTAGTCCAATGAGTTAGATGGGGCTAATTTTTGAGACTGGAAAACAGGTATAGCTGCTACTATGTAGCATGCTTATTATTATTGATAAGGGGAGAATCTTTAGGAAAAAGTACTTTATTCATGTTAACAAGTTATTAACTTTTAATTAATTTGATGAACTACAACAAAATGCGAAAGCATTTCTGTTAGCTGTCAAATATCATCTGCAATAATTATGTTGATGTATCAGATAATTTTATTGTTAAGCTTTATAGCTGTCACATTTGTTAGATTTAATGACCTCTCATTCACCAACAAACTCATGAAGATACCTATAAATATTGGAAAACAAATAAAATTGCAGATGCTGTAAGAGGAAACAGAAATGCTGGAAGAATTTAGCCAGTCAAGCAGCAACTATTGAAAGGGTCTTTGACTTGACATGTTAACTGGTTTCTCTTTCCCCAGTTCTTCCAGTATTTGTTTACCGACAGATATTCCCTGACTTCAATGACAGAGTTTATCACAAAATTATAGATCATTGATAGAAGTTCAATGTATCAGCTAATTATTGTAAATTAAAACTATAGAATACAAAAAACTACTCCTTGTTATATGGAGTTCTTTTGAATTACACATTTGAGTTCATCTCATTTCAGTCCTTGAAAGGCTACTATCAGCACTGAATTCGGTTATGCAAACATTCCGTTAGGTCACAATTTCAATGGTTTTCCACTTTCACTACAATACACAATCCAGAAATTTGTATGAAGTGTGGTCAGTTGTTCCAGAAGCATTTAACACTGTAGGTTGAATGATAAACTGGATGACATTAAATTGCACAATGAAAACCTATTTAATGGGTAAACAAATTCATGGCATTGAAGCAACTCACTATCCTGCTTGCCAAAATATCAGTGATTTTTTTTCTGCACTTGACCTTAATAATCTCTGGTTTTATTTCCACAGCCCATGGCAAGGGACAAGATATACTTCCTAAATTGTATTTCAACTACAATTAAATATTATCAGATTTTATCTATGTACTTTTAAAGGAACTTAATGGAAAAATCAAAATATTTCTATGGAATGTGACCAATATATTGGTATATTTGAATGCTTTCTTCAAACTGCTATCTTTAATCTAATTCTGAAAAAATGAAAGAATTAACACAGTACAGAGCATTACATCTTATCAAATAAGCTTTTTAACATTTTAATGAGTAATAATCAATCTACTAACTTTGCTCAATAAAGGCTTATACAGTATAAAACCATTAATAGTTTTGTTTTAAAATGCATACTTTTGCAGGAAGCTTACTGTGTGCACATGGGAAAGGCTAGTAGTTCTTTCTATATAAGCATCTCTAGGTTTATTAAAGAAGTCTCGCTACAGCTACTTTTATAGTTCAGGTAAGATCATGAGGTGTTAATGTTAATGAACTAGCTTCTGGTTATTACACTTCTACTATGTTAAAAACCTGTACATGAGCAAAGTGAATTGGAAACTGTGCTGTACATAACAGTACCCAACTCTTGAATGCCTGTCTTGAGGACTTCAAACCAAAGATATATTATTGTAAATTTTACATTTGGTAATTTAACATTCATATTTTTCTTTTACCTTATTAATATTTTCATCCAACTGTTAAGTTACTTGAAATTTGGACAATACTTTCAAAATGTGAAAATTATCCAAATCAACATTATGTGCACGTGACTCATTATACTTCAGTTTTTCTGTATGCAGTCACAGTCAAGAAGATGAAGGCAGAATCATTGACTTTTTTGAAAAGTTACTGGAAGCATACAATCTTTTGCTGTCCTGGGTAATTTTGAAATAGGCCTGAAAGCTCAAGGCAGGAAATTATAAGTTAGAAATATTTTTATGCAACAAAGTAAGCTTGAAATAAATAGGGTATAAAAATAACTTTTGCAGAGAATTGACTAAACTACTTTTATATTTTTAAATCTGAAAAGGTATTTCAATATTTAAAGCATTTTGTGTCTGAGATAACAAATACTGAAGTCTAAATATATTTGATTGATTTTGAATCAAAGACTAGAATTTGAACATGGTAGATTCTTGTCATCTCAAAATAGTGATGACTGCAGTGACTAAAGCAGCAATGCTTGACACTGTGGAGGAATCATAACAGATGCACTCATGGAAACCGCATGAGACATGCTCTGTAATCTAGGCTGCATCCTGGTATATCTCCTCTGCACCCTCTCTAAAGGTTCCACATCCTTCCTATAAAGAGGTGACCAGAACTGAACTCAATACTCTAAGTGTGTTTTATAGAGCTGCAACATCATCTGGAAATTGATAAACTAAAGCTCTCACGAATAATATGTTGCTCTCCAAAGTAACCTCAGATTATACTATATAGTTATGGAGTCATACAGCATAGTATACAGTCACAGTGTTCCAACTTACACTTGGCTGTTGCAGAGTATCCACCAAGAGGTGACGGATGTCCTTCGACAGCATCAAAACCAGCAGACACCAACACAACATCAGGGGAAAACTCACTGGCTATGGGCATCACAACCGTCCTAAAAAAATCGAAACACATTCTATGCAAGGGGAAACAAGTAAATCCACTAAAAAGCACTTCTTTTCTTGAGAATTTATGCTTTTAACAATTAAAAATGTTACAGCCATAAAATTCTGCACACTTTTCAAATGTATTTAACTGGAATAGACTGTACTTACTTTAAAAGTATAAACAGATTATATTTGGCAGATTTAATTTAATAGCTTTTACTTTCAGCTCATACAGGTTTACAAAAGGGACCCTGTCTCTAATGCTATTCAGAAAGCAGTTTGCTAAAACACAAGTATGAGTTCATATCCATGAAATGGTTGAACAGTAGGTGGCTGCTGCTCACATTTGAAGGACTCTGGACTAACAAATACCACATGCCCATATCGTGTAAACTTTAGTCCAACAGCATTATGTCATTAATTGTGTTGGCACCATGCATATAAAAAGCACATGCAATTCTATAAACTGTCTGCTGAAGGAGATTTTTTTCAATATGTCTGAAAGTTAGTTTTAATGCAAAATTCATTGATATGAAGTTTTCAATGTAAGAAATGATTCAATTTGTACAACGTAAAGAACAGCACAAAAACACATTTATGTTGCTTAGAGTGGGATTATTCTGTCAATAGTTTGCCAGGTTCATTTCTTGATCATAATCAATTTTGATTATCTAAATTCTGGCAATGATGAAGCTACTGCAGTTTACTTCAATATTTTCATGCTTGGTTTGCTGAAGCACTGGGTGGTTGATGGCTGTGGTTGTTGGGATGCAGGGGAAGGGAAATGCAAAGGAATTCTTCTGAAGTCTAGTGACAGGAATGCCTGCAGTTATAATACCTCCAATGGTCAAATCTACATAAGACTAACTGTCACTGGGATGGATTTAATGAACTGTTTGAAAAGGGGGAACTCCACCACAATGAGTTATCATCTCCTTGAAGAACTCAGGGATTAATATCTGTATATTTGCTTGTTGCTGCTCATAAACCAAAGAATTACAAATACAGAACATTTGATGAATATAGCTCTCAAAGAGATTATGAATATTGATCCCAATAAGGGAAATCAGTGCAATTGTGGTCATAACATGTTAGGTATCACTATATGCATACTGCCAGATGTAGTAGAAACATGTCTTGTTCAGATAGTCTGTAGTATCTATGATAGAATCTTTTGTCATTTCTGGACAACAAAAATAAAATTTTAACAACAAACATAAGGTCCTTTACACAGGAAATATCATATGCACAGAGACTCCCATGAATCATAATAAACTTCACAAAGCCCATGTAAAGGTTCTCTAACCAAAACAATTTAGATAAAGCTTGCTTGCAACTGTTCAAAATGATGCTGTTAAACAACCAACTCAATTTGTTTTCCATTATTAAGGACCATGCTATAAGTACAGCAATGCTTGCACCTTTTTTTTTGTTTGCAAACAAGGAAACAGCAGACATATGGCTTTTAAAGTCAGTAAAGTCAGCTGAACGTCCATGATTGAAAACAGCACCAGGATAATTTTCTAACATCAAACAATGATGGCCTCAAAGACAGCAGCTGGAACTACACAAGTGTAAGAACGAACCTAAGTCTACAAAATTTGTGATATGCTGGGTATGCAAAAAGGAAAAAGGGCAGCCTTCTGGATTTCATTATATTCAATTATCTGATCCAACTCCAGCCTGACCCTGTAGCATGCAAGCAAGGAAATTTGGCTTCTAGTCTGTTTAGTGTTATCCTGCCTGAGGCTCTTGACCATTTCCTGGAAGCCCCTTTTACCAAATGTTAGTTCCTTTTAATAAAATATTTTTGCAAACTCTATAGACTCTTTTTTGCTTCCCCTTTATTAGACTCTGCCTAAATCAAAGGATTTAAGTAGTATTTGTGCATGGTTCTTTTGATTGTAAACTAAAGTAGTACATGACTAAATATACAACTTGTACAATTAACAATTCCCCAACCCAGATACTCCAGATAAAATTGCAGCAGTGCTAATTACATGCAGGTGAACACCTGAAGCAACATTCTAAGCCTGATTTCACTATAAGTAAAATAATTACAAGGTTCAGAAAAATAACTTAATTGTAGCAATCAATCAATATTTAATCCTCAGGCATTTAAATTAAAGCTGTTTTGTGTGATTCTTAATGAATTTACCTCCATTTTAATTGCACTTTTTATTTTTCTGCAGGAGAGTATTATGTACGGTACAATCATTAAACAAAGGAACACATGTATGTGTTAAGAGTACATGTGGGTACTGAGAGAAATACAATAATGTCATGAACATATTGTTATTAAGGGAAAAAAATCAATCTTGCTAACAGTGTTTTCTGACGATATAGATAGTTCCATGTAATGAATGATCACCTGAAAGCTGTCAAGTACTCCACATCTCCATTAGAGGGATCCACACCACCTGTCCAAGCAATGTTGACATTGAATCCTACTCCAAGTCCTGTTCCAACCTTGAAAAGTCAATAAACAAAGGAGGATGTCTATAAATAAAGCTTTAATAAAAGGTAACTGCCAGAAGCAATTTTACTGAAATGTGCAAATTCTGTTCACCAAGTTTAATTACTCTTATAGTTTCAAAGAAGATTGAAATATATGATGATAAAACATCTTTTATTTATTCATTTGTAAGATGCAGCTGTCACTAGCAATGTTGGTCAGCCATATCTTTCATATTGCCTTTGGAGCTAGCATACATGCAAGACTGAAATATAAAGCTGATTCACTGACAAGTGGATGGCTTCTTCTGGTGAAAACATTTATCACCCAATATCTGCAAATGTCTTTATTCCAGGATGAATGTGACAGTGAGACAAACCTGATGCATTTTGGCAAGTTTAATTTAAAAAGTTAATGCATGAAGCAAAAATATGATGCACAAGAAATCTCAGTATTTGGAAGAATATCTGAGAGAGTGCGGAGTTTGTATGTTCCTGTCAGGATTAAAGGCAAAGTGAATAAGATTAAGGAACCTTGGTTCTCTAGGGATATTGGAACTCTGATACAGAAGGACAGATATATAACATGTATAGGAAATAGGGAGCAAATAAGGTACTTGAGGAGTATAAAAAGTGCAAAAAAATACGTAAAGAAATCAGGAGGGCTAAAAGAAGACATGAGGTAGCTTTGGCAGTCAAGGTGAAAGAGCAATCCAAAGAGCTTCTGCAGGTATATTAAGAGCAAAAGGATAGTAAGGGATAACATTTTTCCTCTTGAAGACTTGAAGATCAGAGTGGTCGGCTATGTACGGAACCTAAAGAAATGGGGGAGATCTTAAATGTTTTTTTTTGCATCTGTATTTACTAAGGAAACTGGCATGGAGTTAATGGAAATAAGGTAAACAAGTAGTGAGGTCATGGAACCTATACAGATTGAAGAGGAGGAGGAGGTGCTTGCTCTCTTGAGGCAAATCAGAGTAGATAAGTCCCCAGGAACTGACAGGGTATTCCCTCGGACCTTGAAGGAGACTAGTGTTGAAATTGCAGGGACCCTGGCAGATATATTTAAAATGTCGGTATCTATGGGTGAGGTGCCAGAGGATTGGAGGACAGCTCATGTTGTTCCATTGTTTAAAAAGGACTCAAAAAGGAAACTGGGAAATTATAGGCCGGTAAGTTTGACGTCAGTAGTAGGTAAATTATTGGAAGGAATACTAACAGATCGGATCTACAAGTATTTAGATAGACAGGGACTTATTAGGGAGAGTCAACACGGCTTTGTGCGTAGTAGGTCATGTTTAACACATCTATTAGAGTTTTTTGAGGAGGTTACAAGGAAAGTGGATGAAGGGAAGGCAGTGGATGTTGTCTACATGGACTTCATTAAGGCCTTTGACAAGGTCCTGCATGGGAGGTAAGTTAGGAAGATTCAGTTGCTAGGTATACATGGTGAGGTAGTAAATTGGATTAGACATTGGCTCAATGGAAGAAGCCAGAGAGTGGTAGTGGAGGATTGCTTCTCTGAGTGGAGGTCTGTGACTAGTGGTGTGCCATAGGGATCAGTGCTGGGTCCATTGTTATTTGTCATCTATATCAATGATCTGGATGACAATGTGGTAAATTGGATCAGCAAATTTGTTGATGATACAAAGATTGGAGGGGTAGTGAACAATGAGGAAGGTTTTCAAAGCTTGCAGAGGGATCTGGACCAGCTGGAAAAGTGGGCTGAAAAATGGCAGATGGAGTTTAATACAGACAAGTGTGAGGTATTGCACCTCGGAAGGTCAAACCAAGGTAGAACATACAAGGTAAATGGTAGGGCACTGAGGAGTGCAGTAGAACAGAGGGATCTAGAAATACAGATACAAAATTCCCTAAAAGTGGCGTCACAGGTAGATGGGGTTGTAAAGAGAGCTTTTGGTACATTGGTCTTTATAAATCAAAGTACTGAGTACAAGAGTTGGAATGTAATGGTGAGGTTGTATAAGGCATTGGTGAGGCCGAATTTGGAGTATTGTGTGCAGTTTTGGTCACCGAATTACAGGAAGGATATTAATAAGGTTGAAAGAGTGCAGAGAAAGTTTACAAGGATGATGCCAGGACTTGAGAAACTGAGTTACAGAGAAAGGTTGAATAGGTTAGGACTTTATTCCCTGGAGCGTAGTAGAATGAGGGGAGACTTGATAGAGGTGTATAAAATTATGATGGGTATAGATAGAGTGAATACAAGCAGGCTTTTTCCACTGATGCTAGGGGAAAAAAAAACCAGAGGACATGGGTTAAGGGTGAAGGAGGAAAAGGTTAAAGGGAACATGGGGGGGGGGGGCTTCTTCACACAGAGAGTGGTGGGAGTGTGGACTGAGCTGCCAGATGAAGTGGGATCACTTTTAACATTTAAGAAAAACTTGGACAGGTACATGGATGAGAGGTGTATGGAGGGATATGGTCCAGGTGCAGGTCAGCGGGACTAGGCAGAAAAATGGTTTGGCACAGCCAAGAAGTGTCAAAAGGCCTGTTTCTGTGCCGCAATGTTCTATGGTTCTATTTTTGCATGGAATCAGACATACTGAATCTTCCTCTCAGGAAAAAAAAAACTCTGGGCCTCTTGTGAAGATTTCCATGACGCTCATGATATCTTTGCACTATGTACAAAGTACATATGTTGCATTAAAGAACATTACAGCACAGGAAAAGGTCCTACTGCCCACAGTGTTGTTTCTCTAACGTAACCATTTACACATTCTGGAGCAACACACAAAGTGCTGGAGTAATTCAGTGGATCGGGCTACACTTATGGAGGGAAATGGACAGTCAACATTTTGGGTCGAGATTCTGATGAAAATATCATCTGTCCATTTCCCTCTTGCATTTTGTGTGTTGCTCCAGATTTGCAGCATCTGCTGTCTCACTAGTCTCTATTTGCACATACTGTTTGTAAATGCTAAATATATTATCATATAATTAAGCTAATACAGGTACTCCCCAAGGTTCCATCCACATGAATTGTTTATAACCTGAACTGTTTCGAAGTTCAAAATGTTGTAGTGAACCGAGTTCCTACCCAGATGTCTGTAGCTCCATAGCACCAAGTAAATCCATCCCACGGGTCTATCAAACTTGCCAATGTACCAAATGTTTATCAGATTCTTGCTGATAGGCTAGCATAAAAGAGTGGACAACATTGTATCACATTATGTAAATAATATGCATTTGGACTGTGAGGTTCTTGTCCACCTATAACCCTGGATTTGGTATAAAATTATTACTTTGGCAGATTCCATTGTTGGATACATCTTGTTGTTGATGGTTCAAAAAGTGGAGTGAGATCAGACAATGGTCAACAAGTAAAAATTTGCTCCCTATAGCTTGAAGTCCAATTTGTCTGAAATACAAAGATTTAAAAATCGATGCATTAACATGAACACAAGAAATGTGTAAATGTCCAAATTCTATGATCAGTGTATCTGTGACACCATTGTTTACACAGAGCAATGGTATTGTGACAGTATAAACAACAATTTGTATGTGAAAGGTAGATGACCATTACATACACTACTGATCTGTGTAAGGTAGGAATATGACGTTGGATGCAGCAGCAAAATTTCATAGATGTTTATTATGTAGCACTGCATTAACCTAGTTGTAGTCCCAATGGGCACATTGATTTCAAATGGAAGAAGTAAATGTTAAGAAAGTAGCCAGTTGCCCTTTAATTTCTAAGTGTTTAATTGTTTAATGTGAGTTCTTTAATTTTTTAAATCGAGTATATTTTTCAAAAGTGCTTTGAATGTCACAAGTGTTCAATTTAAACCATTGCTTCGACTGTTGTTATGATCTGAAGGCAAAGCGTTACTAACTGTCAAGTGGACCTGGGGAAGGTCCACCATTCACACTACCTGTGCTAATTTGTGCTTCTTTGAGAACCACGGGCCACCCTCAAAGCAAAAGTACAGGCTGCAAAAAAAACGTGTACTGCAAGTGCAGATGATTGGCAAATTTGGCCAGCTTGTGGATCACCCCAATACGCTTTACCGTAGTTTGCAAGACAGCTAGGGCTTGCTAACTTAGAAAGTGCAAACAGGAGGGATTTGGTGAATGTAGTAGTTGGGTAAAAAAGGAAAGACTCATCTTTTGTTAGCTGAAGGCTGGAAGTATGTCTTAGGATAAACTAGAGTTTTATATTTAAAAATTCATTAAACACTACTGTCAGGTACTGTGTATTAGTTCTTAATTGTTATCAATGAATCCAGTGTATGCTGCCGTGTTCTTTTGAATGTAAATGAGCAAAATCAGTGCAATTAGTGTACATATGGACTGCCTTCATGCAATTTTTGCATCTTTCAAATCTTCATTTTCAATTTAACATTCACGGTGAATGTTGATACTTAGAAATTCTTTATAGTTCCTAACTTCTTGAAGTCGTGAAATTGTTTCATTTTCACTCCTGGCAGTTCCTCACATCCCCAAGCCTCAATGCTTGAAACCACAGTGAGCAAGATAGTTCAGAATCGTCTTACTGCTTATTTCTTGGCAACTATCAGTAACAAAAATCACTGCTTTTTGAACATAAGCACATGAAACTGACACTATTTAAAAAACCGTTTGCACTAACTAAGCATGGTGTAGTGTTTAACAGCCACACAAGTGCATGTGTCTGACACTAGTTAGAAACTATTCAGCAAATGTCTCCTGTCCCAATTAAGTGGTATAGTATCTCAAATAAACAAATTAACCAAATTAGCTTTGGTGTTTAAGAGTTGTCCCAATTAACCAGAATCCTCTGTATTGAGAGTTTCTGTCGCTGTCAGTCTTTCAGGTCCAGATTCACACAGACACGTGGGTGGAAAAATCTTGTTCATCTGTACTCTAATCTTTCCACCATTTATGAAAGCCCAGGAACACCACAAATTTCTATTGCACATCTGTAGACATCGTTTGTATTCAAGAAATTTTAGCTGAGTTTTTAAGCTGGAGTCCTGAGTTGTTCTGAGCAGGGGCAGAATCTTCAAAAGGATAGATATATTCTCTTTAGCTTAGTCCACAAGTCTGAAAGGCTGTGTTGCATGTCAAGTTTAAGAAGATCTCGTTAGGGTTAAAGAAGAGCTTAGAGAGGGAGGAGAGGATGCAGTTTTTGTGGTGCTTGTAGGAACCAATCATCTAAGACCAAAGAAAACAGTTCTGTTGAAGTATGAGCATTTGGGTCTAAATTACCGATCAGTATCACATAGGTAACTATCTCCTGGGTCATATGCAAACTGGCACAGACATATCAAACATGTCAGAAAGATAAAAGGAGAGGAAAGGACTTCTAGTCAAGATGGTGTTGAGCTGCAATGTCTGTTGATATCGTGGCTCAGCTTTTTTAGGCTCCCAGGAATGGTTTTGGGACAGCACGGGTAGTTAAGGGTCACATTAGGGTTTAGGGACAGGATGAGGGAGTGATAGAGGTCAGAGACAAGGGCTAGTGTTCGGAGTCCAGGTTAGAGATTTCCAAAGTTGGAGGTCAGTGATCCTGGAGGTCAGGTCATCAGGTGTTGAGTAGACCAGACAAATAATCCCTAGGATGGCAAATCCCAGATTAGAGGTCCACATGGGCAGGAATCACAAGGATCACCAGGGGTGGAGGTCTGTGCGTCAAACCAGTGATCAGTGGGTCCTGGGGTTAAGACCTGAAGGTCAAACCCATAATTGGTAAGTCCTACGGTCGAGGCGTCAAAGCGACAGGAAGACAAAGCTGAAGTCTAAGTCCAGAGGTAGCAGCCCAAAGGTCAAAGTCCAGAACTCAACAAATCTGGAAGTAGATGCCCCAAGGTTGAAGCCCTAGGTCGGCACGTTCACAGGTCAGAGGCCTAATGTCTGCAAGTCCAGGACAGGGACTAGAGGTTGGAGGACTAACGTCTGCAGGTCTGAGAGTCCGGGGCCAAGGACAAGAGTCCCTGAGGCAGCGTGTCCTGTGTACGTGAGTGGGTGGGTGGCAAAGGGGCTTGTTTTGCTGTCGCTGTCTTATTTTTGTTGGTGCTGCTTGTGTTGCTCTGTTGAACATGGTGGGCATGCTATGTTGGCACTGAAATGTGTTCGTTGTTAAAACAAACAAGGCATTTCTCTGTATGTTTCAATGTACATGTGATAAATCTGAATCTGAAATTTGAATTTCAATTCACAGATCACAGGGAAAGAGGGAGCTGTTCCTCTGGAAATGGACTTTATTTGAATTTTGCTGAAGCCAGCGTTCTGGCAATTGAGCAAAAGGACAAGGTAACAACAGCAATATAGTTAATGATAAGCTGTTTGTGGCATGAAAGTCAACACGTACAATGATAAGGATGCAGCAACAGATCTGCTCAAAATAGAGAAAGATTGGAAAAGGTCAAAAGTACATGGTCTTCATCTGAACATGTATATTTGTAACAGAACAGATAAACTTATTACGCAAATGGAGAAACATGGATAAGATTTAAAAGCTATTGCAGAGATATGGCTGCAGCACACCTGATAATAAGATGCTGTTAAGCACAGTGGTGAGACACCATCACGATTCAGAACATTGGGAAATAGATTGGCTGAGATACAAAATAATAAATAGTTAGTAGAAATAGACTTTAGGTCATTTAACAGCTTTACATTGCACAGGGCATCAGTCGAGAAATATAGATGCGACTCTCAAAGCATTGCGACATACGTGCGTAACTTTTGCTCTATTAATGAAATCAAATTGGCCAAGGCAGTCCCGAGGTCGGAATACGATTGTCACTGTTTCCTGGATAACTATATCATGGACAAGAGCAGGGAAATGCCTATTTTAGATCTGGTCATGTGTAATGAACATCCTATCCCATCATGGAAAATACCTACTCTACATGAGGCATTGCCTCAAGAAGGCAACATCAATCAGAAATCTCCACCATTCATTCTACGCTATTTTCTTGCAGTTATTATCATGCAGGAGGTACAGAAGCCTGAAGTCCCACACCATCTTGTTTAAGAATAACAACATCCCAATCCGCAATCTCCATATAGCAACACTTTTTTCATTTCTAATTGTTTTCTTTTTTGTATAATTCTGTATAACTTGTGTAACTTCATGTGAATCTTTATCACTAATGCTATGTGCCTGTGATGTTGCTGCAAGTAAGTTTTTCATTGCACTGTGCATATATGTATTTATGTACATGACAAAAACTTGACTTTTGCATTTGACAAGGTTCCCTGTGGCAGGCTCATACAGAAAGTCAGGAGGAATGAAATCCAGGGAAACTTGGCTGTATGGATTCAAGATCGTCTTGCCCAGAGAAGGCAGAGGGTGGTAGCAGATGGAGCATGTTCAACCTGGAGGTTGGTGACTACCAGTGTTCCACAGGGATCTGTTCTGGGACCCCTGCTCTTTGTGGCTTTTATAAATGATTTGGATGAGGAAGGGTGGGTTAGTAAATTTGCAGATGACATGAAGGTTGGTGGTGGTGTGGATAAGGTAAGAGGTTGTTCTAGGTTACAATGGGATATTGACAGGATGCAGAACTGGGCTGAGAAGTGACAGATGGCGTTCAATCCAGAAAAATGTGAAGTGATACGCTTTCAAAATGCTGGTGGAACGCAGCAGGCCAGGCAAAATCTATAGGAAGAAGTACAGTCGACGTCTCGGGCTGAGACCCTTCGTCAGGACTAACTGAAAGAAATGATAGTAAGAGATATGAAAGTGGGATACACAGCTGGAGAAGGGAGAGGATCATGGAACGGGAGGCCTAGGGAGAAAGAAAGGGGGAGGGGAGCACTAGAGGGAGATGGAGAACAGGCAAGGAGTGATTGTGAGAGGGGCAAAGAGAGAGAGACAGGGGGGAATAAATAAATAAGGGATGGGTAAGAAGGGAAGGAGGGGCATTAACTGAAGTTAGAGAAATCAATGTTCATGCCATCAGGTTGGAGGCTAAATCAGGCTGCCTGGCCTGCTGCGTTCCACCAGCATTTTGTGTGTGTTTGAATTTCCAGCATCTGCAGATTTCTTCGTGTTGAAGTGATACACTTTGGAAGGTTGAGCTTGAAGGCAGAGCTTGAAGGGTTAATGGAAGGATTCTTAGCAGTATGGAGGAACAAATGGCCATGGGTGATAGTAAATGCAGATTATATTAGAGACTTTAACAGATAGGCAATATTGATGAAAGAAAAATAGAGAACTATTGGAGGGAGGGGTTAAATTGATCTTGGAATAGGTTAAACAGTGAGCACAGCATCATGGGCCGAAGGGCCTATTCTGTGCTGTACTGTTCTATATTCGAACAACTCATGAATTGTTTAGGAAAAGTGACTAATGTGACAGAATTCAGTTAAAATATAATGAACAGACTAGGGATTCAAAGTTAAATGTTTTCAAAATTAGATTAAAAGATATTGCTATGAATAACAGGAGCATATATTTGATATTACATTATACAAAGCTATTCAAATGTAGAAATGATAAAAGAATAATTGTATTGGCATGAAAGATGTGGGTTACAATGTGTTGTCTTCTGAAGATCTTCCTATTATAATTGACCTTATAATAGGGAGATTTTAAAATATAATAAAAATGGATATAAACTAGCAAGGAACAGAAAATGAGGTTTTACGAGCGTTTATGGTAATACACAAATATGAAGCTGTGAAAATAAAGGTTGGTCTCTTAGAAGCTGGAACAGTGGAATTAATTAAGAATATAAAAGTATAGAAATGTTAAACTATTTTGCATCTGTATTCACAGAGCAAGATCTCAAAACATTCCAAAAATTGTAAAAAAAAAGACAAAAGAGACGAAGGGAGAACTGTAAAACAATTATTAACAAGGAAAACATACTCAGTAAACTAATGTGATTACAGGCTGCCAAATTTATTCTGTCCAGGGTTCTTAAAAAAATTGGCTGTAGAGATGGTGGATATATTGGTTACGACCTTTCAAAGTCCCCAAATGTCAGGAAGTGCCCTAATAGTTTTGAAAACTGCACATGAAGCCTCACTATTCAAGAAAGGAAGGGAAGTTGGCTTAATATATGCTGATGAAAAATTGCTGGAGTTCTTTATTAAGGAAGGAGTAACAAGACACATTATGAGATCACTTACTGATCCTGTCTCATTGCATATGACCAGATCTAAAATAGCCTATTCCCAATTTTGCTGATGACATAATATCTAAGGAAATGGTCTCAATGACATTTCATGAACTTGTGCTCAACATTACATTGATGTTCTCAGTCTACATTAAAAAAGCACGTCAGCACCTCTGCTTCTCCAGGAGACTGCGGAAGTTTGGCATGTCATCAAACACCTTGGCAAACTTCCATAGATGTGTGGTGGAAAGTGTGTTGACTGGCTGTATTACGGCCTGGTATGGGAACGCCAATGCTTTTGAGTGGAAAATCCTACAAAAGGTAGTGGGTTCTGCCCAGTACATCACGGGTAAAACCCTCCCAACCACTGAGCATATCTGCACGAAATGCTGCCGTAGCATCCATCATCAAAGGTCTTCACCACCCAGGCCATACTCTTTTCTTGCTGTTGCCATCAGGTAGAAGGTACAGGTGCCTCAGGACTTGCACCACTAGGTTCAAGAACAGTTACTACCCTTCAACCATCAGGCTCTTGAACAAATGGGGATAACTACACTTATTTAAGGGCTCTGTTATATTCATGGATGTTTTACTGTTATTTCATGCTCCTTATTTATTGCTATTTATTTATATTTGCATTTGCACAATTTGTTTATAGCTAACAATTACTGTTCTAGATTTGCTAAGTATGCTCGCAGAAAAAGAATCTCAGGGTTGTATGTGGTGACATGTACGTACTCTGATAGCTGCCACTTACGCGTGGGAGGAGGGAGCTAGGGTATTTTGGGGTTCTAACATCTAACTATTGTTCATTCTTTGGGGCACTCCTCTGTTTTCATGGATGGTTGCGAAGAAAAAGCATTTCAGGATGTATATTTTTAACATTTCTCTGACATTAAATTGTACCTTTGAACCTTTTGATAGTAAATCTTACTTTGAACTTTTGAAAAAAATAGAGCCAACATCGTTTTATGAAAGGGCAACAGATCTTGGAAAACTTTATCAGAGATTTTTTTTTCAAAGAGCAATAAAGGAGAACCCACAGATGCAGAATATTAAGATTTCCAAAATGCATTCATGAATTTGGAAATAACCTTTCAAATTATCTTTCAGAAGAACTGAAAAATTTAGAGCTAAACAGATTTTAAAATTTACTGTGGGAGAGAGAAGAGAATGAAAACATCTCTGAAAGGACGCAAGGCAAGACAAAGTAAATGACATAAAGGAGAACTCTTTCTCAGTGCAGTCCTAGTGCTTCACCTTTTGCTTTCAGGAGTTATGCTAACTTTAGTTTGTTGAATTAGGTGACCCAATTATGACTTGACTATTTCAAGGGAAACATTATACTCAAAGATTTAAAAGTATTAGGTTAATGGTAGCTGACAGTAACTCACTTCATCTGGGGCACCACTGCCAGGAAAGAAGTTTCCATCATCATATCGATGAAGAGAAATGTATAACACATCAGGATCATTGTAAAAGGCCTGCTGTGTGCCATTTCCATGGTGAATATCCTGCAAGTAATGCAAACAAACAGATCAATTTCAAAAGCATAAAAATGGAGGAACAACAATATTGATTAATTTCCTGAGCTCTCCAAAATTACCTTTTAATTATCAAAGCTAGTTCACACATTCTTTGTACCAGAAATTGTTGCCTTAAACATTCAGAATTCATGTTTTTCCAAATATACAATTAGACAAAACTTTCCATCCACTGATTAAATTGAAAAAAAATTTAAGACAGCTACCATTGTTGTCTTAATAAACACAATCACTTGTACTGCAGAGATGTTGCCTGAATTTTATTATTTATAACTCTTTAATCAAATGTAAAACATACCCAATCCACAATTAAAATTTTTCCAATGTTAAGTTTCTGCTTGAGTAGTTTAGCTGATATTGCCACTGAGTTGAAAAAGCAAAATCCCCTGGAAGAGAAAATCCAAAAGACAGAAAAGCAAATTTAATCTAAAGGTAATGATCATAGATATCAAAATAACTTGGGGGTTAAAGATTTTTTGTTCCTAACAACAAGAAAACAAATTAAAACATTGAATTGTTAAAAAAGAACACTATTTGTTTAAAAAGGTCCATTTACCTCTCGTATTTCTCAAGAAAAATAATTCAAACCTCCAATCCAAAATATCAGAAGGCAATATGCTATGTAATACAAAGTTAGATATTAAAATCTAACTATAAAATCACAGTGGCGTAGCAGTTATTATGATGTTATTACAACCTGGGGCATTGTAATTTGGACTTCAATTCTGATGCCATTTGTAAGGAGTTTGTATGTTCCTCCTTGTGAATGCGTGGGTTTTTTCTGGGTGCTCCAGGTTCCTCCCACATTCAAAGATGTACTAGTTAGCAGGTTAATTAGTCATTACATATTTTCTGTGAATAAGCTAGGGTTAAATAGGTGTGTTACTGGGTGGTGTGGCTCATTGGGCTGGAAGGGCCTGTTCCGCACTGTATCTCTAAATAAACAAACAAACAAAAATTGTCTTTTGAGTATGCACTGCTATCCAGGCACTCTGAATATATTAGTTTAGTTCTGTGGACATGTCACCCTATAGATTTAACTTTTGTTGTAGAACTTACATTGCAGTGGATTCTTCTGCATGATGTCCAGGTGGTCTGACAACAGCAAAACCATTCTGTGCAAAACAAAACTCATTATAAATCCTGAAACATATATGTTTCAACACACAGATGATAAACTTCAATTCTTTTTGAAATTAATTTGCACATTCAGATTATACAAATGGAAAAAAATATACTAATTGCATTGTATAAATACATTATATATTATGGAAATACAGTACAACGAATGCTCCACGAGCAAAAGGTATTTAAAACGATAGACAGATTATTTTTCCTGATGGTTCACTTGAAGATTCTGTAGAATATTATAAAACTGAATGACAATAAAAAACTATGCTTATTTGATGAGACATAATATGGGTGTGACATGGTATTTTCACAAGGACTCTGCAATAACAAAATAACAGATAATTTTCTAGGCTATCATCTCTCACATTGTGTGATGGATAGAAGCAGAAGCATACTAAAGACCTTATCTAACTGCCTGCAAAACAGTCAAGCTGCAGGTGAACAGGATGAAATAGTCACTTTTCAATGTGGCTATGTTTTAATTACCTAAGAATGCTATTTGATTTAACATTATACTGAAACAAAAAAATCACAGCACTGTTCCTGGCTTCCCAGGATGCCAATATACGCATTACACATCTTTAGGCAAAAAGAGCTTAAGTTAATTTTTATGAATAGAGTAAGAAATGGTGAAATCATCTAATCAGAGTTAATAAACATAGAAATGGAAAAACACCCAAAACATTTGAAATTTGGTTAAAGAATACTAAAATTTAAAGAATGTTATATAATACTTAATTTGCTTGAATTGAATAATACTGGATTTGTGGGATAGGACACTATTAATCTTAAACCAATGATTAACTTCAAGGAGATATTCTGATTAGATACTTGCAATAAAAGCACTCAATGACAAAAGGATAGAGAGGCAAAAGTAAATGGGTGCTGCCACAAGGTATTCTCTCAATTTTGTGAATTCTAGGTTACAAGATAGACTATAATGAAGTTGTCCTCTAATTAGTTCCTCAACCGAAGGCTGATAAGAAACATTTAGAAAAGATAACAAACTATTGTTAAATATCTAATGTAAATAAGTTAATAATGCTTCAGATTTAGTTGAGCATTTGTGGCTGTCCTCTTTTTTGGAAAAATATTACATACTTGCATCCAGTGATTCTCCCAGTTGAACTTAGGGAACTCTAACACCAAGGATATGACCATATCTAAAATAGCCTATTCCCAGATATTCTTTTTGCTTCCTGAGACATGGCAGTATCAGCATTGAGATCCTTCTGTTAGTTGCAGCTTATAAGCCTAAATTCTTATGCCTATGCTGAACTCTATGTTGAGTTCAATGGTGAGCACAATTTGTAGGATTGTGGCAAACCACTGATGGCAACGTAGATTTCTTGCATTTGAAAACTTGTGGAAAAATCATAGGGTTTCAAAGAAACCAAGAGTTTCAAACAGTGAAGCTACGCCATGTTTTCAAAAGTCATATAAGGGTTCTGTTCTTATTCACAATAGATAATACTAGTCCTTGTCATACCTTGAGTTCCCCTGCAGCCACCTTGAAAGAAAGTTCAATGACACAGCCAACTGCCATGCGAACAGCGCTAGAAGAATGCATCTCATTCCACACAGTGTCACTGTCCACCTAGAGATATCATAAAATAAATCTTATTTTCTAATTATAAATTAGACAGTCTAGAATCAGTTAGCCAAATAATTTGATCACAAACATGGGCAATGAGTTCATTATTATAAATAGCTACTATTTACATGCTTTTCTTCAATGGAAGGAAATGTTGGAATGCATATTTCAGATGTTACTGGACAGCAAGTGGTGTCATTTGGACGTTTTATTAAAAAGGGAAGGGTTTTGAAGGGGGGAGAGAGGAAAGGGAGCTGAGGAAGAAAATTTTAAAGCTGAGGTTTCCAACAACTCTAGCACAGCTGAGAATGGTTGGCTGAGGGAAGCTAAGAACACTAGAATTGAAGGAAAGCAAAGTTAGGGAAAAGATATAAATTTGATGCAAGTCACAGAGAGTGAGGACCAGGCCGTGAACGGATATGACATAATTTTTATAGTTTGTGGGCTTATAGGTCAGCAAACTCAAAGGGATGGGTGAATGGGTCTTCCTCATTATAAAATGAACAGTAGAGCTTTGAATTAGCACAGGTTTGCACAATATAATATATTGAAGTGTGCCCAGGAGAGAAGAAGCATGGTTAAGTATAACAACGACTATAGCACAGCTGTGACTACAGCAGCAAGTCTCTGAAGGCAAGGGTAAGATTTGGCAATGCTCTGAAGTTACTAATCTTTGTGCTGGGGTGTTTTTGGATTGAAAGGTCAGACAGTACCAAATCCAATACCACAGATGGATTCTTGAGGCCTCCAACATAATGTGTTAATAATAATAAAACAAATACATGTGCCAGCAATCACATTTTTGAGAAGCACTGCAATAAATGATATTGAAAATTTCTAGGTAGAGCATGTGTTTGGTTGTCTTGTTAGAAGTTTCAAAAAACATTCTCTGATGGTAGACTTAAGAATATTGCTTAAAAATACTAAAAGTCTTAGCACTGTTATCGAGTAGCTGAACTGGCTTGTTAACTTGCAGATGTTTCGTTACCCAGCTAGGCAACATCATCAATGCAACTTTGAATGAAATGTTGGTGATCTACATTGTGAAGAAAATAGAGTTGTTCTCGTGTGGAGCTTTGCTGGCTAGCAACGTTTTCCCATTGACAAGCAAGTTTGAGTGTGTTGCGCCCGTGGGTCTTTAAGATGTTGTAAAAGATTTGTAGTTCGGGTTGAGAATGTTAATGCAGATAACCAACATTTCATTTGAAGTTGCACTGATGATGTTGCCTAGCTGGGTAACAAAACATCTGCAAGCTAACAAGCCAGCTCAGTGAGCCACATCCTCAATCCAAGCAACATCTTAAAGTCTTAGCACTCCTAATGCCGAAGGAAATTCAGCATAATTATTAATTCATAGGGTATGACATCAGTAACAATGTCAGTATTTGCTCTTCATTTTCAAATGCTCTTTTCCTGAAAGGCTGTTAGGAAGCAATCTGATTAATGAGTCTGGAGCTTCATTTGATCAGATCAGATGAGGATGGCAGATTTCTTTTCCCAATGAACTTCCAGAATCAAAAGGGTTTTTGCATCAACTTACTAGATTCATGAATGCCACTACAGTTGCTGGAGATCTGAAATAAAAGTGAATGTTACGAATACCCAACAGGTCAAGGAGCATTCATCTCCTTTTTAGACTTTGCTCAAACACAACAACTGCTATTAACAAGCCTTGAACAGCTTCTCTCAGTTGTGTTATCTAGTCAAATCACTTGCGTCATTTTTTACTCTTGCTCTCGAGCCAATCATAGCTATTCCTTTTGCTTTCTCCTCCGATGCAACTTAAAATACGTTTGAATTTAATTTTTCTTAGTTCTGATGAAAGGTCGGCCAACAGAAATGTTAACTTATCTGATTGCCAGATACTGCCAAACTGCTGGTATTTCCAGCATTTTCCACTTTTAGTTAATTCCCACATTTGTCATTATTTTTGTCTTTCCATAGAGCTGTCACACTCTAATTTCCCTCAGGTTTATTTTTTTCCAATATAAGGACATATCATTTATAAACTTCAACAAATTCAGGTAAAAGTCATGTAACCTATTACACTCCAAAAAACTGAAAAGTTTTTGCTGAATAAGCCTGCTTGATGAAAACACAACGTAATCAATAACCATTTAAAAAGCAAAAAATACATTTAGTGCACAAAATATATTACTTTCATGAACTCTGTATTATAGGTGCTTTCATTTCTCAAGGAAACACCATGCAAAGTTTCTCCTGATCTCCACTAGATAAAGGAACTAATTCCAAACTATCTAGTTAACTTACATACTTTACTTTTAAGTCACTTAGTTACTTTTGCAGTTCTAGCAATATTTTTATATTTTAACTGATAGTTAGCAATTACAAGAAGATGACAATTCAAAGGAAACATTTTAATAAAGAAGAATATCAGTGTTGATCAAAAATACAACTTTATTGCAGTGGAAAAATAGAGCTCAGTGGTACTTTGTACCTGCAGCTTGGAATAAAATGCTTGGGATGTACAATTTTGGCTCATTTATAAACCAATTTTGTATGAGAATAGTTAGTATCAGGCAAAGCATCTACAGGATAATTTCTGCACAGCAGACACACATAAAGTAGTGATGGCGGCGGATTCTTCATGGAGAACAATCATATAATGTTGGCTTTCGACATCAACAGTCACCTGTGAATGACACTCCTCAAGTGTGAAAATAAATTGATGTCAAGACCTCCTCATTAAAATGTTTGCACAGCAGTAGAGAAAGAATAGAAACTAAACAATAAAAAATTTTAAATTGTGACTTTGCATTGTAACAAGATTACTGCCAAGTCTTGTTGATTCTCCATACCAGTTAAGGCTTTAAAAGAGATATCATTTTTGAGAAACAGTGTCACTTTTTGATCATTGTAATTTGTAGTAACTAAGTAGACACAGACATGAATGTAAACAAAAATCCTGTCCTAAATAGTTATATAGCACAGAAACAGGTCCTTTAATCCAGCTTGTCTGTGCCAACTAAGTTGCTTTCCTGAGCTAGTCCCATTTGCCTGCATATGGACAATAATCATTAAAACCTTTCCTATCTATGAACGCATCCAACTAAATTTCTTTGAATGTTGTAATTGTACCCGCCTCTACCACTTCCTCAGGCAGCTCATTCCATGCACCCACCTCTAGCTGTACAACAAACATGCCCCTTAGGTCCTCTTTAAATTTTCCCCCATCATATTCAACCATTATTTTGATCATTGACGAGATTGTTTCCTGGCAATAGGCTGACAGTTCTGGATGACTGGAAGCCAGATGCTCATTATTACAACACCAAGTACCAATTCCATGAGATAGCTTGTCTAAAATTTCAGAGTACTACAAAGTCATTGTAACTTTTGTATTTTCTTTAAACAGCTGGAATTAAGCTCTGAATGATCATGATCTAGGTAAGTGTGCCATTTTAACTTTATTTTCTCTAATCTTCTTAGTAAATAAAGGTACTTTTAGGTAGACTTTCATTGTCATTGGTGAGATCCAATGGATGGTTCTACAGTAGTTCACTGCTTGCCCAAACAACAAATTCAACTTTTAGTTCAGAAGAAGTGAATGTTTCTCAAGGAAACTGGCCTGTGCTTTGAACATAAATAAAAATGCATCAGGAAACCATGCCCATGTGAAATCTGGTGGACAGCTATTAAATTCAATGGCTCCTGAAATCTGAAGAATGATGCCTTATTAGTCTTTGTTAATTGCAAATCTGCTTCCTCAGAGCAGGTATAGTGAACATCAAATTAAACAGGAAGCCGATATGTTTCTAACAAGTTGTGGTTGTGCTTTACATATTTGCTGATTTGATCTTCTGCTGCACATTGAAGACATTAAAATCTACTCCTACATAAGTTAGCCATGCAACATTCCTATTATTTCACGAGCGTTAAGCTGCAGATTTCTTTTTCCTTTACGTCTGATCTTCCTATTTCCATTTCTTCCCTTTGCAAATGATTTCATCTTAACCTTTCCAGGTCTTTCTGTTCAATTTGTTTTTTTACCATTTTCTTTCATGGTAGTTAACAACAAATTTACTGCTTACTTAGCACACACTGTACATTTCTCGTCTTTGTCAAGCCACATCAACATTATTCCTTCTGTTAAAGTTTACAACAATATTTGGCATAAGTTTCACATAATCAATATGGATGGTGTATACTTTGATTCAGTGGTATTAAGTCTTAAAGTCACATTTAAATTTAGCAATTTCCCTGGGCCAGCAAATCAGTGAAGGGCTGAACTACTGGAGTTATTCTCTGTGAAAACTGTTTTAGGAACATAATAAACAGGAACAGGAAGAGGCACATCCCACCTTTTGAGAACACCTTGCCATTCATCAAGATGATGGCTATTCTACTTCAGCATGTACCATAATAAATGGTTTCCTTGATGCCTAGAAATTTATCAATCATAATAACTGAGCTTCCACAATCACCTGGGATAAAGAAATCCAGAAATTCATCACTCTAAGTCAAGAAATTTCTCCATCTCACTGCTTATCATTCTCCCTGCATCTAACTCTTGAAACCCTTAAGAAATTATGCAAATTTCAATGCAATCTTGTTATATTCTCTGAATTCTAAAGAATATAGTCTCAGCACTCAATCTCTCTTGAAAAGGCAACCCCACTATCCTTGAAACCAGATAAGTGATTCTTCTTCACAATACCTTTGGCATGTATTTCCTTTCTTAACTAAGGTGATCTAAACTAGACAATACTTCAGATGGAATCTCGCCAGGGCTGTAAACAATTATTGCAAGTTGTCCTTATTTCTGGAATCAAACCCTCTGCTTAAAAAGGCTGAAACCATTTGGTCCTTAGTTGCCTGCTGTACCTGCATATTGATCTTAGTAACTTGTGTACTTTGCATGTTGTTTGTTTGTCAGTCTTTGTTATTTATAGTTTTTCATAATTTCCACTGAATTTATTTACTTTCCTGTAAATCCCTTCATGAAATCAGCAAAGCTCATTTTGGCTCTTTTGGTTGAAGCAGTTTGAGACTTCTATTAAATTTGAAAAGTTATGGAGACCATTTATTCAACATTTTCATATGATGTAATATGACCCTGTGCCAAGTTCATTTGATTTCCCAGCTTTTAGCTTATGTATGTTGAGAGGACCGGAAGTGACGGCATTGATGAATATTTATTCTTGTGAGATATTATAAACAGCCCCCTTTTTTTTTCTCTCTTTTTTTTGCTTCTTTTTTCTTCTATATTAGTTATTAGTCATTAGATTAGTAGATTAGCTAGTTTTGCACTATATATATATTTTTTTCTTTTTTCTGTTTTTTTTATATCATATATTATAAAATATTTAGACTTACCATGTTCATACATATACTTTATGGCTTATGTCTTGGTAAACTCATTTATATTGTAACTATTATGTATGTTTTTTTCATCTATAATGGAATTTGTATGTTTGTAATCTCTTTATCAATATATCATTTGTATTCTGTCCATATTACTAATAATAATAAAAAGATTTAGAAAGAACTTTGTGTACTTTGGTCTCTTTGAACATCAATCCTATTCATCTCTCACAATTTACCAGATACTCTTCTGTTATGTGCATCAAAGTGGATAACCTCATATTTTTCCACCTTGTGTTTCATCTGTCATGTTTTTGTTCACTTAAGTAGTTCATCCAAATCCACTCAAATCCCAACCAGCTTAGTGTTATCAGTGAATCTATAAATATAACAATTTATCCCTTCAGACAAATCATGAATTGCTGGAGGCAAACACTAATCCCTGCTGATTCCAACTAGATCTTAGCCTGTCTAACCTGACAAGGATCCATTTAAACAACACACACAAAATGCTGGTGGAACACAGCAGGCCAGGCAGCATCTATAGGGAGGAGCACTGTCAACGTTTCGGGCCAAGACCCTTCGTCAGGACTAGGATCCATTTAATCCTTTTCTTAGCTTTCTGTTCAATAACCAATTCTCAATTAGTACATGGTCCTTAATTTCTGGTGGTCTAATCCTGTTGATTAATTTCTTCTGCAGGACTTTATTAAATGCCCTCCAGAAATCACCATATCTACTGGTTACCTCTCATTTGCTCTACTAGTCATATCCTCCAAGAACTCCAACAGATAAATGAAACCCTATTTTTCCTTCATAAATGAATGCTGACCCTGATCAATGCTTTTCTTTTTTCCATGGAGCTTTGTTATTTGCAGGTCAGTGAGACTAGGCAGAAAAATGGTTAGGTATAGCCAAGAAGGGCCAAAAGGCCTGTTTCAGTGCTGTAATGTTCTATGGTTCTATCTTTCACTACCCGTTCCAGCAATCACAGATGCTGGGCTACTGGGCTGGTAGTTTACTCTCTCTCCTTTCTTAAATAGTAAATAGCCATTTCCTTCCATTCCTCACTCTCATTATCTAGCAAGTTTTGTGCATCTTCTGTGAAGATAGAAACAAAATAATTGTTTAATTTCTTTTCTTTTCTTTTACCCCATTGCAAGCCATCCTGTCTATTAACTGCAGGAGTATCACATTTTCCCTTGTTATATTTTCCTTCTGTATACCTATAGAATCCTTTTTAGCATGTAGCATGTATTTTCGCTAGTCTACATTCAATTTGTATCTCGTCTCCCTTTATAAAGTCCTTGGCCTTTTTCTGATGAGTTCCACAATACCCTTAGTCTCCTGGTCTACTATCATTTGTGGCAACGTTGTAAGCCTCTTCTTTCAATTCAATGCTACATTTAATTTCTCTGGTCAGCCACAGATCAATCACTTTCCTTTTTGTGTTTTTGCACCTTAAAGAACTGCAATTCTTCTGTAACTTGTGTATATTTGTTTAAGTGTTAATGCTATCTATCAACAATTTTTTTCCATGTATTTTTGTAATAAATCAAAGCCAAACTCTCATTGTCAACACACACAAGATGCTGGAGGAACTCAGCAGGCCAGGCAGCATTTATGGAAAAAGAGTACTGTATAGTTGATGTTTCAGGCTGAGACCCTTCATCAGGACTAGAGAAAAAAAATCTCCTGATGAAGGGTCTCCGCTTGAAACGTTCCTCCAGCATTTTGTGTGTGTTGCTTGGATTTCCAGCATCTGCAGATTTTCTCTTGTTTGTGATCAAACTCTATCATTCAGTTGTTAAACTGACACCCCATATAGAAGTAAAAAAAAATCTATAGTACTATTCAAACAGGTTCCTTGGCAAACTTTTATTCTTCAAATAATACTAAAAGTCCATATCACTTGGGCATTTTTAATAATGTTATTTGTGACACTGCAAATGTGCTCAATGGCTCATACTCTATTTAAATTCATTATTCTTCTCAGAACATAGCTCTGTGTGAATTCTTTTTCTTTTGGGTAGGACATTCCACTTGAACTGTGTTACCACGTCCATAGCTTTAGCAAATGATGTCTTGAGTTAGCAGGCGAATTACAGAATATCCAAGACTTGAAAATGTAGAGAGAATGATATGCAATTACCGTTGCCAGTGATAACTGTAACAGTTTTTGAAAAGATATTGTTAACTATCACACGTAAAGTGCAGGTACTACCACAACAACACTTGGTTCATGTGTTTGTATCCAATGACAACAAAAATCAGTGATATATTTCCAAATTGGAATGATATGACTTGGAGGAAAACCTGTAAGTGGTGTTCTCTTCAAGCACTCCCTGTCAGTTTTGGTGGTAAAAGTCGCAGATTTGGATGATAGATTGAAAATATATTAACAGGTTGCTGCAGGGTAAACATCATACGTCATGAGGAGAATGAATATTTAAGGTGGTGGATAACTTGCTAATCATGCAAATTGTTTTTTTCAAGAATGGCATTCATATTCATTTGCTTTACGACGGGGCCTGTTAACCCACCGAGTTTATAACTGGCTTTCAGAGCAATCCCATCAATCCCATTCTATCACGTATTCCCCTTCAATCTATCCTTTCTTCCCTTGATTCATCCACCAGTCACCCACACGAATGATGATTTACATTAGCAAATTACCTACTAACTAGCATTCTTTTGGATATGCTAACAGAGGAAATGGAAGCGTTCAAGGGAAACTAACATACTCACTGGGAAAACACATTCCATACAGACAGCATTGGAATTCAGGTCATAAAGCTGGGAAGGAATCTTACTTGAACTGCAGTACTTGAAGAAAGTGTTCATGTCTAATTGCTATAAGGGCTGCTGAGATTTAGCAGTTGATTCATAGCACTGGGTACCCAGTTTATGACCTATTTTACAGTATTTATATTACTTCTCCTGTTGAGATTCTGGTCATTGATAATATTGACATGGGGGTACGAGTTTTTACTGAACAACGAGAACTGGTTGGACTACTGATGGAGCAGATACTGTCACAAGTATAACAAGAATGATACTTGCCAGTTTCAGTTCAAACCTATGTACTTTTGCATTCAGGCACAACTTACTCTGTTTGCTGGGCTGCATAGTCCCTCAGCACCCTTGTTATATCTTCCTTGGGAAATGGAACTGAATAAACTAGCATCAGCCCATTTCAGATATTTAAATGGGGGAAAGAATAATTGAAAAAGGATATAGATCAATCAATTTTAAATGAAAACATTGAAGGGAACAATAAAGAATATAGAAAATAAGAAGAGTGGCTGCTGGATGAAAAAATAAAGAATAAAGAATATAGAAAATAAGAAGAGTGGCTGCTGGATGAAAAAATATGATAGAGCTTTTACAAAATGCTTCATCATTTCAATACAGTCAACTCAAAGACCTCTTCAGGAGTCCAACCAGGATCCTTTTAAAATTTATAACAAATAAATGTGGTTGACAGTAAGGGATTAAAGAGGTTTCAGAACACCTTCCAGATGAAGCAATAATTTATTTCTTCCAATTTGGAGCTCACAATCGGGGGACAGGATGACTCTAAGGTTATCAAGAGCTGTGTTCTCCCTGCCATCAGGAAGGCAAAGCGAGAACACACACAGAAAATTCAGATATCTTTGTGACACCAAGGACACGCGGCGTATGTGGCAAGGCATACAAACCATAACCAATTAAAAGTCCACCCTGTGCTTCAATGACAGCGACAGCTCTCTTCATGATAGGCCAAATGCCTTCAATGAACAATTTGACACACTGATTGATGTAACATTGAGGAAAGGCTCCTCTCGCCCTAGGAACAGGCATCCTCTCAGGCCGCAGCCAAGGTGAGGAGGATCCCATGCAAGCTTGCGGGGCCAGACAACATGCCTGGTCAGGTGCTGAGGGACTTTACAACCTAGCTAACAGAGGTCTTAATGAGGTCTTTAATATACAACTGAAACAATCTACTGGCCCTGCAGGTTTCAAGGTAGCCACCATCATTCTGGTGCCCAAGAGAGCAACAGTAACTGGCCTAAAAGATTACCGCCTAGTGGCACTGACTTCAACAATCATGAAATTCTTTGGGCGGCTGATAATGGATCATACAAAATCCCACTTTAAAGCTACAACATACCCTTTTCAGTTCACCTACCGCTCAAACCATTGCACTGATGATGCTACAACCACAGCCCTCCACCTCGTCCTGTTCCACCTAGAAAATGATGCATATGCAGGATGTTGTTCATTGACTTCAGCTCAGTGTTTAGCATGATTTTTTCTCAGAGGCTGGTAGGTAAACTGTCCTTGATGGTACTCAAAATCCCTCTCTGTAACTGAATCGTGAACTTCTTGACGGAAAGACCCTACACAGTCCAAGTTGGCAGCAACATCTCAAGCTCCATCACAATGAGCACTGGTGCCCCCAGGGACGTGTGCCCAGCACTGCTGACTCACGACTGCACTGCCAGATCAAGTTCATTGATGATACAACAGTGGTTGGCCTCATCAGCAAGAATGATGGGTCAGCATCCAGAGCGGAGGTAAAGAGGCTTGCCAAAAGGTGCAAGAACAACTTGAGTCTCAACATGGACAAGACAAAAGATGATTGTGGACTTCAGGAAGGCTCAAGTCAACCACTCTGTATTGCACATTTATGGCTTTGCTGTGGAGAGAGTGAAGACCACTAAGATCCTTGGTGTGCACATAACAGATGATTTAACCTGGATCCACAACACCTCCTCACTAGTCAAGAAGGCATAGCAATGTCTACACTTTCTGAGAAGATTGAGGCGTGCAAAACTCCCTGTCCCCATTCTAATAACTTTCTACAGGAGGACCATTGAGTGCCCTATCTGGCTACACCACCGTGAGGTATGGAAGCTGCAAGGCATCTGCAAGACCTTACAAAGTACTGCAAAAGATGCTGAGAGGATTATCGGGGTTTCCCTCCGCCCCCCCCCCCTTTGTAATTTACCTGGAATGTTGAAGACAAAGATCTAGAAGCATTGTTGAGGATCCCTATCACCCATCCCACAATCTCTTTGACCCATTACTGTCAGGAAGGAGGTACAGAAGCATTAGGATTAGGACCGCCAGACTGGGCGACACTTTCTTCCCCAAGGCTGAGACTAATGAATACCCTGCCACCACCAAGGTCTTGTCACTAGGACAGTGAGCTGTTTACTATTTACTATACTGTTTACTTGTGCTGTGCATAAACATGCATTTTCAATTATATTTTATTGACTTACTTATGGTAATGTTTTGGTTGATGTGCTGTTTGTGATGTGTTTTGTGGGTGCACCGTGGTCTGGAGGAACATTCTTTCGCTTAGTTGTATATAAGTACAGTCAGACGACTGTGAACAATGCATCCTCTTCTGCACTGGAGAAACTAAAAGCAGATTTTACGGCTGCTTGTTACCTTCTAACTAATTCTCAGGACTGAACAAGCTTCAATCCCCTTCTCAGCCAGCAGCATCAGCACTTGTGTCATTCATTGTCTTAGGAATTGTACCCTATCACAGACATTTCATTTGTTCTCTCTTTGATTTTTAACGTTTTCCAGCTCTGACAATTGCTCATCAACTTGAAACTAACTTTTTCTCCCTTCACATCTGCTGCCTGACCTACTGAGTACTGTTAGTTCATTGTCCATTAATAACATTCTCTATTATAAACTGGTCTACAAACTTGGTCTGCCTCTTTGTGAGATAGAACATTTCCCTGCTATGATCTGTTGATTTTGTACGTTATGACCAATAGCAAAGTAATGAAGCCAGTAAGCTGGAAGTGAACACTGGTTAATGTCTTATATCTTTGTGCATCATACATTTGTTTGCCACTGTAGCTTGAAATTTAACATGATCTGTCTCATTTGTAGAGTTGTGACAGGAACATGGTTATGGTGCAGAGTAAGAAGATATTTCAGAAAGAGAAGACACTTTTGAATCTACTGCATGCAGTTTGCCTGGTCTATTATATCGCCTAGCAAAGTTGGAGACATCATTCAACATGCTTCAAGGAAATTTTGAAAACTATGCCAAAAAATCTATATCCAGATTTATATTACTTTAACTGCTTTAAAAATTATTTGTGGTTTGGCAGATACATAAATGCCAAGGCCTTGGGGCTTTGAATCCATCATGCAATGGGTTCATTGTTTGCAACCCAGATGTCTTACAGATTCATCACATTTTTTTAGCTGATGAAACACTGCAAGTGATGTGGTTTAAAATGAATGTTTTAAAAAAATTGAAGCACCATCCTAAGCTTTTACGTTTGCTGTAGTGAAAATTGCTCAAGATTATTCATAGAACTTTGATTATTTTCAACAAAAAGTAACCTCCAAGACCATACCATTTAAATCTTTGTCAAAGCAACAGTATATACGGTAATACAAACAGAAAAATACAGGAAACGTTCAACCAACAAAGCTCTTATGAAGTCTTCGACCTGAAATGTTAACAGTTTCTTTTAACACAGATGCTTCCTGATCTGCTGATACTTTCCAGCATTTTTGCTTTACAATAAATTTCCAGTATTGCAATTTTTAAAATTTTCATTAATAGAATCTGCTTTGCACTGACTTTGATTAAATTATGCTCTTCATTGAAAGGTTGGTACACACAATTTGAAATGAAATGGTAAATATTATGTATTTCAAGATCTAAGCTGATTTAATGACTCCTTAATTTTATTATTATGTATAGCTAGGACGATAAACATTAATTTTTTAGAACAAAAATGTAACAATCATGAGAACTAAATGACTTAAAAAACATATCTTGTCACAAAGTCAAAATATATTAATAACTATGTTAAATAAGTGCATTTGATCCAACAGAGATAGTATCAATTAAAATGGAAATGTTGCAACTCAATGAACAAATACCATAAACAATTTTATCAGATGCTGAAGAACTATGAATGCTGAAAATTTATAATATTTTTGATATTCACAGAAACTGAATGGAAAAAAGACTAATTAATATTTCAGGTGAAGACTGAGGCCTGCTGTGTACATCTAGCTACATCAACTTATTTTAACACAGATAAATGCAGTTGTTAGAAAAGGCACACAACATATTCGCTGCATAAATAATAAAACAAAAAGAGCATTAATATTAATTTCAATGGGCCTATTTAGGATTTTAGACTATTTGAATTAATTCTGCTAACTTGTTTCCATTTTTTGTTGCAATTTGAAAAAAGTTTAACTCAATTGATTTACCTTTTATCTACAGAGATCGTGCTTAATACAACATAACAAGCCCTTTTACCTCATGTTTAATGCTGATTCCTTGAAAAGTGCAAGTTAATATTCAACATTTTTAAAGGTCACTTAGGTTACAAGGACATGGGGAAGCACAAATGCCTTCATTATCAGTGGTTACAGAACTAGGAATTGTGATATGCCCCAGCTGCTCAAAAAAAATTCACCACCTGCTCTCATGGCTGCACATGACCCTGATCAGGAGTCTAAGCAGGTGCTACACCTTGCCCAAGGGTGACCTGCAGGCTAGCGGAGGAAAGGAGTGTCTTGTACGTCCTTTGGTAGAGATGTATCTCCAACTGCCACACAACCTATCTATGTCTCTCATAATTCTTAACATTTATACAAGGTCATCCCTCATTCTCCTACATTCCAAGGAATAAAGACCTAGCCTGGCCAAACTCTCCCTATAACTCAGATCCTCTAGTCCAGGCAAAATTCTTGTAAATCTGTTCTGCACTCTTTTTAGCTTAACTACTTTCAGTAACTTTAAAAGAGGCTTTCATCTTTGGGATTGATGATTATGGCTTTGATATCGAAGGAGTCATGTGAAATATTGTTGAGCATGCAAAAGGCCATCACTTTAAGAGAATTTTGCTATTTAGTGCGAGGAACTTACTTGTTTTCAAGAGTGCTTCGTATCTATCAGACTTGAAAGGAGGAAATGCATGAAATTAAACAATAATCTGGCAAAAGTTGACTTTGATAGGTTTGACTGAAACTGCATCTTTTAAGTGGACAGGGTATATCATGTCTATCATTAGGAGGAAGGCGCAATCTAATTTTTAGAGCCCAGCAGATAACATACTTTGGGTTTCAAATTTTGGTTAATGAGCTTGATTTGCTAGCCCCTGCCAGCTTTGAACTTGCTGTAGATGCTGGAAGTGCAAATTCTTATCTTGAATGAGATAGCCTGGCATGATAATTACATATTGATGTGCAGTTTGAATCATTCTAAGAGTCTAAAATAATCAGTAATTTGTCTTTTAACACTGAAGAACTATTCAAATATTTTGATGCCAATGAAGACAATTGAGACAATGCAGAATTGGTCTATTTGTAAATGCACATGAAAAGGGACATTGATTAGTAAATTTTAAATGAAAACATTGAAAGGAATTATGACTCAATTTTATGTAATGTTTTGAATATGGCATAGAAGGGGTAATTTCACTTGCCCCATCATTGAAATAATCCCACAACTTATGGACTTACTTTCCAGAACTCTTCATCTCATGTTCTCGATATTTATTGCTTATTTATATTTCTTTCTTTTTGTATTTGCAGTTTGTTGTCCTTTGCACACTAGTTGAATGCCCAAGTTGGTGTGGTCTTTCACTTTATTATGGTTATATTATATCATGAATTTACTGACTATGCCTGCATGAAAATTAATCTCAGGGTTGTATATGGTGCCATACATGTACTTTGTTAATAAGTTTACTTTGAATTTTGAAATACTTCTGTAAGCTTCAAAAAATGATCATATTCTCTATATATTATGCATAAGCAATTCTTCAACCACAGTAACTAAAGAAAATCCTGCAGACACTAATTTAAAACATAGCAAGTGAATTGCAGCAGACATGGGATGCAATGTAATCGATATTCTGGGTTACTGAATTGGAAAGAGTTAAATGAAAAGCTGTAATTTAAGATCTAGTCTAACTTTCCACATTCCATTCTGCAAAAATGTTTGCAAGGCTCCAATTGCTATTATGCAAAACAGCAGCTTCCAAAGTTATAAGTGAAGAATAAAAAGCAGAATTGAAGGGACAATTCATAGTGTTATTTGATTCCCTCTTAAACCACATCAAATATAAAGAAAACAAGGAATTGTGCTTAGTTTTACTTACCCCAAGTCCACCACAGGGTAGCAGGGCATACATTTTCTGTGTAATAGGACCTAGACAAACATTCCAACACAATACTCTTCAGTCAATGATGAAAGTTGACAAAGGAGTTCACTTTCATTTCTCGACAAGCAATATAAGATCCTTAAATAATATTTAGAATACAAGGCCTGTCAGTATATGATATTACTTTTCAGGTATTTTCAAGTGTCTAATTTATAAACCTTCAAGCATTTATATCCCAACAATGTAACAAGCTCATTCTGCACAAGAAATCATATAGGAGCAGCCTTCTTTAAAACCAGCAAGTAAATCGAATATGAAAAACTTGATACAAAGAGAACTCCTAACATGGACTATGAAAATGGAGTGCAACTGCTAATTTTTTTGTCAAATTTGTTTTTCAGTTGGCCTTTAAGTGATGAAGTGCAAATTATGGACTGGTATACATACCTAGCAACTTCTTACTGTCCAGTTTCTGTCTGTTCAGAGGGCTGGTGCCGTACAACAATGTGTGATGTTCTGAATGCACAGTTTGAATTTCATCCAAAGTTGCTTTTCTACCTCGGATCCGCTGCAAAAATAAGTACAAAATATTAACTCTTTGAGGTGTGAAACAGCATTTCCTTACCATAATAAAATATGGAGCTTTTAGCAATTTATTCCAATGGATACTTTAAATTAAAGGTCAAGGTAATCTCTAACATTTAGAATATTTGCCATGCAACCTTTTAACTTCTGAGGGCTTTGGAGATCAGAAAGTGAAAAATCTCTGAATCAGAGGATTTATCATTTAATTTGTACACGAGAAATTTGCTGGCCGGGAAATGGCAATGATGATAAATACAAGGAAGAAGTTTCCAAATTAATTCCTGTGAATAATGGTTTCAAGCACGCTCCATAAATATGTATAAATCAGAGAAATCAGCGCATAAGTATTAGTTATGACATTTATTAGCTAGTGTATATAGATGCCTCAGAACTAAACACGTCACTTTTATGTTGATTTTGAAAGTTCATTATGCTTTCAGGTTCAAACTTCTAAGTTGATTGTTTTACATCCCTGTTTTCCTGTTAATAGTTAAACATCAGAAATTTAAAACCACGACATGCCCTGCAAGCTATCAGTACTACATCTTTTCTTCACTAACAGATAAAACAATTGCATGTATCTATTGATAAACATTCATTCTGAGATTCACTGCTGTGAGCAGAATGTTAGCAATATTTTTAAATTGTGGCACAATGACCTTTGCTGTTGGTTAAGGCTTCTGAATAGCACTTATTACAAAACAGAACATAAAAATTTCTTAAGGGTAGAACAATAATTTTTTTGTTAAACTACAAAATATATATTAATTCAAGTAACGCTTAAAATTGATTTAAACTATTTCAAAGTTGTGCTGTCAATTTTATTTACATATTTGCTCAACTTTTTTTTTACAAAGTATACAATTTTCTGTCTTTCCAATGTTCTGTCTTTAATAGTGTTTTAGTGAAATTCTTGTGTGCACATGATGAATTTTCATAATGAAGATATAACATTGATAGAAGTACATCTAATAGGTACAATTACAACTATTCCTATATCATTTATGTACAGCTTAGTTACTCTGCTCAGAACAAGAAAGAATAATATAACTAGAATGCAGATGTATAGAAGATGTATATGTATTAACTAAATTTGCAAAATGATTTCAACAGGGATCTTACGTTTCAATCTAACAGAATTTATGTAGTCCAAATAACAGACAAAATACTCAAAAGTGCAAGCAACAAGTTTTAATTATCTGCAGATCTTCATGTAATTTATTTAATATAATAAATATTGCATAAATAAATAAAACAAATGAACATCCCCTAAGGGACAGCTTACTACCTCAGCCAGTAGGTTTCCTAATAGATCACAATAGCAAGATGTCTAAACTTCACTGTCCAAGAAGGTTTCTTCCATTTCTCATCATTTAAGCTTTGTATGTTATTATCTGTATGTTTATGGGGCATCTTTGCATTATGTCTCTTTATATATTGTGAAATAAACTAAAACCATTCATTAGATCTTAAACATCAACTCAAAGACATTTTAAACTCCAGGCTCGAGGTTATAAAGGACAACATGCTCAACTTGTGCTATCCCAATTCTGCCTTTATTTTGAATCAATAGATAGCAGGGGAGGGGGGTACTATGTAATGAAGATAAGCCACTTGGCAGGATTATGCTTGATCTGACCCACATCTTGCTTTTGCTCCATGCATTATCTCAGAGCCCTACAAAACAAATCAAGTTCCAGGTCTTCCAACTGCAATCACTCTGTGAAACAGAGACCCATGAGTAGTAACTGGGCCCTGAACACCATGGTGACCTTTTGATAGCTCATGCTGTCAAGGACCTTTTCAATGGTTCCTAAAAAATTAGAGACATTCAAAAAGAGTTGATTCAGATAATTAAAATATTTTAAAAACTTATTTAAAATGTATTTTGCTGCTGTAAATTAGGTAAAACATTACTATTAACTGAAATCATGAAAACCAACCATTTACTTTGTAAGTGATTGTAAGTGACAGATACATCAGGGACATTTAAGAAACTCTTAAATAGGCACATCAATGAAAAAAAAATGGAGGACGATGTGGGTAGAAAGGATTAGACTGATCTTGGAGAAGGTGAAAAGGTTGGCACAACATTGTGAGCTGAAGGGCCTGTATACTTTTTCCATCCAGGTTGGGAATCCTGAGCCATGTATGACAGCCGAGTAATGCTGAAGAATTAGATACAAACTATATCCAGCCCTTAGACATGGTGCTGTATTCAGTAGGGGATTGGGGACAGGCACAGATATTGCGAAAGTGATGACCAGTGCAACACAAAAAGTCTTCACAAAGTTGCTAGTTGAAGTGGAGCACAACCATTGATGACAGATTTTTACAGCACATTAACCCAAGGTATATCAGATGATTTTGAACTTTTATTTTTGCTTGCCACTTCTTTCCCAAATTTGTATTTTTATGTGGGTGCTGCAGTTTTGTCTTGATACTTGGATTACATATCATTCCAGACCTGTCAACAGAGTTCATAATGGAAATTTGCAAGTTTTCTTGGCACTTCTCCAAGTTTTACTAATTTTAAACTTAATGATATTAAATGGTTAATTAGAAGCTCAGAATTTCTTGTCATATTCTGCAAACAGCCTTGAAAGAGTTGGCTGGACAATTCATAGAACTGACAAGTAGACTGAGGGGTAATAGGTTCATATTCAATATGGTAATTGACAATCCTAATCTTAATCCTGAAAGAGGCGTACAAGTTCTACTGCACAACTGCTCATTCTTGCTGCCCAATACAATGTAAAGAAAGGTTTTCAAAAGATCCTCGTCTTCTTTTTAGTTTTGCACAAGGTGGATATTTGCAACAACCAATGATTTGATCAAGACTTCAAATGTTTCTTTAAAATGCAATTATAGACCATTCCAGTAAAGCTGCAAATTGTCATTCAAAGCAAAGTAAATCATATATACAGCAAAGCAGTTACTTCTTTAAACAGTGAAAAATACCATTGGCCGAATTTCAGTTTTGGATTAGATCAGTGTTGTCTGTTGTACATTTCACTCCTTTTCAGGTGCAGGTCCATATTTCCAAATTAATCAGTTTTGAGATTTTTGGCCTGCAATCAGATTCTTCAAATAAAATTCACGTTGTTTGTTCATAATGATTATTTTAGGGCCATAGTTAAAATGCCAACATTTGCAAGTTGAAACAACCCTGTGTTATTCATTCACTTCTGGGAAACTGTACTTAACTAATGTATTTTTGGAAGGTATAAAACTATAGTCAACAGTTCCCCTGGCTTTCTTACCTCACACTTGTTGATTAACCCTGTTTCCTGAAGCCTAGACCAGATGCTCTGTATTCTTCCTGCATGCTCGGGATGGTTGTTAGTATTCCCACAAGTGCACTGGTGTTTCAGCATAAATGTATCATAAACCAAACCTACAGAGGAGCAAATTTAACACAAAGAGGAAAGATTAAAAGCATCATGTAACTCACTTTACTTACTTATTTAACTGTGCAACATGTATGAATCAGTCAAATAATATAGACTGATGGCAGATTAATGAACAACCTGGACACCATTTAAACAGAGCTGGTGCAAAATTTGTAGATTTTATTGACTGCTTCTTGTTCTACAAATGCTTCCTAACCTCGAGCACTTTGATTTTAAGCAATACAAAGTTACCAATATTGCTTTTGCATTGAACTATAAACCGGAAGAAAGGATGGCGAAGAACAAGAGAGTACTGTTGAATTTATAGTATATGTGGCAATATTGACAACCACTCATCCAGTTATTCACCCTTTCTCATCTGAGGACGGAGAGACACAAACTTAAGGGTATATAGATTATTGAGATACTATTTGTCACTTGATAAAACAAAACATAAGAAAGCCATACATATAATGCAGATGCTAAAGGAGGTCATAATACTATTTAGTGAAACACATGTAACCAAAGACCTTTTTGGAGAATAGCTTTCTCACGAAATGGAACAGATCGCTTGTTCAGCAATAAGAACTTCTGCCTTGCTGAGTGCTAACATATGACTAGGCCACTGAGAGAAAATAGTGATTCTGATTAGTTCTTTCATTGCTTCAAAGTATCCAACGCAAGATAGAGAAAAGTAATGAAAGCCTCCAAGTTTTAGAAGACTGTATTGCAAAGATATTGTCAAACTAACTCTGAAGTGTACAGGTCTAAAAGCTACTTGATAGACAGTTGTGATGTCTGGAAGTCTATTCTACCAAGTCAAAATTCCATACCCATCAACAGACATTGTTTGTGCACATCAAAGTGGCTACCTCCTTTCATGCAGCTGTGTGAGATTATCTAAAGTGGAAGTCCATCTTTGAGTGTCAAGGTTGCATTCTGCATTGTCATGCTTTGTTGTGGCTCTACAAGAGGGAAGACTATTATTAGAAATGTGTTACAGTCCATGATTAATGTTCAGTAATAGTATTGTCATGTTTAGATGTTGGGTTTATGCTGGAAGAGGTCAGTGACCTAAAAAAGCCGGTCTTAATATAGCCCTTATTCTCTTCTAACAATACTTTCAGCTCCCTCTCTTACAACCGTCAGGATAAATCATAATAGGGTACCATAACGTATCTTTCAGAAAAAAATCACGTTTGCTTTATTCCTAACACACATTAATAAGTATTTTCTTTTCATGTCCTATTATTTGCGCAATCAGGAATTATTGCAAGAACTCTTTCCACACAACACACTTAAGATACAGCTTTAATTTCATTACCTTGCCTACCTTATTTGATTTTGTTTCTTTTCCAGCTTGCTGGGAGTCTGTGGCTAAACTCTTATAACTCTACTTGACATTTCAACAGCTACACACCAACTCGTGCTTTCTTTCTCCAGAACAAGACTACATTTATTGTGAAAGATTACAAAACATATCAGCTCTTATCCAGATGGCAAAGGATATCCTGGGTAGTTAAGGCTTGGAAAAAGCTATGCTAACCAGGATGTTGATGTTGTTGGGTTTCTGATGAGGGCATATCCAAATTATTTTCACCTTGGCAAGTACGCAAGTTTCACAAATTTTAGCTGCATGTTGAAGACAGCTAATTTTAACCATAATGTGCTGTATTGGTATTATTACTTGCTATAACACAGAGCTTGCAATGCTCCTAAATTGGTAGCCACTTAGTCATGTTGTTAATTGTAGTCTTCCAAAACACACTTTGACATAACCCAATACAGCACAGAAGCTGACTCTGCACAAGTGGACTCTCTGAACCACTTTCACAATCAATGAGTCTGTGCACTCATGGTCTATCAAAGCTATGTATGACCTTTGACACAGCCGTACAGCAACAATTGAGGCATGTTTTAAAGATATAAAATACTTATAACTATTATTTTAGATTTAAAACTATGAAAACACATTCACAGACTAAAAATCAATCTCAAACATTGAATATAGCCAGATGCACAACTTTTTAACTCCTCAACTTTCCTCTGGCAGTCTATTTCCCCTAGTGGGGACCACAATGGTTTCAGTAGGTTTAACCTGACACATACTCAATAGGTAGGCTTTACAACCCAAGAGCTCATGCCGTTGTTTCAGATTCCACAAGTAGTCTACTGGCACTGGAGCACAAGGGCAATGCTAGAAATCAGTGGTGGATGCCAAGGGCTGGAAACCAGGATTTTTGCTGGGATCTCAAGGCAAGTCCTGGAAATAAGAGCTAACATAACAGCACAAGGTCTACCCCAGATTTAATCCTGATGGGGCTTTGTGCAGGACTTCAAGACTGAGACTTAAGCAGTTCATATCTGTCACTATTATGAATTATACCTGGGCTATTCAGAGGGATGTACAAGCCTTTATGTAAAAATGACCTCATGTAACTATCTTGGTATATTGATGGATTGTTCAAACAGCGAAATCTTTGAGCATCCAGGATAAAATGATAATGATAAAAACATGGATACGCTGCACAATACTAATACTGCAATAAGGGATTAACTGGTCATTAACAGTGGTAGTACTAATTCATACTGTAAGTGCTGTCCATTGTCCCAGCTGTGTGATCTGTCTGCAGTTAATAAATTCATGAAGAGGAGGGAAACTAATTGCTACTCAAAACTGCCAACCATTATTTCACTGACAATTAAGATTAGCATGACAAAAAGGGCAACACTGGCCTTTATACTGTAGACAGACAGACAAGAAGATGCTTTCTTCAAAGTCACTAAGACTCCTTACTGAAACCACATATCCTTCCTTATGTGGGAAGATGCTACTTAAGTAGAGGGTTGTGGGAATACTGACAGGTAGTAAAGCAAAATATAGCCCCTGGTCCACCAGGTTCTGTAAGAGTGCAAGAAGAAGTGTGCTTTTTGATGTGCTACTCTTCAAACAGACAAAGAAAACTAACTCTTGGCTTAACCATTTGATGTGCAGGACATGGCCTCCTTCAAAAAATCCCTTTAATTTGTTTTTCATCTTTTTACAGCTGCCCTTTAAAACAGGCTATGAGAATTCTGTTAGTTTTCTTACTCAAAGCTTTCCCTCAATCTAAAAGAAAAACATTGGTAGACCCAAAGTAGAAAGAGCTCAGGGGCTAAGACAAATATAAGGAAGTTGCAATTCCCCATTTCTCATTCTGCAATCCAACAGTACCATGTAACAGATCCTTTGATGAATTGCTTGTATTTTTAAATTGCTTCAGAGGCACTGAGAATGAACTCATTTAACCTCACTGGTAAGTTAAGTACTGGCTAGGTCATCGATAATTCATTTCAAATTCTGTTAGATGCCGCTCCAATTTGCACACACAAAGTCCCCGTTAATCTTTGGCGGACACTTCAACTTACTAAATTAGTGAAGGGCAAAATGCAGCCATTTTAACTACCAAACCACCAGACCAAACAATTCAAATTGGATGCACACTGTTGCACTTGTTTCATTTGTCCGTTCCTTACTCATCCATGAGGAGAAACTGATGGGGTTTTCCATTATGTACTGAAGGAAAGCAGGTTTCATGACTATTTGAGTAGTAATATACAAAGTAGCCATATTCATAAAGAATTTGAATATGAATTTAAAAAACTGCTGTCATTTATTAAAATGAATCACTGAAGATCATTAAGCTCATCTGCAAGCAATTCTAGTCCTAGAGTTCTGTGAACTCTGTATCCCTGCAATTCACAACTTTTATGGATTTTGGACTCCTTTCACCCCATCAATTGCACCTGGACCCCAAGTTCTGAAACTCCTTTCCTAATCTCTCCACCTTTCTCATTAAATTCCACCCCCTTGAACACGGTTTCTCTAACAATGTCTTATCTTTTGCCTTGGTGTCAATATTGTTGTGATTATATAGTCTATGCATATGGGATGTCTTTCTACATTCAAGGCACTATATAAATGTAAACTTGGAATATTGGTACAGAAACTGCTTTTGATTAACTTCTCTTATTAAATAGAACATGTGATATTAAGATGAAGGATTGCTCTTTGGTCATGCTTAGGTGAGAGAAGATTTTATGAACACCATCAAGACGTTGGTAAGATGCGACGGATCTTTGATGCACTAAACTTAACCAACATGCATTATTTGTGCAAATAAATCCGCCTTGCAGATATTGTCACCATTGGTCATCTTTCACTGTTGGGAATAATCACCAGCAGACTTCCTGGCGTAACACGTGGGACATTTTTTTTCTCTGTTAAGATATGAAGGACACATGCTTTCACAATTTGTGTGGCAATGCTATGCATGTAATGCAACATCCAGCCTTGGCAGACATCAAAATCTTTCTTTTTCATCATGAAATGAAATACTTAATTACAACAAAATCATACACAAGCATAAACTGTCATTGACAATGTCCAGAAAAGATTCATGAAGTAGTAGGAAGAAAGTCGTGTTGGAGTGTTCTAAGTAATCATAGCATATTCTGACCAAAGAAATTAGAAACAAAATAATCAAAGACAAGAATGGGTAACACAACAAAGTGAATTATTTCCATTCAACAGAACTTGAACAGTGATAATGCTTCTAAAACACATGAATACAATTAGAAAAAATTAGCAGCTGATAGCTTTATTTAGATTGCCGCCCACAGAAATTTTTTTATTAGAGGGTTATTCTGTAACTGGAACAAGTTGCTTTCATCTTTGATTGGTAATTTCATACATTGTGATCAATATCTTAATTTAAATGCAAAGTCTAATTACAATTCCACTTGTTAGGTACTTTGAGGGTCAATTCTGCTACATTTCAAGAAATTCAAAGAAAAGCAGCTGCAAGTCTCAATCATTGCATTAATATAAATCCCTAACATTTGAATGGTTTATTTTTCATATACTTGCTTCCAATAGATTCCTTTCCAAATAGATTCTTTCAAAGAATCACCTAGAAATTAGGTCATACAATACTACATTGGTCCTGAGCAATTTACAAATGCTGTTCAATAATACATTTTTCTCTGTCCTTTCACATCACCCCAGAAATTCAACTAGACACTTGCCATCAAGTCACACTCAAGGGAGAAATGATTCTTCATTTATATCATGCTCCTTTTCCAGCCTTCCAAGGAGAGGTGTGAAAAATTAGATCAGGAAGTCCTTGAAGCAACAATTATTAGGTTCTTATGGGACAAGTTATCCATCTTCCACCTTCTGACTGTGACCCGCCAAGTACTAGACCAAACTATTATCCCTTGGAATTCCCTCCTAGCCCCATCCCACAGGTGGCAAAAGCCCACCTACCAGAAAATAAGTCTCACTGCTACCTTCTAACCTCTCAAGGCTAATGCATTGACCCACCAGTCACCAACATCAAAATCCTGAATTCCCCAACTTCACAGCCTTTATTGTCCCCAGTAGTTGCTGACCTCTTTCACCTACCAACTTCTCTGGCGAATCACCAATTTCTACCATTTCCCCAAAGATTAGCCCAGGTTGATCACAACACTCACTGATCTCCTTCCAACCTTCTGATTGGTCTAGGCCCAATTCCCTAAAACCCTCAAATCTCCAATTAGCTCAAGACATACCTCACAATCCACTGATTTTGTCTTTTCACCTCATCCTGACCCCCCAATCATTCCCTTTCCCATTAAGTCAGCTAAGTGACATTCCTAATCTTTCAATCAGCCCAGTGAGCTTGTGATATGCCCATCTCCCTAACCCTTTATTTGTCAATTAAGTAATCACTATGTGACCTTCAAATCTGAACCTGCCATCCTTTGCCTTGGACACTTCCAAGGTCCAGATTGGGTCTATGACTACAAAATTTCATTTCACAAAATGTGTAAAATCAATCCAGTTTTAAAATTTGATAATGTTTACAGTTTTTTTTAGTTTGTGGGAACTGGCCCACAACCAAATTTCTAGGTCTATTGTCTTCTAACTAATTCACATTAGCGCAGATGTTACTTTGAGATCTTGAAGCTATTTCTGAGGTTTCCTTACCAGTAGTGAAAAGGTGCTTGACAGGTTTCTCAGTACTAGGATTTTTTAAGTTTGCAGTTGCTGGAGAGGACTGGGCTCTGCAGAGTGGTTGATGCCTGTCCGTCACAGACATGCTTCCCATAGCTACAGAAGCCTGATACACATGAAGCTTTTGCATGCGCTGCTGGTCCAAGAATTGCTGCTGTAAAAATTGAAAACAAAATGCTGAACTTACTTTTTATTACAATAAAAAATGCAAATAAAGATAGTTCAAGTAAAAAAAAATAATTAAATCACTGAAAGTTTTAAGAGGAAAAAAGTACTTTCTCCAGGGTCGATGAAATGAAAAAAAAAACGGCCTTTCTCTTCATCTAGCTCACTATAACAACAAACATACGGATTTTTCAAAGTTGCGTTTCTTTCCACACTTGACATCTTACAACTTTTGAATTATTTCATTGTTAAATAACCTTGTGTTATTGGCATCCTTACCTAATGTTTAAAGAACAACGTTCTCTCAAAGAAAACCATTATCTGGACCTACATGTTTTTTTAAACCCATATATACATAAAACCACAATGATAGTTTTTATTTCTCTCAAAATTATTTTCCAGTTTCTCTAGATGAAGGTGTGGAAATGATCCTGCTCTTTAACAGTTGTGTTAGTACAAATATAAGTGACAAGAAACACCATTATACCTATTGAACATTTTTTCTTTGGGGATATTGTAATACTTAGCTTCTTCCAAAAGCCAGACCAAGGTTAGAAGATCCATAATTGCAAGCTATTTGCGCCATGTCAGTAAAAACTAATCAAACTAGGGTTTCCACATTTATCCCGAGGAAACTAAAGTATCATTTTATTTAAGCATTAACTGAATCCTCTTAATGATGTTTAAGACTCAATTAAGATAACTTAATTGATACTTTCTATCAAGTAGTTTATCGGAAGGGTACCTTAATTAATTATCTATTTTATTGGGATACAGCCCTTTGAGCCATGCTGCCCAGCGACCCTGATTTAACCTCAACTTAATCACGGACAATTTACAATGGCCAATTAACCTACCAACTGGTGTGTCTTTGGACTGTGGGAGAAAACCCATGCAGTCCACAGGGAGGACGTACAGACTCCTTACAGATGACGTTGAAACTGAACTCTGTACTCTGACGCCTAGCACTAACAGTGTTGCAGCTGTAACTGCAATGCTACTGTAGCACTCAAGGTTGGACTGACAGTCAGATTTCTGTCTGGTAAGGAAACAATATAGGTAACAAGCATCAACCCCCCCCCTTAAGTTTTGTCTTTGTTCTTTTATTCTGCTTCGAGCTTTTGTTGATGATCATGTCAAGAGCTAGAGTTTACCTTATACAGAAAATACTTACGCAATTTTTGGCTGACTGCACCTTTATGCAGAAAGAAGTCATTCTAACCCTTTTACTTCACTATAAAGCAGGTTAAGTTTGGATACTTACCAAATCTGAACGAGATATTATCCTACTCGTTATTTGTAGGAAGTTTTACATTTAATAAAAATCAAGATTTGTGGCTAAGGCAGATTGCTAACTCCTTTTCCCTAATATTCATCCCTTCCTAAATCTGCCTTAAATCCAATTACTGCAGAAAGACCTATTGAGCAACATTATAACACACAGAAAATGCCCAAAGCAAATCAGCATTTATCATAAACCTCTTTAGCTGCTGTCAAAAGCAGGAAATCTGAAAAGATGATTCGCTGTTTCTGAAGGAAGACATTTGATGTAAATACTAGATCCTTTGTACTCAGAGGTTGGAGGCCAAAATATCATATGAAAAAAATCAGTTGCCTTTTTCATTATGTCGGGGAAAAAAATTGAGCTTGTGGCCAAGTCTTTTGAAGAATGCCAAAAGTCAATGACAGACATCTTAAAATTCCCCAGTCTATTTATCCAATATGTTTACTTAGGAGACGCTATAAGTTAACTTTGAAAATATTTTAATATTGCCAACAGGACAATGTCAGACAGCAAAGAATAAAACAAAAAAAGCATCTGTTCCATATAAACTGCTTAGACTTACATACCAACATAGAAGGGAAAGGCAGTGACAGCCTTTCCACACAGAAGGGAATTCCACCCAAAGAATGTTACTTGAGATTGTTCATTTTCTCACTTACTGAATATATGTAGCTTTCTTGACATTATACTTAAAGAGGCATGGGATTTTATTTGCTCTAATTAACTCTTTTCCCTGTATCTTTTCACTTGTGTGGCAAGCACACAGCTGTATAATTACAACAGAGCAGTTTTCTATTAATATCATTTAATGATCTTTATTTTCTTGCCTTCCAAAAAATTAACAATCTCAACATCAGGTCAAAGTATGACAGCAGTTTTTCATTTAATATGCAAATAATTACAGCTATTTAGAAACATGTCATTTTAGTTCTGGAATTTAGGCTCCATTCCAAGTCAGGAGAAAGATTTAAAAAGATCAGATGCAAACCTCTTTTGCTGGTTACAAATATACAGCATATATAATTAAACTTCCAATTCTAATAAGCCTCATTCTCATGGATGGTTAAGACGATGTATAATATATTTCTTACTATACTTGTAGACAAAGTTTAAAGAAATGTTGATTTAGTTTTGAACAAATGATAGGAGTAACCATTCAGTCACTCAAGTTATTCAATTAGAACATGACTGATCAGTACCACAACTCCATTTACCCAACTGCTTTCTGTACCTTTTAGTCCTTGTACCTAACAAAAAAGTTACCAATCTCAGTTTGAGGTTTTCTACTGACATAGACCCAACCCGTTTTTAGAGGAGCTCCAGACTTCCATCACCTGTCTTGTGAAGAAATATTTCCTGACATTACCTTGACCACACTGAGGAAGGACTTTATATCAATTTTTTTAAAAACAAGTCACTGAAGGTTATGATTTTGCTATCTGTCGAATTAAGTATTCCAGTCACTTAAACACTTGCCTTACCTTTCAGAGCAAATAACCTTGTCTATGCGATATTTCTTGTTTACCATTTTGGTGAATGGATGCTTTAACCACTCCAAGGTCAACATATCCTTCTCAGAGTCATACAGCACGGAAGCAGGCACTTTGGCCCAACTCATCCATGCTGACCAACTCATCTAAGCTCGTCCTACTTGTTCAGATTTAGCTCATATCCCTCTGAACCTTTCCTATCCATGAACCTGACCCCACAGGTCTCTTAAATCTTTCTCCTCACACCTTAAATCAATGATCTCTCATTTCTAATACCCTTTCCCTGGGGACAAAGATTGAGTGCATTCACCTGATCTCATGATTTCGTATGCACTCTGTCATAAGCACTTTGTCACCGCTCAGTCTCTTATGTTCCAATGAACTGAATGAATCAAACACCTCATATACCGTCTGGGTAGTCTCCAGCCCCTTGGTATGAACATCGAATTCTCCAACTTCTGGTAATTCCCTCCCTCTCCTTCCACCATCCCACTTTCACTCTGCCTCCTCTTCCAGCTGCCTATCACCTCTCTCATGATTCTGCCTTCCTCTACTACCCGTAGTGCTTTCCCTTTACATTCCTTCTTCACCTTTCCTGCCTATCCCCTCCCTGCTTCCCCTCCCCCATCCCTTGATCTTTCCTCTGATTGGTTTTTCACCTGGAACCTTCCACCCCCCCCACCTTCTTTATCGGGCCCGTGCCCCCTCTTCCTTCAATCACGACGAAGGGTCTCGGCCCGAAACGTTGACTGCTCATTTCAATGGATGCTGCCCGACCTGCTGAGTTCATCCAGCTTTTGTATGTGTTGATTCCAATGAATGTCTGCCCAACCCCTCACTATAACTCAATCCCTCAACATTCACTTGGGTACTCAGAATTGAATGCACAACTCTCAAGCGAGAATTATAGACAATTAGATACTGGTTCACATCTCTAATTTCCTTCAGATTACAACTTTTCACACTTTAATGGAGATTTTCAGGTTGACAGGGTATTAAATACAGTCAATTCTCCACTGGAAAAGGAAAAGGAAAAGATAGTACATGAAACACACCCAGTGGATTACATCAGATTAAGTGATAAATTCTTACAAGTACTGGTCACTAAAAACCTTAGCTGGAGAGATTTGTGGAACTAAAAGGAAACAACATGCATCTATTTACTTCAAGGACGATTTTTCTTTCTTAAGCAAGTCGAAATTGTGAGGAAACATGTATATTTACTTGCAGCTTTTGCTGCTATTTTCTCAACATTACAGCCAAGACTCGCTATTATGCAGTAATCAAAAGTGTATTGCCTGAAACATCTTTTCCATAGATGCTGCCTGACCTGCTGAGTTCCTCCAGCATTTTGTTTATGTTGCTTATCCTTGATTGATCCATTGCAATTTTCATTATTACAAACATTTTATTATGACAAACCAATTTTTCTGTAATTCAGAAATGAACAATTTCAATGAGGGCAATTATTTTTATTTAAAGATACAGCGCAGAATAGGACCTTCAAGCTGCACTGTCCAGCAACTCCCAATTTAACCCTAGCCTTATCATGGGACAACTTATAATGACCAATTAACTTACTAATCCATTTGTCTTTGGACTGTGGAAGGAAACTGGAGCACCTGGAAGAAATCCACACAATCACGGGGAGGAGGTACAGACTCCTTATGGACGATGTCGAAACTGAACTCCGAACTCCAATACCCCAAGCTGTAAAAGCATCCTGCTAACTGCTGTGCTACCAATAACGTGAACATTTATTTATTGTCTTCTCCTGTGTAGTTACAATGGTACAGAATCAGAATTTCCTACATCCAATGACTAGATCTGATGGTAGTGAAATATCAATGGATGTTACATTGCTTGACAAAGTGTTTTGCAAGTGTCAACAGAAGAGATTTACCTCCCCAGTTTCCAAAGCAAATCTCTTAAATGGGCTCCTACAATGAACTGGCAGGTGCATTCTGAAAGGCAATGCTTTGGTTTGATTATTGTGGAGAGAATACATGCACACAGTTTTCTTTTTGAAGACTGGTTGTCTTCTGAAAACTGTCGAAAAAATTAAACACTGCTTCAAGAATTAAAACCAGGCATAAGTTAGGAAACACTTATTTCAAGAAAGCGATAGCAATTTGGATTTTTTCCCCTGCAACTGACAATTTTATTATGCAAATTGATAAGTTTTAAGATAAGATTAATAATGGGACTAGACTTTTGTTCCTAAAAGTTTACATGTGACCTATCCAGAATCCCATCATGTTTTTTTTTAGAAACTTGACTAGTTTCAAATTCCATGACCTTCAATAGAAACTACATTGTTTTTCTGGCAGTGTTAATAAGTTTACCAATTATGATGATTTTAATGATTTGTTCATTCTTTGACCTAAATCTATATGTCCCACCCATTTCACTTTATATTGACTGGTCTCTAGTCAAGAAGTCTTTTAGCTTCTCTTTTGCATACAAAAATATCATTAGCTATCTGTCTTGCTTCTTCAAAGGAACTTTTGTATATATTGTACATATAAAGCAGTGCTTCTTTTACTTACCCTAGACTTGGGGACTTCTAATAATCTATTTTCTTAGTTTTTATTTCAGTGCATTACATTCTCAAGACAACTACAAATTTCTTTAATGATAAATGACTTGTTTTGGAATATTTCTGCTATTTTTCCATTACCAGTATGTTTACTTTATTCATTGGTTTTTAGTTGTTCATTTCCTCCTTTGTTTTTCCTTTTGTTATTTGTGTATCCATAGAAGAGTTTATTTCTTTTATCCCCTTTCATAGCGAGACTTTATACTTTTACTTTGGCTCCCTGATAAAGTGTTCATGACCTTTCCTCTATTCTTTAAGCACCTGTACTTTTGTCCTAGCTTTAGATCAATTGCCTCCATACTCCATTGTACAACTACTAAAATAATGTGTTGCTATACAGTTGGAAATCAGCGTCATTCAGAGAACTGCAACATTGTACCCATTTCTGCTTGCCTCAGCAACTCTTGGGAAATTCAACCACTGACTTTTTGTTATGATTATCTGCTCTACTTCAGAATAAGACTTCCCTAAAATGATGTCAACAGAAGAACAACATGCAAAATCTGTCTCTAGTATGACTTTCTGGTCTGCAAAACACATTCTTAATTACTCAGGGAACCAATAGGTTTTATAAATGCTTTTTCTCTAGAACCACACAACTTAGATGGTTAATATTGAAAATACATTCTTGTCTTCACAACTTCACATGTGCCTGAACTACTTGCTAGTCATGATCATGGCCACACTCAGCTTCCTTAGAATCATTCCAAACTCCTGTTGGTGATCTCTGCCCATCTCATGGTTTCTTGCTCAATGTTGTATTAGGAAGGTCACCTTAGCCGCACACTCAAGGAGACTTCATCTCTTAATCCTTCAACCCAGCAGGCAGAGCAGACATGAAAAGTTGCATCCATTGCAGGCTTTCTCAAAGTGGAAATAGTCATGCAGTATAACTTCTTTTACATACTTTCCTGGCAACCTCATATTAGAAGCATCTGGCTGTTAGCTACTGTGGTTCTCTGTGATCCCCATGAATAAAAAACACTGTTATGCACACACTATTTTTCACCTAGCCTGAACAAGCCCCATTCCTTTTGACTGGGGGCGCTCATCCATCATTGTGACAATTATTCATTTAGTAGCAACAACTCCTTAAAGCCAAAGAAGTATACTGTTGCAAATCAGATCATAGTGTACATGAGTGAGGCTAAATTTTGGCAGCTACGAGAACTTTCCTATTTCCCAAAAACTATGCGAACTGAGCTATCTCCTTAAATTGCTACAGTTCACTACAAGACCAGATATCCTCCAATATCTTGCAGCAAGCTTAATACCCAGAAGCCTATCTACTTTCTATAGAGCACAAGTCAAAGGAGTAATAGAATGCTTTTCACTTGCCTGGACAAGTGCAACTCCAACTACAGTGAAGAAGCTAAACATCATCTAGGAGAAAGTAGTCTGCTTGATTTGCATCTCACCCACCCTCAACATTTATTCTTTTCAACGCCACTGTGGAAAAATGACTTAAAATACATTGCCACTGTTTCAATATTGATGAGGTTAACCCCTGGGATTCCCTACCCAAAACCATTGAGAGAAAACCCTCAACAGAAGGGCTGCCATAGGTTCCCCTTTCTGAAGATCAATTTTGTTTGATGGTCTTGCCAGTGATTCTCACATCTTTAAAAAATGAAGAAAGGCTTGTGTAGTGAAGGTGCACAGTGGAGGGAGGTGCAATTGGACTCTTGTTGAGAGAGTCATTACCTGCACTTACCTGTGCCAAATATCACTTAACTTATCAGGTTTTCTAACTCAAAAGTTCAAAATTGAAAGAGAATTTATTATCAAAATATCAACATATACTACCTTGAGATTCATTTTATTGCAGGCATTCATAGTATAACAAAGAAGTATAAAAGAAGCAATGATAAACAGTGCAAATGCAAAAAAAAAGTAAGTAAATAAATAATACTGAGAACATGAGTTGTAGAAACCTTGAAATTGAAAGTCCTTGAAGGGTTGTGGAATCAGTTCAGAGTTGAGGTGAATTGAAGCTATCCATACTGTTTCAGGAGCCTGATGACTGAAGGGTAATAACTGTTCCTGAACCTTGTGGTGTGGGACTTATGGCTCCTGTACTTCTTTCCCAATGGCAACAGCGAGACAGGAGCATGGATGGTGGGGGTACATAATGATGGATGCTGTTTTCTTGTGGCAGTGCTCCTTGTAGATATACTCTTTGGTGGGGAGGACTTCGCCTGTGATGGACTGGGTTGTATCCACCACTTTTTGAAAGCTTTTCTATTCATGGGCATTGGTGTTTCCACATCAGGCCATGATGCAATCAGTCAAGATACTCTCCACTGTGCATTTATAGAAGTTCATCAAAGTTTTAGATGACATGCTGAATTTGCGCAGACTTTCAAGAAAGTAGAGGTGCTGTTGTGCCTTCTTTGTAAAGGCACTTACGTGCTGGTCACTGGACAGACCCTCTGATATGATAATACCAAGGAATTTAAAGTTACTTGCTGATGCTGCCATATCCTTCCAATAACAAGCTTTCACATCAGTCAATGCAATACATACATCATTTATACCTTAACCACCTTATTCATCTATTCTACTGCAATCTAGCATCTATAGATGTGCAGCCCAAGGGCATCCAGTTTCTTTAACCTTTCAGTATCCTACTACTCACAATACATTCCTGTGCTTCATTTGCTCTCCCCAAAATGCAATACCCAAGTTCTCTAGAAGGAAATTAAGTTGCAACATACATGTTAGATACCTTCCTGCAATCTGTAACTTTCTTTATTATCAATTGCATACATATTTTTGTGCCATCTACAACGATTAAACATGGTCCTCACATTTAAAATCAACTGAGTGGTCTTTTAACAATCTGGTACCCAGCCCTTGAAAATCCCTTTACTGACTTCCAGTCACTATAGCACAATTGCGTTTTGGTCCCTGTCACTGAACCAATTCTGGATCTACTTGCTAGTCTCCCTTGGAAAATATAGACTTTTACTTTTAAGACAATCTGCCATGCGAGACCCTCAAAACCTTCACTGAAATTTACCAGACTATCAAAAATATTAACATCACTGAACCTCCTTAGGACTGTTAATAAAAGTTGTTAGACATTTCCCTCCCCCTCCATCTTACTTTGACTTTAACAGTCTTTCAGAACTGCCCATTTGTAATATTAGACTAACTGGTTGGCCCACAGTTATACAATCTATCTCTGGCTCCTTTGCTGAACATAGATAGCACAGTTACAGACTTACAGTTCTCTAGTACCATTAACTATAGCTAGAGGATTGGAAAAAGAAATTCCAAGCGCTGTTATTTTCTTTCTTGCTTCCAATGATAGACTGGGGTAAATTTCATCCAAGATTTCAAAGACACTTTCTTAATAATTTATCCATTTTCAAACATACTATATTTCTTAACATTTTCATTCACTACTTTAATTCTGTCCATTACTCCACACTTCAACAACTTTCTATTGTTCTTATAAAGAAAAAGGTGACAAAGCACTTATGAAGATCCATACATAAATCTTGCATCACTATGAATACAAATTCAATTTGTTCCAATATACTGGGTCTCCTGGCAATCAAATTTTCAACATTATACAATATTTTATCTGTAAAAATCACATTTCTGTACCATTCTGGATCAAATCATACTAACCAGGAAATGTGACTGGGCACATATGTGTGAATGATGTGATTTTGGCATCAGGAACACAGGTGATGATAATAATTTGGAACATACTGTAGATACGCTTTCCTAGGGGCAATATTGAGAAATACTTGGAGTGGAAGCAATAAAAAAAAATGAACCAAGAAGACAGGATTGCCTTACAGACCCCAAATCACTGGAATTCAGAATAATACAAGTGATCTTTTTGAAATGTACTAGATTCTGAATGGACTTGACAGGATGGATAAGAGTGTATTGCCTTTTAAAGCAAGCTGAAACTAAGGAGCATAATTTTAGAATAAGGGGTTGCCAATTCACGAATCTGAAATTCTCTACCTGAGGATGCTGCACAAGTTCAGCCATTGAGTATCGGCCAAGGTAGACAGATTTTTGGGATCAAGAAGGAAATTGGCGTGGAGACTAAAATCAGATTAGCAATGATCTTAATAAATGGTGGAGCAGACTTGCAGGGCTGGGTGGTCTCTTTCTACTCTTACATCTTATGCTCTATGGAGTTCATCCTAGCTCAACATCAATACACTTTTCTATCCTGTTTCTCTCATAGAAGTGCAATCTTCCAATAAGAAATAGATGATCAAATGTAAAACTTAAACTATTAAACATAATAAAATCAATTAAACCTGCTTGCATATTGCACATATAGAACTGATTGCACCGAATAAAATGCTGCATCTGCTTGAACTTTGCTCAAAAATATCTTGTTCTGTATTTTGGAAAACCAATGGTAGTTATTTTGTTGCCCGGTGAAATCATCCCATAATCAACTCCAGACATCCAATTTTAAACACTGCTTTATACTGTATCAAAGTAATTCAAAGGAAATGTTTTAAGCAATGCTCTCCTGCCACATCTCTCTGCCACTAAAGAATCCAATCCTCAAAAGTTATATTGGAAAAATGTCAAATAAATAAATAATTTCATGTAATACCACACTGTAACAAAATTGATTTTCTTTTGGAAGATAATCTGAGTTTGCAATTGTGGTTACATTTCATTTACTTTTGCGACTTCCAGATAGACTACATTATGTCAAATGAAATTAACTGACAGGCTAAATGGTTAAAGGCTAAACAAGTTGTTTTGTTTCGTCACTGGCACTGATAAACATTCTATTCATGGAAACTGTTAATTATGACTGCAATGAGCTAACACATTCAACTTTTCATTCACTTTTGCTAGAGCTAACGATCATTAGAAACACAGAATGGGCATACACAAGGCTTACTAGAACGACAAATGAAAACTGATAAGTTATACCTTTCAAAAAGGCCCGATATGACAGATGTTTTCAGTTGCTGACATAATTAGAGTTACGGGTGATAAATTTAAATTATAGTTGTAATAGATCCAAAAAGGAAGTCAGGAGAAATCTCTTTGTTCTCCATGCTGTAAATACGTAAGAATATTTTGCAACTTTTGGAAAAATCACGACTCATGGTGGCAGTCAGCCAAAATAAATTTAAAACATTAATAGTTTGTTGTGTCCTCCGGTGATGCTGTATTCCTATTTTAAGTCACCCTTGACATCCTGATGTGATTTCCATGTCAGGAATGTGCATATATGACTTCCTCAATCCCTCTGCAGTGCGCTGCTAGGATGTTGTTTTAATCACACAGCTTCTTTGTGGAGGGCCCACAACTAAATATAACACATAGCTGTATCTTCAAGCCATTTCTCTCTCTCTCATTGTACTGTTGCTTAACCCAGCCTCATCTCCCATTTCAGGGAACAGCTGGTCAGCAATTTTTTGCTCAATATAGAATATGTATAGTTCTATCCATGAACATGGCTGGGAAGTTTCACCAGGTATCAGCAAAAAATGCAGGTCTAAACCACCACCAAGTATGACTGTCTAACCAATCTTCATGTCAGGTCTGTAGTATCTATTACACTATGTTTGCTGCTTAATATAATACAGCAGTTAATATAAAAGGAGAAAGTGAGCCGTGAAAATCAAAGTGATTGTTGAAAATCTTTTTTTGCTTATCACCTTTCGTGAAAGGAACTTCAAGTGACTTCTGCCCATTGAAATCCCTACCACAGAAAAGAAATACAAGATTTTCACCAAAAGAATCAGTGTATTAGTTCATAATAAACCCTTTAAATTGCTGGAAGTGACTCTGAAAGTCATAACCCCTTCATGTTCTCAAATAGTCACAGACCTATTGTGGTCTCAGGTAAGCTCCAGTTTTGTGGCCAATTACAGGGCATTCAGGACTAGGCCTGGCATGGACGTGCCCCTGTGTTCATAAGTCCAGGTGCACCAATTCAGGCTGGCACAGCTTGGATTGACAATAACAGCGGCAAGTTCCAGGAGATTCCCTGAACTCAGTTAAATTAATGGAAAGTGAAATAAAAGATGGACAAATTAGGACATTGCAGATTTGATTGTCTTTCAACAAGTGATGAATGTTATGGTAGTAATGGTCAGTGGGTCCTTGAAAGATTTGGTCCAAAATATCAAATCAATTCTGTATTCCATCCATCTTTCTTGCTTTTTTGTAACTTTCATTTTGCACCTGCATTGCTCTACTGGGAAATTTAACACAGGTAAAAAAATCCTTAACTTTACATTGGGCACGCTGTTGTTATTATATTAATCTTAACTTTACTGTGAATGGGTATATAAGTTAAAGAGACATGTGAATGAAATATTTCTCACACTTTGTCCAAAAAAACTTGGTAGTCAAGATAACATAATTGTATACATTGATATTTAAAATGAATCTTTATTTTCACTCTTCAAATCAGACTGACATTCCCAGTGAGAATGGCATCTTTCTTAATTTAAAAAAAACATTTAAACTTACAGAACTAAAATAATCAATCTTGTTTCCTCCCACAAAAACTAACTTAAAATAATAATATGCGGTTTATGAGGCATTGACTTAAGAATTACACAGTGAATGAATATGAAATGAAAACTAAAGAACTGGAATTACCTGATTAAATTGCAAAGATTGCTCCTCAACTTCTTTCTGATCTTCTAGTTGATCTTCCTCTTCGCTATCTGGAGGCTCATCCTTCACTTGCATTGCAACCTGTAGAGGATTTTCATCAGCTGCTTCATTTCCTGCAGTATTAATGCTGCCACTTCTTGGTACTGGCTGATCCTCTTGCATGTCTTGTTGCTCACACAGTTCTTCTTCTGTTTCCTCTGGATGACTTGGAGGCTGCCGAGGTTGTTCATTTGACTTGGAAAGCATCTGTGAAAAAGTCAACCATAAAATGAAAGAAAGCAAGAGTTTTTCTTTGCAAGTGAAGAATAGGGAAGCAGCTCATTAGTACTTGTCCCATCATGCTCATACCAGTAATACGTACAACAAGCTGGAGGAACTTAGCAGGTCGGACAGCATCCGTGGAAATGAGCAGTTGACGTTTCGGGCCGAGACCCTTCATCAGTACCCGAAATGTTGACTGCTCGTTTCCATGGACGCTGTCCAACTTGCTGAATTCCTCCAGCTTGTTGTACATGTTGCTTTGACCCCAGCATCTACAGGGTACTTTGTGTTTAATGCTCATACAGGTAATTGATATAGCTTTCCAATTAGTCACAGTCCCCTAATCTTTGCTCTCTGCATATTCCTTCAAGTAATCATCCAATTCACTTCTAAACGCCAAATCTAATTATATTATTGAGTACATGGTGCTGAAGATTAAAACTATTTGATATGCCAAAACCAAATGATTTCACAAGTTATCTTTTGCTTTTTTGCCAATCATCTTAAATTTGTTCCCGTAGTTATTGATGCATCAGGTAAAAGATTATTTATATTGGTCAACAAAATGGAAATGAGGAGCTCATAAACTTAAGGTTAATAAAAGTATAAACAGGAATACAATTTTAGCACTCTTAAGCTGTGTTAACCTTTCAATTTGTTAGAGAACTAGATTCCAGAAAAAATGCATGGACAAAAAATGAAGCAATGAACACCAATCACAGGCAAATGCATCCATTACAATGCCCCAATGGACCAAAAGCCATATTTAGAGTTGAACATTTCATGACTGTTCAGAGGTCATTCCCTGCACAGCTAATGGGAAAGAGCAGGGACATGTGTCTAACTGGATGACTTTTTAGAAGGTTGGCAACTGCAATCTTTTGTCATATAATGGTAAAGCATCCAAATGTTTGCCTGAAAAATAAAATCTAATTATGAAACATGTGATCTACTGTAAATTGTAGATTCAAAATTTGAAATGCTGTCCCTTAAAATTTAACTCTTTTTCGCACCTTAAGCTGCAGTTGTTGTTGGTACTGTTTCTGTTTCTCCAAAAACTGTTGGTGTTGTTGCTGCATTACCAGTTGCTGTAAGGCCTGGGGACTCTGGGGTAGAGGAGCTGACTGAGTTCGACTGAGTGGGCGGTGTCGAGGCAACTTGTTCACTGTTCGAAGACTGGTTGAAACTCTCTCACCCGTTACCAGTGGTGACTGAGCATGCAGTGGCACTAAGATAAATAACAGGAACATTGTTATTCGTATGTTACAATACTTTAAATCTGAACATTTTCCATGACCAGTTTTGTAATATTTCATCTATTTATCACTGAGGTTTATGTAATCACTTTTAGTTTCACAGAATCAATCCTTTTGCAATAATAACAGGAAGACAGTAACCTAAAACATGAATCATAAATAATATTTCTTGATATTTGTGTATTAAAATTCATACTTATATGTTTTGTACTTCAGAAGGTGTAACAGCATGTGTCAAGTAATAGTTAGAGAGCAGTTATAATATCACCTGAAGGAGGAATCCTTATTTCAATAAAGACAAATAACTAAAAAGTTATGGTTATCATTTATACTTTCTTCTATATATACAGCTCTTCAGTTCCATAGAGTTGTCATATTGAAACATGGAAGATAAATGGACAGTGCACCTATTTGATAAAATATTGTGATAGTGAGTGTATTTGATTAATACATGGGAATTGACAATGCTTGATAATTATTTCTCCTTGAACGTTCTTGTATTTGTAAAGAGCAGTATAGAAAAACAATTTTGGGCTTAAAAGAGAAAGCTGACCTTTCAACAAAAACTATAAAGTTAATTTTTTTTTCTTACTGATATGTTTATCCATTAATAAAGGGTATGAGATGTTTAAAAGCTTTTGTCTTAGATTTTTCCTGACTGAATTAGGCTGGAGCTTGCTGTGAAATACTGGCGATTCCACAATTTTGTTCCCATCCTTCAGTAGATTCTCAGAATCATATAGTAGAGCACTACAGCACAGCAACAGGCCCTTTGGCTCTTTTAGTCCATACCGAACTGTTATTCTGCCTAGTCTCATACAATTTCAACATAACATCCCAACTCCTATCCTCAATATTCTGACTTATGAAACTCTCTTTGCAACACTATTTACCTGTTACGACACTCTCAAGAAATTATAGTTCTGTATTCCCAGATCCCTTTGTTCTAATGTATTCCTCAGTGCACTGTGTAAGCCCTACACAGGTTTGTCCTCCAAAAGTGCAACTCCTCACACTTAGCTGTATTAAATTCTATCTACCATTTTTCAAAGCAACACATGCAAAATTCTGGAGGAATACAGCAGGTCAGATAGTATTTATGGAGAGGCATAGACAGTCAATGTTTTAGGCTAAGACCCTTCATCAGGACTGGAAAGGAACAGGCTAGATGTCAGAATAAGAAGGTGGGGAGAGGGGAAGGAGAACAAGCTAGAAGGCGACAGGTGAAACCAGGTGGATGGGGGAGGTGGGTATGAAGTAAGAAGCTGTGAGGTGATAGGTAGAAAAGGTTAGGGCTGAAGGAGGGCACCAGGGGGAGGTGATAGGCAGATGAGAAGAGGTAAACAGGGGGCCAGAGTAGGGAATTGAAGGAGGAGGAAGGCGAGGGGAATAATTTACTGTAAGTTGAAGAAATTGATGTTCATGCCATTAAGTTGGAGGCGACCTAGATGGAATATGAGGTGTTGCTTCTCCAAGCTGAGTGGCCTCATCAAGGCAGAAAAGGAGGTCATGGGCTGACATGTTGAAATGGGAATGGGGATTGCAATTAAAATGGTTGGCCACCAGAAAATCCATCTTTTTGAGGATGGAGTGAAGATGAAGTGAACAGTCTTAAAACTCCACAAGGAGCTCTACAATTGAACATAAGCTTGCTTCAACTTCCCATTAGTCATGCTGGGTATCTGCCCATTGAACTTAGAGTTGTACAGGAACAGCAAGCCAATTAATAGCGATTAGCTGCGAAGAAAAAGATAATTTACGTTTTTAAAATAATATTTGTTTAAAATTATTTATTATTTATTTAAAATATTTAAAACATATTTGAATAATTTAGTATTTGATTATATTTTGAAATAGAGTGGATTAATTGATTTTTAATAAATTTTGAAAAGGGACATTTTCCAAAGCCTTCAGAAATTGGAAAAAAACTGTAGATATTAAAAATCTGAAATTAAAAAACATATATTGCTCAAATCTAATCACTCCTTGCATTAAAAAGTTTACCTCATGCCACTTTTGGTTCTCCAGTCAACTACTTGATCTGTTGTTTCTTGACTCCTGCATCAATAGCAACAGCTTCCCTCTATGTAACCTGTCAATACTTTCACCATTTAAAACAGCTCTGTGAGATTCCCTCCCAACTTACCCTGCTCTAAAGAAAACAACCCAGTCGACCTAACAATTTAAGCCTCTAATTCCTGGCAACATTCTTGAAAATCTTTTCTGTTTCTTCTTTCTTAAAGTGTGCTGCCTGGAATTAGACATAATACTTGAGTTATATTTCATAAAGGTTCATCATGACTTCCTTATTCCAGTATTCAGTGCCTCTGTTTGTACGGCCCAAGATCTTGCCCTGGCACATTCAATAATCTCTGCACAAGTTCCCCTGATCCCTTTGTTTGTATATTCTTTCAGAACATTTTATTGTATACATTAAAGTTTATTTTGCCCTCTAGTGTATTTTGCTTCTACTTGCTTTTCCTTTCAAATGTAATACTTGGCATTTTCTCCTTTAAATTTCATCTGCTTATTTCCCCATGCAACCTGCAGTTATTGTCCTTGCATTTCACAACTCTTTCAAACTTTGTACTGTTACAAATTCGGAAATAGTGTCCTATTCAAGCAAATTATAGTCATTAATCTATCTCACAAGGAGTGGTGCTACTATTGATGAAGTCAAAAAACAAATCTGTTCGTTATTACTCTCGTTCCCTCTTTATCTATTTTTTTTTACCCCTACTGCTCCAGCATTTTGTATTCCATTGGGTGACAATCATCAGCTCAAAGTTGCTTTGCATCAATTTTTCTAGAGTCTTTTGAAAGAATGGGTTAAATCAAGGCAGTCTAATGCTTCCAAAATGAACAATTTCCAGTATTGGGAGAGTCTAGGACCAGATGGCACAGACTCAGAATAGAATAGAAGAAAAGAGATGAGGAGTTGTTTCTTTAAGCCAGAGAATAGTGAATCTGCAGAATTCATTGCCGTAGACGATTGTGGAGGCCAAGTCATTGGATATATTTAAAGTGGAAGCTGATAGGTTCTTGATTTGTTAGGGCATCAAAGGTTACGGGGAGAAGGCAGGAGAATACAGTAGAGAGGAAAGAAAAAAATCAGGCATGATGGAATGGCGGAGCTGACTCAATTGAGCCAAATGGCCTAATTCTGCTCCTATTTCCTAATAAGGAATAACCTCATGGGGACTTATATAATACATACTCCATTTAGAACAAAAGAAAGGTACAGTATAATTATACTCATCAACCTTCCCTGCAAAATCAATTGTTCATCCCAGAGGTTCTCAGAGTATTCTGTTTTGTCCACACTTTAATGTATAAATATTTTTTCCATACCTTAACACAACTTAGCTGCTCTCATACATTGCTCACATATCTAAGCAGCATCAGCCTAGAAACAGTCTCTCCATGGATTTTGTTTTGATTTCAAATAAAAAATATTCACCAGCTATTAAAGCATTTTGTTGTCGAGCCTGTTCCAGTAGCAGCACATGTTGTAGAAGGGAGGGGTGACTGTGAGTGTTGGCTTCTCCTTCAATTGCTGTTGTTGGCAAGCAGGATGGTAGTGAAGTGGTACTCATAAACTTCCCTGTTAAGGCACCACCTTGACGCAAAGACTGAATAGCCTGTCGCTCTGCTTCTTGCTGGGCTGATATCTTTTGTGAGGGCTATAATGAGAAAATAATGACATTAACAAAATAAAAACATAGTTTTGAAAAAACATGCTTCCTTCAATCTACTAATTCAAAGAACTATTCATCAGTTTCATTGCTTTCAGCTTTGTTTATAGAAAGCAAACAAAAATCAAAACAGGAGCTACACATTTTCAAAATTAATCACGGCCACATTAATGCTCAGTATATACGCTCCACCAGAAGAATGGCCTGAATGTTAACTATGAGAAGAAGCCTATGACTGCAGTTACCTTCATTTGGGTAGCTCTTACATTAAAAAAAATCAGCAATTGAAGGATCTACTATCTCTGCACATACTGTAGCTTCATATGCTTTCCATATGCAGATCTGCCCAGTGAAGGTTCTTGATTTTGAGTATTAGTCTTGCAAATATATTTTGAATACAAAGGGAAATACATTCAACTGTCATATAATTTATTGTACTGGAGTACTAGAAAGTAGATTCAGTTTTCAACTGTTCTTGGCGATTCCATAGAGCACATTATTGGGATGAACTTACATATGGGCCTATAGCTTGTGTAACCAGCTTTAAGTCAAAAAATCAATGGACAGCTGTACTTTTGAAACACAATTCCTTCAAAGTTCATTCCCAGTCAGTTGTTCTAATCATATCAATGTTTTATTCCATCTTTGAAATAGATTTCATTGCCTCTAATGGAATGAAGTATGAGACAATACCATGTGATGACCTGACTACATAGAACATTTAGGAGTGAATAAGTGGAAAGAATCTCAAGGCAAAAATAATAAAGCCAATTTTCTTCACTTGAAATTTTTTTTTATTGTTGGCTAATTCAGTAACACCCACTTGTAGAAAGTCAATTAAAATAGAAGATACAAATCTAAAGAAATCTCATTTTTATTTGATTCAGTTCACTTAAAAGAATATATGGTGCCATAAGTAAACATTGTCTACTTACATTGATTTGTGAGTTGGATCCTGTGACTGCTGCTGGGAGCCCCAGGGAAATGTTAGGCAGAGAAGGGGATGTGTAGAGGGTGAGCTGACTTGCTGACCCATCAGTGTTTACTGCTTTGTGATGTGGGGGCATATGCTGTGGATGACAACAAAACATTGCTTTATATTCTGTTCATTAATAAGATCATTTGACCTAATTTTTTCTTATTTTTTGTACTAGGGCTCAATTCACGCTATATCCTCACTATACTTCATGAGAAACTGGATTCTTCACTATTCATTTAAGTGCCTCTCAATTCAACCCAATGCATGTCCAACTTTTTATATGGTTACTGAAGAATTTGGTTGGAACTTTGATATCAACAGGTGCTCATTAAATACACCGGGTGAATACTCTGCCACTGACAGTATTCTGCTTTAATGTGAAGTATGTTAAGATTTGCATGAGATTTCCTTGTCCAATAAAATCATCTGTCAGCTTGAATATTTAATAAAGAAATAATTATTCAGAGCACACTATGAAGTACATGTCAGTACAAGTACCAAAGATGACTATTACTAAAGTAATATCATAACCTTTTTAAAATATGTGAAATACTTAGCATATATTATTATTTTCAAAGTATCAATAACTTGACTATGAATAATGAAAGTAAATTCATACTGGAATTCTTAGTATTAAGAACAGTGGTTTGCAAATCCCAACAGGCATACAAGAGCAAATGATATTTTAATATTTGTTTTCAAGGAATTCTATAAGATATGGTTATTTTCGAAGTAAGTTATGCCTACAACATGGAGGCAAATACTGAAAGCAAATAGTGTCAAATGGTGGATTCACTGTCTGTATCTAAATAACTGAAAGCTAAATCTCTGAGGTACTCTAAGATGCAACATACATGTACAAGCATGTACATGCCTAGCATGTACAAGTGAAACCTTCCTGCTGCTTGGAATTACTTCGCGTTACTTCACTTTTTTTGTCTCCAGTTTCTCTCTAAAATATGGCAATCAAATAAAAATGGAAACTAAATATTAGTGCTTACTATAAGGTAAGATCCAATTAATTTAACTGCTGAGACAAATTAATCTCTATATTTCATTCTGAAAGGCATCTCAGAAGGGGAGAATATATTTGTGTGACAAATGTTCATTTATTTCATACATCAGGACCTGGTAATTGTTTCCCAACAATGATGGGGGCGAGTAGTGAATAGTTAAGTAAGTGGTAGGCTTCTTGTAATAGTTACATTTGGTTTTTGTGTTGTTCTGCCAAATTGTTGGGTTTCTCAATGTTGATATTTCTATTACTATGTAGAGTCAAGTTACTTAGCATACTTCAAAATGATATTGACATTGACTAACATTTTTCAAATGGAAACATACTATAAATATTATGGCAACAAATTAATACACCACTACCAGATTTTTCACTTGATACTTTGGGAAAAGAGCTTATGGCCCAACAATATACAAGAGAAAAACCTAGGTGGCTGGACTAAGGATACTTCATATTGCAATTTATTACAGAACTCTGAACAACTATTATGCTTACACACCTAGGTAACAGTTCAGCTTTTTAATCAACACAGTGTTCTTGATCATAGAGCAACAAAACTAATCTCCACAAAATTTTGTCGACCTCTTTTCCACCCCTTAAATCATTACTTAATCTCTTGCAGCAAAAATTCCTTTATAAAGGCTAAATAATGACAAGCCTTGACAAAAAAATCATTATTCTTGATATGAGGAGAGAGTCATAATTTGTCACAATACTTGACATTTCACACAAGTTCCTTCATTTTATAAATGTTTGCTCTCTACAGAAGTTTCAAGGTTAAATTACTTGTAAGTGGTCCTAATGTGCATGCAACCTCAAATAACTGAGCTCAACAGTGCAATAGTGTAATCTAAAAGATAAAAATGTTAAACTGGAGACAGAAAACCTTTTACCTGACTGCAGTCTTACATGTTACTGTATATTTCAGTTATTACCATGTAAATACCACTACACTACCCAACACAATCGCTAATGAAAAATATGTACTGTATTATTCTTTATAAATCAAAAATATTTGAAATCCATATTGAATACATATTTGAAGAAAGCAACACTGAAAACAATCTTGATTCAGATTCAAATAGGAGACACAAAATAACTCCCATAAACTACTAGCAACAGTAGTCCTCAGAAAACCAAACATTAGCCAGCTGAATCTTTGCGTTATTTTAAGTATTTTCAATAAAATCTCAAAATATGTGCAATGTGTACCATCATGTAAATCAAACTGCAGAGGTGGAGCCATATACACATGAATATTAAATATCTAATTTAGACCAAACTAGTAAAGGACTACTATAAAATAAATACAGTCAGTCTCGATCTAGATTACATTGGACTCTATCCCAAAAGAATAAAGCTCATTCTAAAATCAGAAAATTTGCACTGGTTCAATTGACTTGGCATAAAACACACTGGTAAGCCGGAACGAGAGTTTTAGTTTTAACTCCTCACATTCTGAATAATTGGAAGGGAGAGAAGAAGGAACTACCTACAATAAACTATTAAAGAATATAAGATTTTAAATAACTCAGTTTACAAAATTAGTATAGATAGTATATTGTATACATAGTTCAAAATTACTGAAGCCTATTACAGTGCAGTCTAGAATATTTGCTATTTTTAACATCTAATGGTTTTTATTAATCTTAATTTGACTCTGCAGTCTTGAATACGAAAGCAAATGCACAACATAAGGTACAAGTTAATTTAAGCAAATACTTATAAGGCCAAAACTCAAAATTACTACCTATAGACTTTAAAGAAACAGCTTATAAAAAGGTTTGTTATTATATACTTGGAAATAACTGGTTTACAGATTTAATGGTAGGTACAAGCTATTACCTCAGCATGAATATTGGGTACAGAACTAGTTGTTCCGTTCTCTGCAGGAATATTGTTTGAATTGTTCGGAGAGCTAGGGCCAGAGCCAGGAGCGCTATTACAGACTGAGGAAACTGAAACAATCAAAACAAAGAAACTAGCATCAGGGAAACAGCAGTTTCATCAGATTCTAGTTAAATGCTTAAGAATAAAAAGCATAGTTTAACCCCTATTACTCAACACAAGCCATATTTAGACATTTCAAGGGATGATTTGCTTCCCACCCACCCCTCAATGTAAGGTGTAATACCTTAATTGATTCACAAGCTACATTTATCAACTTCTGCACTTGCCAACTTGGAACTTTCCAACTATTTGTATTAATGGGTAGAAAATTTCTGGTTGGCCAGTGGAGGCAGAAAATTTCCAAACACAAAATAATAACACAAATGTTTTTGCAAGCATGTAAGAAGTCACAAATGATTTTCTTGGTTTTAGTCTAAAATAAGGATTGTATTAAAATGTTATGATGGCAGATATGGCCTCTTTCAAATGTCCCCTTATGGTCAATGATTTAAAGTAAGTTGAAAACATATTGAGCCTGTCTGAAAACTCCTTTTGTATGAAAAACATTGTGGTGAGGCACATCCATTTACGGCACATCTTTATGGTAAATATAATTTTTTTTCCACAATTTGTTTAAAACAGCGGATGCAATTTAGTTTATCTGTAAAATCCTTGAATTGAAACTTCCACCTTTCACATTGATAATGGGCAGCAGCTCTGTATTGCTTGCAACTACTCTGTTGCACATGCAAATTCTCATGATGGATATTTTTCATGACAGACATCAGGCAGCAAGATGGTGAGGCGTAAGCCTTGTTGAAGGATCACAATTTCTCCAATTCATGTATTAGAAACAAAAGTCAATGATAGTATTTTTCTCTATGAAAGAGTAAGAACTTAATAAGATGTTCTTTCTTCTATGAATAAACCAATAAAAATAAGTTTTTTCATTGTCCATCATACATGTTAGTAAATAACATTCAACTTTTTAAACAAACCTATTATGATTGATCACCATATTAAATACACCTCAAACATGTGTATCTTAAAAATGGAACATTAATTAGTTTTCACCTTACCCACCTATTTGGGGTAGATTAAGGAAACTTTGTAATACTTAAATGACATAGGGTATATGACATAGCTTTTCCTGGCATTTTTTTTCCTACCAGCCCACCCCCGATTATAAAATTACCCTTACAGCTGCCAGGCACTTTGTATATAAAGATAAATATGGACTGGTTCAACAAATTTGAAATCATTTATGCACTGATGCATCAATGTTAAAAAGAAAAGAAAAATAGTGTCCTGCTTCCATGGAGTATAATGAATTTGTGGGAGCTATTTTGTCTTTTTTCTCTTCCTAGCTCCATGAGATACAATAATGGGAGATCCACCTCTCAGTTATGAAAGGACAGAAAGCCAATGGAAGAATAAAAATCAGGACTAGGCACATATATCACTTTTGGCAGATATATCACAGTGGGTCCAAGGCTTCATTCCAAATGGAGGATATGCTCATATTCCTGTTGGCCTAGAAATGAAACACATATTACTGCACTAGAATTATAGTACTCATGTTTTTAGTAGTACAGGTGTTCAGGGTGGAAAAAGAATGGCATCAGCCAGCGTAGCTCAATCTTCTAGAGTTCCAAAGATGGTCACCATATTTGAAAATTGCACAATGTCAACTTGGTAATGACCATAGGGAACTGTTTTTGCTGAATCTGTAACAGTAGAAAGCAGATGCCGAGTTCTGGCTTACGCTGCAAAGTCACTACTGTTGATACATATGAAACAACTTGCACAGGAAATAACAATAATAGGCAACTACAACTTTAATCCTACCTCAATTATTAAAAGGATTCAGAAATTTTAATCTCTGAGCACTATAAGGGAGTACATCGCATGGGCAAGACTGCTCAAAACCATCTAATTCAGCATCACCTTCAGAGTCCACATGGGGGAGTCAGATCTGGACTGTTCCTTGAGTGGCCTGAACAATCTTAATTATTATTTGTTTCCAGTTTTGCCAAAAGCTGCTAATAGATTTGTGTACCTTTTGATTTTCCATGGGAAGTTAAAAGCTAAATCCTCTTATTATACCATTTCTATTATATTACTTTTGTTCCTATACACATTCTCATCATTAATGTGGTCCTAGCACTCATTTGAATCTGCACCTATTCCTGAGAGCAATCTTGGTTTATTGTTGTCACATCTACTGTGCTACAGTACAATGCTGAAAGAACAGATAGTTATCATTATCATACCAGGTCTACCAATTGTGAGCAATTTGGAACTAATTTAGATGGCCAGATTGCACTCATTGTGTTTTATGAATTCATCAAAAAATGGAGGGAAACTGCAACATTAAGATGACAACTCAAGTATTATTGGAATACAAATGTACCAAAATACTCCAGTTTCAGTACCATTAACCAAGAAACATTTTAATACACAACTGGATTACCTATACCCCCCCATAACACTGGACATCAAAGATCTTGCTCCTGAGTACTTTAGGGTGTATCTTATGGATTTTGCCTGCCGATCATAATAATCACCATGAAATTTCCCAATTATGCACTATTTTTTTAAAGCGCATATATTTGTTATTTCAGTTTGTAATTCAAGTGAATTAAAATGTTGCCCACAATGCAAGCTGAAAAGTTTTATATCTTCTCAGGCATGCTTCGGCAGGGCAGATGCTGCATGGCAGGACAGGTTTTAGAAAGGCTATAAAAACATCACGCACACACTGTTCATTGCATTGCATTTACATGCATAATCGGTTTGTGATCATGTTGATGCACATGCTCCACAGGCATAGCATACTGTGTGTACTCATTATAATAAAGTGATTGTATTTTCAGAAGTATTTGTGATAGCAAAATGTCTCACCAATGTTGCAGCTTTCTGTTATATTTGTGGCAAGTATATGCTTATATCTCAAAGATGGAGCCTGACTCCTCTTATTAAAAAAGCTACGAACTCTACTTTGGGTGTAAAATTAGTGACCATGTCAAAGCCTGGGCTCCTCACATTTGTTGCACAACATGCACTGTCAATCTCAGAGCTTGGTTCAGAAGTACTCAGAAATCAATGCCATTCACTGTACCAATGACATGGCGTGAGCAGAAGGATCATGTGACCAACTGCTACTTCTGTCTTTCCAGTGTGTCTTGTTTCTCTGCTAAAAACAAGAAATCTATTGACCCTCTCTTCAGCCAAGAAGCTTGTGCTGCATGATGATCGTCTTCCCGTATCAAAGCCACCAGAGACATGGAGTCCAGAGGAGGCAGACGAAGGTCCCATGATGCACGAGTCTCATCTGATAACTTAGAGTTACTGTAAATAATCTGGTCAGAGACTGGAGTTTATCAAAGGCAAAAGCAAAATTACTGGGTTGAAGACTGCAAGAATGGAATCTGCTGTCACCAGGCACAAAAATTTCCATGAAATATTTCTATATTTGAGACAGGTGCTTCCCAGAATAACTTGAAGCCAAGACTAAGGAAGGCATTTTTGTTGGTCCACAAGTCAATGACAGGCAATTCGAAGAACTTCTAGTGGGACCAGAGAAAATCACATGGAAAACATTCAAGGATGTTGCTGAAAAAATTCTTGGCAACTACAGAGTACCAAACTACATGCAGCTGGTTGACAATATGCTTCAAGCATACAAAACTATTCAGTGCAACATGTCACTGAAAATTTATTTTCTCCATTTCTATTTAGACATCTTCCCTGAAAATCTTGGCAATGTTAGTGATGAGCATGTTGAAGGGTTTCACCAGGACGTTGCAGTCATGGAGAAATGATATCAGGGCAACTGGAATCCATCAGTGCTGGCTGATTATTGTTGGACATTTAAGCGAGAAGCCTCAGGCACTGAGTACAAATGAAAATCATCAACGGAATGTTTCTAGCTCAGTTGAACTATTGCAAAGCATCAGTATCGTTAAGCAATTAAACACATTATATTCAATAAAAGTTAATTTCTTATTTCTCCAAATTCCTACATGATACAAATAGCCTGAAATTATATATGGATTCAGCTTCAAGCGGTCTATCATAACAAAAAAAATACTGAGGATGCATCACTTTCGAAAAAGTTTGCTGTTCAGTGTAATTAGAACACCTTATCTACATTTAAATTATTTTATTTGAATATTCCAAAAATGGATAAATGTAATTTATTTTAACTTGTTGCAGACACAAAGAAGGTGGGTTTACTATCACATTAAAAATCTCTTATTCAATACCCATAGTTTGCAGAAAACTCCAGGAACTGGGTAGATGTTGCTTCCAAGGTCCACCAATTTTACACATTTTAGTTAGCCGAGTTAACATAGATTAGGAATGTCCCATCTTTGATTACATCATCTTTGGACTAGGACAAATAAATCATCTGGATACCCGATCACTATCTGTGACCACTCTTAGAGATTGCTTCTCCTGACTTCCAGTTAGTACAGTTCTGGGCACTTAGTTATTGTGCATGGATGACACAGTGTTGTTGTCTCACAGATCTGGTGACCTGGATTCAACACACACAAAATGCTGGTAGAACGCAGCAGGCCAGGCAGCATCTATAGGAAGAAGTACAGTTGACGTTTTGGGCTGAGACCCTTCATCAGGACTAACTGAAAGAAAAGATAGGAAGAGATTTGAAAGTAGGAGGGGGAGGGGGAGATCTGAAATGATAGGGGAAGACAGGAGGGGGAGATATGAAGCTAAGAGCTGGAAAGGTGATTGGCAAAAGGGATACAGAGCTGGAGAAGGGAGAGGATCATGGGACAGAAGGCCTAGGGAGAAAGAAAGGGGGAGGGGAGCACCAGAGGAAGATGGAGAGCAGGCAAGGAGTGGTTGTGAGAGGGACAGAGAGAAAACAAGGGGGGGGAGGGGATAAATAAATATGTCAGGGATGGGGTAAGAAGGGGAGGGGGGCATTAACAGAAGTTAGAGAAATCAATGTTCATGCCATCAGATTGGAGGCTGCCCAGACGGAATATAAGGTGTTGTTCCTCCAACCTGAGTGTGACCTCATCTTGACAGTAGAGGAGGCCATGGAAAGACATATCAGAATGGGAATGGGATGTGGAATTAAAATGTGTGGCCACTGGGAGATCCTGCTTTCTCTGGTGGACAGAGTGCAGGTGTTCAGCGAAACGGTCTCACCAAAATATAGAAGGCCACACCGGACGCAGTATACCACACCAGCCGATTCACAGGTGAAGTGTCACCTCATCTGGAAGGACTGTCTGCGGCCCTGAATGGTGGTGAGGGAGGAAGTCCAAGGGCAGGTGTAGCACTTGTTCCACTTACAAGGATAAGTGCCAGGAGGGAGATTGGTGGGAAGGGATGGGGGGGACGAATGGAGAAGGGAGTCGCGTAGGGAGCGAACGCTGCAGAAAGCGGAAGGGGGGGAGAGAGGGAAAGATGTGCTTGGTAGTGGGATCCTGTTGGAGGTGGCAGAAGTTACGGAGAATTATATGTTGGACCCATAGGCTGGTGGGGTGGTAGGGGAGGACAAGAGGAACCCTATCCCGAGTGGGGTGGCGGGTGGATGGGGTGACAGCAGATGTGCCTGAAATGGGAAAGATGTGTTTGAGAGCAGAGTTGATGGTGGAGGAAGGAAAGCCCGTTTCTTTAAAAAAGGAAGACATCTCCTTCATCCTGGAATGAAAAGCCTCATCCTAGCTTTTCACCCGAGGCTCTTCAAGCCTCACCTACCACCCCACCAGCCTCTGGGTCCAATATATAATTCTCCGTAACTTCTGCCACCTCCAACTAGATCCCACCACCAAGCACATCTTTCGCTCCCCCCCCCCTTTCTGCTTTCTGCAGAGATCGCTCCCTATGCGACTCCCTTGTCCACTCGTCACCCCCATCCCTTCCCACTGATCTCCCTCCTGGCACTTATCCTTGTAAGGGGAACAAGTACTACACCTGCCCTTACACTCCTCCCTCACCACCATTCAGGGCCCCAGACAGTCCTTCCAGGTGAGGCCACACTTCACCTGTGAGTCAGCTGGTGTGGTATACTGCGTCTGGTGTTCCCGGTGTGGCCTTTTATATATTGGTGAGACCCGACGCAGACTGGGAGATTTCTTGCTGAAAACCTGCACTCTGTCTGCCCGAGAAAGCAGGATCTTTCAGTGGCCACACATTTTAATTCCATGTCCCATTCCCATTCTGATATGTCAATCCATGGCCTCCTCTACTGTCGAGATGAAGCCACACTCAGGTTGGAGGAACAACACCTTATATTCCGTCTAGGTAGCCTCCAACCTGATGGCATGAACATTGATTTCTCTAAATTCTGTTAATGCCCCCCTCCCCTTCTTACTCCATCCCTGACATATTTATTTATCTCCTCCCCCCCTTGTTTTCTCTCTGACCCTCTCACAATCACTCCTTGCCTGCTCTCCATCTTCCTCTGGTGCTCCCCTCCCCCTTTCTTTCTCCCTAGGCCTCCTGTCCCATGATCCTCTCCCTTCTCTAGCTCTGTATCCCTTTTGTCAATCAACTTTCCAGCTCTTAGCTTCATATCTACCCCTCCTGACTTCTCCTATCATTTCGGATCTCCCCCTCCCACTTTCAAATCTCTTACTATCTTTTCTTTCAGTTAGTCCTGACGAAGGGTCTCGGCCCGAAACATCGACTGTACTTCTTCCTATAGATGCTGCCTGGCCTGCTGTGTTCCACCAGCATTTTGTGTGTGTTGCTAGAATTTCCAGCATCTGCAGATTTCCTCATGTGACCGGGATTCAATCCTGCACTTGGATACTGTCAGTGTGGAGTTTGTATGTTCACTCTATAACCCCAAAGATTTCACTGGCTGCTCAGGTTTCTTCCTAATTCCCTAAAATACACTAGTGGGTTGGTTACTGTCTCCTATAAAGGACCTTTACAGGAGGATGGTTATGGGGGAATTACAGGGATTTCATGAGCATATGAGAAAGAATAGGCTACATGAAAATAAGATGACATGAGAAACAGCCAGGTTAAGTTCACAGGTCACATACACATGGATAATGATTTCATGGACACCAATTTACTCCCATGAAATCTTATAGGTAATTAACATTTTAAGAAAGGAGGGAAAATATTAGTAAAATTACAAAAGTAATGTTAGCAGCATATTGAAAATATGCCAACAAAGCTATTTGTTTAATTTCCAGATTACACAGTTATAAAGTGATATTCAGTGCATTATCTTGTTTCTGTAACCTTACCTGTAATTTCGATTGCTCTCTTCTTGAATGTGCTAATTATTGTGCCATCTTTCCTCCTCAATAATGGGCTGCTTCTCCTTTCAGCCACTTTCTGTTTTAATCTGGAACGCACCTTCAAATTAGGTTCGGAAGCTGTAAATATTATTTGAACAAAAATGTAATTAAGCCTTAGATTTGTTGACTTTTATCAGGCTTGAACAGCAAGTGCTAAAGATTTAATATTCATTAAGACAAACAGATGCAGAGAGGATGTTTAGCCAATTATTTTTAATGATACCTACTAACATAAGAATTCCTCCTGTCCTCTCTAAAATTGAAGTTATTCTAAATTGTGATACAGGGATAAAGAACAGTATAGCACAGTATAGGCCTTTCAGCCCATGATGTTATGCCAACCCTTTAATCTACACCAAGATAAATTTAACACATCCCTCCCACATAGGCACACGGATGAATGAAAAATGGAGGGCTAACTAAGAGTCTCTTAAATGGCCCTAATGTATCTGTCTCCACCAGCACCCCGACAGTGTGCTCAAACACTTACCACTTTCTGTACATTAAAAAAAACTACCTCTGACATCCTCCTATACTTTTTCGCAAATACCATAAAATTATGTCCCCTCATATTAGCTCTGGCTGTCCACTCTACGTGTGTCTCTTATTATCTTGTACACTTCTAAGAAGTTACTTTTCATCCTCCTCCTCTCCAAAGAGAAAAGCCTTAAGCTGGCTCAGCCTATCCCTGCAAGACACGTTTTCTAATCCAGGCAGCATCCTGGGAAATCTCCTCTGCACCTTCTCTAAAGCTTCCACATAATGAAATGACTAGAACTGAACACAATACTCCAAGTGTGGTCTAACCAGAGGTTTATGGAGCTGCAACATTACCTTGCAATTCTTGAACCCAACCCCTGACTAATGAAGGCCAACATACCATACACCTTCTTAACCACCCTAACAACTGGGCTGCAACTTTGATGGATCTATGGATGTGAACTCAAGATCCATCTGTTGGTCCACACTGTTAAGAATCGTGTCATTAACCTGTATTTTGTCTTCAAGTCTGTTCTTCTAAAGAGAATCACTTCACACTTTTCTGGATTGAACTCCATCTGCCACTTCTCAGCCTAGCTCTGCAACCTATCAATATCATGTTGTAACCTAAGACAATCCTTACTTGAGTGAAGTTTCACTTATCTCTTACTTGTTGACCCACACTGCTGATATTAAAGTTATCATTATTGTTAGTCAACCATCTGTTTTGTCGCTCTCGATCTCTGTAATTGCTTCTAGCCCTGAAATTTTCTAAGATAGCTCTGTTCTGACCTTATGAACATCATGATTTCAAGCATTCCACCAACTGGAATCTCCAAACTCCAAGCATTTCTTCTGCAAGTATCCACTCCACTTTCCCTTCCTTAAAGAAGACCTCAGAACCTTCCCCCATGAAAGCTTTTGGTCATGTGCTGTAACATATCCTTATATGGCTATTTTTATTTAATAATACTGTTGGAGTGCTTTCGGGCAATTTAGAAAATTAAAAGCACTTGATTAAAAACACTTTTATTGGAATTCCTGCATATTAATGCCCCCAAAATACATTGCAATGAGTTACAAGTTCTTGTTACTACTCAAAGAAATATACTACACATAAAAATATTAATAAATGTGGCTAATTACATTTGATTCAAGATTGTTAATGTCATTTCCAGTTTACAAAATATTGTTACTCCAGATCAAATGCAACACAGAAATAAAATACAATAAATATAAATACATAAGATAGCTTATATACATAAATGGAGTGTATGTACAGTATATAGAGTGATGCTTGGTACAGAAGTGTCTATACATAAAGATATTGACAGTAACTGATAAAGTAGTGGTGGTGGTGGGTGGGGGATGTGGAAGGATGAGTTAGTGGGTGAAGGTGTTGATCAGTCTTACCGCTTGGGGAAAGTAACAGTTTTTAAGTCTAGTGATTTTGGCATGGATCATCCCTGATGGGAGTGGGACAAACAGTCCATGAGCAGGGTGTGTGAGATTCTTCATGATGCTATAGTCCCTTTTCTGTACATACAGTATGTCTTGTATGTGAGGATACTCTCTACTGCTCATCTGTAGAAGGATGGAAGAATAGATGTACAAAGTCCAGTTCTCTTCAGCCTCCTCAGGAAGTAGTGGGATTGCTGAGCTTTCCTGATTGTGTAGGATGTGTTCTGGGACCATGAGAGGTTGTGTGAGATGTGCACTCCCAGGTGTTTGAAACTGATTGCAGTTTCCACAGCTGTGCTGGCAATGTAAAAAGGGGTGTAAGTGGTGCGGAATTCCCAAGTTGATAACTGACTCCTTTATCTTGTAGACATTGAGGAAGAGGTTATTTGTCTGGCACTGGGTCTCGAGCACTTCCAACTCCTCTCTGTAGTCCCTCTCATCGTTGTTGGTGATGAGTCCCACCATTGGCGAACCTGACAATGTGATTACCTGGGTGTTTGGCCATGCATCACGTGTGAGTAGAGTGTACAACAGTGGGCTCAGCACACAGTCCTGGTGGGGGGGGGGGGGCACCTGTGTTGAGGATGATGGGGAGGGAGGAACAGTTGTGCACCCTATCTGAGGTCTATTCGTTAGTCAGTCCAATACCCAGTTGCACAGGGGTGTATTTAGAATGAGGAGTGGGAGTTTGTTCACCAAGGTCTGTGGGACAATAGCGTTGAATGCTGAACTAAAATCCAGAAACAGCATTCTGATGCAAATGTCCTTGTTTTCTCGGTGTGTCGAGGCCAAGTGCATGACAGATGCTGCGATATCTGCCGTAGAGCAGTTCTGTCAGTGAGCATATTGGTGAGTGTCCAGTGTGGCAGGAATGGAGTTGTTGATGTATGCCATCACCAGCCATTCAAAGCACTTCGTGATGATTGGCGTCAGTGCCACTGGGTGGTAGTTGTTTAGCTCTGAGGGTGTAGAGTTCTTAGGTACAGGGATGATGGTGACTGGTTTGAAGCACGTGGGTCAGCAGCCTGGATGAGTGAAGTGTTGAAGATGTCTGTGAAGACATCAGTGAGCTACTGGTCTACATGTGACCCAAGAAACTGCAGAGAGTTGTGGACACAGCCTAGCAGATCACAGGAACCAGGTTCCCTTCCGTGGATTTTGTCCACACTTCTCACTGCCTCAGCAAGGCAGCCAGCAAAATCTAAGACCCCACCCACTCCAGACACTTCCTTCAACTCTCTCCCATTGGGCAGAAGATATAAAAGCCGGAAAAGCACCAGACTTCAGGGTAGCTTCTATCCCACTGCTGTCAGATTCTTGAACAAATCTCTTGAATGATAAGATGGATTGAGTCTCACAATTTACCTAATTATGATCTTGCACTCTTAGTGTTTACCTGCACTGCACATTTTCAGCAGCTTTTACACTTTACACTGCATTATTATTAACTTTATTCTAGCTCAATGGACAATACAATGATTTGATTTGTTTAAACAGTATGCAAGACAAGCTTTTCACTGTATCTTGGCACATGTGACAATAATGAATCAATACCAATACTGCACCTTGAAAATATTTGAATGATCAGTATCAAAATAATGTGAGGGAAAAGAAGCATACAAATGTATTGGGAAAATCTATACTTTGTACTTTCCACTCAACCTTCAATGATTTTTCCAGCTTTCTGCATACCAAAAAGCAGTAGTGATATGCTCTTAGACTTTATTAAAACTGCATATATAAAAACCATTTTCATCTAATTCTAATCAGTCTAATGTGATATCAAGAAAAAATGGAGTACAACTATATGACAAAGACTATGGGCTTTGGCAACATGTAGTTTGTTGCCCTGAAGAGTGTTCATCACAGATACATTTGCACGACAGACTGAAAAATTGCCCAGGTATGCCCTATTCACTGAAAGCAGTATGTATTTATCCAGCCAGTTATCACCCAATCAATCCTAAAAATAATCGAAGCACCCGACAACAGTGTGAGGTGAGTGGTACGAATAACAAGATGACTGAAGCTCACTTTGGGTTTCATAAGGATAACTTTCCTTGACACTTCAAGTTTAGACAACCTTGGTGTAAACATGAACAAGACAACAGTTCCAGGTGATGTAAAAATGACTGGCCTTTTCATTTAATTCAACATGGCATTTCATCATAAGCAACCTCAAGGAGTGTTAGTAGAAATGGGGCTATTGAGAATCAAAAGGAGGAGTCTCTGAACACTAAATACTAGAATCAGACTCATACCTAGAAATCAGCTGAAATCGTATGAAGGCATCACAGAAAGAGCATCTCAAGGTAATGTTTTAGTTTTTTAGGGCAATGTAATTGGTGGAAACGTACAGAATTCACAACCACTGACATTGGATTGAGGTTCACTTTAAGAGGTGGGGCTAACATGATGACGTAATTATGTAAAGGACTTTTACCGTGCTCTCTCTCCTGGGAAATCACTATCCTTGTTTATTTTTAAACAACTCGCCATGCAGCAAATACCTGATCAAGTTCGCATAACCCTCGCTAATGCACCTGAGGAGGAGTATAGGGAACTTGATAAATGGGTGATAGTCTACACACAAGCTAGGCAGTGCTGCATCATTCCCGGCTCTTTCTCTACCTCAGTAAGCCCGGTCAGCAAGTCCCCCAACATAAGGATGTCCGTGGCTGAAACAGACGTCGCTGGGCCTGTGCTTTTACCATACTTGCTTTGGTATGAATGCTAGGAAGTGCCAACCACCTTGCAGTTTCAATGGTGCCAGGGCATCAGGACATCAGAGGTCTGTGAAAACCATGAGTTCCAGCTGCCAGGGACACCTACTATTCATTATGGACACCCTTTCACGGCAATGCTTCCTGTGTGACACGGGTGCTCAAGTGGGTGTGCTGCCTGTATTGCCTATTGATGAAAGAGTGAGGAAACCTCACTGGAGGCTGCCAGTGGCAGCAGGATCCACACCTACAGAACATGATGGGAGATGCTCTGCTTCAGTGGGCAACATTACACATGGGACTTCGTCCTGGTAAAGTGATCTGGTCAGCCTCTCAAAAGCGTTCCACCCTTCTCAGTAAATTCAATTCCTTTACATTTATTCCTATCTCCCATCATGGTGTACAGCACTCTTGGGTTCCTGTTGACCTACATTTTGCCTAGTTTGTTTTCATCTGCCATGATGGTCTGTTTCACGTTTTGGAACACAGAGAAAAGACTTTTATCATAGATAAGAGGGGTAAATCTGAACACATTTCAGTAGATCGCCTTAAACCGGCCGACCAAGATTTGGAGGATTCTACTACCATGCCCCTGCTGTCACAACATGACCATGAGCGTGTCAACACACTTAAGTTCCTCCACCTATGAGCATAGGACCCAAGTCGGGCGACTTGCCTGAGCCCCGGAAAGGCATACAATGCTGATTTTAGTGAATTCTGAAGGGATCTGTGTAGGGTAATGTAATTGGTGGGAATGAACATTATTCACAACCACTGATATTGCACTGGAGTTCACTTTAAGAGGTTGGTCTGATACGATGAGGTAAAGACGTAAAGGACTTTTAACTCCCCTGGTGTTCAATAAATGAGTTGCTACAGATTTTCTTAAACATGAAATGCCTTTGATGTTTGTGAAAACCAACAGTTTGAACTGCCTTTAACTGCTTCATCAGTTGTTTGAATAAGTGCAGCTTTAACAACACTCAAGCAGCTCCACATCCTCTTAATTAGCAATCTATTTGCTGTCTTAATCATTCCCTTTCTCCACCAATGGTGCTTGTGGTTGCAGCGCTCATCATTTCAGTATATGATACATTGGAGCAATTAACCAATTATAAGATCAAAGGCAGAAGCCACTTGAGAACACCAATACCTTTATGTACCCTCTGAGTAATGGACCATTCTAACTTACAAATTTTGTGCATTGTTTTATTATCAGTATGTTAAAATTCTGTGAGGCTAATAACTTCATCCTTTATTGACACATTATTTAGAGTTTGAGCCTAACCAATAAGCTAATGTGAAGAATAGACCAGTTAACTAAGCTGAAAATATTTCCAGCTGGTAAGGACAATATTTATTCTCCATCTGTGACTGCCTTTCAGAACTTGGTGGTGAGGCGCTTCCTTGACCACTATTGTAGCCCACTACTAATGACACATCTAAATGGTTGCTGGGTAGGTGGTTCTAGGATTTAGATTCAGTTATAATGAAGTAACTACAACATTTCCATATCAAGATGGCATATGGCAAGATGGCAAAAGCAGCATGCACGTTCTGTTCTTGACTTTCATGGTAAATGGGGTCGTGGGTCAAAGAACTGCTGTCATATTAGCCCAGCAACGTATACTATAGATAGCACAAATAGCTGCCAGTGTGTACTGCACTTGGAGGGTAAGAATGTTAAGTAGAGCAGATGGGTGGTCATCAAGTGAGCTGTTATGTCCTGTGTGATGTTGAGCTTATTTTGCTTTTGCAGCTGCATGTATCCAGAGACAATAGACAATGTTTCATTACATTTCTGACGTGTCTTGTATTTAGTGGATGGCTTTGGGGTACGAGAAGGTCAATCACTTGTCAGAGTACCTAGCATCTAACCAGCAATGCTTGTAGCTCAAATGCTTATCAGGCTAGTTGAATGGAAATTCTGGTCAATATTGACTTCTAGGATGTTTATACTTCAGGACTTAATGACAGTCAAGTTATTAAATGTGACAGATTAGTGGTCAGATGCTCTCTTGCTTTTTATACCAGCTGCTACCATCTGGGAAACGGTATCACAGCATGAAAGCCAGGACCAACAGGCTCTGGGACAGCTTCTTCCACCAGGCCATCAGACTGATTAACTCATGCTGATTTGAGTGTATTCTATGTTACATTGACTGTTCTATTTACTATAAATTACTATGATTGCACATTCCACATTTAGACAGAGAAGTAACAAAGATTTTTACCCCTCATATATGTGAAGGATGTAAGAAATAAAGTCAACTCAATACTCAGATCTCATGAAAGAATTAAAAAAAAGATGTTTATCAATGGCTTGATATTCCTCGGTTTTCTAGAAGGAAATCTATTTTACTTTCCAAAATGGGATAAACCGGCCATCTACAGTTTTTAGTTTTGATTCCTCAGAATTCCTTTTGTGGTGGAATGAAAAACACAGATAGTTACAGTCACAGATGCATCACAAGAATCCCTCTGAAATACAAAGAAAGGCATTTGTTTGCAAACTGTGATGGTAAGTTCAAGGGAAAAAAAATCAATTTTCCTGGTAAAAAAAATACAAATAAGGAAATAATTATTTGAAAGTAGTAATAATATGCACTTTCCAATACTCCAGTCATTTGCTGCAAGAAAATGCAGGTGCTGGAAATCTGAAGCAAAAACAGAAGATGCTGGAAATACTCAGCAGTTCAAGCAGAATAGACAATATAGAAAGAATCGACATTACAGATTAAGGTCTTTGATACTTTGCAATTATTTTGTATGCTTTTCTATATTTTCAAAGGTAATCTTAATTGCAACCACAGCTGGTTAAATATTTATAAACAGATTAAATATATCTTCCTTAACCACTTATTACTGCTTGACAACTGCAAATACATGAGAAAACTCATTAAACTGATGTACAACGTAAGTAATTCACTTATTTGCAAGTAAATAAAAATACCAAACAACTGAACCATGATGTTGATTAGAACTAAGTCCCTGTCATTGTAGTCGACTTAGACTTAACCTAACTTTTAATGTTAGTTAGTTACTGCCTGCTACATTACTGGCATTTAGGGCAGCAATGTTTAACATTATACTAACATCATCTCTATGACTCGAGTAAAATGGACATTTACTTTTCTTTGCTTTGAAAATAATTGTTATTAAATGCTGACTACTTACCAGTTTTTCGGAGTGGAAAGTCATCTTTACCATCATATGATCCCAGCAATGGGACTTTATAGGTGGGAGGTGTTGTACTCTGGGGTGGGGAGCTCTGGTCCAGTGATGCATGATGGGCTCCCCTGATAAAAATAAGAGAAAAGCTTAACATTATAATGGGGTACTTCCAATTGCACACTTAATGTGCACATGGAGTGGACGAAGACTATAACGGTCAGAAGTAACCGTGATTTTCCAATTATTAAGAAAATAATGCTCACTGAATGAAATTCCTTGCAATTTATTTACTCACTTTAGTTCAACCATCCAGAAACAAACCGACTTCATTTGCTTCAACATTTAATTAAATGATTGGAGGATTTTTGTCTCTACCATTAATGTGTGAAATGATGAGGTACAGTAATAAAGCAATCATGTTAGTAGACTGCTCTGCAGAGGCCTAACTTATAACCTGGTGACAACAGATAGGATTATCTCAAAGTAAAGCTTTAATTTCAAATAATTAAGTTAATATGGAAGTGAAAAGCTAGAGCATAGAAACATTACAGGCCCTTCAGCTCACAATGTTGTGCTGACAATGTAACCTACTCTAGAAACTGCCTAGAATTTCTCTACTGCATTTCCCTAATCGATTTTTCTGAGCTCCATGTACCCATATACCAGTCGTTTAAAAGACCTTATTGTATCGGACTCCACCACCGTCGCTGGCAGTACATTCCACACACCCACCACTCCCTGTGTGAAAAACTTACTCCTTTCATGCACTCTGTACCTACTTCCAAGCACCTTAAAACTGTGCCCCCTCACGTAAGCCATTTCAGCCCTGGGAAAAGCCTCTGGCTATCCACACGATCAGTGCCTCTCATCATCTTATACACCTCTATCAGGTCACTTCTTATCCTCCAGTAAAAAGCTAAATTCACTCAACCTATTTTCATAAGGCACATGCTCCAATCCAGGCAACGTGCTTGTAAATCTCCTCTGCACTCTTTATAGAGTATCCACATTCTTCCTGTAGTGAGGTACTCCAAGTACGGTCTGACCAAGGTCTTACATAGCTGTAATATTAGATCACAGCTCTTGAACTCAATCCCATGGTTGATGAATGCCAACACACCATACACCTTCTTAACAACACAGTCAACCTGAGTGACTGACACTCAGTCACTATGGACACTGACCCCAAGATCTTTCAGATCCTCAACACTGCCAAGAGTTTTAACATTAATACTATATTCTGTCATCATATTTGACCTACCAAATGAACTACTTCACACTTATTTGGGTTGAACTCCATCTGCCACTTCTCAGCCCAATTCTGCATCTTATCAATGTCCTGCTGTAACCTCTGAGAATCCTCCAGACTATCCACAACACCCCCAACCTTTGTGTCATCAGCAAACTTACTAACCCACCCTAGCTAGCTTAAAAGATAGTGACAATAACTGCTGTTAATATGCATTTGGCTCATTGCTGTCCTTCATCAAAAAAGCCTGCCACTCTTAACATTGTGGAACATATGTGAACAAGGACCATACCAATGCTTCTGATGTTAAAATACCTGCAGAAATTGTATCAGCAGTTCTGGGACAGTTAGGGATTGGTTTTAAATGCTGGTTGAGTTAATAAACCCAATTTCTTTAAAAGGATAAATAGAAAATAACTGCTATATCTGTTACCAGCTTAAATTGGTCACTCCTTATATTAATCTTGGAATTGAAAATAATTTTTCAAAAATATCATTGCAGAACTTCCCTTAGCATAAGAATCTCAGATTTCTTTCAGCCTTCCTAAATGATGCAGATCTTTAAGACTCGGATTCAACCCTGCAATACTTTGCTGCATCATCCCCAAAACTTACCAGTATAACTTTGAATATGCCTCAGTTACCAACACTGAACAAGCACCAAAGTTGTGATTTGATCACAGTATGAAACAGTTTCATCGTTATCTTTACTTGAATAACACAGTTCAACATGTTGAGCATCTAATCCACAATCACTTTTGACAATAAATGCACAAGACAAACTTCGAATTAAATTCTATTGTACTGGATTGACAGTAAAGCTTAGATTCTGTCTGTGAATATCTATTTAGCTTCTGTGTCATAGCCTTTAAATAGTCTATACACAGAACCAATCTAAGTCTCTCTACTTAAATGCGCAATGCTTAAAAATCTCGTCCCAATTTAACAGCTTGTGTATCAATCTTGAACTCTGAACTTCTGATTAGAAATTTTAATTGTGCTTTTTTACTTGGCAATTAGGTCCCCATGTAGTGAAAACATTGAAAGAGAATAATGTAATTAGATCACACCATATAATTTTGCACTGAGATTTTTGTTAAGTCAAGCTGTCTAACATAGATAATTAATTTTTATCCAGAAGTCATCTCAGCAAAGCATTACATTGATTCTGAGACATAATTTTAATCCCAGTATGGCAGTGGGGAATTTAAATTCAAATAATTAAATTAATTAAGGCTGATCAGTGTGGTTTGTGGAATGGACTGCCTTTTAGAGTACACTGCAATTCATGTTACATGTGTTTCTGGTTACTCCTTTTTTTTATTGCTACTTTGTGCGATTTTGATTGGGGCAGACTGGCTCTGTGGCCCGTAAAAACCAAAACAAACAACAGCGCTAAATTGAACTGAACATTCCCAGATTGTTTCAAGGACTCTGCAGTTTGAGGTTTAACATTCTGTGTATTATTCGCTCGTTTTTTGCCGTTTGCGCGATCTGTTCTTTGCGCATTGGGTGTTTCATGTTTCTATGGTTTTTTTTGTTTTGTATACTGCATACATACTTTGATAATAAATGTATGTTGAATCTTTGAAAATTTGATAAAATCCCCATTATAAATTTAGAACCGTGATTGTAAAAATAATATTTTGTTATATTAAGCTATTTTGCTATTATCCTTCATGGAAGGAAGTCATGGAGTCATAGAAAAGTACAGCACAGAAACGAGTCCATGCTGAACCATTTAAACTGCTTACTCCCATCGACCTGCACACAGACCAGAGCCCTCCATACCCTTACCATCCATGTACCTATCCAAACTTCTCTTATATGCTGAAATCGAGCTTGCATGCAACACTTGCGCTAGCAGCTCATTCCACACTCTCACAACTGAATGAAGAGGTCTCCCCTCATGTTGTTCTTAAACTTTTCACCTTTCACCCTTAACTCATGATCTCTGGTTTAGATCCACCCAACCTCAGTGGAAAAAAGCCTGTTTGCATTTACCCTATCTATACCTCTCATAATTTTCTATAATTCCATCAAATCTTCTCTCAGTCATCTTTGTCTGAACAAAGTTCTAACCTATTCAATCTTTCCTTATAACTCAGGTCCTCCAGTCCCGGCAACATCCTTGTAAATTTTTTCTGTACTCTTTCAACCTTGTTTACATCTTTCCTGTAGGTAGGTGGCCAAATCTGCACACAACACTCCAAATTAGGCCTCACCGACGTCTTAGACAACTTCAACATAACATCTTACCTCCTGTACTCAATACTTTGACTTATGAAGGCCAATGTGTCAAAAGCTTACTTTACGACCTTATCTACCTGTGACACCACTTTCAATGAATTATGGACCTGTATTCCCAGATCTCTTTGTTCTACCACACTTAATGCCCTACCGAAGTGCAACACCTTGCACTTATCTGCATTAAATTCCATCTTCCATTTTTCAGCTGGTCCAGATTCCACTTCAAGCCACGATAGCCTTCCTCAATGTCCATTACACCCCCAATCTTGGTGTCATCCGCAAATTTGCTGATCCAGTTAACTACATTATCATCCAGATCATTGATATAGATGACAAACAACAACACACCCTGCACCGATCCCTGCAGCAACCCACTAGTCACAGGCCTTTAATAAGAGAATCTACCATCTGCTACCACTCTCTGGCTTCTCCCACAAACCCAATGTCTAATCCAATTTACTACCTCATCCTGAATACTGAGTGACTGAAACTTCTTGACCATCCTCCCATGTGGGACTTCATCAAATGCCTTGCTGAAGTTCATGTAGACAACATTCACTGTCATGCCTTCATCAAGTTTCTTGGATATCTTTCTCAAAAAACTGTAAGAATGATTAGACGTGACCTACCATGCACAAAGCTATGTTGACTATCCTTAATCAGTCCATGTCTATCCAAATACTTGTATTAAACTTGTCTCTCCTATTTCACCCAGTCTAGCCTGGTTACAAAAATAGCCTTCTGTATTATGTAGAGAAAACAATATTAAATATTTCTTGGGTGGATTTTCTCCATTCTTATACTAAGGATTCAGAAGCTTTGAGCAGCGCCCTATCAGAGAGGTCAGAACCCCAAGAAGTGATAGTTCACCCAGGTTCACCAACTGAGTAGAAAAGGCAGCGACTCACGGCAGTTGGAGCTTTGAGCAGCGCTCGATTAGAGAGATCGGAAGCCTGAGAAGACGTAGTTCACTCAGGTTTGCTGAATGTGTAGAAAAGCCAGCAACTCACAGCAGTTTTGAGCTTTGAGCAACGGCCAATCTGCGATCAGGATTGATTGGCAAGAACAAGTTAAACTGAGGCAGGGGCAAGCGGAGTAAGAGTGGGGATTTGAGGCTTTAGCTCTTTGAGGCTTCAGTGAGAGAAGGCAAAAAAAAGCTGTAGGTAGAGCTTATTGTTCTTCCTTCTTTATATTTGCTCAGTTAGAACAATAAAGATGCCAGGCAGGATAGTAGAATGCTCCTCTTGCGGGATGTAGGAAGTCAGGGAGACCTCCAGTGTCCCTGTCAACTACACCTGCAAGAAGTGCATCCAGTTGCAGCTTCCAACACTCCGTGTTAAGGAGGTGGAGATGGAGCTAGATGAACTCTGGATCATTTGGGAAGCTGAGACAGATAGGACATAAAGAGAGGTAGTTACAACCAAGGTGCAGGATGTGAGAAACTGGGTGACAGTCAGTAAGGGGAAAGGGTTTAAACAGCCAGTGCAGAGTACACATGGGGCAATCACCCTGTGATAACAGGTATACCACTTTGGATACTGTTGTTAGGGGAAGGGTAACCTAGCAGAGGAAAGTCAGAGTGGTCAGGTTTATGGTACTGAGTCTGACTCTATGACTCAAAAGTGAAGCGGTGGGGAGAAGAGACTACAGTGGTGATAGGGGATTCATTAGCTATGGGACGGAAAGGAAGTTCTGTGGATAGTATGTTGCCTCCCGAGTGCCAGGGTCTGCGACATCACAAATCAAGCCCTCAGCATTATTTAGCAGGAGGGTAAACAGCTAGAGGTTGTGGTGCATAATGATATATGCAGGAAGAGTGACAAGGTTCTGCACATGCCACATGCTAGTGAGACTAGAACTAAGAAGGTTATACAGTTTAACGTGTGGCTAAGGAGTTGGGGTAGGTGGGAGGGCATAAGATATTTTGATCATTGGGCTCCCTTCCAGGAGGAGGTGGGACCTGTACAGAAGAGACAGTTAGAACCTGAACTGGAAGGGGACTAATATCCTAGTGGGAAGGTTTGCTAGTTCTGTGGGGGGGGGGGGGGGGGTTAAACTAGAGTTGCAGGGAGATGGAAACCATAACAGTTAGCAGAGAGGTTGTGGAGACAGATGTTGTTAACACCTCAGAAAAAGTCAGGAATCAAAATGTTGATCGTGGTGCAACTAGTGTCCTGAGTTGCATATATTTCAATGCAAGAAGTATCGTAGGAAAGGCGGATGAGCTCAGGGATGGATCAACACCTGGATTTATGAAACTGTAGCCATTGGTGAGACTTCGTTGCAGGAGCGGCAGGACTGGCAGCTCAATATTCTGGGGTTCCGTTGTTTTAGAAATGACTAGAGTGTGAGGGATTAAAGGAGGAGGGGTGGCATTATTAGTCAGGGAAAATGTCACGGCAGTGCTCAGTCAGAAGAACTCGTCTTAGTGAGGCATTCTGGGTGGAACTGAGGAATAAGAAAGGTATGACCATGTGAATGGGGCTATATTACAGACCATGCAACAGTTCAAGGGATTTAGAGGAACAAAATTTGTAAAGAGATCACAGACCATTGCAAGAAACATAACACTGTTGTAGTAGGCAATTTTAACTTTCCATATATTGACTGAGACTCCTATACTATAAAGGACTAGATAGGACAGAGTTTGTTAAATGTGTTCAGGAAAAGTTTCCTTCATCAGTACATAGAATTCCTAACGAAAGAGTGTTTGATATTTGATCTCCTATTAGGGAATGAGACTGGACATATGACAGAAATTTGTGTGGAACACTTGGTATCTAGTAATCACAATACCATAGGTTTCAAAGTAAGTATGCAAAATGATAGGTCCAGTCTGCAGATTGCGATTCTTAATTGGAGAAAGGCCAAGTTTGATGGTATCAGAAAGAAACTGGCAAGTGTGGATTGGAACAAGCTGTTTCATGGCAAAGGTGTGCTTGGTAGGTGGGAGGCTTTCAAAAGTGAAATTTTGAGAGTACAAAGCTCGTATGTGCCCGTCAAAATAGAAGATAAAGATAACAGGCATAGGGAACCTTGATTTTCAAGAGATATTGAGGTCCTGATTAAGAAAAAAAAGGATGTGCATAACAGGTATAAGCAGGTAGGAACAAATGAGGTGCATATGGAGTATAAGAAATGTAAGAGAACATTTGAGAAAGAAATCAGGAAGGCTAAAAGAGGCACGAGGTTGCCCTCACAGACAAGGTGAAGGAGAATTCTCAGGGATTCTACAGATATGTTAAGAGCAAAGGGATTACAAGGGACAAAATTCATCCCTTGGAAGATCAGAATGGTAATCCATGTGTGGAGCCAAAAGAGATGGTGGAGATTTTAAATAAACGTTTCCATCTGCATTTACTCAGGAGATGGACAGAGAGTCTATAGAAGTGAGAAAAGCTGCATCAACTTCATGGATGCTATAAAAATTACAGATGAGGAGGTGTTTGCTGTCCTGAGGCAGATTAGAGTGGATAAATCCCCAGGGCCTGACAAGGTGTTCCTTTGGACCCTGCGGGAGGCAAGTGCAAAAATTGCCTAGGCCCTAACCGAGATATTTAAATCATCCTTAGCGACAGGTGAGATACCAGAAGATTGGAGGATAGCCAATGTTGTTCCACTGTTCAAGGCTCTAAAAATAAACCAGGAAATTATAAGTCAGTGAGCCTGACATCAGTAGTGGCAAAGTTATTGGATGTTATTCTACAGACCGTATATATAAGTATTTGAATAGACATAGATGGATTAATAATAGTCAACATGGCTTTGTGTATGGTAGGTTATGTCTAACCAATCTTACAGAGTTTTTTTTTGAGGAAGTTACCAGGAAAGTTGATGAGAGCAAGGCAGTGGATACTATCTACACTGACTTTAGCAAGGCATTTGACTTGGTCCCACATAGGAGGTTGGACAAGACGGTTCAGTAGCTTGGCATTCAAGAGGAGGTAGTAAATTGGACTGGACATTGGCTTTGTGGTGGGGAGACAGAGAGTGGTAGTAGATTGCTGCCTCTTTGACTGGAGGCCTGTGACTAGTGGAGTGCTGCAGTGATCAGTGCTGGGTCTGTTGTTACTTGCAGATGGAATTTAATGCAGCCAAGTGTGTGAGGTGTTGCACTTTGGTAGGACCAGTCAGGGTAGGTCATATACAGTGTGCGGTAGGGCAGTGAGAAGTGCAGTGGAACAAAGGGATCTGGGAATACCGGTACTTAATTCATTGAAAGTGGTGGCATAGGTAGATAGGATCACAAAGAAAGCTTTTGGCACATTGGCCTTCATAAGTCGAAGTATTGAGTGCAAGAGATAGGATGTTATGTTGAAGTTGTACAAGAGATTGGTGAGGCCTAATTTGGAGTATTGTATGCAGTTTTGGTAATCTAATTGCAGGAAAGATGTAAATAAGGTTGAAAGAGTACAGAGATGCAAGCAGACATTTTCCATTGAAGTTGAGTGGGACAACAACCAGAGGTCATGGGTTAAAGGTGAAAGGTGGAAAGTTGAAGGGAAATACGGTTGGAAACTTCTTCCGACAGAGTGTCGTGAGAGTGTGGAATGGGATGTCAACACAAGTGGTGCATGGAAGCTTGATTTCAGTGTTTAAAAGAAGTTTGGATAGATACATAGATGGTAGAGATATCGAGGGCCACAGTTCTGTGGCAGATCAATGGGAGTAGGCAGTTTAAATGGTCTGGCATGGACTAGGTGGGCCAAAGGGCCTGTTTCTGTGCTGTACTTTTCAATGACTCTATTCTCTAAGTACTGATCAGAAACTCAAAATTAGATTTTGACTTGACTTCCTTTTGTCGTATTACTTTCAGAGGTGGTATTCCATATAAGTTACATTGGACTAAACAGCCAATTTGAAAAAAATATATAAATTATTCTTTGAGATCTTTGCCAGGAGCGGCATTAACGGAAGTTAATATATCTTTGCCAGGATATATTTAAATTTAGTGGAAAATGACGCTGAACTCCAAAGACTAAAGTATATGCATAACCGATAGTACAATATACACATACAGTACCAGTTTTTTGGATGCTGGGGGATGGAATGATTCAGTCCACTGGTCATAGAATCCTTTGAAGCTGTTTTACTTAATAGGAACTCCTGAAGTTTTAGTTTGACTTCTGTACTAGCTATTGCACCTAAAGAGTAGAAGGGGAACATATGAGAATACACAAGTCATAACAAATACTTTTTCTTAAGCAGCAACAGTTAATTGTATTGTCCTTAGTACCACAGTTTTACAGTTGTTCTTCCTCATAATCTGAATGTTTCAGAAAGTAATAACTTGAATCTGTATTAGTTTGGTTCAGCAACTGCAGTCTCTTGTCTCTTGAGTCTCTGTCTCAAGCTCCATCCTTCTCTCTCTGCCCCACTCTTATTTCCCTTCTCCTTACCTGTCTCTACTTCAGGAGTTTGCGAAGATTTGGCATGACATCTAAAACTCTGACAAATGTCTGTAGATGTGTAGTGGAAAGAACATTGACTGGCTGCATCACAGGTAATGCCCTCTCTACCAGTGAGCACATCTAAATGAAGCATTGTTCAGGAAAGCAGATCCATCATCAGGGACCCCTCACAACCCAGGACATGTTTTCTTTTCACGGCTGCCATCAGGAACGTGGCACAGGAGCCTCAGACCTCACACCACCAGGTTCAGGATCAGTTATTACCCCTCAACCATTAGGCTCTTGATCCAAGGGTATAAACTTCGCTCAGCTTCACTTACCCCATCATTGAATGTTCCCACAACCTATGGACTCACTTTTGAGGACCTGTCATCTCATGCTCTTGACATTTATTGCTTATTTACTTGTTATTATTCCTTTCTTCTTCTATTTGCACAGCTTGTTGTCTTTTGCACACTGGTTTGAAAGTCCAAATTGGTGTGGTCTTTCATTGATTCTATTCTATTCTATTCTATAATGGATTTTTTTGTGTACGTTTGCAAGAAAATGAATCTCAGGGTTGTATATAGTGACATATATAAAATTCGATAATAAATCTACTTTGAACTTATTGCCCACTAGCTGTTGTCTCCTAACTATATCCCATCTACACCTGCATTTGGCTCCACCTGTCAACATTCCCCCTCCTCACCTAGTTCCACCTACCACATGCCATTTTGTACTGATAATCTTCTCTCCACAGACTCAATCTGATGCTTTATCTTGAACCAAAACATCAACTATCTCTTTACCTCCACAGACGCATCCTAACTTACTGAATTTCTTGGTTTGCTTTTTGATCCAGATTACGGCATCTTTAGCCTTAAGTGTCTATATTAGTTTAGTTGCTTAGTGCTTAACGTTTACATGCTTTTGAGAACTATCATTTACCAAACTGTACCAAAATTATAGAATAGGGCAAGAAATAACATAAAATAAAAAAAATAATGATACTACATTGAACATTCTAACCAGTAAAATGTGGTCTTGATATAGAAAATTTGTCAATTTTCTTTCAAAAAATATAAAGCATATTGTATTCTGTGTTTCATGTTTATTATGGTAGCTCGTCATGAGTGGGGGCGTGGTAAAAGCAAGAGGAATAAGTTACGTATTTGTCAAACATGAGGATATCTGCAGATGCTGGAAATTCAAGCAATGCACACAAAATGCTGGTGGAACGCAGCAGATCAGGCAGCATCTATAGGGAGAAGCTCTATCGACGTTTCGGGCCGAGACCCTTTGTCAGGACTAACTGAAAGGAAAGATAGTAAGAGATATGAAAGTAGGAGGGGGAGGGGAAAATGCAAAATGATAGCAGAAGACTGGAGGGTGTGGGGTGAAGCTGAGAGCCAGAAAGGTGATTGGCAAAGATACAGAGCTAGAGAAGGGAAAGGATCATGGGGCGGAAGGCCGAAGGAGAAAGAAAGGGGGAGGGGAGCACCAGAGGGAGATGGAGAACAGGTAGAGTGATGGGCAGAAAGAGAGAAAAAAAACATGAGACACTTCTCAAGCATTGAATTTTTTCAATGATTTTAAGTTCCCTGGCCCCCACTGCCTTATTTTCACCTTGGACGTCCAGTCCCTATATACCTCCATCCCCCACCAGGAAGGTCTCAAAGCTCTCCGCTTCCTTTTGGATTCCAGACCCAACCAATTCCCCTCTACCACCACTCTCCTCCGTCTAGCGGAATTAGTTCTTACCCTCAATAATTTCTCCTTTGGTTCCTCCCACTTCCACCAAACCAAAGGTGTAGCCATGGGCACCCGCATGGGTCCCAGTTATGCCTGCCTTTATGTTGGCTTTGTGGAACAGTCCATGTTCCAAGTCTATACAGGTATCCATCCCCCCTCTTTTCCTTCGCTACATCAACGACTACATTGGCGCTGCCTCCTGCACGCATGCTGAGCTTGTTGACTTCATTAACTTTGCCTCCAACTTTCACTCTGCCCGAAAATTTACCTGGTCCATTTCTGACACCTCCCTCCCCTTTCTTGATCTTTCTGTCTCCATCTCTGGAGACGGCTTATCTACTGATATCTACTATAAGCCTACAGACTCTCACAGCTACCTGGACTATTCCTCTTCCCACTCTGTCTCTTGCAAAAATGCTATCCTCTTCTCATAATTCCTCCGTCTCTGCCGCATCTGCTCTCAGGATGAGGCTTTTCATTCCAGGACGAAGGAGATGTCTTCCTTTTTTAAACAAAGGGGCTTCCTTTCTTCCACTATCAACTGAGCTCTCAAATGCATCTCTCCCATTTCCCGCACATCTGCCCTCACCCCACTCGGGATAGGGTTCTCCTTGTCCTCACCTACCACCCCACCAGCCTCCGGGTCCGACGTATAATTCTCCCTAACTTCTGCCACCTCCAACGGGATCCCACTACAAAGCACATCTTTCTCTCCACCCCTCTTTCTGCTTTCCGCAGGGATCGCTCCCTACGCGACTCCCTTGTCCACTCATCCCCCCCATCCCTTCCCACCGATCTCCCTCCTGGCACTTATCCTTGCAAGCGGAACAAGTGCTAAACCTGCCCTTATACTTCCTCCCTCACCACCATTCAGGGCCCCAGACAGTCCTTCCAGGTGAGGCGACACTTCACCTGTGAGTCAGCTGGTGTGGTATACTGCATCCGGTGCTCCCAGTGCGGCCTTCTATATATTGGTGAGACCTGATGCAGACTGGGTGACTGTTTCGCTGAACACCTACGTTCTGTTCGCCAGAGAAAGCAGGATCTCCCAGTGGCCACACGTTTTAATTCCACGTCCCATTCCCATTCTGATATGTCTATCCATGGCCTCCTCTACTGTCAAGATGAAGCCACACTCAGGTTGGAGGAACAACACCTTATATACCGGCTGGGTAGCCTCCAACCTGATGGCATGAACATTGACTTCTCTAACTTCTGTTAATGCCCCTCCTCCCCTTCTTACCCCATCCCTGATACATTTTTTTTTTGCATTTGTACAGGGCCCGCGTGAGACCACACCTGGAATATTGTGTACAGTTTTGGTCTCCAGGTTTAAGGAAGGACATTCTGGCAATTGAGGAAGTGCAGCGCGTAGATTCACTAGGTTGATTCCTGGGATGGCAGGGCTGTCTTACGCAGAGAAATTCGAGAGATTGGGCTTGTACACGCTGGAATTGAGGAGATTGAGAGGGGATCTGATTGAAACGTTTAAGATAATTAAAGGATTTGATAGGATTGAGGCAGGAAATATGTTCCAGATGTTGGGAGAGTCCAGTACCAGAGGGCATGGATTGAGAATAAGAGGTCAGTTATTTAAAACAGAGTTGAGGAAGAGCTTCTTCTCCCAGAGAGTTGTGGAGGTGTGGAATGCACTGCCTCGGAAGACGGTGGAGGCCAATTCTCTGGATGCCTTCAAGAAGGAGCTGGATAGATATCTGATGGATAGGGGAATCAAGGGATATGGGGACAAGGCAGGGACTGGGTATTGACAGTGAATGATCAGCCATGATCTCAGAATGGCGGTGCAGACTCGAGGGGCCGAATGGTCTACTTCTGCACCTATTGTCTATTGTCTATTTAGCTTTTCTCCCCCCTCCTTTAATTTTTTCTCTCTTTCTGCCCATCACTCTGCCTGTTTTCCATCTCCCCCTGGTGCTCCCCTCCCCCTTTCTTTCTCCCTACGCTTCCTGTCCCATGATCCTTTCCCTTCTCTCGCTCTGGATCCCTTTTGCCAATCACCTTTCCAGCTCTCAGCTTCACCCCACCCCCTCTGTTCTTCTATCATTTCGCATTTTCCCCTCCCCCTCCTACTTTCAAATTTCTTACCATCTTTCCTTTCAGTTAGTCCTGATGAAGGGTCTCGGCCCGAAATGTAGACAGCACTTCTCCCTATAGATGCTGCCTGACCTGCTGCATTCCACCAACATTTTGTGTGAGTTACGTATTTGTGTTATATTTGGGGCAGTTTGCAGCTGGGGGCCGAAGGATGGCACATCTTTTGTTGAATGCTCAATTACGTTTAATTTTGTTTATGTTTCATTGATTCAAGATTGCATGTTTGCCAAATTGCTAATAAAGGATCAAATACATATTTTTGACTTTTGGAACAATTATTAGGGCTGAGGGAGCATAATAAAAGTAGAACAAATCCATGGGGGTTGCCAGCAACAGCAATTTGGTTTGGTTAGAATTGGCCACTACATTCTGTCAACAAAAGATTTCGACAAGTATACCAAAAGAACATCAGCATTCAGATTTATCTCGGAAATTAGAAGCACTGAAACTAGGAGCAGCTTGTGGCAAGTAAAGACATTTTGTTGATTCATGTTGTGTGTTTGGGTTTGGACCACAGTTTTGACTGATCAGCGCTGCCTGTCCAATTGGGGAGCCTAAGCTTTATAGTGTGATGTTTGCCTTAGTGTTCGGCACTTAGTTCTGTTGAAATGCTCAACTATTTTGATTGCTGACATCTGAATTGAATTGCCATTGCTTTGTCTGCTTTGTGCACTTGGAAAACAACATGAGTCAAGCTGGTAGCAGTGAACTTGAAGTCAGGACTAAGACAGAAATACAACTTACTGGGAAAGCTTTGATCACTAGAATTGACAACTTTTGAGAGGAGTATAATAAAACTGTTAAAAAGATTAAAGATTTAATATCATTAATTAGAAACCTTTTACATGTAGAGCAAGATATTTCACAAGTGCAGTGTCATTTGGATGATTTAAAAATGTTCATGAAGATGTTTCTAAGTGATATAACTTGTTGTTGCCTTTCATGCATATCTCTGAGCAAGATAATAAACCGAAAGCTATGTAAACATTGATACGCTTAATAACAGCCACAGCAGAGGCTGAACAATGGTTGAAACAAGCATGGGATGTTGAAGGTCAAATTACTGGAGGAAATGAAAATATTTATAAAGCCACAGAGCTTGCTGTCGCTACACATAAGGCTGATGACTTTCAGGATCAAGTACACTCTGAAGACAGCGCATCTAATGTGCGTGCAGCAGGCTCTTTTGCTAGCAGAGCAACCCATGCGCCTGATACCTCCTTGGCATGCATTAGAATGGAGGCTGATTTAGCTGAGTTATGCGCAAGACAACAAATATCGAGGGATAAACACGCTTCGGACGAAACGATGGAACAGCTTTGGAGAAACCAGGAAGAAAAAGCCGAACAGCTTTGGAGAAGCCAGGAAGAAAAGGCCAAACAGCTTTGGAGAAGCCAGGAGCAGATGGAAGAACAGCTTCAGATAAAAATAGAGCAGCTTAAGCTGCAGCAAGAAATTCCATCCAAGATGGCCGGGGCTAAAGTGCAAAGGGCTTTAAATGCTGTGGGTGCTAAACATGCTCCAGCAGGAAAGTTCTATGGTGTGAGTTCCTATGTTGATGATGGCTTCGACTCAGGCCTGAGAGGCCAGCGTTGGGCATTTTCATGCCTTACAAGGCACGGAACGAAAGACTGTGTGGCGTGCCACTCCTCACACGAGATCATTTCGCAGTATTTTTATTTATTTTACGAGGTCGAGTTGCAAACTCAACACTCAACCCGGCACAGATGGAAAGGTGTACTCAGGAATGGCCCAACTGGATTAGAACCTGGGATCCTCCGTTCTGGAGTCCAGCGCTGACGTCACTGCGCCACCAGCCGACCATGTTGACATGGCACAGAAACAGCGCAACATACGTGATATCAATGTGGACGTTCACTCTCAGCCTGCACCAAGGAGGCACTCTGAATCTATGCCATATCCAACATCACAAGGTGCTTCTGAGGATATTCATTTACAGTATAGTGACACTTGTGTTGCAGATGATAGAAGTCTAAGGCCATAAGGACACAAAAGGAAATAATAAGCATAGTGAAGCAATAACAGCACATTGAATCTCTGCCAAAGAGAGAGATTTGAATCTTTGATTGTGATCCATTGCAGTAACATTCACTTTGAGGGGTTTCAAGAATAGCACTGAAGGCAAGACTGACAATTATGGTCTCTATTTTTTTGAATAGTTCACTGGAAGTTACGCTAAAGAGCTTGTCAAAGGTCTCCCGTAAGCCAGCCCAGAGCAGGGATATCTAAAGGCCCAAGCTTTTCTGCGGGAACATTTAGGTGATGAGCACAAAATTGCTGCGGCCTACAAGGAAAAGGCTACTTCTTGTCTGCATATCAAATCAGAAGATGTGAAAGCTCTTCAAAATTAGTTTTTCTTAAAAAAAAGAGGCTGTTGCAATGCCATGGAAGATGTACAGGTCATAACGCGAGTTGAACATGCCTGCTAGTATGAGGATTGTTGTAAGCAAATTGCCCAGTAAACGCAGAAAAAAATGGAGGTAGCTGGTCTGTAAACTGCAAGAGAGGAACAACCGTTAGGTCACTTTCACTGATGTCATTGATTTTATTGAAAGATAAGTAAAGTTCGTTACACACCAAGTGTTTGGGAACTTATATGACGCTACATCACCAGCAGTAAGCAAAGCCATGAACAAAACTGTATCACAAATTCATTCTAAGGCTAAAGGAAGCAGCTTTGCCACTACTGTGGCTATTGTGTAAAGTGAAGCTGCAACTGAGCCTGGAGCTTATGATAAGTGTTCAAATTCGCAACAAGCCGTAGAAGAATCAACGGAAGCAACAAGTAATGCCCTAGTATCTAATGGCCTTACAGGTGGGGGGGGGGGGTGGAAGGCTAGTGATCATGATTGTAAACTTCCTATTAATTCCAGTTCAGGTAAAGTCTAAGAAGAGTAACAGTGGTTACTTATGCTTTCCTTAGTCAAGGAAGTACAGCAGTGTTCTCAACAGTGAGCCTTAAGAACAAGCTCAATTTGACAGGACAAGGAACATGTGTTCTCTTACGCACCTTGGGTAAAGAGAAGGTTGTGAGTAGCTATCTTGTTTCAGGATTGGAAGTGGCTGCCTTAGATCATGAAAATTACTGTTAACTGCCTAACGTCTACATGCAGGAAGGGATAGGTATGCCTGTTTATGAAGGGAACATTCCTCATCAGAGGGATCTTCAGGAACGGTCTCACTTAAGCATATTCATTTGCTGGAAATTGATTCAGAAATTGAGCTGCAGATAGGGGTGAATGTGCCAAAAGCACTGGAGCCATTGCATGTGAATTGCAGTGTTAATGATGGACCCTATGCAATCAGAACAATGTTGGGTTGAACTGTTAATGAACCTTTGAAAGGAGACCACGGTGGTAGAAGAGACCATTCTCAGCCAAAGCTGACAGTTAACAAGATTTCAGTTTTAAACTTGAATGAGCTTTGGCAGCAGCCATTCAAAATGAATTTTCCTGAATAAGGTCAAGAGGAACAAGCTGGTTTGTCAGGAGAAGATCATGATCCAGGATAGTCTGCTCACCAGAAAAAGGACATTTGTGTGACTATTGAGGTTTCATGACTCCTGCTTCTTGGTTGCCTGTAGCTGTAATTATTATAGTACAATAATTAGGAGGCTGGAATGTAGCAACCACACATCTGTTCTCTATCTGCATTGTATTCTGTGTTGCGCATTTATTATGGTAACTAGTCATATGAGTGGGGGTGTGGTAAAAGCAAAGGAAATAAGTTGCGTATTCGGGCTTTTTTCAGGTTAGTTTGCAGCTGGGGGCCGGCGGATGTCATATCTTTTGTTGAATGCTCAATTACGCTTAATTTTGCTCAGTTACACTTAAGGTTCATTGCTTCAAGATTGTATGTTTGCTAATAAAAGGATCAAATACATATCTTCGATGGTTGGAACAATCATTATTGGAGCTGAGGGCGCTTCATACAAGTATAACAAATCCATGGGGGTCGCCAGCAGCAGCGATTTGGTTTGATTAGAATTGGCTGCTACAATAATATTCAAAATGCCCATTTATTTAATCAAGAAAATTAAATTCTATACAAATGAGAACAGTGAAGAAACCAACCCTTTGTAGTAACTATTTAGATTAATGTTACTTTATTGAAAAAATTACCTAACTGTGGGTACAATGCCCCATTGGTGAGGTTATAGATGTAAGCAATATAAATTTAAATGAACAAAATTCAATTTGCTCCTTTTTGATTACTTCTTGCAATATCAAATAGATTTTTCTTAAACTAAACTTTCTGAAGTTCAAAATACAATGCTGACAACATAATATTCAGTTCTGAAAACTCAGAAGCTATTATTTCCTCACTGCAAGATATTTTATTAGCATCATCAGGATGAATGCAGAACTAATGGTAATAGAAAATGGTATTGCAGAGCCCTCTTGTACCTCCTAGTGGTAAATTGAAAGGGGTACTACCTAAGTATTGAAATCAGGTTATTGTTGTTCAAACTTGATTATAGTCTTATTAATGTACACTACTAGGTTATTCCACCAACAAAATACTAAATATGAAGGTTTTCGTAGGAAGGGAAATTTTGATAAAGAAAGATATATTGACATTTTAAAATAAATTAATAAATTAATTAGATAATTTGAGTTTTATTTTCTGAAATATGGGAGAATGTTTTTTTTATAAGTTGTGTGAAAAACCCAACTCTCTGCTTAGCTTCAAATCAGCAGCAATGTGTTTCACAGACTGCCACGTCAGTGTAACATAAATCCTAGTCTCCAAAGTAAATTCTCTTGTGCATCATAGATCTTCTCCCTGTACTCTTGGGAGCTCAACTGGGGCAGCTTTTGGAATCTGAACAAAAGCTCAGATTCACACACAGATTCCTTACTTTCCTTGCCTTTCTCTTTGTTCCGAAGCATAAGCAACTGCTGCTCCAGTCTTTGTTTCTCCAATTCTTCAAGCCGTTGCTGTTCAAGCTTGCGTTGTTGTTCTAATTCTTGTTGACGCTTCACTGCAAGGATCTCCTGTTGTTGCTTACACAAATGACATAGAAGTCCAGGTAAACAGGAAATATTACAAATTTAATATAACAATTTACAAGCCATTCATAGAGTACCACCAACTTATTTGGAATACATCAGAGTAGAATAATAATTCATTAGTCCAACTGCAAGGAAGCCTACCAAGAAAAACTCAGCTGTTCCCAGGAAATATTTATGTTCCACACAACACTGTAATTATACAACAAGCTTATCTGACAAGGATATAAATACCGTAGCACTGGAAGCAATCAACTATACAGTCTCATCAATTGCACCTTTGAATATACCAACTATAAAGGATGAGATGGCTGACAATATTCCAATTTTCTCCAAAATCACAGTGTCTTATTGAGAGTTGTAAAAAGGATTTCCTTCAAAGTTTAATCTGACAGAAGCCCAAACTCCATTTTAAAATTAGGCTTAAATCAAAACTGAAAAAGCTGGAAGCACTCATTTGGGGGTGGGGGGTGGTGGAGGATTAGCTTCTGAGACCTGAAACAATAACTCGGTTTCTCTTTCAATGGATGCTGCCTGACCTACCAATTGCTTCCAGTATTTTGCCTTTATTTCAGTTTTCCAAGATCAGCATTTTAAAATAAAATTCCCAACTGAACTTTCATTATTCTAGCTACCATATTCATAACTGGACATGAAGTCCAAATTAAAAAAAAAACTGTTTTCATACCTATAACAAAAATGTTTCTACTCCTGGCAAAGGTAATGCTGTCTAATTGATAAATTTAAGATTGCTAAATAGATTAAACTCACAAAAATGCATTAAAATATCAGATTGAGATTACTGCAGCTCAGACCACAAGGAATAAAGGAGAGAGACTGTAGTGCCTGAAAAAGTCTTGGAAATATTTTTGATGTTATTATGAAAAGTGTAACTCTGCCACGGATGGTCCCAAGCATGGCTGCAAAATGAGGAGGGTTCAGCATAGGGTTAGCAACCCCATTCCATATGAAAAAAAAAGAGTTACAGAAACGCCAGAGATCTCATCCCTGGGAGATGGAGGATACACTAAGATGATGGGCCATACCTGTGGATAATTTGAAAGACTGGCACAGGACAGAGGACTCTGGCAAGCTGCTGTTGGCTGCCTAGTGCTCAGTTGGGGTGATGGGCTTAACAAACTATTAAAAATGTGACCACCATAAAAAGTGTAATCAGGCATAACTGACCAAATATCCTGTGCACCAAACTATGCTCACTTTTCAAGTATAGCTTATTTTGTGTCTTTTAAAAAATATGGCAAGATTATCAATAATACAATAAAATTTAATGAACAATCAACTTTTATCAATAATGTGAATTTGCCTAAGTCTGTAAAAACAGTGGAAAAAATAACACACAAGTTCACACAGTGAATGTTTAAAATAAAATAAAAAATATTGTTTAAGTAATATAATCAAAATTATTTTAGGTAACATAAAAATACAACTATTGGAAAAGTTAACATGTATAGTCATAGAACACTATACACAGATACTGGCTCTTCTGTCCAGCAAGCCCATGCTGACCAGGGAACTCACACATCTAGTCCCAATTTCCTGCATTCAGCTTGCATGTACCTGTACTTACCCAAGTGCTTTTTAAATACTATTGCTGTACCTCCTCAAGCACCGTCTTTGGCAGCTTGTTCAGTATACTTATCCCCTCTGCGTGAAAAAGTTGCCCCATAAGTCCCTTTCCCTTCTTACACTAAATCCATGGCCCCTAGTTTTGGAATCCACAGCCCTGTACCCAACAACCTCATCTATGCCCCTCATGATTTTAAAACCTTCTGTAAGATCATGCCTCATCCTAAGCTTCAAGGAATAAAGACTTAGCCTGGTCTACCTCTCCCTATGACTCAAGCCCGCTAATCCTTGTAACATCTTTGTGAGATTTATATGATAATCTTCATAAATCTATAATTATAACTTTCTCAACAAAAGTACTGTTAATCTGTGGTCTACAATGATAACTTTTCAGCAGTCTACAAATGAATTCTTCTTTTCATATAGGTAACATGCAGTAGTTAGTAAAACATTATGCAGAACTTCCTAATCTCTTGTTTCAGAACATTTCTGGAAATGATATCCAATAGAATGCATATCAAAGATAGTGTTAAAGTAAAGAGGGTCATTAAATTCTTAGCTGACATAAATAACTTGGAATAATCCAAGTACCTTCAAATGTTCCTGTATCTGAACCTCATGTTGTCTTGTCAGATGTTCATGTTGTTTCTGGAACTCAGCAAATAATAGCTGCTTCTGGATCTGCTGCTGCTGCTTAAGCATCAATAGTTCATGTTGTAGTTGCTGTTCGCGAAGGAGAGGGTCAACGTTCGAAACCGGGATTCTTGGATCTGTTCTCAAATCAACTGGAGTGGCAGTCTGCATAGTGACGGGCAGGGTGGATTTAACTTCAACTGCTGTGTGAAAGACAAAATAGATTTTAGAAAAGAAAGCAAAAGTTTAAAATCACTAGATACAGAAAATATTGTAAAATAGATACAACAAATAACTGCTTAACAGTTTAATCTAATCAGAAATAGGAGATTATTACTATACCATTTTGCCATGAATAACATTTTCCAACAGTTCTTTAGTAATGTCAAAAGAACCCAAAAGTTTGCAGTTGTGACCCTGACATGAAATTTTGATATAGTCATTTACTTCTGAGCTGAAGTAGTACAGAATTCTGTATGGTCTGGCACGTTTTGAATCATTGTACAGATCTGCACCAATTAACTAATTCTAACTAAGATCTAAAATTAACTAAGTCTGTACTAATCTGTAGCTCATGAACCTACCAAAACAACTTTTGCAATCTTAGCCGACAGCAATCTTTGTCAATTTATGGAAACTTGGGGTTACAGATCAGTCCTCAGAATCCTCATTTGACTCACGCAGTGTCCATATTTAAAAATATTATTCTCCTGCTCAGAGAAAGATGATCAAGGGCAATTTTGGTGGTCTGGTCCCAAGACAGATAAATAAGAATTTCAACCTGCCATGACTTCTCAACTGGTCTATAAACACTGAACATAGAGACAAAATACCTTTTTATGTATCTTCTACAAAAAGTTTTGAAATGAAAATGAATTAACAAAGTTTATTTAAAAAAATAACTGAACACCAAACTTAGTAACCAAAAGCTAAGAAATGCAGCAAGGAGGAGTTGAAGAAGTGCACAAGATCATGTTGTATGTTGATGAGTTAATTTTTGGGCAAATACATCAGGAAGGTCATTGCATAACAACAGGTGTAATCATTAGGGAGCACCTGTTAAGCACAAAGTTACTACTGCATTACTAATAAAGTTCTCACAAGCTTAAATATGTTTTCATGGAGATTTTTGTCACAAACTGAAATACACTACTTGCTGAAGGAAGAAGGAACAACATGTATGATTATGACATCATTAAGGTCCAAAGAGACACATTAAAGTCCTCTTTGGCTTCCCAAAATGGGGTCTAATAACATTATTTGAGATAAGCAGGGTAAGTTCTCTCAGACTTGGTTAAAAGCAAATGAGTTATAAGCCTGGAAACTTGATTTGAACATAGATAGAAGTGCTGTGTATAGTTCTAATCTCTTGAGATCTAAAAACATTCTGAAGGGATTTGATAGGGCATACAGAGGGAAGATGTACCCAAGCATGGGAGTCTAAAATTAGAATCCAAAGTACAAAATAGCCCAGTTTAAAATAGAAATTGTTAATTGAAGTCATGAAAGTGTGAAATTTGCCACCACATGGAATAAACAAGTCAAAGTCAGTTTGCAATTTCTCCCTTAGATCCCCTCCAGAAATTCTTGCTTCTCACTTAAACCTCTGTCCTCATCTTAGACACCTTTGCTATGGGGAGAAGTTTAGAGTCATAGACTCGGAGTTGTACAACACAGAGAAAGGCCTTTTGGTCTGTTTCTGTGCATGTCATTTTACTTACCCCATAGCGATTCCATTTACTCACATTTAGTCAATAGCATTCTGTGCTTTGGTGATTCAAGTGCTTATTTCTTAATATCTACCCTATTTATGCACCTCAATTTTATATATCTCTATTGGGTCTCCTCTCAACTTCAAGGAAGATAAGTGCCTGTCAAATTCCTCCTCACAAATGAAACACTCCATTCCAGTCAACATTCTGGTGAATCCCATTTGCAACTTCCAGTAGTAGCCAAACAACGTTTCATAAAGTTCTAGTGACCTCCCTGCTTTTATACTCTATGCGTTGGCTAATGATAAGAAGCATCCTATATAATCCCCATTTTCTTAACCATACTATTTACCTGCGCTGCCTCTGTAAAGATTTTTTGACATATACACCAAAGTCCCTTTGTTCCTCAATACTTCTTAGAGCCCTACTATTTGGCCTTCCAAAATGCATCAACTTCACACTTAACAGGATTAAAATTTTTCTGCCATTGCTCTGCCCAGCTTACTAGGCATTCTGTATCATTCTGCAACCAAACACCAACTTGCTCACCAGCAACACTACCACTAGTGTATAATTTTCATATCATCTGCAAACAAATCTCCTACATTGACTTTTAAGTGATTAATATACAGATTTTTGTAATATGCCACTGGTTACAAGCTTACAATCTCAAAAGCAACCGTCTACCAACATCATTTGTCCCAAATAACCAAGTCAAATTTAGATCTAATTTGGATTCCATGGCCTAACCTTTTGACTTTCTATGTGGGAACTTCACAGAAGTCTTAACTAAATCCATGTAAATTGCAACAACATCAATGTATTTAATCAGGTCCTCAAAAAAAAACTCAGATAAATTCATGAGACCGGATCTACCACCAAAAAATAATATCCACACCGAGTATCCCTGACCATTCTATGCCTTTCCAAATCTAGAATAATCTTTTCTCTTGGATTGTTTTCCCAATAATTTCCCAACCACTAATGTTAGACTAACTGATGTATAATTATCTGATTTATCCATTCATGAATAAGGGCAACATATTTGTTATCCTCCATTTATCTGGCACCTCATTCGTGGGCACAGGTTTAAATATTTCCATCAGGGCTCCTCTTCCCCTACCTTGCATAGCAGCCTGGCCCAGGGGATTTATTCACCTTTTATGCATGCTAAATATATATAATAAAATAGAAGGCCCATGTTTCCAATGCATAGCTCAATCTGTCAGCCAAAGGGGGCTTAATTTTAATTTCCCTGTAGAAAATTGACATATTTTCCAGATCTGTGTTTGAGGTACTAAATGTTTAGATGGACCTGACCCAAATACTTTTGGTCTACCCAAACCACAAAGAGAAACCAAAAAACTTTGCTCTGAGTTAGACAAATATAACGGAGAACTAAGTGAGATACCGGTGAAATGCTTTACATATTATTACAGAGACTGTTGATGGTGACTAAGTGACTAAGGAATCATATCTCTTTTGGATGCTTCTGGAGCAACATAAAGACACTTTCTTTATTAATCAATCTATATCTTTGGCTAAAAGTTTGAAAACAAAAACATGATTGCCTTGGCTGTGTCAGCATCAGGCATTGCTTCAACATTTTTTGACAAGAGGGGTGTTATATATTTAGCTTTTAAACTGCCTTTAAATTTGACAAATGTGAAGGTACCGATGTGTAATAGTGGTCAGGTTAAGTGCAAAGGAAAGTATTTTAAGACATTTACAAAATTATTGTCTGGGATGAATATACAATGGCTCACAAAACAAACAATGAAGGATTAGACTGAAAGTTATAAGATCTAAGGCATAATATATTAAATAGAGATGTTACTTTATTACTAGCTGGATATTTTCGTCAAATGCTACCAGTATTTCCATTTGATATGAAAGTAACTGAATTGAAAGCATATATTCAAGCATTGTATATTTGCAATCACACTGGAAAACTAAAATGCAAGTGCAGTTGACAGATGATCTGTGACAAACTTACTCAAATTATGAAATTGGGAAATTATACACGATGGCTCAATAGTAAAGATTTTGATGAAAAACTTGTGCCATATTACAAATATGGTGCTGATGCTTCACATATATTTTATTAATCACATCCTCAAATTTTGTTTAATAATCTCCTGTATGGTACCTTAAAGTCCAAGTACACCACGTCCACTGACTTGCTAGCTACAGGCTCAAAGTCCAAGAGATTTCCAAACATGATTTTCTCTTCACAAATCTCTGCTCAATTTTATTATTTTCTTATTGGCCTGCTACCGCTTCTTTAATGAGTAATTCAGAAGGTAAATAGTATGTCATTCTTCATTACAAGGGAATCTGAGTATAGAGTGGAGACATCTTGCTCCAAATTATATAGAACCCTGTTGAGACCAAATGGGAAAATGTCAGGATAGATTTGTTTTAAGGAAAGTGCAGTGGGGGTTCAGCAGACTGATTCCAGGAATTGTGTGTTTTCTGTATGAAAAATTAAGCAAAATGAACAATAGTTCATTTTGACTTTGGAAGACAGGAGATCAAATTCTTAGGAAGCTGAGTCAGTAAATTCAGAGATTACTTTTCTCATGGCTTGAGTCTCTAGCATCAGAGATCACAGACTCAAAATAAAGGCAAGTGGATTTTTTTTCCAGATTGAGGGTAGTGACTCATTGGAGCTGCGTGGGGCTCAGTCATTGAGATATTCACGACAAAAATCAATAGATTTTTGGATATTCTATGGATGTGTGAGTACCGAGATAAATGATTGGTCTTTTCATCAACTTAATTAAGCAAAACAAACTTTAAATTTGGGGCTAAAATATCTTTGTTACCTTGCAAATGGGAAATATTCCCTTATATAAATTTTATGGATCATTTAAAAACTTCTGATCAAATATCATAAAGGCCATTTTACAATTAGCAGCAGAATCATGCATATTGCAGAACTGTGAGGGGATTTAAGGCTGTAATCACATGTGCCGGTGGTTTGTTTTAAAAAAATGTATTCCATCTTGCAGCAAGGAATACAGCAGAGCATGTAGATATTGTACTACACTGCAGAAAAAGAAATCATGGAATTGAGACTATATCTATTATTTTTGAAACAAACCGAACAAAAGTTCTACAGTAAGGGTCTGTTAACAATCTTTTATGAAATGGTTAGAGTGAAGTACCATATTCAAACATGCAAGCTGTCTTCCAGTAAGACATTTCCTATAGCAGTCTACATCCTGTTGTATTAAGATGTGGTCATAACGTGTGCAAATTTAACACATAGCTACCAGGAGCAATAATATGACAATGTAACAGAATTTTCAGTGCTTTACATTTTTGATCCTCTTTCAAGTAATTTTATTAAAATGGTGACAAATAAATACAAATAAAAATGAAATCCCAAATTTGGATTTTGATAATCACACTTTAAAGAATCTATTTGATAACCTGTTGATTAAAGAGGGCTTATCATGCATGATATATTTAATTTCAAATCCTTTAACCTCAAAATGTCCTGACACATAAATGATCTGCTTTCCTTCATTATTCAATCCTAGGAGTGAAGATTTTTTATAATACAGCACAAGGTTTCCATGAGCCGTAGAACTGAATCTTCATCAAAAATCCTTTGCTCATGCAAAATTGATCAATGTACTTTGCATGTATAACCTGTGCTGATAGAGGCCACTAGGCATGTACAGTGACATCAGAATTGAGTGTGTACTTTTATGTCATGTTCAAAACTGTTTATGGCTATAAGGACTGCACACAGTATGAGCCCACACTAGGTTTCAAGCTTTAACTGCAATTTGAACTCTGCATTGGTATTACAATCCCATGTGGCCAACTGTCAGAGAGTATAGATATCTTCTCCTTCAAGTGGTTTACATAACTTTCATTAATACGCAGCTCTATCCCTTTTACCGCTAGTATCTTCTGGATCCAAATTGCCTGACTAACCAACCTCACCCCAACCACCTCTCCAACTTGATATTGGCCCAATAATCCATCTAACTAACAGCATGTTACCTTTAGTCAATTGATCCTTTCATGTACCTGCTATCCAATACCCACTGACTTTATCAGATAGTTCTGTAATGGGCACAACAAATGGCTTGAGACTTTTGATTGCAAGTCTGGCTCTGTTCTGCACAAGATATGATAGAAATTTCAGCTAATGACCTTTGTCTAAAACAACCATTTGACCTAGCTTTGCTGCAAACCTTCTAGAATGAAGCAGCTTCTAGCCCCAAATGTTCTTCTGCCTGCTGACTTTTTCTTTTAAGCAAAAAAAAACAGAAACAAATTCATAAACTTGAGAAAGTACACTCTTTGCTCCATGAATTAAGTGTTGATTAAAACTACTGTGGAAATGGTGCAAAACCAGCAAAATAATCAAATTATGCAAAAGACCATCACGAGTAATGAAAAGTGCTTCTTTCAAAATGGAGAACATTTACCAAATGAAAAACAAAACAATTACAGGTTCTGGAAGTCTGTTGAAAAAAAAAGAATAGAAAATGCAGAAAGCACTCAGCTAATCATGAAATGTTATTGGCCTGAACTCTGTACTCTGAAGATGTTACCTATCCTCTTGATAATTTTGTTTTTATGCCTGTAGAACTGCCTGTTTGCACTACAAAAAATCATTCTTAATATTTACTGAATTAGAAAACAGGTAATATAATGGCATTTCAAAGTTCAAATTAAATTTATGATCAAAGTACATATATGTCGCCATATACTACCCTGAAATTTATTTTCTTGGGAGCGTTCAATGAAATACAATAGAACAGAATAGAAAAGCCACACATACAACAAGATGGACAAGCAATCAATGTGCAAAAGACGTCAAACTGTGCAAATACAAAAAAAAATACTAAAAACAATACATACTGGGAAGATGACAGGTAGACCCCTTGAAAGTGAGTCCATAGGTTGTGGGAAGGTTCAGTGTTGGGGTGAGTGAAGTTGAGTGATGTTATTCCCTCTGGTTCAAGAGCATGATTGTTGAGGGAGAATAAATGTTCCTGAATCTAGTGGTGTGGGTCCCGAAGCTCCCGCACCTCCTTCCTGATGGCAGCAGTGAGAAGAGAGCATGGCCTGAATGGTGGGTGTTCTCAATGATGGATGCTACTTTTCTGTGACAGTGCTTCATGTAGATGTACTCAATAGTGGAGAAGGCTTTACCCATGACAGACTGGACTGTATCCACTACTTTTTGCAAGCTTTTCTGTTCTTGGGCATTGGTATTTACATACCAGGCCGTAATGCAACCAGTCAATAAACTCTCCACCGCACATCTATAGAAGTTTGTCAGAATTTTTAATGACATGTTAAATCTTCGCAAACTCACAAAAAAAAAGTAGAGGTACTGCTATGCTCACACAGGAAAAAGGATAAGAATAAAGATTTCCTACCACATTTTAAAGATCCTGAATTTCCAAACATCAAATTTTACTATAACAAAGATGCAAACTCAACTGTGTAACCAGTTTGGAGGTTTGGTCTAGCATGTCAGTCAAATTGCTTCCCTATGTAAAATTCTAAAATTCTGAATATAGTTATTAATATAATACTCTGGATATCAGTAAACAATTGTATCGCAACATAGTGTAGCATGTTGCATAAACAGCATGTTGTAGCTTGCAAAAGATCACTAATAATTAATGGAAACTATTCTGTACTTTTACACTATATACTTAAAATAACAGTTTTGATAATGTAAAAATTCCCTGTATTACATATATTTTATTTATTTAGCGATATAGCATGGAGTAGGCCCTTCCAGCCCTTTGTGCCCCAGCGACCCCACAACCCTGCTTAACTCTAATCTAATCACAGGACAATTTACAATGACCTACCTAGAAAATAATTTTAACTACATGAATAATTTTCAGTCAAAATTGTCAGTTTATTACTGGTCATATCAGACATGTCAGAATCTCTTACTGGAAACTGTGATGTCATCACCTTGATATTTCAAAGTACTGATACGAAACGCTTCATCTATTTGTCAAGCAAATTTCTATAAGTCTTAATAATTGCCCATATAATTTAACTACAGGCACAATACGCAATCAAAATGTAAAAGTGTTCAGAACAGTCCTTTCAGCAAATGCTGTCACTTAATTAGAAAATGGATGTTTCATTTCTATTTCCACCCTCAATTCTTAAAAGCTTTCCCTCACAAGAACTGATCAATCACAATTTGGAAAATTCCAACTGACTCAGTCTCAACTTGCTATTTGTGGAGTGCTCTGGATTTCCTCTACCCTTTGAGGAGGGAAATACTTTGTGATATCATCAGAACAGCATAACTGTAATTTTAAGGGCTTTTTCCCTTTGCTCAGGACCTCCAGACCAGAGAGGAAAAAAGTTTTATTGAACTTACAATTCCACTGACTGCCTTAAACTCTTAATTGGATCATTTGCTAATATTCTACATTTCACACAATGTTACCTTACACAATCTATCCTCTTAATTTATACCATTTAGCTTTGAATTATTAGGGACAATATACCTTTCCTAAGATGCTGTCTGATTTCAAATGAGTTCCAGTCGAAGCTTTCTATCTGCCCTAACATAAATCCCAGATCAAGATTAGCATTCCAGCAACTTCTGAACTATTTTTAATAGTTACTGGCTGTACCTTGCAGGCTTTTATTTGGATTTACAAATATGTTGCAATATTGTTTAATGTTATTGCTGTTAATTGATACGTTTCCTCTATTAGACTAGACAATTTTCTCAATGCCCAATTACATAGACTCTCTTTGCTTCTGGAGAATGATATGGGACATTGACGTACTCATGATTAGTGCTAACTGTCATTGTTTAACCTATCAAATTGTGAATAATGCTAGCAGGGATCTACTTTCCTTCTTTCCAATGGCAAAGCCAGCATTGACTGTCCATCCCAATTTGGCAGAGCTGCTGTCTTAAACTGCTCAGTTAAGTAACATTGGGTCTCAAAGGAAATCTGACTGGAAAACTATGCCAAGGCAAATTTTCCACTCTTTGTATGTAGGAATTTGGTAAATAAAACAATGCACGTTGCTATAACCTGTATTATTTTACAGACATTTTGCTCTACCTTATGGTTCAACACTGACTATAAAATGAAAATGGAAGCACAAATATAAAAACAATCAAACTTTATTTGATTAATTATTCAAAGTGCTAGATACTAAAGTAGATTTTAACAAATAATCATGCTGGTGCTCATAACAAGTTGAAGCTTGGATTCTTTTATGTGATGAGGGACTGGGAGAATGCAGATGGGGTGGAATGATGTTGCAAAGGCAGAGGAATATGTCAGGTGAGAGGCATAAGACAGATAAAAAATCTAATGACGGAAAGACTATGATAATGCGTCTGCGTCGGCTTTCTTATTTTCATTTGGAGAAGTAGTGAAGGGCAAAAGGCAATGGGAGAGAGCTTTCAACAGGTAAGACTGACACCAAAGAATAATGCTGTGAAAACACAAACTAAGGTTTTATAACAGAAGTGGAAGCAAATAATTAAAACTTTGAACTATGTTATCAATTACCACCATAATCACTTTCATACTTCAGAGGCTTTTATGTTGCACTTCATCCTGTGAAAGTGATTATGGTGGTCATATAGAGCACATTTCAAAGTTTTATTTATTTGTATGTGCTTCTATTACAAAACCTTAATGTGGGATAGATTGAAGGCCTAATAGTAGAAAGGTCATATTTACATAAAGCTTTGCTTTTCTTTGATACCAATCTTCATTGAGATTGGCTGTGCTGCAGAAGAAAGGACTTACATGCCATATTGAAGCAAACTTAAGAGTGCTCCATCGTACTGCATTGTTGATGGAGTTAAAGGCTTTAGACAGATTGATAAAAGGTTATGTATGGTGGCCAAATTGCTTCTTTCATTTTTCATTTGGTTGTGCAATGAAGGTCAATGTGCTGCATACATCCAGAGCATTGATCTACACTGATTTGGAAAACAGCTGCTCAGCCACTGGGAGAAGATGGCCCAGGAGAGCTCTGGCAATGATTTTCCCTGTTGTAGTCAGCAGGGAGACTCCTTCAAGATAATCACAACTGCAGCATTGGTGAGCTCCCCTGGTATAACCACCTCTTTCCAGATGTGGACAAAAGGATTGTGGATCTAGTGATTGGAGCTCGAGGAGATCTTTAGTGTTTCATCCTGTAGGAATCAACTGCCTTTGAATTTGATATTCTTAGCTCTCATAGGAGAGGGGCTTTCATTTTCTTGGGCTGTGAACAGCCTTGTTGAAGAACCCACACATATCATAGCTGTCAGTGAATTGCTATGGCTCCTATGTTCTTTCCGTCCAGCTTCTATTATTTAGTCACAGGTTTACTTATTGGACCTCACCCTTCTCAGTGTCTGCAGCTGTTTCCTTCTTTCTATTGAGAACTGATGGGTTTCCAGTCCAGGAATACCTTCCCTTTGTGGTTAATTAGCTCACTGAACTCCTGGTTATTTTCATCAAATCAAACCTACTTCAGCTGGATCAATCATGTGTTTGGGCTTCTGGTCTTGGTTGATTTCTTGCTGCTAACTATGGAATCAACTCGGCCACAAGCAAGTATTGATTCAAACATTCACAGATATTTCAAATAAATCCAGCTGTTTTCATTTAGATATCATTTACCTTAGCAATTTTGGCAAGAATAGATCTTTCAAAACTCCAAGCACAGGAAGAATAAGAAACAATAGACACAAGGTACAAAGTACAAGAAGACAGAACAGAATTTGTTTGATCAGCATAAAATGCCCCCATATCCCAAAGTTGCCCAAACTGTATAACTACACTTCAATATGCCATACTTTCCTTGGGGAAAGTCCCTTGTAACAGTTATTTTCAAACACAAAAAATAAGCCTATTAGGTCATATCATTTTCTAATCTCATGATAACAGATTGGAAACTTACCTTTATATGTACTACTAATTTAGAATTTAATCTCAACATTAACCTAAGTTACAACAATACTTAACAGGCAGATTTTCAGAATACTTCATTGCATGTTATTGCGTTTTACTACTTTGCAAACTGTGGGGAGAAACTTGGAAATGATGGATCAAATTTTGCAGGCTTTCCTTGGCCAGTGTCACCACCACAATCTCTCCACTACTAGACTTGGATCTGCTCCAATTTGCCTACCAGAGCAACAGGTTTGACAGCAGATGCCATCTCATCAGCTCCTCACTCAACCATGGAACATCTGCACAGCAAAGAGGTACACATCAGGATGTACTTCATTGACTACAGTTCAGCATTCAATACCATCATCACTTCACAACGAATCAATCCTTATGCAATTGGATCTGATTTCCTCTCTTGCATATCCCAGTTAGTACTGATTGGCAACAACATCTCCTCCATGATCTCCATTAGCACAGGTACACCACAAGGCTATGTGCTTAGTCCCCTGCTCCACTCGCTTTACACTTTCAATTGTGTGGCTAAGCATAGCTCCAATGCCAAGTTTACAGATGACAACACTGTTGTGGGCCATATCAAAGATGGTGATAAATCAGCATATAGGAGGAAAATTGAAAATCTGGCCGAGTGGTGTCACAACAACAATGCCAAGCTTACAGATGACAACACTGTTGTGGGCCAAATCAAAGATGGTGATAAATCAGCATATAGGAGGAAAATTGAAAATCTGGCCGAGTGGTGTCACAACAACAATGCCAAGCTTACAGATGACAACACTGTTGTGGGCCATATCAAAGATGGTGATAAATCAGCATATAGGAGGAAAACTGAAAATCTGGCCGAGTGGTGTCACAACCTCTCACTCAAAGTCAGCAAGACCCAGGAGCCAAATATAGACTTCTGGAGAAGGATACTAAACATCCATCTAAACGTCTAAACGTCCTCGTTGGAAGATAAGAGGTGGAGAGGGTTAGCAACTTTAAATTTCTTGATGTTATTATTTTGGAGGACCTGTCCTGAACCCAGCATGCAAGTGCAATTATGAAGAAAGCACGGCAGTGCCTCTGCTTCCTGAGGAGTTTGCGGAGATTCAGCATGACATCTAAAATTCAGACAAACTTCTATAGATGTGTAGTAAAGTGTATATTGATTAGCTTCATCACAGCTTGGTATGAAAACACGAATGCCCTACAAAAAGTAGTGGATACAGCCAAGTCCATCACGGGTAAAATCCTCCCAACCATTGAGCACATCTACATGGAACGTTGTTGCAAGAAAGCAGCATCTGTCATCAGAAATTACCACAAGAAATTTCAGGTATAATTAGATTTTCATGAATTATGGATAGTTTCGCATATTTTTCTGCAGGTGGTGGAGCAGTGGGGTTGGTGTATAGATCTTTAACAACATTTATTTTGTCATTTATCTGTAATCAACTGCCATATTAAATCAAAAGGGAAAAACTTACAACTCTTGCAGATATTTTGCAGAAGGAAAGAAACTGTAAAACTCATAAATGGTTCATGAGAAATCATTCAATGCGAATATTATTACAATATTTTTCAACAATGCTCACATTCAAGATTATCATCTACACTCCAGCAACAAAAAGGAACTGAGCTATGGTCTCTTTATTTTATGAAAATTAATCCTTCCAACCAATATTCACTAAAATTGTTCTGAATTCAGATTTGATGTCAGACAAAACCATCACCTTGCATTTTCAAATGCTGTATTACAAAGCTGCTAAAGAATAGTACCTTCCAGTTATATTGACTTTTGAAAAGTACTTAGTCATAGAAACAAATATTGCTAATCCATATAGTTGCTGATCACACCCTGACTAATCAAAGCACCACGATATAATAATTGTCACACTGAAATAGTCTTTGACCAAAGTAAACTGCACAAGGTCAATTCTGCACTCCCTTCAGTGGTTAGACAGTAAAATTCAAAGTGAAATTTATTATCTGAGTACATGCATGTCACCACATACAACCCTAAGATTCTTTTTCCTGCAGGCATACTCAGCAAATCTATGGAACAGTAACTGTAAACAGGATCAGTGAACAAACAAGAGCAAAGAATAACAAGCTGTGCAAATGCAGCTATAAACAAATAGCAATAAATAACAAGCGCATGAAATAAGAAGATAAAGAGTCCTTCAAGTGAGGTCATTGATTGTGGGAACATCTCAATAGATGAGCAGTTATTCTCTTTTGTTTAAGAGCATGATCGTTGAGGGGTAGTCACTGTTCTTGAATCTGGTGGTGTGAGTCCTGAGGTACCTTCCACCCGACGACAGCAGCAAGAAAAGAACATGGCCTGTGTAGTGAGGATCTTTGATGATGGAAGCTGCTTTCCTACGACAGCATTTCATGTAGGTGTTCAATGGTTGGGAGGGCTTTATCCAGGGACCAGTAACAAATAGTCTCTGTATCTTACAATACTGAACTTTGCTTTTTATTCATGCTTTGATACACAATAATGACAGAGCCACACTATAGTTTCATACACTAAATCAAAATGCACATGGTTATTTTATAATTGAGTAGCCCTGCGAGAACACCTGAACATTCACAAAGAACTTGATCAAGTGACAATCATGATACATGCCGTGCTACTTCTGGCACTAACAAAACTGAATAACTTATAAAGGGGATTAACACTGTATTCAAACAGCAGTCATGGTCTGACTTTATGGGTCCAACAAAATGCCCTTAGAGATAACGTAAAACAAATATTGTATTGACTTTAAAGAGCACAATATATTTGTTGGCACAATGTGAAGTAAAACAAACAAGGTGGTGACCACAGGTTGCTGCTTTCTACTCAGGATGCTGCCATACAGATCTAATATGAGAATATTAAGTCGAGCAACAACAGGTTGGTTTCCAATCCAGACCTTTCAATACACAAACTTAACAAAGAGGGCAAACATGTAAACAAAACAGCATATTTAAACCAATGTATTGTGCTTGTTGTGCATCTTTGTACAGCTAACTAAACAGAACTGAACTGTTGAAAACTGAAGGATTACTGCTATGAATAGACGTAATTGTGATAGCAGGATTATTACCGTACCAGAGATTATCTACCTTATACAACTGTAATCTCTTGAAAAGCTACACTAAATATAGATTGTATTCAGCAGCAGCTGTTGATGGAGTTGGGTTATCTGTTCAAAAATAGAGCTTACATCAGCAGACGATGGCAACGTAGGCTTGACTCATTTCACAATTCAATAAACATTACAGTCAAACCTTATCAGGATTACCATTCATGAACACAAACAGCCTGGACTCGAATAGTAGCTCTCCCTAAATTTGTGATCCGTCTCTTCCATAGTAACTATGTTGGTGTTTTGACGTCAAAGGGCCAACAATGAGACAGGTGACCCTTTCGCTTCAATAATTTATCACAAAATAAAGTATATTAATCCAGTGCAGCTGCTACTAATGCCTTGCTGTAGGTGACTCCCACAGTCTTTCTGCTGCTTTGGATTTAACCAAGTGCATTTGGTTCAATTAAGCTCATTAACCAAATGATTTTATTGCAGCAAAGATAACACAATATTCAGCATTTTTGCCACTATAAATCAAGTGATCTCATATTCCCTGGAGTTCAAGAGAATGAAGGGGGATCTCATAGAAACATTCCAAATGTTCTTTCTTTCTTTCTAAATCTTTTTATTAATATTAGTAATATGGACAGAATACAGATGATATATTGATAAAGAAATTACCAACATACACATTCCATTACATATGAAAAAAAAACATACATAATAGTTACAATATAAATGAGTTTACCAAGACATAAGCCATAAGATATATGTATGGACATAGTAAATCTAAATATTTCATAATGTATAATATAAAAAAAACAGAAAAAAGAAAGAAAAAAAAACGAAAAAAAAATTTATATAATGCAAAACTAACTAATCTAATCTAATAACTATAACTAATAAGTAATATAAAAGAAAAAAAACAAACAAAAGAGAAGGAAAAAAAAAGTGGGCTGTTTATAATATCTCACAAAAATAAGTATTCATCAATGCCGTCACTTCCGGTCCTCTCAAAATACATAAGCTAAAAGCTGGGAAATCAAATGAACTTGGCACAGGGTCATATTACATCATATGAAAATGTTGAATAAATGGTCTCCATAACTTTTCAAATTTAATAGAAGTCTCAAAAGTACCACTTCTAATTTTTTCTAAATTTAAACATAACATAGTTTGAGAGAACCAATTAAATACAGTGGGAGGATCAATTTCTTTCCAATTCAACAATATAGATCTTCTAGCCATCAGAGTTAGAAATGCAATCATTCGACGGGCTGAAGAAGATAAATGCTGTGAATCTAACATTGGTAAACCAAAAATTGCGGTAATAGGATGAGGTTGTAAATCAATATTCAAAACCGCAGAAATAATATCAAACATATCTTTCCAATATTTCTCCAAAAATGAACACGACCAAAACATGTGAGTTAAAGACGCAATTTCAGAATGACATCTATCACAAATAGGACTTATCTGAGAGTAAAAATGAGCTAATTTATCCTTGGACATATGGGCCCTATGTACAACCTTAAATTGTATTAGTGAATGTTTGGCACATAACGATGATGTATTAACTAATTGAAGAATTCTATCCCAATTCTCACTAGAAATATTAGTCTTATAAAGAGGCTCTAAACGTATCTTCATAATTATATTATAAAGTTTTGAAATAAGCCCTTTTTGAAAAGGGTCTAATTCAAATAAACTCTCCAAAGTATCTGAAGGCACAAAATTTGGAAACGTAGAGAGTACAGAACTTAAAAAATGTCTAATCTGTAAATATCTAAAAAAAATGAAATCTCGGCAAGTTATATTTGTTGGATAATTGTTCAAAAGACATGAAACAATTATCTAAAAATAAATCAGAAAATTTTAGTAATCCCTTAGTTTTCCAAGCTGAATAAGCTTGATCTATAATGGAAGGGTGAAAAAAACAATTAGATACAATAGGACTATTTAAAACGAATTGAGTCAACCCAAAAAATCTCCGAAATTGAAACCATATACGCAATGTATGTTTAACTATCAGGTTGTCAATTCGTTTCGGCAATTTAGAAAGAGCAAAAGGGAGAGAAGTCCCTAAAATAGAACCCAAAGCATAAGCTGATACCGATTTAGTTTCTAAACTCACCCAACAAGGGCCAAAAGATCCACCCCCATCTTTCAACCATCATAACAAATATCTAATATTAACTGCCCAATAGTAAAATCTAAAATTAGGTAATGCTAACCCGCCTTCCTTTTTTGTCTTCTGTAAATATGTTTTACCTAACCTGGGATTTTTATACTGCCATATATATGAAGAAATTTTAGAGTCAACATTAGTAAAAAAAGATTTCGGGATAAAAATTGGTATCGCTTGAAAAATATATAAAAACTTAGGTAAAATAACCATCTTAATAGCATTAATCCTACCTATTAGGGATAGAGACAAAGGTGACCACTTAGTAAACAAACCATTAATCTGATCAATTAAGGGTAAAAAATTAAATCCAAATAAATCTTTATGGTTCTTTGTGATTTTGATCCCTAAATAAGTAAAAGAGTCATTAACTAATTTAAAGGGTAAATTTCCATAAATTGGGACCCGTTTATTTAATGGAAACAATTCACTTTTATTAAGATTTAATTTATACCCAGAAAACTCACTAAATTGAGCCAATAATGATAAAACTGCTGGAATGGATTTCTCCGGGTTAGAAATGAATAGTAATAAATCATCTGCATACAAAGATAACTTATGAATATCTGTCCCACGATTAATACCCAAAATATCCTGTGATTGTCTGATGGCAATTGCCAAAGGTTCTAAGGCAATGTTAAATAGTAATGGACTAAGAGGACATCCCTGTCTAGTGCCCCGAAATAGGCGAAAAAAGGGAGATCTTTGATTATTGGTAACCACTGAGGCTACTGGAGTATGATAAATCAATTTAATCCATGATATAAATATCGGACTAAAATTAAACTTCTCCAACACATTAAATAAGTAAGGCCATTCAACTCTGTCAAATGCTTTCTCCGCATCTAATGAAATCACGCATTCTGAAGTATCATGTGAGGGAGTATAAACAATATTCAACAATCTCCTAATGTTAAAAAAAGAATAACGATTTTTAATAAAGCCAGTTTGATCATCTGAAATAATTTTGGGTAATACCTTCTCCAATCTAGATGCCAGTAACTTAGAAAAAATCTTGGAGTCTACATTCAATAAAGATATAGGTCTATAAGAAGCATAATTAGTAGGGTCTTTATCTTTCTTCAATATTAGAGAAATGGAAGCTCTATAAAAAGATTGTGGCAAATTCCCTAATCTAATGGCCTCCTCAAAAATCTTACCTAACCAAGGGGAAAGAGTAGCGGAAAAAAATTTAAAAAATTCAACTGTATAACCATCTGGACCCGATGCTTTCCCAGAATTCATTGAGGAAATAGCCCCTTTAATTTCTACATCCGTAATAGGAGTATCCAATATCAAAAGATCATCAGATGATAACCTTGGAAAATTTAATTTCCCAAGAAAATCAGACATGGTATTATAATCTTGAGGAAATTCAGATTGATACAGGGAGGTATAGAAATCTTGAAATGCCTTATTTATCTCATCATGATTAACTGTCAGATTCCCATTCTGCTGACCAATCTTAGTGATTTGACGTTTAACCAGAGCATTCTTCAATTGACTAGCTAACAGTTTACCAGATTTATCACTATGTATATAAAAATCAGATTTAGTTTTCATTAATTGATTTTCAATCGAGGATGTAAGTAATAAACTATGTTCCATTTGAAGTTCAACCCTTTGTTTGTAAAGCTCCTTACTAGGAGCAATCGAATATTTCTTATCAATCTCTTTAATTTTATCAACCAATAAAAGAGTTTCCATCTTGATACGTTTCCTCAAACCAACAGAATAAGAAATAATCTGTCCACGTATATAAGCTTTAAAAGTGTCCCAAAGTGTTCCGCAGGAAATATCATCTGTAGAATTAGTTGAGAAGAAAAAGTCGATCTGCTCCTCCATAAATTTTATAAAGTCAGAGTCTTGCAACAAGGTAGAGTCAAATCGCCATTGTCTAGCATTAAAAGCTGTATCCGTAAATTTCATAGAAAGTAATAACGGAGCATGATCAGAAATAGCTATAATATCATAGTTACAACCGATTACCAATGGAATAAAACAAGAGTCTACAAAAAAATAATCAATTCTTGAATAAGAGTGATAAACATGTGAAAAAAAAGAAAACTCTTTGTCATTAGGATACCAGAATCTCCAAATATCAAAAGCTCCATTGTCAGTCAAAAAAGAGTTAATACAAGTGGCCGACTTATTAGGTAAAGTCTGAATAGATAAAGATTTATCCATCAGAGGATTTAAACAACAATTAAAGTCACCACCCATTATTAACTTATATTCGTTTAGATTGGGTAAAGAAGTAAATAAAGACTTAAAAAAGTCAGGACAATCCACATTTGGAGCATAAACATTAACCAAAGCAACCTTTTTATTACAAAGTAAACCCGTAATTAACAAAAATCTGCCATTCGGATCCGAAAAAATATCATGTTGAACAATTGAAATAGAGGAGTCAATAAAAATTGAAACTCCTTTTACTTTAGCATTCGAATTTGCATGATACTGTTGACCCCGCCAAAATCTAAAAAAACGAAATTTGTCCTCCCTCCCCACATGAGTTTCTTGTACAAAAATGATATGAGCATTAAGTCTTTGGAATACTTTGAAAATCTTCTTTCGTTTAATTGGATGATTTAAACCATTAGTATTCCAAGACACAAAATTAATGGTCTGAGCCATAATTCTATAATCAACCCTTTGGTATAGAAAGGGTTAACCAACTTATAAACTCATGCACCCGGAAGAGGAACAAAAGTAGTGAGAAGACCCGGAAGTGACGACAACACAGACATATTTGAAGTTCAAAAACAGCCCGAATAAAAAAACTAACACAAACTGGTACAAAAAAAATAGAATTAGAAAACAGACCATCCCCCCACCCCCCGAGAAAAAGAGAAAAAGCCAAAATATGACTTAAAAAGAGAAAAAGTAAGACTAATCCTACCCCCATGTCAGCTGAAGAACACTCCATATGAAAAGGATATATATAAAAGAATCACCCCGACTTTAAAAATAAAATCGCTATAATAAAAACCATATTTCTAAGTATAGTTAGTTGTAAAAAGAATAAAAATATAATCACTAAAAAACAATTATAACTCGGGCTCTGGCCCAGACAAAACAAAAAATATTTAAGCTGAGATAAGCGATGCATTGTCTGGAAGAAACACGAAAAATATAAACATAATGCCATCTTAAGCAAAACCAAAAATCTTTTCCAAAAAACCACCATCTTAATCAAGGAAAAATTTACCTTCAAAGAATTAAAAATATATCTTCGAAGGAACAAAGTTAATAGACAAGTATGTAGTTAAATGATTAAAGTGTATAAGGCAAAACAATTAACATGACGCAAACACACTTTAACTTGAGTATAAAGTGTAGGATGAACCTACACCAATAACCAGATTATAATTCTGGTTTAAGAGATCGAGAACCATCTTATACAATCAGAATCATTCATTTATTAAAGACTGGTGTCTGTAGCAGTAGAGAAGTTCTCCTCCAGATATTTTCTCGCTTCTGAAGTTGAAAGGAAAACTTGTCGTGGAGCATTCGACGGAGAAATTCGAAGCTTCGCAGGGTATAGAAGCGCAGGTTTCAGATTTTTCTCATAACATTCAGCCATCAACGGTTTAAAAAGAAGCCTTCTTTTTAAAAGATCTGAACTAAAATCTTCGATCAGGCGGAAGGAAAAATCTTTGATTTTAATCATTCCTACCCGACGAGCTGCTCTTATAAGTTGTTCTTTGTCATGTACATAATGGAACCGGACAATTACCACCGAAGGTTTGTCTGTAACACTCGGTGATCGACGCCGAATTCTATGTGCCCGATCCAATAAAGTGGGGTTATTCGGGAAAATTGTCGGAAACGCTTCTTTTAAAAGTTGAGCAAAATATTTCGAAGGGTCATCTTTTTCTATGCCGTCTGGAAGACCAAGTATACGTAAGTTCTGTCTTCTGGACCGATTCTCAAAATCGTCACTCTTGGCTTTAAGGGCTTCCATCAGCTTAATGGTCGAAATTAAATCCTGTTGCAGTTTTCCAATAGTCAAATCTCGCTTCCGAGCTTCTTCTTGCAGAGACGCAATAAGAGCTTGTTGCTGTTTAATTACTAAATCCGTCTTAACCATGTACTCTTGAAAAGCCTTTATATCTTCTTTAAAAAATTGTTGTAGTTCAGCAAATTTTTGATCCAAAACCTCCATAAACAATTCAAAAGTTAATGGTGTTTGTTGTGTCGGAGCCTGCTTTTTTCCGTTACCGTTCGGATTACGTCCGGGATCCCGTCCCTTAGACCTGAGAGACATTTCTGTTTGCACATCATCAAAAGTTCACAACAAACGCTTGGCAGTAAATCCAAAAAAAAAGAATAAAGAAACTTTCGGTATAGGTAAAAATAAGCTGAATAAGGGTGATCAAAGGTTAAAAAAAGTAAAAGTTATGGAGCGAATCCAAAACGGTACTCACTCCATGAGCGTCTCCAGCTGACTCCATTCCAAATGTTAACAGGCCTGAACAGATTAGATATGGCAAAGTTATTTCCCATGGTAGAGGAGTCCAGGACAAGAGGGCATGACTTCAGGATTGAAGGACGTCCATTTAGAACAGAGATGCAGAGAAATTACTTGAGTTAGAGGGTGGTAAATCTGTGGAATTTGTTGTCACAGGCAGCTTTGGAGGCCAAGTCATTGGTGCATTTAAGACATAGATAGATAGGTTCTTGATTAGCCATGGCATCAAAGGATATGGGGAGAAGGCAGAGGAGTGGGGAAGACTGGAAGAATTAGATCAGCCTGTGACTGAATAGCAGAACAGACTCGATGGGTCAAATGGACTACTTCTGCTCCTATATCTTATGGTCTTATATTATATATATATATATACACACACAGTATTACACACTAATACTGTTTGGAAAATCAATCTTTTATTGCATGGTTCCCAGATTAGCATGGTTGGGTTCCCCTGTATAAAGTTGTGCTATGTCAGTTTCAGGACAAGCTATTGCTTTGATCTTCTGCAAGATTGCACAGTTGCTGGCACCTTGCAAATGGAACTTAAGGAGCTAACTATCAAAGGGGCAAATCAATAATACAAGCAACACTTCACCAATTACTAAAGAGTGCTGCTGGTTCAAGAATGGTGCTGCAATAAAGGGAGAGGAAAGGGTGTACTCCCAAAATCTACAAGAGGGATCGAGATAGGTTTAATAAAGAAGCTCCACAGTAACAATCAGGTACTCCTGAAAGGAGATTTCCTGGGATGCCTCTAGCAGTAATAGCAGAAAAGCTGATGAATACCTGTACTTTGAGGAAGCAAGCAAGTGTATGTGTCAGCTTCCATAGTTCCTTGAGTAGAGTTTGGGTGACCTCCCTGATCCAACATTGAGCAACAACTTGCAAAAAACCATTAGACCATAAGACATGGCAGCAGAATTTCACCACTCAAAATACTGAATCTGCTCCACCATTCTATCATGGCTGATTTATTATCCTTCTCAATCCCATTCTCCTGCTTTCTCCCCATAACCTTCGACACCCTTACTGATCAAGAACCTATCAACCTCCACTTTAAATATTCCCTCTGACTTGGCGTCCACAACCATTTGTGGCAATGAATTCCACAGATTTACCACCCTCGCGCTCAAAAGAATTCCTCCCCATCTCTGTTTTAAAGGGACAACCCTTCATTCTGAGGCAGTGAACTCTTGTCTGAGATTTATCCACTATAGTAAATATCTTCTCCACATCCACTCTATATAGGCTTTTCAATATTTGAAAAGTTTTAATAAGATTCCCCGCCCTCCCCAAGTCTTCTAACTCCAGCGAGTACCAGCCCAGAGCCATCAAATGCTCCTCATTCCCTTTCATTCCTGGGAGTATTCCAGTGAACCTCATCTGGACCCTCTCCAATGCCAGCACATCCTTTCCTTGATAAGGGGTCTCAAGCTGCTCACAATATTCCAAGTGTGGTCTGACCAGTGTCTTACAAAGCTTCAGCATTACATCCTTTGCTTTTATATCCAAGTCCTCTCGAAATGAATACTAACATAGCATTTGTCTTCCTTACTACAAACTCAATCTGCAAGTTAACCTTTAGGGAATCCTGCACAAGGTTTCCCAAGTCCCTATGTACTTACAATTCCTGAATTTTCTCCCCATGTAGAAACTAGTCTACGCCTTTATTCTTTCTATCAAAGTGCATGACTATACACTTCCCTATACTATATTCCATTTGCCCCTTCTTTACTCATTCTCCAAGTCCTGCAGACTTCTTGCTTCTTGAACATTACCTGTCTTTCCACCAATCTTTGTATCATCCGCAAACTTGTCCACAAAGCTATCATCAATTCCATCATCAAAATCATTGACATACAACATAAAAAGATGTGGTCCGAACACAGACCACTGCGTAACACCACCAGTCACCAGCAGCCAACCAGAATAGACCCCATTTATTCCCACTCTGCCTCCTACCAGTCCAGTTGATCTTCCATCCATACCAGTATATTTCCTGTAATACCATGGGCTCTTATCTTGTTCAGCAGCCTCATTTGCAGCACCTTGTCAAAGGCATTCTGAAAATCCAAATAAACATCCACTGACTCTCCTTTGTCTATCCTGCTTGTTATTTCTTCAAAGAATTCCAACAGATTTGTCAGGCAAGATTCCGCTTAAAGGAAACCATGTTGACTTTGGCCTATTTTGTCATGTGCCTCCAGGTACCCTGAAACCTCATCCTTAACAATGTACTCTGACATCCTCCCAACCACTGAAGTCAGGGCAACTGCCCTATAATATCCTGTCCTTTTAAGAATGGAGAATGGAAGAGTAGAGTGACATTTGCAATCTTCCAGTCCTTCGGAACTATTCCAGAATCAAGCGATTTTTAAAAGATCACCACTAATGTCTCCATAATCTCTTCAATTACCTCCTTCAGAATCCTGGGGTGTAGTCCATCTGGTCCACGTGACTTATCTACAGTACCTTCATACTTTTCAGCTTCCCTAGCATCTTCTCCTAAGTAATAGCAACGACACTCACTTTTGCCCCCAAACATACTAGAAAATGTGTTCACATCTTAGTCCATATCTGTACTTTAACTTCTAATTTAATCTTATACCATTCTATATAACTGTTGAATGTTGTTGTTTTAATTGCATGTTGCATCAAATCACACCAAATTCCTAATACATGTAAATATATATGGTGAATAAAGATGATCCTTGAAAATAGCAGCAATGGCATGCAATGATTTTGAACCCGAGAAAGTTTTCTCCACCATTTATCAAGACCACAGTTGACCATAATTTTCTTGCACTCAACTCTAAAGAATGAAGGGCAACTTTACACACTCATTCTAACCCACTATAGAAAACCCATAATTTGAATTGGTTTAGTAAATCTTTACTGCATTCTGTTTTTGGCAAGGTTATCTGTCCTTAGATAAAGAGACCAAAACTACACATAATATTCCAGGTGTGGTCTCAACAGGGGCACTGAGTCTTGTAGTAAGTCACAGATCTTAGAGAGGACCTTCGTGCTGAAGCCTAACCTGCAAATACATTATTCCACAGAGAAGTTCGGTTATTATAGATCCTTGTAAGTGTCTTGATGAGCTCTTCTACACCTTCTCCATATGGCGTTTATGGCTGCCTGCAAGGTCTTCAGTATCAGAGTGGTGAATCTGTGGAATTCTCTGCCACAGGAAACAGTTGAGGCCGGTTCATTGGCTATATTTAAGAGGAAGTTATATATGGCCCTTGTGGCTAAAGGGATCGGGGGTATGGAGAGAAAGCAGGTACAGGGTACTGAGTTGGATGATCAACCATGATCATACTGAATGGCGGTGCAGGCTCGAAGGACCGAATGGCTGACTCCTGTACCTATTTTCTATGTTTCTATAAGACAGACATTGTTAGGTCCAAGCAAATTTCCACTGAAAGTCTATTTTCAGTATTAAATAGATCACTGAAGATGGAAGAAAGGCTTAGTCTTGAATAGTATATAAAGTTGCAAAGTTGTACAAGATCCTGGCACTATCTTGTCTTTGTGAAGATTTGGTCTGTTTAAAGAAGGATTGCCACTTTTTAGACTACTGAGTTGAACACTGTGCTATAGATGAAAACTGGATGTTGCACTACTGCAACTGCATTTGGTGGTGTATTGAACTAGAGCCATGTTTCTAGAGCAAACTTGACCAAAAAGCCTTAATCAATTCAGTCAACTAAATCAATGAACTATAATGTGAAAAGAAGCCCAATACTGACCCCCGCAGAACATCACTAATCACCTGCAGCCAACCAGAATAGACCCCCTTTTTTCCCCAGTGTATGCCTCCTGCCAATCCAGCTGATCTTCTATCCATATGAGTATTTTTCCTGAAAAACCATGGCTCTTATCTTGCTAAGCAGCCTCATGTGTGGCACCTTGTCAAAGGCCTTTTGAAAATCCAAGAACACAACATCCATTGACTCTCCTTTGTCTCTCCTGCTTGTTATTTCCTCAAAGAATTCCAACAAATTTGCCAGGCAAGATTTCCCCTTAAGGAAACCAAGCTAACTTTGGCCTACTTCATCATGTGCCTGCAAGTACCCAGAAAGTTCACCTTTAATAATGGACTCCAACACCTTCCCAAGCACTATAGACCGGCTAACTGGTCTATAATTTCCTTTCTTCTGCCTCCCTCTCTTTTTAAAGAGTGGAGTGACATTTGCAATTTTCCATACCATCTGAACCATTCCAGAATTAAGTAATTTTGACAGATCATTAAAATATGGTGCAAATGAAAAATTATTTTGACAATGGCTTTTTAGAACATTACAATGAAGGTAAGAGTACAAGCAAACTATTTCTACATATTAGGAAAAAAACCTCTCCAAGAGGTTGGAAATTTCATGTGTATTTAAGAACAACAAAATTTACTATTAGAGCAGCTGAGAGATTATGGAAAACTTGTTAATTGTGGATTAAAACTTGTTAATTGTGGATTAAAGCCAACTTTAGATTAGGCTAGTCAGAAGATCATTAAAGACTGGCTCAGACTTCTGAGAAAAAATGTCAGGCTCAAGTTGAAATTCAGAGCATGCTGCATGTTCATTGATTAGTTTGATTCAGGCAACATTTGCTTGTGATGCCTAACAAGCAGGTGTCTTTTGTACTGCATGGGGAAAACATACAGATGCAGCATTAAAAGAGGAAGATACCTTAGATAAATAACATGAAAGTAAGTTAGACCACAGGTCCAAATATTATCCATTCAGAGATCTGCAAGCAAGTTTAGTCTTTGATGGCTTCTTTGTCGCAAGATTTTTTTCATTGGAATTAAATACTTGCGCACTAATTTTCAGAAAGGGTGATAAATCAAATGCAAGAACCTCATTGACCTTACTCAAATACATGATGTGCTAGAATGTTGTCTTTGGTTCTTGTGACAAATAGAGAGAGTGCAAAGGAGATTTACAAGGATGTTCCCTGGATTGGAGGACGTACCTTGTGAGAATAGGTTGAATGAACTTGGCCTTTTCTCCTTATAGCAATGGAAGATGAGAAGTGACCTGATAGAGGTGTATAAGATGACAAGGGGCATTGATTGTGTGGATAGCAAAAGGCTTTTTCCCCAGGGCTGAAATGGCCAACACGAGGGGGCATAGTTGTAAGGTGCGTGGAAACAGGTATCGAGGGGATGTCAGGACTAAGTTTTTCCACACAGAGAGTGCTGGGTGCGTGGAATGCAGTGGCGGTGGTGAAAGTGGATAGAATAGGGTCTTTTAAGAACCTCTTAGATAGGTACACAGGGCTTAGAAAAACAGAAGACTGTGCACTAGGGAAATTCTAGGCAGTCTCTAGAGTAGGTTACATGGTCGGCACAACATTGTGGGCTGAAGGGCCTGTAATGTGCTGTAGATTTCTATGTTCTATATGACAAAAATTTAATATTTTTTTATCAATAACATATAAAGTTTAAGTTCATTTATGGTGAAACACTAGGTTACTGCACACAATGGCCCAATTATTCTGTCATAACCATGATAGGTCTGAAGTTATGATGTAATATGAATCTACGTGAGTGGCCAAGTTATTCAATTTCAATAGAATGCTGTGGACACTATTTTAACATTACAAAATCTATCATAATTTATTTTGCTATACTGAGATTTTGAAAAGAATTGTGCGTTGATCTTATTCCAATTCAATGGTCTGGAAGCACATGGATCAGTCAAAGAAAGTGAGTAGAAGGTTAGTAGCAAAATGCAATGGAAAATTCAGTTAAGAACCTGAGACAAAACCAGCTCAAACTTAAGTTCAGCGCATAAAACTGAATGCAAATCTGTCTTCGGAAGACAGTTGTTAAACTGAAAAATATTACAAATGTTCATTGTTTGCTTTTAACTGTAACATTTAATAGAAAATAAATTTCAAATTTTCCTAGGTTTGATTAAGTGTATTGACTTGAAATTTTAATATTCCTCTGCAATAATACTACCTAACCTGATACTTGTTTCCAGTATTTTCATTGTATATCCTAATTCCAAAAATTTCTGTTTTAGCCTTTTCATTCAATCGTAGTTAAGATGGCGCTACCGATCATGTGCAACAGCTTCCTGGTAGTCAAAAAGGTAAGAAATCTGAAAAAAACCTCACTACATCACTGAAAGGACCTTTTCTGAGTTGTGTTAAATTATCGCTGCAAACAGTGAAGGCAAGGCGAGCTTGGGGTATGAATCGATGTAGATAGAGTTCCAATACCCATTCAGCTGGTCCAGGAGTGAGGTTGGATAGCTCTGGGCATCATAAGGAGAAGTTGTGGCCTAAGCAGAAGAGATTTGATTTCTATGCTCATACAACTGGCCCAGGTGTGAGATTGGATCACTCTGGGTAATGAAATCTGGGCCCAGAACAAGTTGCTGAGCAGCATGGTCTGGGCCTGGAGCCTTTCGCAGCACCAGTGCCTGGGTCCTACTGCGAGGTACAAATTGCTGTTTAGACAATTTAAACACCTGCCCAGATTGGAGGCAAGAGCTGATTTCGCCTGCTCTCTGCAATCCTCACTCCTCTCTCTAGGGCGCGGAGCCTTTCGCTGTTCCATTGCTGGGTCAATTTAAACACCAGCCAGGTAGATTGAAAATACAGTGTGTCAGTCGGGACAAGAACAGATTTCTTGAACGCTCTCCGATGGTCACTCCTCTCTCTGTGGTGCTGAGGCTATGGAGACTGCCCCGGCTGCTGTGCTCGATGCTCACTAATATGATTAACTGATAAATGAGGCTTTGGGCCTACTCTGGGGTTCAGAATGCTGTTGTTCGCTTCAGTTGTTTGCATGACTTGTATTTTTTTTCTTTTTCTTGTGCATCAAGTGTTGGTCTTTTATTCTTACTTTTTTCTTTAATTTGGTGTCTTTCAGGTTTCTTGCTTTGTAGCTACCTGTGAGCAAACAAAACTCAAGGTTGTATAATTTATACATTTTTTGATAATAAATGTACTTGAACTTGAACAATAAATCTACTTAAAAGTTAATGTCATTCTTAAAAAATAATTCATCCAAGGACAAGGACATCACAATAAACATTCATCAATTGAGAGGCGATAATGGTGAAAGTCTATTTGGAAAGCTGCAGTCCATATGGTAAATGCTCTCTTTCTGTGCTATTAGGATCTTGAATTGATAATAAAGAAGAAATTGTATTCTATTTCCGAGTCCATAAAGTGTAGTCTTGAATTCACAAGCATAATATTCATTCAATTCAAGGAACATCAAGCAAAGGCACGGTATAATCCAAGAACCCAAAATATATTGGGAGGATTTTCTGTATCTTTCTTCAACAGAAAAAATAAACTCCATTTTGTTGCAAGCAAGGATTGTTGCAGCAAGCATGCTGTTAAGGCATTCCAAGCTGCTGAGTCAGCGCAAATTACCTGGAATGAAAACTGACAGATGTGATAGTACAAAAAGTTCCCCTCCCCACACCACCTCCTGCATACCCAAATTAATATGACACATGAGGATAATGAGAGTTGTTTAAATTTCATTTGGTACTTAACCATGCCATGCTGCTAATTCTTTGGAAAGTAGTGCTACAACTGTAGACACAATTTGTGTTCAACTGTCAGTGGTTCACAAGCAATTAGTTGTAACTAGATTAACTGACAAATGTGGCACAAATTCTTCATACCATGTCAACAAAATACAGCCATTATGTAATCACTGTGTAATGATAGAAAGCTGGAACACAGTATGAACTGTAAGGATTGGCCCAAATTTTAGGGAAATAAAGACAGCTTAAGTGGATGGGCAAGGATATAGGAGATGAAGTACAAAGTGGAGACAATGTGGTGTCACCCACATTTCAGTATCAGAATCAGATATTCATCTCAAATGACATGAAATTTGTTTCTTTACAGCAACAGTACAATGCAAAGACAACATTGCAATAAATTACAAAAACTAATGCAAAAAAAGGAATATTAAGGCATTATTCATATACTATTTAGAAATCTAATGGCGGTGAAGAAGCTCTTCCTGAATCATTGAGAATCCTGTAGTTCCTACCTGACAGCAGTAATGAGAAGGGAGCATTTCCCAGATGAAGATGGATGCCACCTTAATGAGGCATCCCCTCCTGAAGATGTATGTCCTCAGCAGTGGAAGAGTTATGTCTGTGCTGAAGCTGGCTGAGTCTACAATCCTCTGCAGCCTCTTGTGGTCCTGTGCATCAGAGCCTCCATACCAGGCTGTGATGCAACCAGTCAGAATGCTCACCAACGTACATTTGTACTTCACCTTCCTTGGTCTCGATGATGTTGTGTGCAAGGATATTGTTGCAAAACTACTCCACCAGCCAATCTATCTCACACCTGTATACCTCTTCATTACCTCCTCCATTTGAGATTTTACCCACAACAGTGATGCCATTTGTGAATAATTAGTGTTTGAACTGTGCTAAGCCACACAGTCATGAGAGGGAAAAGAGTAGAGCAATGGGCCAAGTACACATCCTTGAGGTACACATGTGTTGATTGCCAGTTAGGAGCAGACGTTAGCCCTGATTATCAATACTGAAGGGATGATGGCATTTGAACACTGAGCTATAATAAACAGCAACCTGACATAGACTACATTAGATGGGGTGACAAATTTTGGATCATAAGGGATGGTCAAGAGTTAAAAAAGTATTTGAACTTAATTCCATGCTGTACTGTTCTCCAATATTGCAACCCAGGAATAAAACAGAGCAAGATTAAATTTGACTTGCACAAACTTCAGTCAGTGATCATGTGTGAGATGGAAGTACAGATTCATTAATATGAAGGTTGTACTGGAATCTGAGAATCATGGTTTTGTCCTTTCCAATCTTTAACTGGAGTAAAAAGCTGATAGAGGTCTAAGATTCAATACAGGATTGAAGCAAAAAAAAAATGATTTTACAAATGCAAAACAGAAGGGTTAACAGTGAATCAGAATCAGGTTTATTATCACCGCCTTGTGAAGTGAAATTTGTTGACTTAGTAGCAAGCAGTTCAATGCAATACATAAAAAAGAAAAAAAATCTTTTTCAGTATACTTTATACAGTATACATATATTGAATAGATTAAAATTGTGCAAAAAACAGAAATACTATATATTAAAAAAGAGAGGTAGTATCCAACCCTCTGCAGCTTCTTTCAGTCCTGTGCAGTAGCCCACCCCTCCACCTATACCAGAGAGTGATGCAGCCTGTCAGAATCCTCTCCGCAGTACATTTATAGAAGTTTTTGAGTGTATTTGTTGACATACCAAATCTCTTCAAACTCCTAATAAAGTACAGCTGCTGTCCTGCTTTCGTTATAACTGCCATCAATATGTTGGGACCAGGTTAGATCCTCAGAGATCTCAACACCCAGGAACTTGAAACTGCTCACTCTCTCCACTTCTGCTCCTTCTATGAGGATTGGTATGCGTTCCTTCATCTTACCCTTCCTGAAGTCCACAATTAACTCTTTTGTCTTACTGATGTTGAGTGCCAGGTTGTTGCTGCGACACTGCTCTACTACTTGGCGTATCTCATTCCTGCACGCCCTCTTGTCACCACCTGAGATTCTACCAACAATGGTTGGTAGAATCAGCAACTTCATAGATGGTATTTGAGCTATGCCTAGCTACACAGTCATGGGTATATAGAGTAGAGCAGTGGGCTAAGCACACACCCCTGAGGTGCACCAGTGTTGATCGTCAGCAAGGAGTCGATTGTGGTCTTCCTTTTAGGAAGTCAAGGATCCAACTGCAGATGGAGGAACACAGGCCCAGGTTCTGCAATTTCTCAATCAGGATTGTGGGAGTGATGGTACGAAATAGTGATGCTATAGTTGATGAACAGCATCCTGATGTCGGTGTCTGTGTGGTCCAAGTGGTCTAAAGCCATTGAGATTGCATCTGCCATTGACCTATTGTGGCGATAGGCAAATTGCAGTGGGTCCAGGTCCTTGCTGAGGCAGGGGTTCGGTCTAGTCATGACCAACCTCTCAAAGCATTTCATCACTGTCGATGTGAGTGCTACCGGGCAATAGTCATTAAGGCAGCTCACGTTATTCTTCTTAGGCACTGGTATAATTGTTGCCTTTTTGAAGCAAGTGGGAACTTCTGCCCGTATCAGTGAGAGGTTGAAAATGTCCTTGAATACCCTTGCCAGTTTGTTGGCACAGGTCTTCAGAGTCTTACCAGATACTCCATCGGGATCTACCGCCTTGCGAGGGTTCACTCTCTTTAAAGACAGCCTAACATTGGCTTCTGAGACAGAGATCACAGGGTCATCAGGTGCAACAGGAATCTCCACAGCTGTAGTTGTATTTTCCCTTTCAAAGCGTGCATAGAAGGCATTGAGTTCATCTGGTAGTGAAGCATCACTGCCATTCATGCTATTGGGTTTCACTTTGTTGGAAGCAATGTCTTGCAAGCCATGCCAAAGTTGTCGTGCATCCGATGTCGCCTCCCAAACTCGTTCAAAATTGTCTCTTCGCCCTTGAAATAGCCCCCCGCAGATTATAAATGGTTTTCTGGTACAGTCCTGGATCACCAGACTTGACTGTCATAGATCTAGCCTTCAGCAGATGACGTACCTCCTGGTTCATCCACAGCTTTTGGTTTGGGAATGTGCAGCAAGCTTTTGTTGGCACACACTCATCCACACAGGGGGTTTTAATGAAGTGGGTAACAACTGCAGCGTACTCATCCAGGTTTGAAGATGAATCCCTGAATACAGTCCAGTCCACTGATTCAAAGCAGTCCTGTAGGTGTTCTTGTGCTTCCCCTGTCCATACCTTCTTGGTTCTCACTACTGGTGCTGCAGTCTTCAGTCTCTGCATATACTCAGGTAGCAGAAGTACAGACAGGTGATCAGACTTCCAGAAGTGAGGGTGTGAAATAGCACTGTAGGCATTCTTGATGGTGGTGTAGCAAAGGTCCAGTGTGTTGTTTCCTCTGGTATTGCAAGTAATCTATTGATGGTAATTGCTTAGTGATGTTTTCAGACTGGCCATGTTAAAATCTCCCAAAACGATGGTGAAGGTGTTAGGATGCGCTGTTTCGTGCATGTTGATCCCATTGCTCAGATCATCTAAAGCCTGACTGACATTGGCCTGAGGTGGAATGCATACTACTACCAAAATGACCCTGGAGAACTCCTGTGTTCGGTAGAAAGGAGGGCATTCAACTGTCAGAATTGGGACAGCACTGATATATTTGTGCACCAAGAAGAGTTGATCATGAGGCATACTCCTCCACCTCTATTTTTAAGAGACTCTATAGATCTATCCTGATGGTGTTTTGCAAACCCGTCAATCTGAATTGCTGCATCCAGTATGGAAGGGGTTAACCAGGATTCCGTGAAACAAAGAACACACGTGGTCCTAATGTCCCTCTGATTCAGCACCCCAGCTCTGTGATCATCAATTTTATTCACCACAGATTGCACGTTTGCCAGCAAGATAGTCGGTATTGGGAGTTTAAAACCCCATTCCCTTAAACACACTTGTAACCCCGATCTGCTGCTATGCTTCTTCCATAGGCACTTCCGTCCACAGTTGATTCCATCAGTTTTCAGCAGCAATAGTTCACTTAAACGCATTGACATCTTTGTTGACTGTATTGACCTTGGAAGCAGTTGTACATTTTAGCTGTATCAGGCTAAAACGAGAATATTTAATCGTATCCTTTGAGAGTACTGCTGCTACTCAAGTCACTGGAAGTTCTAGCTATCTGGTAATATAGAGGTCTTAATCTTTTCTATCCATTAATAAAATCTCACTAATGCATGATTCCAGAAGAGTCAGGGCCAAGTATAAACTTATCGGGGACAATTCAAATAATAGGGGTGAAGTTAGGTAATTTAATTCAAATTTAAGCACTGCAAGAAATAATTTTCACTTTACAATGATGTCAAAGTTACATTACAGTTATGAGTCAATCCAGACTATTGGAAAGAAACAGTAGCAGGGGAGGGGGTAGAAGTCTCCCTGGAGTTGCATTAGACCTCACTGCATATAATGCTACTTCAGTATGACACTACATTGCATTAACAAGGAGCCCCAAGGAATTCTGTCGACCTCTTCACCAATTTTCAAATCTACCTGGAGTTAATTAAAATGTTTACAGAGTATGTAAGCTGCAACCTACGTGCTTTAATTATTTTTTTTTAAAAAGTCCTGACACTTTTATCTATGTGCATGGAGAGAACTTCCTTTGAGGTAAAAATTAAAGTTTGAATCTTGCCATAGCTGAACCACCATGTTATCAAGCACCTGTATCCTTTAGTAATTGGTTACTGGCAGAAAGCCGAGAGCAGAACTGAATAGTTTTTTTTTAAGCTCAGCATGTGCTGGGATCCTTCAAGCAGTCAGTAACAGAGGCACTGTTGACTTGTATTTGAATGTGCAAAGTGCAATTTTGAAGTCTGTGGGCATCACAAAATTTAATACAGTAAATAGGGAACAGGAAAGTAACAGACACCAAGAATACTTAACAACTGAATTGGTTTAACATGACATAGGGAATGATTTCAGTGTGTAGATAGATTGAAAAAGCTAACATTATTTTCAGAAGGGAATGCAGAACACAAAAGAATGACCTAACAGATATTCAAAATAGGATTTTCAAAAGGATAGAGATACTTGAAAGAATTTGGGGATCAAGGATTGCTAGCTTGAGGCCATAGATTTATAACTGATGCAGGGATTAGAAAGAAATTGGGAACATTTTTCTTTTAAAACAAGGAGTGCAGGCTGTCCAGCTCTGTAACTCACCATGTGAAAGATCATTGGATACAGGTTCAATAGAAAATTGCTAAAGATATTTAATTGAAAATTACTACTTTGGGGTAAATTGCTGAGGTATGGGGCTAACTGGACAGCTCTTTCCAAGTGTTAGAATAGGATTAATGAAGGGAGGGGCTTCCTTCTATGTTGTAAGAACTTGTGGTTATTTACCTCATGCCCTTAATTTGGAGATACTGAAGATATAAGAGAGAAACCGAGGAAATTCATTTTTAGAATAATGTTAATATCCTGTTTATGTTTATCCATAGGGTCAACCCAGTTTTACCCTGTCAGAGATATCCCCCTTTGCTAACCCTCGTTGCACCTTAAGCTTCTTCCGCCTCTTTCCCCGCTACAATGGATAAATTGTTTCATCCTCCTTTAACATAATGTACAAAAATTAATCATTAAATAAGTGATGAAAGAGTAAACCTGCAAATATACAAAGTGCATCCTGAGTGACTGTGCACTTTGTGCATATTACATTTCAATTAATGTCTTTGCAAGAGTTTGCCAGGATAAAATGATTAACTTGGAAAAAGAGGGAAAAAAATCAGTATTAATGAAACTAAGGAAACAAATTTTTGAAATCACTTTTTAGTTTTATGTATAAAGCTTCACAAAAACACTTTTTCTCCAAGTAGATATTATTATCTCAACTACATATTTTCAGTACAACCAACCTTTCTGAAAACAGCTTTCTAAAACAATTTCATAAAAATATTTTTGACACCTTTGAGAACATAGTGCATGTAAAAACATCAAGAATATTTGTAATTGATTATTTTCACAGCAGCCCTTGAAAGTTATAGACAATATAGTAAGAACAGAGGCAAACAGGGAGAATCTCCTCAATTATCAGCTAAATACTGTGCTAGATGAAAACATGTATCTTATGGTATAGTAGTATGTCATAACAAGTGGAAGGGAAAAAATTATCCAACATACATGGTCTCAACCATCATCAAGTGTATCTACTGAAAAGAATTTTTATATCAATCGCTTAAGGATAGGACTGAACCTGGCTGATATGCCCTGTACATCTGATCATCTTTTTACACATATGAATGGTAATTTTGATTAGGTTCTTGAATCTTTTTCACATCTGCTCTCAGAGATAGTGTCAACATCTTTGGAAAGAGGAGAGTAAGAAAACTGGCAAAGAACAGAGAAAAATGCTGATAGATGCTGAAGCATTTGACTATTAATATAGCTTAATATATTTGAAACTAATATTGAAATTAAAATAAAAACCTGAAATGCTTGTATTTCAGATGCTAAATCCATGTATCTCACAGAATTATGCCCATGCAAATCATGAAACATTTTTGCACAATTTCTACTTAAATTAATTTATACTATTAAAATATTCAATTGACTTTATAATAATCTGTTCTGTAGTTTCACTTATTTACATAAACAGAAAATATATTACATATTAGAATACCAAATTACTGTTTACTGCTTTACTATTTAGTAAAGTTATATATATGGCCAAGGCTGCATGCTATTTAGTAACACTATGAAAAACTCCCTAATTTAGTATTGGATAGTTACAAAGGGCACACAGCATTCAGGTTCATTGGGCTTGATATACAACTTTCTATTCATTGTTGAAAAGCAGCTTCCAGAAACAGCCACCAATTCTTCTATATTTCAAAATCTGTACTTTTTAAGGTTCCATTTTAATATGTGAAGCAATTTTTAACAACTCATTGGAAATTGTAATATATGGTTCACAGCAGATACTTCTCCTTGACTAAAGGCTCATTTCTCTTATTTGATAATTGCTGCAATTCTTTCCCTGAACCTAACCTAGAACCGATACATTTTAGCCAGCAATTAACCTACAAATTACTAATAAACAATTACTTTGATATTTAACACATTGATGTCCATGGAACTTGAGGTGCCTACTCTAGGTGGACCGGGTCTCAGATGCATACATGCGTATAGGTTTGCTGCTGCCCAGCTAACCATGATTTTTTGTGGATTCTGTATACTTCTGACATTTTGGACTATCTGCACTGGGTACCCCAAGTCTTTGGAAAAATACCATCAATGCAATATCTGCAAATTATTTGAAATTTAGTGGATAGATAAGCATAATAACACAATAACAAAACATAACATTCAATTATAATTTCCTTATAATTACTTATTATAAAGTCAATTATATTTACTTATAATTTATTACAGAAATGTAAAAGATAAAGTATTTATGTTTTGTAGAACAATACTGAAAGAATTAAACAGTAGTTAGCTAATTCAAGTATAATCCTTGAATATTGCCTTGATCAACAGTTGTACAAAATATAGGTTCTTTTCTTGGATTGGTGCAAAATACAAAGCTTTCACTACATGCTTATTGTTTCAGTTTCCCCAATTCTATTTAAAGTCATGGATCTTTATCATAATAGGTTATCATATAAGCGGCTTGATACTACCCCACAATTTCTCATACAAATTGCTGTCAATATTTTGGGGAAATGCTAAATATCAGTTCTTACCAAATTTAACTGTAACCATTTGCAAATACAGAATGGAACTTGAGCAGTATTCAAGCATGCAAACAATGCCACTGTTTCTCACTCACTGGTTACTTAAATATAAACAGTGTAAATTTGATAAATCAAAAAGTAATTGTAAGAAGCTAATGATAATTACACTAGCATCTCCAAGGGCGTGTATAATCATAACCTTCTTATTGACAATACTTGAAGTGCATTGTGGATGAAGCTTCTTGGCTCTTCTAACCTCACACCATGCCACAAGAGTTACATGCAACTGAAGAGGATGAGGAAAGGTCTACTGTAACTTATACTCATAAAAGGCCTATATGAAATAATTTATACAGTTTCAACTCAGTTTCTAGATGAATGGAAAACAGAAAATTGCATCAAACTTTATCTTTTTACTTCCAGTTATTCACTGAAAATGAAGAGCTTCACTAGTTTTGAAGGAAGTCCTGTTGCTTGTCTCCTGTTTGTTTTAAAGTGTTTAATTAGCTGTGACAACCTAGTGAGATGGCTTGATAAAATTTGAAAAGATTTACTTTTACAGAATAAGTTTTGCAACAGACTAACGTTATAAACAGATATAAAATTATTTAACTGTAAATAAATAATATGCAATATTGTAAAATAGTATTTATTAAATAGTATAGCTTGTTTGTAGCTAATGGAGATTTAATTTACACTTTACCCCTAAAAGACATCCAGTATTTGAAAATAGCTGCACTCAGGAAAATAATAGCCAGGACAAAATTTAAAAATAATATGCCAAAACATCTGCAACAATATACCAAAGTATGCTTCCCACCTAACATACATTAGGTTAGCCACTGTACCTTACTGTAATGGTTGAAAATGGTGTCAAAATGGTTGCTGTGATATGTCTCGTGTGGTAGTGTAGCATGTAGTGCTTGTCATCATCACTTTCAGCTTCCACCGCTGGCTAGCAGTCTTGCAAAAAGGAGAGCTGAATGTGCAAGTCTATCCCTGCCAGTACATAGCCTCTCCAACAGCAAGCCTCATTGCTGTTGGATGCTTGCGTGCCTCTTCACAGGCGACACACGGAATCTGAACTCCTTTCAGACTCATGTTGAATTACAGAGGACGGACAGTAGGTCTGGTCCCTACACATGTAGCACGCAGGCCCACAGGTGTGCGCAAACGCCTTGGTGCTCCTGAACCAGATCCCCAGTTTTGGGTACTAAGAAGCCTCACTGTCTTGTGAGCAGCCTTGGGAGAGACAAAGGCTATGGGAGTAAACCCAGACAGCAAATATGGAGTTGAGTCCCTAAGGAGCATGGACGTAAATGAACAACCTTCCAGCACCTCCTGCAGCCAAGCTGGTGCGAAATGTATTGCTTCATTAGTGTAGTCCAAAGGAAAACCTTTGAGGCGGAGAGAGAGAGATCTTGATGACTGGGCATCTCAGGACCTGTATACACTCTGTCCAGGCTTGTGATGATGATCATCATCATCACCCATCGTCCTTCGAGACAGATGGATGCCAACCACCACCACCACCAATGGTTGAAAATAATGGTCTTTTATTACTTTCTCAAGATTAATTTGAGATGGAAATAATCGATGGCCTTATCAGCAACATTTTATCACATTTGTCTGAATTATGTTGAATTATTATCCTTCACCATCCAAAAAGGTAGCAAGAATGTTACCTCATTCTATGCAGTGTCTCCTGATGTCTAATCAATTGCCATTTAGAAGCATCAAGAATATTATTTTTCGAAACAAAGCTTCATCAGCTGGCATTTAGCCTTAGAAATAAGCTTTTGGATGATTTTGTTTTGCATGCTCCACCATGAGAAAGTTGTTCCCATATATGCCCATAGGATTTGAATGTTTTAGACAAACTGATCAGCCAGAAGCAGTTTTAAAATAAGGAAATATTATTTTCTAATTATGTTTGATCTGGGCTTCGGAAGAATCAAGCAAAAATCCCATTCTCAAAAGTGGTTTCCGACTTGACTATGAAAGAAACTATTTAATATTATGCAGTAGTCCCATTTTTGGAATATAAACTATGGTTACATGATCATGTCTAGCTCACAGCAGCATATAAATGATAACAAAGCAGTACCATTGGGAGATCAAAAATTTCTACTTTTAGACTGCTTTCCTGTCCCATAATTTTGTAGTCTAGTCAATAAATGCAGAGGAAATTTCAGAAAAAAGATAGCACCTCACTTGCATGTCCTTATACTGTCTTCACTCTGATGCCTGCCTTTTCTGACTCCAGATTCCATCTGCAGCTATGCATGTCTTTTCTTCTCTTTTGCATTTTTCCTCTCCCAAATAACTTGGCCCTCTTCCTGCAGTTTGTCTGAAAGTACTTTAATTTTTTTTCTATAGGGAGAAGTGCTGTCGACGTTTTGGGCCGAGACCCTTCGTCAGGACTGATGAAGGGTTTCGGCTGGAAACGTCGACAGCACTTCTCCCTATAGATGCAGCCTGGCCTGCTGCGCTCCACCAGCATTTTGTGTGTGTTGCCTGAATTTCCGACATCTGCAGATTTCCTCGTGTTTAATTTTTTTTCTGCAGTTTATAAAACTGTTCAGAGTAGAACAAAATTTCTTTGCATACACAAACCCTAAAAAAATATATATTTAACTTCAAATCTATCTTTTTAACTTTCAAAGCTGTCTGAAGATGCTAACTGGTCAAATACTAAAATAATCAATCCATTCTGTGAAAGTGGATACCACTGCACACGATCAGTCAGGTTCTTTAATCTAAAATGGATTTAGTTAAACTGTGGCTGAAAATATCAAGCTCAAACATTTGGCCAAAACCATGAGCTCTTCAAATACACTATAACAACAGCAATAAAAGTATAAAATTCAATTTGCATTTTGTTTCAGTTTGTCTTCATTCTGAGTTTAGAAATTACTGTTGTTTAAAAAGAGGTAACTTTGAAAGGAAAATCCAAAAATATTTTGAGCAAATGCAGAGGTCCAATTAGAGCAACGAGTATCCAGATGCAGTACTTTAAATATAAATGCTGAAAAAATGCAGTAAGAGAAAGTGAAGGTGGACAGTAAAGTAGTAAATACCAACACAGGATTATTTTCAAAATGCAGATCTCTGCTCGTGTTCTGCATCTTTGCATATGAAAATCTGCTGTTGAATTAGGGTCAGGAACCAGGGGAAAACTAGATTAGGGAATAGAAATATCCAGTTTCTGTTTTAGACAAATGACAAAAAGTAGATGTGACCATGCACGGAAATAACAAAATATGGTATTTCCATCCCTCTGCCAATGTTGGCCATCCACAAGTAGTAACGTGTAATTACAGGAGATAAGCTTCTACAACAGAAAAATGGTAAAAATAAATTCAGGTATAGATTTTGACTTTTGGTTCTACAAAAGGAGGCAGGCAATTGAAACTGAAGGAATTGACTTTCAGCAGCACACTGTCACTATTTTTTAATGAATTAGGGCTGCTGACTGGGAACAAACTTATAGATAATTCATTAGTTCAGTTTAGGAAGCCTCCAAATGAGGTTAAAGAATATTTATTCTACTTCAGGGAAATTATGGGAATTATACCCACACAGGCAAACAGCACCTAGCTGATTCAAGGGCATCTCTTCTTAACAATATTGGAATCTGATTTCACAGATCTTTGCATTGACTGAAGGGTCCCAATTAATCCAGCCACCATTGATGAAGATGGGCTCAATCCTTGTCAAAGTGTCAATGTTATCAACATGTTTTTAGTACCAGCTGTTGAAATAGTGGATTTGCCTCAGCTTTAACCCAGTCACATTCTTAGCATCATGAGCTGATACATTCAAGCAAAAGAGAATTTCCTAAACCACTGCACTTGTCTATCTTCACTGGATGCTATTAATCTCTAGCTAGCTTTTTGGAGAATACTAGTCAAAAACCACTTTCTGCACCGACATGCTGGCAAAACTAGTGCCTAAAAATTCAATCCTGTTAGCAATTTCTTTCTCTGCATTAGTAACTGAAAATTATTATTTTCTCCTGAGTGAAACATGAAACTGTTTCTGGGTTGTTTCTCATTGTTCTGGGATTTCCTGGTGTGGCTCCCTCATGCACCTCAAAGCAATTCCAATGACAAAGGTACATGGGACAACATCATTCTCCAAGTAATCCTCATTTTAGGGTATTGTAGGATAACTCAGACATGCTGTCTCAGGAGCAGCCAACATTAAGCAACCAACTCTGATTACCAATGTTCACACCTTTGAGCCCAGTTTCCCATGCCTTAGCCACAGCACATGTTTAATTAAGCACATTGTGGATAGACATCCTTAATCCTACCTAGGAAGGGCATACAGGGTATAGACTTCTGATGCATTGACCAGAAATGAAGAATGCAGCAAATCATTGGCTTTCCACTACTGTGCCCATTTAACAGATGCTTATGTAAGCAACCATTTGTTGATTAGAAATGGCTATTGCAATTAGCATAATTTATGAATCACTGGTAGATGCTGATGAGAACATGCTGATCTCACTGTGCAGCACTTAGCTTATACTGATAGGTTACTGCAAGTGAGAGTAACAATGGTGAAGCATATATTTGAACTACCTTTAAAATTTCTGGCATAGTCTCTTGTAGTACTTTTTTTTGTACTTGATGCTTTGTTGCATCCCCTGTGACCATTTTCATAGCACATATTTTGTTTTAAATCCGTCCTGAGAGGTAGCTTATGCTATTATTTTGCAGAGGTTCATTGCCAATCCTGAGAACAATTTCATTTAAGGTATATAGGGAATGAAAACAAGAACAAACAAGTTGATGAATTACTAAACTATTGAACATCAAAAAGTTCCTTGAAAACTGTTGATTTTCTATAAAACTGAGGTCAGAGACCTGAAATGAAAACAATTTACTGAATGGAATAAAGTGTTGGACAGATTCAGGATATCCTTAAGTGCTTTACAATTAAGTATTTTTGAAGTACAGTCACTGTTATAATGAAGGAAGAACCACTGACAACACTGGCACAAGTTCACACAAACAGCAGCTTGGCAAAGTCTTCATTAATCTGTTTTAGTGTTACTTACTTTGGGAATAATATTGGTCAGGACACAGGAATAAATGTACTTTTAAAAACAGTGCCACATATTCCTTTCATCTTTACCTGAGAAAACAGTTAGGCCATTCGTTTAATATCTTATTTGAAAAATGGCACTTCCAAGTTGTGATGTTTATTCCAAAGCTGCTTGGAGTGTCAGTTTACAGACTTTTGCGAACAGATCTTTTGAATGACACTTAAATCCACGATCTACTGAGCAGGAGCCACAAGCAAGTACTTGATAAGTAATACATGTGAAAAATCAAAACTGTGTCCCTAACTTTCAATTTTGCATTTTCACATGTGTTCTGGCCTCAAGGTACAGTTCGCTTTTTACGAACATCACTTCCCGTACGCAAGCTGTGAGAGTTAATTTGGATTTCGTTTTGAAACACACAGTGGAAAGACATCTATCTTCATCCTCTCTTTATTTGCCCTTGAAATGGTAATATTTGAGTGTCATAAGTTATGTTAATATTGGTAAACATTTAGTAGATATACTTATCATTAAGGTATTGCTGCACTACGAGTTACTCTTGCACTACGCTGCACTACGAGTTACAACATAATTATGGAGAGTTATGTGTACTTATGTGTTAACCTTGGTTAACACTGATTGAGAGAATAATCCACAGTATTAGTATATTCAGGTGTGCAACAATTCTATATCGAATTTAACACATATTTTATTTAACTTTCTGCAGTTTCACAAGTAAGATCGCATTTCAGAATCCTGAAGGAGCTTCCATCTCAAGTGACTTTTGAGAAGGCGTTTGGCCCACTGCATAGCTTTGTATATCTGCACTGAGAGGGCAGCAGAACGTGCATGAACATTAAATCATCTGGGTTATCATTCCATAACTTCTGGGAGATGCAATCAGAATAATTTAACCTGGCAAAGTAAAACTTAAGAATAGATACCACAGGAAGATGGCCTTAATTAAGAATAATCATGATTAATTATATAAAATATTAGAGACAAAGATTATACAGAAACAAAATGCACCTAAATGTTAGATTTTGACAGTTAGGATTGACAAGAATTAGTTCTGATGGATTGAATGTCCATTTTCATTCATCCCTAGTGTATATTATGGGACTACAGTAAGTTTACATTTAATTAAAGCTGTCATAAGCCCACCATAAATTGATCTGTGAGAAACAAGCAGATGAACGGCAGATAAAGGAGTGTGCCAAATGGATAATGGGAAATTAGGTAGAGTGCAAATGTTAGAAAGTCAGTCTGGAAAAGTGAACACACAAAGTAATTTTCCCCATAAGCTTAAAATTTCCAATCACAAAAATATTGTGATTAATCAAATCCATTACATATGGAACAGCACTGCACACTACAAATGTAACACAAAAACTACATTTAGATTTCAATTGAAGTGCCTCATTTGCTTTTAGAAATAGAAACTAGAAAAACGACTAACAATTTGAAAGAATCTGGTTTCAGTTGTATATTAACCTCAGTGGAATCCTAGAAAGCACATTTCAGGAATGATTTACATGAAGTACACTCTAATTTTTTTCACATAGCTTCAGAAAAAAGATACCTTGCCATTGGAAAAAATCATAATAGAGCAATTTTGTGATCATTTCTAGGTGTCTTAACATGCATTAACAAATTTCACTCCTGACTTCATTTACATTAACAACTTTCTTGCAGAATGAAATTCCTCCAAATTATATAAACCATAATACAATGCCAAAAATTTAAATCCAGTGAGATGTTCAATTGGTTTTCTGTAAAATTCTTTTTATTCATTCACCAAATATCATGCTTTACTAACCCCATTTCACTTGAAGCAGCACTTAGAAAGCCAACAAATTGCATTCTTGACTTCACCAGGATCTGTGAGTTGTTTTCAATTTTAAATACAGCTTATAACTGTACCTTTGCTTGTGACGGTCGTTCTCAGCTTCTGAGGCTCATGGTCATTACAGACTGCTGCTGATTTCTGCCACATTACATTTTAATGCTCACTATTGCAAAAGGAGCTCATTCAAACACCACATTCAGGAATAGAAGACTTCATCATTTCCTCCCATTCAGAAGGACAGATAGAACCAGGCATTCAATGATTACATTCATGTGTAGCAGATTTCTCACAGAAAACTCCATGACAACTTCTGATCAGCAACACCTAGCTAAAACACTGTAAAGTGTCTGTGGTCACAACACACAAAAGAATATACTTTTGCTGGCACTGTTCTTTATCAATCTATTCAGGCACTACTAATCTGCCAGGAACAAGCTCCCAACACTCCATTCACCTGTTACCAAATGCCCTCATTATTGACATTATTACAGCATTCACTCTATAATTGAAAGAATTCATATGAAATTCTCACATGCCCATCCATTAGTTGGCTGCAGCGATCACAGCTGTGAGGTTAATATAGGTAGCTGTGAGAACTTTTAATAGATCATTACTGTACGCCACATTGAAACAACACAGTCCAGCATTACACAGAGAAACCTGAGAATGCTGTTTTATTTTAATCTTGCAACTAAAGACCATGCTCCTTATAGGATTTTGTCAAACAGAATCAGGGCCAGTTAAAAATACTATTCTAAATCTATTAGAAGACACTACGACTTAGGCCAAGGCTATTCCATTTGCAGTTTGTCCAAGTGCCATCCTTTAAAATCTTAGTTAAGTTCTGATCCCAGAAAAAAATAGCTTGATCAAGTAACGATATATAATTCTATATGTATTGATACCTAAATGCATTTGTCTTTAAGTGCTTTAATTTTTCTATGTTTTGAGCTCTGCATTCATGTGGTTTCTGGTCTACAATCATTAATGCGTAAGTATTAATATTCAGACAACATTGATGATTATATTAAATGGCACATTATTCACAATACTTTTCTATGGTACCAGAATTTTCCCACCTTTTCAGAATTGCAACTTAACTGAAAAATTGAATTATAATACAATTGCACTGGAGCTGGAAGCTAAAATTAAATTACATCGACCCAGAGGAGGTGCAAAGAGAACTGAAGTTAAAAAAGCTAATTGCTTTATCAAAAATAAATCACCATAAGTGTATATGATGCATCACTAGGAATGCTCAATCTGTAGTGACCAGCTACAAGCTGTGCAACATAATTCAACAGCTCCTCCTCCACCTCTAGATGGAGCTTTATAAATTTCACTTCACTACTGCTCAACCACCATTAAGTAGATTCTCGGAATTCACAATCCAGTCTTAATAGATCTTTTAGTCTGGGTGCCTTCACAGACTATACACATTTATAATAGAATGATAAAATTCATATGACGATTTCAATGTTATTATTAATTGACACATATTTTCTTAACAACCTCAACCAGTTCCAAATGTGACCTCATATGTGAGTCAAGAGCTTGAAAACACAAATATATTGATTTTAAGCATACACCTAGTTGCATAATATTCTCATTTCCATAACTTCTGTTCCATGATTATGCTCATTTTCTTTCCAGTTAGTGCTACAACTGCTGCAGAAACAAGTCAGAACCTGATCTCAATGCTGTGATAGACTAATAAACTCAAATTATCATTGATCATTGTAGCAGAACTGTTCTAAATAACAATGACCACTATAAAATGAACATGTCATACAATTTTATGGAATAAATTTATAAAAGCACAAAGCCGTTATATAACTCTGGTCACTGCTACAATAAAGCAGAAAAAGTCATTAAAAATGTCCTTTACAAACACATTATGTCATTTAACCATAACTGATAAGTCTTTAGTTACTCAACTTCAATCAGCATTAAATTAAAACTGTTGTGAACATGAGAGAAACAGCTGTGAAAATTATCTTTCACATTTCATTATATTCAACACTTGGCGCTTCACCCCATCGTGCAGTAATATACCTGAAAACTGAAATTACATAAAATTTCTTCAGAGGAGGCAAGCAGAGAAGTGGTGAATTTAAAAAATGTTGAGGTGAGCCAATTAAAATATTGATAGTCTTGATCACAATCAATGACAGTGAAAACAGTTCAATTACAAAAGTACAGCCTATACACAAAGTAGCCATGTTTGTTCTGTGATCTGGGCAGTACGATTCATTCATCCCCCATAAAATACATGAATGGAAGAAAAGAGAAGTCATGAATAAAAGATCAGAGGAACAAATGTAGGGCATACTGTATGAATGAAAGAAGACTAAAAAAATTAAGTATTTAGTAGGAATCAGTAAATTCACAAAATTATTTTAAAATCTAATAGTATAAGTCCTTTGCTGAAATACCTAAAAAAAAACAACTGTCTATGAATACAAATGGACAACTCATTTTTAAATCTATGAAATGCTCACCAATTAGCTAGTCAATCAGAAAATCATGTTGAAAAGCCATAAATTGTTGCCTTGTACAACCTCTACAGTTATAAAGGTATTCTAACACACACATTGACAAACACTTTAATTGTTCAACTCTATCGAGCTTCAATAATTTGCCTGAAATTAGCATATTACATAAGGTTATTCCACAGCAATTTTTCTACTCATCTTCTATCAATGTAAGTTTGAACAATCTGTTCGAGGTTTTGCTCCTCTCTCAAAATGGGATTGCAATACCTTTAGATTTTGCTGGTCGATATGTTCTCAATAAGTTGCCAATTATGGCAAAGATTTTTTTTAAAGTACGTGCAATGTGCTCTTTAAAAAATCCTGAAATAAATAGCACAATCTATAAAAATAGCACAAGTTGCAAGCTACTAAAAGTGAAATTATTCAGGATATATCAATCTATTTTGTGCACTTTTAACAAACTTAGTAAGGAGTCTTTACTGTTTTTTGGTGGGTCAGGAGAGGGTTGGTTGAAAGAGACGTGGAGTTGGCTTAAATATTTTTGCTCAAGGACAAGCATCCTGAAATAAATCCCTATGACTTGGCAAGGTCTGCAGAACTGTGGTTGCCATGACAAGCCAATTAGTATGCCATGCACAAAACAGCTGAATTACTGCATCTCTAAGGCTTCCTGTTTAGATTAGAGCAGGTTATCTGCTTGGGTGTGGAATAAATGAGCTTACCAAAGAAAAGCAATATAACTAAAATCATATAGTGACAAACAGAGGGTACTGAGACTCAGTAATAATAAAATACAACTGAGTGGGGAAAACATAAAAACAATAGCCGTTAAAAACAGAAACACATTGCTCATGGGAAACCAGATTATTTGCACCCAAATAAATTTTGGTTATTATGGTTAAAACTTAAAATAATCTTTAATTGCCTTTGAAGAAGTTATAAGCTCATTCCTTAAACTTCAAAACTATTTTGCATCATTTTTGGCCACAAGACTGACAACGTCAAAGTTGGCAATTTTATTGAAAGTTACTAAAAAAATTAAAATTTTTAAAAAGCATCTAATATTTTGTCTAATCCAATAAGCTATGGTTTAAATATTTTGCTTAATTGTATTTTACTTTATTAACCATAAAAATCTTTTGTCTAAAATATTATGATTTTTTAAAATTCTAATTGTTTTACATTTTATTTTGTACATAGCTTGCCTTTTTGCAAGGTTCCACTTATTTCCTTCAACCTCTGACAACTGAATGATTATACATTGTTTCATTTTAACTATGAAAGAATTTGGAAGGAATCTGGTTTTATTTTAGGCATCTTTAAAATCCCAGGGCCACTGGTATTAAAACTACAGCTAGTCTCAACTGATGGTTAAACGTCCTTTGAATTTAAAACAAAAAATGGTTATCAAATTAAATACGGAATGGAATATTATGAATATGGAATAGTAACAGATTATTGGTTTCATGCAGTGTTTAAGTACTAAGAAAGGGAAATTAACTTCTGTAGTACTACACTGTTAACAGGAAATGTTACTCCCTAAAGCATAAAGTCAGGACTGCACTGAAAACTCCACGATGCACAGCAGTAATTCCAACAAAGCCTTCAAATCAGGCATCTTTAACTTTAGTAAAATATTGAGAAAAGGGGAAACACTACAGATTGTCAGTGTGTTGACATAATTTTAAATATGATTATCAGCATAGCAGTCCTAAATATTTATGCTCCTTCATGCTACAGTGTTTTATCTTGAATTATTACACAAGGGTCTCAACAGTATATTTTAAGCCAAAAAAACACAACCATCCATTTAACATGCTAAACATAACTGCAGTGAATTTAAATGAGAGAAGCTGGATTAACAAACTGTTTTAAACTGCTAAAGCTGTGCTGGCAGCATTAAGCTGCTTAAGTTTCCACTGCTAAAAATATCACAATATTCTTAGCTTTGGCATACCTCAGAAAGCAGTATGATATCACATAGCTATCTAGTGCTGACAAATAACCAGCCCGAGCTGAATAAACAGGTCCCTGAAATAACCACTTGCAAACAAATTAAGGTTAGCACCATTTAACAATTGTACTAATGACAAATTCCTGAAAAATTATGGTCATACTGAAAAATTAATTTCTTGTGATAGCCTTTAAAAGTAAATCTATCAATACTTGCAATGAAGTTACTACAACTTAAGTTATAACTTACTTCAAAAACAGCATTTCATTACCACATTTCTGATTGATTTGTCATTTCTAATTATTATGTCATTCACGATATAACATATATGGTAAAAAAAGAAAGCACCACCGTTAGCGCTGTCTGATTTAATGTTATTATTTGAAATATTTTGCAGATACTGAAGTAACTACCAATAAGATAAATCATCGTGCTTACCTGAGGTTGGCATTGTGTGTATCCGATTTTGTGGCAACAGTTCGAGGGGCTGCTCTCGTCCAGATACACCATCTGAGGAAAAACACGATTCAGTTTCATATATAGTCTGTAACATCTTTTTCAGGCGAGGCACTGTGGGCTTCAGTAACATGGCAAAATCATCAAACACAATAGTTTTGAGATCTTCTTTACAATTATTAAAACTTCTAAGCTGGTGAGTATAGTTTTATCCACTAAATGTTGCTGCTGGAAGCAGGACATAAAAAACCCCAGATTCTTTTTAACATAGTCAAGCCTGGTGAAATGCACAGTGGAACAAACATCCTAATTAACATTGAGATTTTCAGCCGTTATAGCAAATGGTCATCTTCCTTTGAGCAAGGGATGCATGCAACCATCATGGCTAGATGGGGAAAGCCTTTTACCAAAAAAGAACCTTAAGTGTACTGACAGATGCTATTCAGTTTGAAAATATTAATCCTCTCACTGTCAATGATTGCATGCAACCATACAAGCTACCTAAAGTAATGAAAGCTGGCACATTTACATACAAGTTAACAATAATACAGCCTGAAGCAGACTGAAATAGAATGATAGGAGGGGTCAGCTATAAATAGGTCATGCATGCTCAGGGAACAAGGAACATGCATACAAACACAGGCAACCAATCAGCTATGATAGTGTTTCCAAACTTGTGCACACTTTTAACATGAACATTATTATCAAGAGTAACTTAATTTTTCTGTGCATTGCTTAAATACAGTAACATTAATTTACAAAAAGCATTAAAATAACATTAAAATACAAAAAGCTATACAGAAGCTACAACATAACAGAAGAAACTCTAATGTAATTTAAAATGTGCTTAAATGTTCATTTGATTACTTATGTGTTAAAAAAACAAAATCAGTCAGGTCCAAACATCTGTATATAAATAATAGTTCTTCTGGATCCCACAATTACATTAAAGCTTTCTGAAGAGACTAGTATATATGTCGACCCTAACAGCAACTATTTCCTTTGGAGCTGTAGAGGGGTGAAGAGGGGCAAGAAAAATGTCTTCATACTTGAAGTGTTAAACTTCAACAGTGTGGCAATTTAAAACAAATTGGAAGACTACAGGGCTTTGATAAAAGTAAACAACTGCTGAACCCACGAGAGGATTATATTGTTTTTCCAGAAGTCCTGAATTAACACATTTAACCATTAACCTATAATGGGGTTAGTGCACCTTCTAAACATGCTGCTGAGAATTCCAAATTCCAATACTTGTATTTATCCATTTGATTTTGTTAACTTTATCTGTTTAAAATTCAAGAACAGTTCATAAATCCCAAGCAAAACTTGTATTTACTCTATGTTTTTTGACGAATACAATGAAAAAAGGTAAATACGGAAGATGAAATGTATGCACATTATTGCTCTTCCAACTAAATCATATTTGCAATACTCTTTCATATTTTGCAATATTTGCAATATTTCTGTCATTGACCATACAACTAGCAATCTGACTGCATATATATAGACTATTTAAAATTAACAAAGTATACAACCAAACACTGATTGCAAATCTGAGGCACATTCACCAAAGGGCAGCTTTGTAATGCATGATACCTGTCCTCAATTTGTTTTGAAGAGTGCATCCTTAACTAGTTAGTGCATAGCTTGGGTATTAATATTATACCTATAGATCTGTCTAAAGCACACTTAAGTGCAAAAGAATGTATCATGCATTGATAGTAAGATCACTGGAAGAACACAATACTCCAGCCTCTCAAACTGTAGCTGCTTATCTACATTGTCAGCTGCTTCTATCTCTAAATATTATAGCAAGTTGACATCAGACAAAAAATGTTTCTGTAGTCATTTGAGTTTTGCATTCTTCATGTTATAAGCACATTCTCTCTGATGCAAAATACATACCAACAGCAACATAGGCACGCTGTTGTGAAAGTGCACTTGACTACATACAATGCAGAAGTACGAAGTGCCTCCTCCACAAGTATCTATCTTACATAACAGTGATTCCACTAATTAGAGTGGGTAGTTTCAGGTTGAACTATAAAAAGCTCAAGAATATTTTCAAGTGGAAAAATACTGCAAAAGTATTGTTGAAGAACTTGTATAAACAGTGTAATAAGTGCCTTCTGGCAACACGTGGATGACATGGATCCAATTATTTTCGTCAGTCTTACACCCACGCTAAACTACAAATAGCCACAGTAAATGCCTCTTCTGCAGGCGAAATTGTATATAGCTTTATTCCCTGTTATTAACACCTTCTTGCACAGTCCTGTTGTGTTTACTAAAAAGCTCTGAGAATTAAAGCATCACTGCTGTGATGTTTAAGTCCCCTGTCCATTAAAAATTAAAATGTTTTCCAAAGAACATTGGGGCTTTTATTTAACTGCACTGTAGTCGTCTCTAAATCAAAACAAAAATCTTGCACATATCCCAAAATTGAAATAAATATTGATACACAAACAATAACTCCAGGACCATTTTGCACCCTCTCAAGGTTGAAACAGTGTTGATGATAACTCATAAATTGACAATATCATTTGTTTAATCAACCAAAAGTACATAATAGTCTGCAATAAAATATAAATTATGAAGTATTCAAAATCCAATACACAAAATAAAAAATGTCTAACTCACATCTTATGAAAAGAACTGAACAATCATTTGAAATGCTCCACTGAAAACTGTGGGGATTAATATAACATCAAATTATGTTGTGTGTTGTGAAAATGAGTGAATAGTTGTACCGATTTTTATTCTGCATTGTATGATACTGTTCTTCAGTGATAAATATACAGTTTTGAAAACCTGAAATGAAGTACTAGGAAAAAATCTTATTTATTTTAAATCAGAAGGAATATATAATGATAGCTAGGATTCTCTATCTAAAATGACAGCATCATATTCCCGAATTTTCCCAAGTTTTGACTCCATTGTGCTTATATTTACAAGCCAGGTCTTTAACAGCAATACATTCCGTAATATTATTCACTCCACCTCACTCACTGCCAAATTGTGATGCTGTTTCTGGTTACAAATCCATCCCAATGAAGAAAATATCATAAGTTTATTTGGCCCTTGTAACCAATGAGATGACAATTGAGGCACGCCCAAGTATTTCTCAGAGTATCTCATTACATTAAGAACCCTGTGATCATGATTTGTGCATAAACTATGAGGGCCACATTAAGCTTTACTGTCTTTAACTTCCTTTTTCCAAAAACTATATACTAAATGAGGATTATGTAAGAAAGTCGATTTTTCTTGACCATCAATCAACTTAAAGCTAAGATAAAATGGGCAGAAGTTTAGCAGATATATAGAGATCTTGAAGCTTTTTTTTAAACCACTGATAACTGTTCAACTATTAAAATGACTTTAACACTCACCATCTATGTTGCCACTGCTTCTTCATCATCCTCTTAAGCTAATTGTAAATGTCAAATTTCTTCCCCAATTCTCAAACTCTAACTTTAACCTACCTAAGAGACCTAAGATAACCATCCAAAGACTTTCCTAACATGCATGCCAATGTTGTAAATCTTCATAAAAATATTGCTTATTTTCATTACTTGATTGCTATGATATTCATAGTGCCATGTAATGGTGAAAAAGATAGAAAATTCCAGAAATGGTGCAGACCCAAAACATTGATAGTTTCTCTTTCCACAGATGTTGCCTAACCTGCTGTTTTTCTAACATTGTTTGCTTTTGTTGCAGATTTCAAAGTTCAAAGTAAATTTTATTATCAGAGTGCATACATGTCACCACATACAACCCTGAGATTATTTTTCCTGATATACTCAGCAAATCTATAGAACAGTAACTGTACACAAGATCAATGAAGGAGCAAGAGCATGGAAGACAACAAGCTGTGCAAATAGAAATATAAATAAATATTAATAAATAACAAGAGCACGAAATAACAAGATGAAGAGTTCTTAAAATGAAATCATTGATTGTGGGAACACCAGAAATAGAATGTTTAGTTATCCTCTTTTGTTCAAGAGCATGATGGTTAAGGAGTAGTAACTGTTCCTGAACCTGGTGGTCTGAGATTTCCAGCGTTAACAGTTAAAAAAAAATATTCTTCATATTAGTAAAAGCTTTCACACAAGTGCAGGCACAAAAAGAAGTAAGATTAGAACAATGTGTGTAAATGCTGATGAGGCACCTCATTACATTTTGGAGCTCAACACTGCATCTGAGGTCTTTTCTTAACTTCACTTAATGGAACATATCTGTACAGCAGGGAGGACCTCCTTCCAGTATAATTTGAAGTGAATATCAACTACACTGCAGTTAAGGTGCTAATTATTTCTACTGGATGTTGCTAAATTCTACAAATACTTGACCTGTTTGGAATTCTATTACTGTAAGTTGCTGAAATGAAAAAGCACTGCATCTTTATTCTCTTCAATCACTTTTTAGTGGGCTAGAGATATTGCAAGCAGTTGCATATTTGGAGGTGAGTGAGCGCAAGATTTTTAAAGTGAGTAGGGCCTTTTGGAACTTTTCTCCAATGGCAAAGTGCCTGTAAAAAATGAGGTTTAAGCGGGGTTGACACTGTGCGGGTGGGCCAGCGATAGAGCAGAGAGCACGAGGTTTTGGTTCAAAAAGTTTTGGTGAGAAGAGGCAGCAGCTTAAGGTAAATTTCTTTATCTGTTTACTAGTGCATAGCTGGTGCAGTGAGAATGCATATAGGGTCAGTGGGGTGTTCTTCACGTCAGGTGTGAGAGGCTGTGGGAGACCTCCAGTCTCCCTGGTATCTACACCTCTGTGAAATGCATCCAATTACAGGTCCTTATGGGTCGTCTTAGTGACTGGAGCTACAGCTGGATGACCTGCAGCTCATATGAGAGAAAGAGGAGGTTACAGATAAGAGCTACAGGGAGTCAGTCACACCTTAGGAGCAGGAGGCAAGTAGAATGGGGGTAGAAATTGTTCTGTGTCCAGAAAGGATCTCTGACACAATATGTAGACAAGCCAACTAGAGGAGAAGTCACACTGGATCTGGTGATAGGCAATGAACTAGGTAAGGTGTCAGATCTCTCAGTGAGTGAGCATTTAGGAGACAGTGATCACAACATCCCAACTTTTACCTTAGTCTTGGAGAAGGAAAGGAGCAGATGATATGGAAAAGTATTTAATTGGGGGAGGAGGAATTATGATGCTATTAGGCAGGAACTTGCGAGCAGAAATTGGGAATGTATGTACTCAGGAAAATGCACAACAGAAGTCTGGAGGTTGTTTAGGGAGCACTTGCTTGGTGTTTTGGATAAATATGTCATATTAATCCAGGGAAAGGATGGTACGGTGAAGAAACCACAGTTGACAAGAGAGGTGGAACCTTTAGTCAAGAAGAAGAACAAAGCTTACTTAAGGTTTAGAAAACAAGAATCATACAGGGCTCTAGAAAGTAGCCAAGGAAAAACTGAAGAATGGACTGAGAGCTAGAAGGGTGCACGAGAAGTCCTTGGCAAGGAGATTTAAGGAAAACCCCAAGATGTTCTACATGCATGCTAACAAGGGGATAACTAGACTGAGGGTAGGACCAATCAGGGATAGAAGAGGAAAAGTGCCTGGAGTTGGAGGAGGCAAATATGAGAATTTGAAGAAGCATACTCTGATTAGGGATAGTCAAAAATGCCTTTGTGAGGGGCAGGTATTGCCTCACAAGCCAGATTAAATTCTTTGAGGACATAACAAAACACATTTGTGAAGGTCGAGCAGTGGATGTGACGTCCATGGGTTTTACTACGGCATTTGATAAGGTTCCCCATTGTATGTTCATTCAGAACATCAGGAGGCATGGGCTCCAGGGAAGTTTGGCTGTGCTAATTCAGAATTGGCTTGCCCATAGAAGGCAGATGGAGCGAATTCTGCCTGGAGACTGATGACCAATAGTGTCTTACATAAGGAAGTGGAGGGGTAGGATAGTAAGTTTGCAGATAACACAAGGTTGGTGGAGTTGTGGATAGTGTAAAAGATTGTTGTAAGTTACAACAGGACATTGACAGGATGCAGACCTGGGCTGAGCAGTGGCAGGTAGAGTACAACTCAGAGAAGTGTGAAATAATTCACTTTGGAAGGTCGCATTTGATAGCAGAATAGAGTTAATGGCAGAATTCTTAGGGTTTAAGAATGGAAGGATCTTGGGGTCCATGTTCATAGATCCCACAAAGTTGCCACACAAATTGATTAGGTCGTTAAAGGGTATTATGTTGGTCTTCATTAGTAGGGAGATTGAGTTCAAGAGTCATGAGGTAATGTTGTAGTTCTATAAAACCCCGGTTATACAACACTTAGAATATTCATGTTCAGTTCAGTCACCTCATTTATAGGAAGGATATGGAAACTTTAGAAGAGAGTTCAGAGGAGATAATTTACCTGGTTGCTGCCTGAATTAGAAAACATGTCTCATGAGGATAGGTTGGACAAGCTAGGGCTTTTCTCTTTGAAGTGGAGGGGGATAAGTAGTGACTAGCTTAGCATTTCCAGCTTTTCTGCTTCTATTTTAAACCCCGAATTTTACTATTCATACTGCCTTAACCATATATAGTGTTAGCATCATTTTTATGTAAAAGAATGTCACCCATCTTCTAGATTCACCGCAAACCATCAAGGTTTGATCTTAATTTGCTGATCAATTAAGCAAATTTACAACAGACAGATCAAGTGTTAAGGTGTGTTGAGAATTAAAATAATTCTTTATAACAATAATTCTTTCATGACATATTAATTTCAGTTTGAACTATTTAAATTGCAGCAGAATATTTCCCAGTAATACCTTTGATTTCTTCTCAGTTCTCATTGCCAAACACAATTCCTGTGAAATCAATTTACAAGAGTTCCACAAAGCTGATTAATTTCTGCAGTTGTGCACTACTGCACACTGCATCCCCAATGGAGGTATAGTGAAAAAGTAGCTAATTCCAGTTGCTGTATAAACAGCTATGTTGCAATGAAGTAACTTCTCAAAGATAAACACAGATGAAACATCAGAAGTTTATCAACTACACAATTATCTCTATTCTTGCAACAAAGTTTGAAAAAATCTGCTGACTAAAATATTTACAAGAGCACATTCTTTCAACTGAGTGCAAATATATCACTTTTAAACTAACCCCTAGGGTCAAAAAATCCAACTTTAAAATATATATAGTAACATGATTATATTTTCCAATAAAAGCAGCAACTTGCATACAGCACTTACATTACACAAATATATTCTGAAGAGATAAACTTCAAGTCATAGGATTGCAAGTTTGATGGATAAACAATTTCTGCAGAAGGACTTTACAGCCAGAAATGGAAGATTTAGGAAAGGAATCCTAGTTAGTGCAATCACATATCTCAAAGTGAAAAACTCTAGAGTGATTAGAAATGAACATTTTTTTCCACACAAGGCTTATTGACATGTTGGCATATACTGTAATCTTGACAAGTATTAAATTTATATGATAATTTAGAATTATATCTCTTCTAGCATGGACTTATGCAAGTATGGCAAACATTTTAATATCTAGGAACATGAAACTACCTTGCAAACAATTTGACATCACAATGATAATCCCTAAATGCTAATATTGTGCACTACCTCAGGCCCTGCCAAAAAAATGAGTGAACATATTATCTCAATGCTAAGTTTCAAATGCAAAAAAAATGAGATAAAGATTTTCCAGTCACAAATTCAAAATATTCTTACAATGAATTTCATTGAAAGAAATCTCACTATTAGCAATACGCACTCATGATGATCTTTATGTTTCTTCAGTGATATTCACCAAATGGATACACATGAGTAAGACCTTGTGGAGTATCCCAGCTCAACACAAGCCAGGATACATATATGGAAATGAAAATAAAAATAAAAAATTCTGGAAAGCAAAACCAGCAGCATCTGTGGGAAAAGGGGAAGTTTCAAGTCAAGGGCCTCAATGCAAGCTGGGATAAATTAAATAAATTTCAAGATTACTTCATAAAAACATCAGAAATGATAGAGGGAGCAGGCTTTCTAGCTCTTTAAGATTGCTCTACTATTCAGAGAACAGTAGAAAATATACTTAGAGAAGGACTTGTGCTACAGCCTATAAAACAAGAGATTGAGATATAGGAAGACAGAATAATCCAATAACTCATTTTGGCCAGCACTGACAATGCTTGGGTGAATGGATTCTTTCTGTGCCATATGATTTTACAATTACTGTCCAATTTTAGAATTACTAAAACTTACATGAGAGCAATATGGAAAACAATAAATGATAATATATTAGTTTAAAATTTAACATGACTTATCACTGACTTAAGGCTGAATAGAATGAAAACTACACATTACTATACACAGAAATACACAGCCTGCAAGGGATCAGAATAAAATCTGATTCCTGTCAATGATTAATCTCCATACTCTGCCAGAAATAATGCTAGGAATGCAAACAAAGCATCTCTTTCAAATGCAATTAGTGTGCAGGATGTTAATCTACAACAAAGAAATTCACAATATCATTCACGCAAAATGTGCACTCTCAAAAACATGAGTGTTAAAAAAGTCTAGATACTGGAAATCCAAATTTAAAGAAGGTAATTCTTGAAACTCTCAGTACAGACAGCACAAAAGATCACCCTTCCCAATTTCCACCAGTTTTAATAAGATTCCAGCACCAGACACATATAACCCTGCTCTTTCAGCATTTCAAAGGGCTCTCTCCCTGATTCGGACATCCATTACGACCAACCACTTCCTAGCTTACGACACCTTCCCATGCAATTAAAGGATTTGCAAATACTTTGATATCTTCCCTACCCAGATTCATGTACCCAACGATCTTTTCAGGCAAAGCAGCAATTTGTTTGCAATTCTTCTAATCTAGTTTACCGTATTTGGGGTTCACAATGTGATTTCCTCTACACAGGAGAAACCGGAGAGTGGGTGAATGCTTGGCCTCTATTCAGCCAGTAGATATGGCCCTCAGCTTTTGACTGCCCGTCACTTTACTTTTCAATGCACTCCCACAATGACTTGCATTGGACTGCATTCTCTTTTTCTTCACAAATGCTGCTTGACCAGCTGAGTTCTTCCAGCAATTTATTTCTTGCTCTAGATTCCAGCATCTGCTCTTTTTTTCCCCTCAAGATGGCACCAAGCTGCGTTCTCCATCAAGATCGTGACTCAAGAGTTAGTTTTTTTTTAGTTCATAGGGATAGTTTTGGGACAGAAGGGGAAGTTAGAGGCCAGATTAGGGATTAGGGACAGGGCTAATAAGGAGTTACAGGTCAGACCGCTGCTCCGAGTTCAAAGTCCAGGGACATGGACAGGTGACGAAGGACATCTGTTGTCCAGACTTCTGCTCCATGCTTGAAGGCCAGCGATGTGGACAGATGAGGAAGGACATTCATGGATGTCCAGCTGTCCCAATCAGTGTGCTCCAGGATCGGGTGTCTATGTCAGGAGGCATTAGGGCCAGTCAGTTAGTGTGCCCACAGTTTGAGACTGGAATTCGGGTTCCTGTCATCGCCTGGTACAGGGGGCGATACTGAAGATCGGAACTCAAAGGTCAATCAAAGTGTGAAAGTCGAAGCCAAATGGCCAAAGCCTAGAGACCTGTCCTGGAGCTGGAGGAGTGTGTGCTTGCGCATGAGAGGGAGGAAAGGGGCTTTTTTTTGCTTTTGGTTTGTTGCTTATTGTGTTCTGCTTTGTTGTGTTAAGCTGAGCTTTGTGGGTGCCAGAATGTAAGGTGACAATTGTGGACGGCCTCTAGCACATCCTTAAGTTGTATTGGTTGTTAATGCAAGAAGACATTTCATTCTGTTTTGATGTGCATATGATAAATAAATCTATATCTGAATCTCGTGTCTCCGTATTGACTTCATATCGTACTCGTATCTTCTGGTTCCACACATAGATTATTACCCGTTCCCCAGTTACCCAACATTTGGTGTCACCCAGAGACATCTTCTTTGTCCAATTTATCTCTCCCCCACATCTGGTGTAATTTAAAAACTTCTCCCCTTGCTAGTTTGTACAAAGAATCTCAAATCTGAAGCATTACCTCTTACTTCTCTGTCCACAGCTGCTGACTGACCTGCTCACTGTTTTCAGCATTTTATACTTGTATCTCAAAAAACTCATGGAAAGGAATTTTAGCTAGGATTGCAGTAGAAGGAAGAGAACAAATTCAGGAAACACAAGCACTCAAATAATATTATTTGCTTCAAGTAAACTAATTAAAACACATTACCAAATAAACCTCATTCTCCATGATCAACTTGCCACTGACCTGCTAATCCAAAACATCAAACACAGTTTACAGTATTGTGCAAAATGGTTGAATGAACTGATCTGACCCAGTCTACTTGTTTGCTTTAAAATGTTGTGTTGAATTTATCAAGATGTTAACTAAATCAACAAAAAATATCTTTGAAGAAAATTTACTGACAAAAGGTTTGTTGGCAGAAGGTTTATGCATCACTGAAAGAAATGTAAATTTCATTTATTTCCAAACACTGATCGCCAAAAAACTCAAGTCCTATCACATGATTTGGCAATCACTAAAACTTATCCAAAATGGGGACCCGGCAGTTTTCAAATCTAAACATTTGTTAAAATGAGTTAAAGTTAATTTCAAAGAAAGAAACTAACCAAGCAATTTCAGTGAAGCAGCATGCTTAAATTCATAAATAAATATTGTATAAAAATGATAACATATTTACCAGATGAGACAACAGCTATGGAAAATGAAACAGTTAATATTTCAGACCAATCTTCTGTCAAAACTGGTGAAAGCTTACTTGGGCTTAAAGTAAGTGTCAAACCAACAAAAAGGTGTGGTGATGGTGAGGGGAAGAAAAGGCAAAAATCTATGTCTGTTACAAGATGGAACACAGGAATAACTAAATAGTAAAGGGAAAAAAGTCAAAGCAAAATGGAATACTAATTCAGCAGTAAACACACAAATAACAAGTACAAGAATGGAAAGAGCAAAACCATCACTGACATCTGATGAACAAAAAATTAGCAATGGCTGTGATATGAAACTGCTTTATACGGAGTTGAAAACTTTGCAAAGAACCTAACTGAAACTGAAGCACTGCTAAAATGTAAGTTTAGCTTTGATGGAAAAGAAATAGCTAATGCTGGAAATACTTAGCAGCTTAGGCTTTATTATGAGGAGAGATTGGATTACTGATGAACCTTCATCAGAACTGACAATAAGGACCTACAAATTTTAAAATACAAAGAATAAGGTTTGTGATAGAGAAAACCACATCATGAGCCTCAAATGTTGTACACCAAACTGAAAGCAGTGTATGCAAATCGCTAGTTCAAGGGGTTTCAGGGGGTGGAGCTTAGGGGATAATTGCACCTAATGGCGACACTTTTGCTTGCATCTTTGGAAACAGCTCTAAAGCTGACCTGGAGTTACACACTGATTTCAATTCTTTGCAGGAATGGGACCTGCTCTCAGGGTCTCACAACTGGCCGCTATTCAACATACCAAGGACGTGGCCTAGATGACCAGCTCGCCTTCAGGTTTCTGGGATTTCGAGGCTCTGGAAGCTGGCGGACTCGAGTTTCATGCCTCCGCAGGAAATTGGTGTGTCGTGGGAGATGATGGAAGATCGAAAGCAGCAAGCTGGCTGCTGGCTGTGTGCCCAGCGAACTGAGTTCTTTGGGCACAGAGCTCAGAAAAAGTGATGAAACAGACTTCTAACATCATGAATCAGCAAGTTGTTTGTTATGTCTCCCCTCCTGCTGTGAAATGGGGACACCTCTTTTTCCCTCATTAGGGAGAGAGACAGAGCCTGTGATATGTCGAATTACTGGGTGAACGAGTAGTCTTTGGGATAGCCCCAGTCTGTGTCTTTATTGAAGCTTTGCTGCACGCTTGAGCGTTCGGTGGAGGGTGCAGATGCTTTTTTGCTGGTGGGGAGGGGGGTCGTCACTTTGCTGCTGCTTATGTGTGGGAGGGGGGAGCTGGGGAGGGTCTTTGGGGTTCTAACATTTAACTGTCATTCATTCTTTGGGGCACTCCTCTGTTTTCATGAATGGTTGTGAAGAAAAAAAACCCAAGTTACTTCTCAGAATGGAGAGGAGAGATGAGGTGAGGGAAATATTATGACATAGTCAAGAGCAGAGCATCCCTGTTAAATGGGGAACAGATTGCAGATATTTTGATAAGTTGAAGTAATCTGCTATAGTGCTCCAAGCTCTGGCTGAATTATTCTTTGAAGCTTTTATAAGCAAATGAGATTGCACATAGAGAGAAGCATTATGATTTCATATGGAACAAAGGTCGCAAAATAGTAGATCACAATGTGAATAGCTATCGGTTTCAGGTTGACTCCGATGAGATGGTGAAATGAATTGATGCATGGCACATGGAGTTCATCACTTGGGGATAATTAAAATGGAAAAGGCTGCAAACTATAAATGACACTTTTTTAAACAACTGTGGATGACAGACCTTTAATGTCACAGAACACTAACCCTTATAGGCTGCTGCATAATCTGAAAAAGCATAAGGATCAGTTGGATTTGTCAACAAAATGAAGCATAGAAGAAAGAAATCATATTTAAGTTTCATAATTCCCATGAGGCGGCATGACAGCAGCGGCCTTTCAGACCTGGTGTTACTTAAATTTAATTTTCTATTTTAAGTTTGATACACAATTTTCGATTAGGGCACGTGGATAACAGAGTAGCTATCTACCATCGCCAGATACTACTACAATACAGAGATCGCCCAAAAAGATCGCTTCCAAAGATCTGCTGGCTGAATTACGCGACGTTGGCTTGCTGAGGGGAACGGGCCTACAATCCTCGGACTTGCCTGATGCTGGTAGTCAGAGATGGAGACACCGTAAGCGATGTGCGAGGAAGTAGAAGCGAGGCAAACCGGCAGGGGTCCGTGCCAGGCTAAGAGCAAATCCTAGCCGGCCGGCTCTCCCGTCCATTCTGCTCTCCAATGTCCGCTCCCTGGACAATAAAATGGACTACATCCAACTCCAACGTAATACTCGGCAGAGTACAGAGTTTGCTCCATGTTTGTCTTCACAGAGATATGGCTCACTGATGGGATTTCGGATGGTGACATCCAGCTAGACGGGCTAGCTTTGTTTCGTGCGGACAGAGATGCAGCTCTCTCCAGTAAGACTCGCAGTGGTGGCTTGTGTGTTTACATCAACACGGAATGGTGTAAGAACTCTGTGCTGGTTTCCGGACACTGCTCATCACTAGTGGAGTTTGTGGCAGTTCGATGCAGACCATTTTATTTGCCACGGGAATTCACCTCTGTCCTTATATTCGGTGTCTACATTCCCCTCAGCGCTAATGCTAAGGAGGCGCTCTATTAGCGAACTGTAGAACGCACACCCTGATGGAGTGTTTATTGTCGCCGGTGATTTTAACCATGCGAACCTTAAGTCAATGCTCCCCAAATTCCATCAGTATGTGGACTTTGCAACGAGGAGGGAGAACGTGTTGGACCTGGTTTACACAAACATCCCCGACGCGTACCGGGCAGACCCCCGCCCCCACCTCGGATACTCAGACCACATCTCTGTTATGCTAATCCCAGCATACAGACCACTCGCCAGGCGCTCCAGACCAGTTCAGAAGCAGGTGAAAACCCGGCCAGCTGGAGCCATCTCTGCTCTTCAAGACTGCTTTGGGCACACTGACTGGCACATGTTCAGGGAGGCTGCAACCGATGGCAACTCTACCAACTTAGAGGAGTACACAGCATCAGTGACCAGCTACATCAGCAAGTGCGTTGATGATGTTACTCTGTCCAAGACCATCACTACACGTGCCAACCAGATGCCATGGATGACCGCAGAGGTGCGTGCGCTGCTGAGGATCCGCGACTCCACCTTCAGAGCAGGCGACAAGGCAGCTCTAACAACAGCAAGGGCCAAACTGTCCCGAGCCATCAGAGAGGCAAAGCGTGCACAGTCACTTCCAGAACAGCGGTGACACGCGGTGCATGTGGAAGGGCATCCAGGACATCACCAATTACAAAACAGCATCACCTGACTGTGCAGGTGATGCCTCCCTCCCAAATGCGCTGAATAACTTCTACACCCGGTTTGAGGCAGAAAATGACGTTGCGGCAAGGAAGTCCACCCCTCGTACGAATGACCAGGTGCTGTGTCTCTCCGTGGCCGACGTGAGAAGAACCCTGTGCAGGGTCAACCCACGGAAGGCTGCTGGACCAGACAACATCCCTGGTAGAGTGCTCAGAGGATGTACAGACCAGCTAGCAGATGTTCTCACTGACATCTTCAACATCTCCCTGAGCAGCGCCACCATTCCAATGTGCTCCAAGCCCGCCACCATCGTCCCCGTGCCAAAGAAGTCTTCAGTGTCCTGCCTAAATGACTACCGTCCCATTGCACTCACATCCATTATCATGATGTGTTTCGAGAGGCTGTTCACGAGGCATATCAAGACCCTGCTGCCCCCCTCACTGGACCCCCTGCTGTTTGTGTACCATCCCAACCCCTCAACAGATGATGCCATTGCCATCACCCTCCCCCTGGCCCTAACCGACCTGGACAAAAAAGACACATATGCTCGGATGCTGTTCATAGACTTCAGTTCAGCATTCAACACAATCATCCCTCAGAAACTGATTGGAAAGCTGAGCCTGCTGGGCCTGAACACCTCCCTCTGCAACTGGATCCTAGACTTCCTGACTGGGAGACCTCAGTCAGTCCGGATCGGGAGCAGCATCTCCAACACCATCACACTGAGCACGGGGGCTCCCCAGGGTTGCGTGCTCAGTCTCAAACCATATCATCAAGTTTGCCGATGACACGACCGTGGTGGGTCTCATCAGCAAGAACAACGAGTCAGCTTACAGAGAGGAGGTGCAGCGGCTAACGGACTGGTGCAGAGCCAACAACCTGTCTCTTAATGTGAACAAAACAAAAGAGATGGTTGTTGACTTCAGGGGGGCACGGAGCGAACATCAACAGCTCCTCTGTAGAGATTGTAAAGAGCACCAAATTTCTTGGTGTTCACCTGACGGAGAATCTCACCTGGTCCCTCAACACCAGCTCCATAGCAAAGCCAGCCCAGCAGCGTCTCTACTTTTTGCGAAGGCTGAGGGAAGTCCATCTCCCACCCCCCTATCCTCATCACATTCTACAGGGGTTGTATTGAGAGCATCCTGAGCAGCTGCATCACTGCCTAGTTTGGAAATTGCACCATCTCGGATCGCAAGACCCTGCAGCTTGATAGTGAGGTCAGCTGAGAAGATCATCGGGGTCTCTCTTCCTGCCATCACAGACATTCACACTACAAGCTGCATCCGCAAAGGAAACAGCATTATGAAGGACCCCATGCTCCCCTGATACAATCTCTTCTCCCTCCTGCTGCCTGGGAAAAGGCTCTGAAGCATTCGGGCTCTCACGACCAGAAGATGTAACAGTTTCTTCCCCCAAGCTATCAGACTCCTCAATACCCAAAGCCTGGACTGACACCTTGCCCTACTGTCCTGTTTATTATTTAATGTAATGCCTGCACTGTTTTTGTGCACTTTATGCAGTCCAGTGTAGGTCTGTAGTCTAGTGTAGCTTTCTCTGTGTTGTTTTTTTTACGTAGTTCAGTCTAGTTTTTGTTCTGTGTTATGTAACACCATGTTCCTTGAAAAACGTTGTCTCATTTTTACTATGCACCGTACCAGCAGTTGTGGTCGAAATGACAATAAAAGTTGACTTGACTTGATAACTCACATATAACTAAAGAACTTTTGGTACTAAACATTTCAAAATATATAAATGATCTGGAAAGCATACAAAAGGAGATTCTGTTGTCAGAAATAAGTAATGTTTTAAAAAAAAGGCAGAAAAATTCCTGATTGCTCCTGTTGGAACAGAGAAGACCTAACAGAGGTTTGAGGATTGAAAGATTTTGAGAAATTAGGAAAATAAAAGAATTATCTCCCATATCAGGGCTTAAACTCAAATGGTTATGAAATCAAGATCAACAGCAAAATATCCATGGGAAAAGATGGGTCACATGACCCCTTCTGTGCTCGTTTCTACAATGCAATGAACTACAACTAAATCTATTTTATCTGGAGGCATTTCAGACATTCAACTCCTTACAGCAAAGCCTTTGCCAGTTAAGCCTCAACCAATGCTCATTACTGCCACATTTTGCAGTGCCTAATTACCTTGCCAAACTTACTTTTTAAAAAATGTTTCTTAATTGTATATATGACTTTTTGTGTGTCTAATCACTGGGCAGCAGTGAACCACCTGATTGGCCTATCAGAGTTCTCTTTGGGAGCTGGTTGACTTGATCAGCATTTCTGATCTGGCTATTGTTCATGATTGCACTCAATAAAAAAAAGACATTTGCCTCACCCATCTAACTATCGCTACCTCTGTATAGTTAACTTTTTCCAGATCTAACAACATGTTATGAATTTGGGGGGAGAAAAAGACAAAAATCACTCCATTGTTGTCTGAACCACTGAGTATTTTAGACTTCTACTGCTTTCAGACTTCCAGTAGCTGCAGTATTTTTCTGTTTTTCCTTTTCGCAACTTGTGGCACATCAGGCAGCATTTTTTGCTGTTTCTATAGTATATGACTTTTTTTTTTAATGAGGCTGAAATGCTAGCTCAACACTCAACTCAGCATGGATGGAAAGCATGCAAGGAGCCAGCTGGATTCAAAATCGGGACCGTTTGCCTTAAAGCCCGGTGCTGATGCCTCTATACCATGGCCATCTAAGTATTTTGATATTGTGTAAACAACATTTCTTGGCTTTTGAAATTTATTCTAAACATTTGCCAGAATTTTGTGGCAGTTACGCGTTTATCAGCACAAGAGCCAGTAAATTTCCAGATGAATCACTGAAAATCTTGACAGCTTCGACAGAGGCAAAAGTTGGGGAGTGGGGCTTTGCCAGTAGCTAAAGAGGTGGGGAAAAGCTGTAATGTTGCTTATGCTTGCCCACCAACAACACCACACATTTGTTGAAATCCTGCTACTTGTCAGGGCTTCATCATTTGATTCCAGCCCTCGTTGGGGACAGCAAGAAAGGCAAGTTTGGGAAAACAGGAACATAGGCAGCAAGTACAATCAATAAAGTCCAAATTATTAAAATCACCTAACAAGTCATTCAGAATAGATAACTTGTAAGTCAGATAGGAGAGGGAACTTATTCTTTGGAACATTTTATTATTTTATCAATTATTCATATGTGGTCCTGACTGTGCAAATAATTCCCCGTGGCAATGATCAACATCTTACTCTTAAGCATGCACTTGAAGTTAAGGAGGACTCACTTCCACTCCATTTCTGAGGACCAGAGGACACCCGTGCACAAATTCTTTGAACTTTGGTGGGGGTGGGAGATGTGGTGTTGACCACTGCATGCTTAGCTACTCAGCAAGACAAAGGAAGCCTCAAAGTTAGCTTGTGTACATGGCACACATCAAGCACATAGGCAATGAACATAGAGTACATGTACATACATGCACACAGGCATGCATACAGATGGACATAATATATGATTTTATCTTTCCTATATCATGCACCATCAGTCTCTTCCAGTTCTCATACTGTTAACAGCCTCCCACTGTCTGCTCTCTTTCTCTATGACCTACCATCAGCTCAGCCAAAATCGTGGAGAGGAGGGAAAGTGGTAAGGGAATAAGCACTATGGCAATGTCTGGAAGGGAACTATTTTGACCCTCCAACTTCCAGTCACTTACTTTCTCCAACTGCTGCTCTTTGGTAACTGCAAAGACCATTTCTGATTGCCAAATCACTGTCCCTGCAAAGTTTAGTCTCAGCAGCCATGCTATCCAAAGCCTATGGTCAATCCCTGAACACTTGACATGTTTCATTCTTGCAGAAAATCTCCACAGAATGCAAGGCTGATGCTGACTGCTGCTTGATGTCAATAGATAGTGGCCTTCATGCGCTCTGAGGTGGGCTGTTAGACCCAAGCACGAGACTTCCTACTGATTGTGGCAATTCATCCTTTCAGAACAGGCACATCGTGCTTGACTATCATCAATATTCAGCATATGAAACCACCTGAAACTCATGGGGCCTCCATCTCCTATGCCCTTTAAACCCAAAGCTGCTGCATTTTGCCTCAGGACTTTAAATCCCCCAGACTGGTATTATCTGTGCTGTTAAAACTCACAGGGCCTCCTTCACACAAGTTATCCTGAAAATGATGAGGCTTCTCTTTCTCCTGCTGCATTTGTATACTGGCATATAGACAGTTCAGACACCTGACAGGCAGAAACTCCATTTCTAAGCTGTGAGATGCAAATAACTGTATATCAAAACTGGCAGCCTGGCCCACCAGGATTTTACATGACAGGAGTATATAAACTTCAGGTTGAGTATGACTACAAACATAAAAAAGCCATTTAATGATGCAATGGGTGAGACAAACAAGAATTCAGATTGTTCTTTCGAAGAACAATCAGTGGATCTTTTAAACCATTTGGAGTCATACAGCACAGAAAGGGGCCCTTTGGCCCAAATGGTCCAAGCAAACCAAGATGCCCAAGCAAGCTAGTCCGATTTTCACATAACTTTCTAAACTTTTCCTATACATATACCTGTCCAACTATCTTTTAAAAGGTGTTATTTTATCTGCCTCAACTACCTCCTCTAGCAGCTTATTCTACATATACCACCTAGTGGTATACTATTTAACAACTATTTAAGAACTTTTTAAAAGCTATTTATTAATGCTTTTTGGGAGGGTGATTTTAGATGCATATCATATTTATACTGAGTTAAATACTGTATGTAATTAGTTTTGCTACAATAAGTACTGGAAAAAGACACTGGAAAAATGTTGAATTTCCCCTTGGGGATGAATAAAGTATCTATCTATCTAGTGTGTTTTTAAAAAGTTGCCCCTCAGGTTCTTATTAAATCTCACCTTGAACCTATGCCCTCTAGTTGATGATTCCCCGACTCTGGGGGCAAAGACCGACTCTATTCACCTATCATTGCCCCTCATGACTTTAGACACCTCTTTAAGATCATCTCATAGGTTCCTATGCTCTAAGAGAAAAAACAAAGCTCTAGTTCCTCCCTATAACTCAATCCCTTTGTCCTGGCATTAAGATAATCCTTGTAATTATCTGCACTCTTTCCAGTTCAATAATATCTGTCCTATAAACCTCAGAGTCATCATGCTACATCATGAATTTGTGCAAACTGACATATCTTGTAATGTAACCCAAGATGTTTCAGCTTAAACAGTCCACAAAAAAATCTCTTCATGAGCATGCAAATCTTCTACCATGAAGCATAAGCAAACTGTGAGAATGAAAGATCAAAGAATTAGGAAAAAATAATGAAAATAAATGTAAAATTCTGAGATCTGTTTTTAAAATTAATTTTACAGGATGTAGGCATCAACAGCAAAGCAAGCATTTATTCCCCATCCCTAGTTGCCCTTGAGAAGGTGGTGATGAGCTGGTTTCTTGAACCGCTGCAGTCCCTGAGATGTGTGTACACCTGCAGTGCTGTTAGGGAGAGAATTCCTGTGGAATTAGAGAACCATTATAATCCTTGACATACAAATGCATCCTTACTCTACAATTAAAATCCACCACCAAAATATTATGAATATATAGAAAAATCCTACAGGTATAGCAGCAGATTACAGTTTACATATTACAGAAGGGAGCAATCATTTTATTCATTCAATAGTTAACTTTAGATTTTAAAATGATTCAAGATCATGATTAAGGGTATCAAAACTGCATTAATTATCTTTCCAGAATTTCATATTCCTTTTTTAAAAAAAGTATTTATAAGCCTACATACAGGAATATTTTATAAGAGAACTTCAGTGAACTAGCCTGTTATCATTAGATCACCATTAATTGACTGAATAAAGAACATGTAATATAATCCCTTTGGAACATGCCTTTATTCCTCATTTCAAAATGTAACTGAAGATTTTGTTTTCAACATATTACTTAATTTCATAAGGTAACACTCACACTGAAGTGCAATATGAACAACATAAAATTATGTTTTCCACCCCAATTCAGCAGTAAAAACAGAAATACTAAGTATTTTTTTAAATGATGGGTGATTGGGAAACCCTGATTGTTAAGGGGTCACAACACCCACCTTGCACTCAACATCAGTAAGACCAGGAACTGATTGTGGACTTCAGGAAGGAGATGTTTGGAGAACACACACCAGTCCTCATTGAGGGATGAGTAGTGAAAAGGATGAGCAGTTTAAAGCTCCTGAGTTCAACATCTCTGAGGGTCTATCCTGGCCCCAATACTTAGTTGTTTATTTATTAAGATGTAACGCAGAATAGACCTTTCCGGCCCTTCGAGTCACGCCGCCGAGCAATCTACCCGATTTTTAATCCTAGCCTAACGGTGATCCAGATTGAAAAGGTCAGGTTGTCAAGGCCCGAGGCAAAGTGTGAGCCAGTTCAGATTGCTGCTCCATGGTTTTTAATGGGCTCCATCACACGCAGAACTATGGGACTCTCTGGCAGACTTCAGTTCAGAAACACTATTTGCTTGCGGTTACATTTTGCATGATGTTTTTTTTCTGCTGCACACTGGGTGTTCGAAGAGTCGTCTTTTTAATGGGTTATTTTATTATTTTATTTTTTTATGAGTTCTCTTTTATAGGCATGATGTGATTTTTATTCTCTGCATTTTGAGTGTTAGTCTTCTTTATGTGCGTGTGTGCATGCACAACCTCCTTATAGGGAGCAGTGGGAATTGAATAAAGGTCGTCTGTTCTGTAAAGCATTGTGCTAACCACTGCGCCACCGTGCCACAATAACAAAGAAGCTATGCCAGCAACTATTTCCATTATAAGTCTGAGCAGATTTGGTATGTCACCAAGGACTCTAGCAAATCTAACTGGTTGCACCATTTTCTGATATGGAGGCACCAATGCACAGGATCGGAAAAAGCTGCAGAGGGTTGTAAACTCAGTCAGCTCCATCATGGGCACCAGCCTCCCATCATGGAAAACATCTTCAAAAGTCATGCCTCAAGAAGGCGGAAGATGGATGAAGTCATCCATCATGAAGGATCATCACCATCCAGGACATGCCCTCTTCTCATTACTACCATCAGGGAGGAGATACCAGAGCCTGAAGACACACACTTTAAAACAGCTTCTTCCCCTCTGCCATCAGGTTTAGAATGGTCCATGAACCCATAAACACTATGCACTATATTGCTCTCTTTTTGCACTACCTATTTGTTTTATATTTCTTATTGTAACCAATAATATGGTTTTATTATGTACTGCACTGTATTGCTGCTGCAGAACAACAAATTCCACGACATATGTCATTGATAATAAATCTGATTCTGATGTCCATGTACGCAAATTACTAAAAGTTCATGTGCAAATGCAGCAGCAGGCAGTCAAAGGCAAACAGTACATCCTGCAAAGGGAAATTTCAACCCCCCTCCCCCAGCTAACAAGCATCACCTATCACCTTCTAGTTTGTACTCCTTCTCCTCCCCCACCTTCTTATTCTGGCTTCTTTCCCCTTCCGTTCCAGTCCTGATGAAGGGTTTGGCCCAAAACGTCGACTGCTTATTCATATCCACAGATGCTGCCAGCCTTGCTGAGTTCCTCCGGTATTTTGTGTGCGTTGCTTTAGATTTCCAACATCTGCAGAATCTCGTGTTTATAATAAGGCAGCCTGCATTGCTAGTTGACAAAAGTAAAACTGTTATACTACAATTATATAGAGAGTTGGAGAGAATATACCCGGGGTACTGTGTACAATTTTGCTCTGCTTACTTAAAGACATATGTACTATAAAAGGGGTGTGCAGCAAAGACTCATCAAGTTTGTTCTTGCAATGGCAAACCAGTCATCAGAGACTGAAAATAGCAGGCCTTTATCAGCAGTTGCCAGGTTACGTTAAGAGTTCATAATCCCAACAGTTTGCAAGCCGGAAATGAACAAATAGTGTATGGGAGAGGACCAGAGAAACAGCTGTGATGGGAAAGCAAGCAGGCGCAGCAAAAGAGGCTGCCAGCCGGCTCAGCGACACAGTGATTGAGTCTGCTGAATCCTCCCTGATATGTTCAGCTCTACCCAACCTCTAATTGCTGTGGGAGAGGGTTAGAGAAAGAAGGCATTTCGAACTGCCCCGCTCCCACCTAGCAGAAGTGTCTTGCAAAACCACCTTCATACAGCCCACTAGTTTTCCAATTGCTTGACTGTATGTATGGGCTATCCATAAATCAGGTATTCAACACCTGTGGTTGACCTGTTTTCTCTAGAGTTTATCTAACTGAAAGAAAACACAAAATTGTTAAGAGTGTTAGAGGAAGAATTTATCTCATGGTTAAGGAATCTAGAACTAGGGGTCACAGTCTCAAAATAAGAGGCTGAATATTTAGCACAGAAATGAAGAGGAATTTCTTCACTCACAAGATGTTTAATAATTGAAATGATCTACTCCCAGAGAGCTGTGGTTACTCGTCACTGGTTGCATTCAAGACAGCAATTGAAAGTTTTCCAGATATTCAGGAGTAAGCCAAGAAAATGGCATTGAGGAAGATGATCAGCCATGATCCAGTTGAATGAAGGAGCAAGCTCAAGGAGTCAAATAGCTTACTTCTTACATTTATATTCTCTCATTTCCACAATTTTATTATGACAGTACTGACCAATTAGATTTCACGATCAAAATTTAGAAGTTATAAAACAGACTACCTGCAGGAAAATTGGTTTATAGTTATGTCACCTGGTGGTAATTCATCACAGAAATTCAAAGGAAATGCTTTTCCAATCCAACACTGTAAACCGGATTTCTACCCAATGCATACTGCATGTGGTTTAGGGTTTTAGACAAGGATTAATTTACAAAATTGCATAAAACATTTTGCAATTATATATTTGGTAACACATCTCTTATTAATTAAGCTACATAAACCTGTATATTTACCAATGTTTCATTAACTCTAGGAGAACTTGCACAATTAAACAAAAGTTTGTTCATCTTTAAGAACAAACACCCAAAGGACTTTATGCAATTCAAGTACAGAACAACATTCCATCACAGTGATATCACTGTTTCTAACAAAAATAACATTAAAATTCAAGGGTATTGCCCAGAGGATGACACAGCAATATCACTTTTTCTAACATAAATAACATTAAAATTCAAGGGTATTGCCCAGAGGATGAAAAAAATCAATACCACAAATTAGATTCTAGTATGTGCATGAGAACACTAATTATAATAAGAATATTTTGAAACTAATCAAGCTCTCCTTTTAAAAAGTTTTTTTTTTGCACAAGCTATTTTTATAGTGTGTACTCTTGTAGCTGACGTGGTAGAGCTATTTTTAAATGAAAACAGGCGGACAGCCATGACTTGTTTGCACAGTTGATCCCTCAGAGTTAATGTCAAGGACTCCATTAGGCAACAAACAGCAAAATCATGTGCCAGTATTACTAGGCATAAAAAAAAGTTCTAACACTTCTGTTCCAATTAACCTGTTCAGATTGTCAGACAAGACAAAACATTTTTTTAAACAATAACCGGGAACAACAGTTTGCTTGTTTAATAAGTTGACAGATGGTTTCTTTTTCATTTTCAGGATGTGAAAGCTGCTGACAAAGAAAGCATTTATCGTTCATCCCTATGTAAAACAGCGATGCTGGACCTTCCTCCACTGTATTAGGATTGCACAATGAGTAGTTTCTTTGGTCATACAATAAGGCAATTAAGTTTTAACCACATTACCACAATAATTTTAATTCAAAGATCATTGCACAGAAAGGTAATTGACAGCACAACCATTACCTCACTGCCCAAATCTCTTATTTTCATCAGTAGACTTACCCAAAACAATGAATGACAAATTTGTTCTGGAATAGTATACATCTAATAGGTCAGTTTGCTCAAGTACAATTGGGCAGGGACTGGATGTCAAATGTGCTATTTTATATTTGGCAGAACAGGTCATACTGTAACATCTCTCTGATCATGATTGCTCAAGCAAGCTTTGCTTTCTTTAAAATGATTGATTTTGACGTCACTGTTCAGAATATGGAAGCCATTCAGCCCTTTAAGTCTGCTCTCCATTAGGTCATGGCACACATCCCCAAGTTCAATATATATAATCTTCTTTAACTAGATATTGTTAACAATAAATTTGAACAGTTCATGTTTCTTTTGCTGGCTATATCATTGAAACTACTAGAAGAGGTGTTCTAGTTAATGAACTAACAAGCAGAGACACAAGCTCAAAGCCCACAGGAACTAGGAATTCATATTCAGTTAATTTCGTTGGCTAGAATTTGAAAAAAAGTTATTCTCAATAATGAAAACCATTAAATTATTAGACTTATGAAGAAAAAATAATCTCCTTTAAGGAACAAAAATCCACTGCTTTTACTGTACATGTGATTTCAGACTCATGGTAATGTTCTTGACTGCCCTCTCACAACAATCATAGAGCCCTGCAGGTGATTGTTAATACTGTAAATGTACTGCAACCATCTTTAGACACAAGTGCGTATGGCTGAACCTTGTCAATTTCATCCAGTCTTCAGCCAATTCAACTTACTCCCATACAATATCAAGTACCAACCAAAAACAAAACATTTTAAAAAGATAATGGGGCCAGAAATCTGTGCAGTTGCACTGCAACAGATTTACCCCACCTCCAGAACCACACATGCTTATAGTCAAGTTATTCCAGTACAATTATCACAACATCACCCACTTGACAAAGTAGAAAACTGTTCAGGTACATCCTATCCACAGAAAACAGATTATCCCCTAATAAGTCTACTCTCTGTGATTAAAGGTATCACTGCTATCAAGCAGCAAATACGAATAACATGTTCACCAAGTTTTTGGTCTAAACCAACGGTCGGCAACCCGCGGCTCTTTGATCTCTGTGCTGCGGCTCCCTGTAGTTTGTTAGTTTTTGAAATGTAATTCGAAATTTGAAGATTATGGTGATCTTGTACAATCTAAAAATGTTGTGGAGACCCCATTTCCTGGCACATCCGAACCGGCTCACAATTAGCCACCGTTCCAGCTAAGGGAGATAGCCTACGGGGGTTTGTCAGTACGTGTCTTTTGGAGCATCCGCGCCCATGGGGACGGGTTGAGGGAGGCTTTAAATCAAGGCTGTTTAGTTCGAATAAAGTTACCTTTGACTGCAGCGTCTTTATTTTAGCGCTGCGTGTAGTGCTACACCGCTACAACGTGTTTTTTATCGCTATTAATATACATCACCACTGCCAATGCCTGACACCCGCCAGTGCGCGCTTTCTTTTAATTCTTCGATCCAAGGTAGGCTAACTATGGAGTAACCTTCAACCCAACGTCTTTTTTTCGGAGTTCAAAATGTTTTTGTTGCATGCAGAAATGTAATTTCGTTTTCTCTGCAGGAGTTCATCAATTTCATAAATGCAACACATTATAGTTTGTTTATACATAGCATAAAGGCAAAAAAACCGTTGTATGCAGTGTTATTTCATTTTAAATGTCAAACGGGTTTTGTGGCTCCCAGTGTTTTCTTTTCTGTGGGAAATGGGTCCATATTGGCTCTTTCAGTGGTAAACATTGCCGACCCCGGTCTAAACAAAAACTTGAATTCCAGAAGATAACTGAGAGCAACTGCTTTTGACATCAAGATAACATTTGCCCAAATGCAATATCAAGGAACCCAGATAAAACCAAAGTCAATGGGTATGATTGGTAAAAAACTCAGCACTGATTTGGGCCATATTTGAAAGAATTTGGCAGGGCAATCTCCGCAGCCCAGCCATCATTAAGTGCTTTATCATTTACCTTCCATCCATCACTAGGTCAGAAGTGCACATATTTGCTAACAATTTGTATAATGTTCATCATTCATAACTTATCTGCATATAGCAAAGCAAATCTGATTCAGGCTCAAGTGATATTTGACCAATATAATGACCAGTTGCCAAAAAGAGTATAATCATCTACCCTTGATACTTAATGGCATTAGCATCACTGAATCTCCACCATCAACATTCTGATCAGCACGATTGATTGGTAATTCAACAGCATAAGCCACACAAATATTGCAACTACAAGACAGATTTGAGGTCAGGTATTTTGCAGCAAATGATTCACCTGACACAAAGCACACAAAAGTCAGAAATAATAGAAAATTCTCCATGTACCTGGAAGTAAGCAACTCCAGGAACATTCAAGATAATCAAAACTAACTATACAGCCTACTTATATTGCACCCCACCAACAAATCTAAACATTTACAGTCTCCACCAATGAGCACAATGGCTCCGTTATGTACCATCTACAAAATGCACTACAGTAACTTGCTTAGCTTGCTCCAACAGCACCACTCAAACTTGCAATCTCCACTATGAAAAACAAACAAAATAACACAGAAGCACCAAACCACACTGAATTAGATATGCGTCACTCGATCATAATCCTGACATTTCCTATCCATTTCCAATATGGAATACTGTTATCTGAAGGATTGCAGCAGTCATAAAGGCTGCTAACCAACATCTAACATTTTCTAACTTCCAGAAAAGTTAAAATTAGTCCGAAAATGCTGGCCTTTCCAGTACTACCCATATCCTGTAAATGAAATGACCAAAAATAAAGAACTGCTTCAGCCTATGGAGAAGGGATGGAGAAAGAAAATCCTGTAGCATTGCTGAGGCCAACGTGAGATCATCCTTCAGGAGGGCAAGCCCACACAAAGTATCCAGCCCAGATGATATACCTGGCCCAGTACTGAAGACCTATGCTAATCAACTGGCTGGGGTCTTTACAGACATTCTCAAACTCTCACTCCAGCAGTATGAGGTACTGCTTCCAACAGGCTTCTGCAATGATATATGCCCAAGAAGAACTTGGTAACTTGATGCAAACACGAGGAAATCTGCAGATGCTGGAAATTCAAACAACACACACAAAATGCTGGTGGAACACAACAAGCCAGGCAGCATCTATAAGGAGAAGCACTGTCAACGTTTCGGGCCGAGACCATTCGTCAGGACTAACTGAAAGGAAAGATAGTAAGAGATTTGAAAGAAGTGGTGGGAGGAGAAGTGCGAAATGATAGGAGAAGACCGGAGGGGATGGAATGAAGCTAAGAGCTGGAAAGGTGATTGACGAAAGTGATACAGAGCTGGAGAAGGGAAAGGATCATGGGACAGGAGGCCTCGGGAGAAAGAAGGGGGAGGGAGCACCAGAGGGAGATGGAGAACAGGCAGAGTGATGGGCAGAGAGAGAGAAAAAAAAACAAATTACTATGTCAGGGATGGGGTAAGAAGGGAAGGAGGGGCATTAACGGAAGTTAGAGAAGTCAATGTTCATGCCATCAGGTAAGAGGCTACCCAGCCGGTATATAAGGTGTTGTTCCTCCAACCTGAGTTTGGATTCATTTTGACAGTACAGGAGGCCATGGATAGACATATTGGAATGGGAATGGGACGTGGAATTAAAATGTGTGGCCACTGGGAGATCCTGCTTTCTCTGGTGGACCGAGCGTAGGTGTTCAGCGAAACGATCTCCCAGTCTGTGTCGGATCTCACCAATATATAAAAGGCCACACCGGGAGCACCGGACGCAGTATACCACACCAGCCGACTCACCGGTGAAACGTCGCCTCGCCTGGAAAGACTGTCTAGGGCCCTGAATGGTGGTGAGGGAGGAAGTGTAAGGGCAGGTGTAGTACTTGTTCCGCTTACAAGGATAAGTGCCAGGAGGGAGATCAGTGGGAAGGGATGGGGGGGACGAATGGAGAAGGGAGTCGCGTAGGGAGTGAACGTTGCGGAAAGCGGGGGGGGGGGGGGAAGAGAGGGAAAGATGTGCTTGGTAGTGGGATCCCGTTGCAGGTGGCGGTAGTTACGGAGAATTATACATTGGACCTGGAGGCTGGTGGGGTGGTAGGTGAGCACAAGGGCAACCTTATCACGAGTGGGGTGGCGGGCAGATGGGGTGAGGGCAGATGTGCAGGAAATGGGAGAGATGCGTTTGAGAGCAGAGTTGATGGTGGAAGAAGGGAAGCCCCTTTGTTTAAAAAAGGAAGACATCTCCTTCGTCCTGGAATGAAAAGCCTCATCCTGAGAGCAGATGTGGTGGAGACGGAGGAATTGTGAGAAGGGGATAGCATTTTTGCAAGAGACCGGGTGGGAAGAGGAATAGTCCAGTTAGCTGTGACAGTCTGTAGGCTTATAGTAGATATCAGTAGATAAGCCGTCTCCAGAGATGGAGACAGAAAGATCAAGAAATGGGAGGGAGGTGTCAGAAATGGACCAAGTAAATTTGAGGGCAGGGTGAAAGTTAATGAAGGCAACGAGCTCAGCATACGTGCAGGAGGCAGCACCAATGCAGTCGTCAATGCAGCGAAGGAAAAAGGGGGACGGATACCCGTATAGACTCGGAACAAAGCCAACAAAAAGGCCGGCATAACTGGGACCCATGTGGGTGCCCATGGCTACACCTTTGGTTTGGAGGAAGTGGGAGGAGTCAAAGGAGAAATTATTGAGTGTAAGAACTAATTCCGCTAGACGGAGGAGAGTGGTGGTAGAGGGGAATCGGTTAGGTCTGAAATCCAAAAAGAAGTGAAGAGCTTTGAGACCATCTGGGTGGGGGATGGAGGTATATAGGGACTGGATGTCCATGGTGAAAATAAGGTGGTGGGGTCCAGGGAACTTAAAATCATTGAAAAAAATCAAAGCGTGAGAAGTGTCATGAACATCGGTGGGAAGAGATTGAACAAGGGGGGATAAGACAGTGTCAAGGTATGTAGAAATGAGTTCGGTGAGGCAGGAGCAAGCTGAGACAATGGGTCTACCTGGACAGGCAGGTTTGTGGGTCTTGGGTAGGAGGCAGAAACGGAAAGTGCGGGATGTGGGAACTATGAGGTTGGTGGCAGTGGATGGGAGATTCCCAGAGCTGATAAGGTTGGTGATGGTATAGGAGACAATGGCCTGGTGCTCCTCAGTGGGGTCATGATCAAGGGGTAAATAAGAGGAGGTATCAGAGAGTTGTCGCTGTGCCTCGGCCAGGTAGAGGTCAGTACGCCAGACAACAACAGCTCCCCCTTTATCAGCGGGTTTTATAGTGAGGTTGGGATTGGTGCGGAGGGAGCGGAGAGCAGAGCATTCGGAAGGAGTTAGGTTGGAATTGGAACAGGGTGTGGTGAAGTCGAGACGGTTGATGTCCCATCGGCAATTAGCAATAAAGAGATCCAGAGCAGGCAGAAGACCAGAGTGGGGTGTCCATGAAGAGGAAGAGGGTTGAAGACGGGAGAAGGGGTCATCGGAATGACTACTGACCAGTACAACTTACATACACTGTGAAGTGCTTTGACAGGTTGGTGACTTGGATCTGCTCCAATTTGCCTAGTGTCACAACAGGTCAATGACAGATGCCATTTTATTGGCTCTTTACTCAGCCCTGGAACATTTGCACAATAAAGATGCATATATCAGAATGAACTTCATTGACTTCAGCTTAGTATTCAACATTATCATCCTCTCATAACTAATCACTAACCTCCAAGACCAAGGCCTTGATACCTCCTTGTACAACTGGATCTTCGATTTCCTTACTTGCACACTCCAGTCAGTTTGGATTGGCAACCACATTTCCTCCACAATCACGATCCGCACAGGTGCAACACGAGGCTGCATGCTTAGCACCTCTGCTCTACCTGCTTTAAAGCTATGACTGGGTGACAAAGTACAAGTCCAATGCCAAATTTAAATTTGGTGATGTCACCGCTGTTGTTGGCTGAATCAAAGGTGGTGACTAAATGGCATACAGGATAAAAAATCGAGTTGAATGATACCATAACAATAACTTCTCACACACTATCAGCAAAACCAGAGGTGACTATCAACTACAGGAGGAAGAAGCCAGTGGTCCATGAGCCAGTCCTCATTAGGAGGAGGTGGAGTGGGTCAGTAACTTTAAACTCCTTGGTGCTACCATATCTGAGAATCTATCCTGGGACCAGCATGAAAGTGTCATTACAAATAACCCTACTTTGTTAGGAGTTTGCTTAGGTTCAGCATGTCATCTAAAACTATTGAGCAGGAGGTCATAAGAGTCAAAGAAAAGTATAGCACAGAAACAGGCCCTTCAGCCCTCTAGTCCATGCTGAACCACTTAAACTGCCTAATCTCATCGACCTGAACCAGGACCATAGTCCTCCATACCCATACCATCCATGTATCTATCCAAACTTCTCTTAAACATTGAAAGCGAGCTCGCATACACCACTTGCGCTGGCAGCTCGTTGCAGACTCTCACAACCATCTGAGTGGAGAAGTTTCCCCTCATGTTAGCCTTAAACTTTTCACCTATCACCCTTAACTGATTACCTCTGGTTGCACTCCCACTAACCTCAACCTGTCTGCATTTATTCTATCAATTCCCTTCAATTTTGTATACCTCTATCAAATCTCCTCTCAATGTTCTAAGGAATAAAATCCTAACCTGTTCAATCTTTCCTTCTAACTCAGGTCCTCCAGACCCAGCAACATCCTTGTAAATTTTATCTGTACACGTTCAACCATATTTACATCTTTCCTGTAGGTAGGTGACTTAAACTGCAGACAGTACTCAAAATTAGGCCTCATCAATGTCTTATACAACTTCAACATAATATCCCATCTCTTGTACTACATACTTTGATTTATGAAGGCCATACGCCAAAAGCTTTCTTTACAACCCTATCGACTTGTGACATCACTTTCAATGAATTATGGACCTATTTTCTTAGATCCCTCTGTTCTACTGCACCCTTCAGTACCCTACCATTCACAGTGCAAGACCAACCCTGGTTGGGCCTGCGGAAGTGCAACACCTCACTCTTGTCTGCAATAAATTCCATCTCTCATTTTCAGCCCATTTTTCCAGTTGGTCCAGATCCAGCTGCAAGCCACGATAGTCTTCCTCACTGTACACTACACCTCCAATCTTGGTGTCATCCACAAATCTGCTGATCCAGTTAACCACATTATCATTGCGATTGCTGATAAAGATGATAAACAACAACAGACCCAGCACTGATCCCTACTGCACTGCACTAGTCACAGGCCTCCAATCAGAGAGGCAACCATCTACTCCCACTGTCTGGCTTCTCTGACAATGCCAATGTCTAATCCAATTTCCTACCTCATCTTGAGTGCCGAGTGACTGAACCTTCTTGATCACCCTCCCATGCAGGACCTTGTCAAACACCTTGCTAAAGTCCATGTAGACAACTTCCACTGCCTTGCCTTCATCCACTTTCCTGGTAACTTCCTCTACAAGATTGGCTAGACACTACCTGCCACGCATGAAGCCATGCTGACCATCATTAATCAGTCCATGTCTATTTAAATACTTATATATACCGGTCCCTTAAAATACCTTCCAATAACTTTCCCACTTCTGATGTCAGGCTCACCGGATTATAATTTCCTGCTTTACTATTACAACCTTTCTTAAATGGAGGAACAACATTGGCTATCCTCAAATCCTTTGGTACCTCACCTGTCACTAAGGATGATTTAAAGGTCTCTGCTAGGGCTCCTGTAAGTTTTGCACATGTCTCCAACGGGGTCCCAGGAACACCTTGTCAAGCCGCCCTAATTTGCCACAGCATAGCAAACACCTCCTACTCTGTAATCTGTATGGGGTCCATGAAGTTGATGCCACTTTGCCTCACTTCTATAGACTCAGTGCCCATCTGCTGAGTAAATGCAGATGCAATAAAAAAGCTAATTTAAGATCTCCCCCATCTCTTTTGGCTCCACACATGGACTGGCATTCCAATTTTCCAGGGGACCAATTTTGTCCCTTGCAATTCTTTTGCTCTTAACATATCTGTAGGATCCCTTGGGATTCTTCTTAACCTTGCCTGTGAGGGAAAAACCATGCCTTCTTTTAGCCCTTCTAATTTCTCTCTTAAGTGTTATCTTGCATTTCCTATACTCCATAAACACCCCATTTCTTCCTACCTGCTATGCACCTTCCTTTTTTTCTTAACCAGGGCCTCAAAATCTCTTGAAATCCAAGGTTCCCTAAACCTGTTATCTTTACCTTTTATTCTGACAGGCACATACAAGCTTTGTACTCTCAAAATTTTACTTTTGAAGGCCTTCTGCTTATGAGTACACCTTTACCAGAAAACAGCCTGTCCCAAATCAATACTTGCCAGATCCTTTCTGATACCATCAAAATTAGTCTTTCTCCAATTTAGAATCTGAACCCGTGGGTCAGACCTATCTTTTTGCATGTTTACTTTGAACTTATGGCAAAGTGTTCCCCTACACAAACTTGTCACCTGCCCTGTCCCATTCCCTAACAGCGGCTGAAAATTATAGCAGAATGAGACAACAGTACCCTCTCTCATTGGGACTTCTATCCACTGATTAAGGAAACTTTCCTGAACACATCTGAAAAACTCTATCCTATTGAGTCCTTTTACTGTATGGGAGTCCCAGTCAATATGTGGAAAGTTAAAAATCACCGACTATAACAACCTTATGTTTCTTGCAACAGTATGTGATCCTTCTACAAATTTGATCTTCGAAATTCTGTTGGTCTGTAATACAGCCCCAGTAAAGTGGTTACACCTTTCTTATTCCTCAGTTCCACCCACAACGCCTCAGTAAACCAATGCTCCAGTCTGTTCTAACTGAGCACTGCCTCGTAATGCCACCCCCCTTCCTTTAATAAATCTAGCTCCACCGGGTCTTAAATAATGGAACCACAGAATATTGAGCTGCCAGTCCTGCCCCTCATGCAACCAAGTCTCACCCATGGCTACAATATCAGAACTCTAGGTGTTGATCCATGCCCTGATTACCTGCCTTTCTTACACTACTTGCTTCTTTTTCACAGTGGAGCCCAAAAAACACAAGGGAAGTTGTGAATAATGAAAAGCAACAAATTCAAAAAGCTGAGATGTTAGTTGTTCAAAAGTATTCATCCCCTTTTTCTGAGTACTTAGTTGAACCACCTCTTGCAACTATTACAGCAAACAGTCTTTTTGGGCAAGTCTCTATTAGCTTTGCACAACATGATAGAGAACAATTTGCCCATTCCTCCTTGCAAAAGTGCTGAAGCCGTGCCAGGTTAGTTTGCCACTCTTCCACAAATCCCCTTTTTGTGCAAGGCCTTAGAGATTGGGAAGCTATGAACTTCATCTCCAGTTGCAACCACTGACTTCTGCAGTTTATTCAGAGTGACTATTGGTGTCACAGTAGTGTTGAATGCTGTTCATTTGGATTATGGAAGTAATGCAGATGCACACGCACTCTCCCTGTTATGCACATGCGCTCAGGAGGAGAAAGGGGAACTGTGCAATTTAAAGGTCGTGGCCCTCAGGTATTGAACGGAAACACTGAAAGTAAATGTGTTTAAACAAAAAAAAACTTGTCCTTGTTGTTTGGACATTAACAGTGGAAGCAGAGGATGGTTTCCAATTATAGGATCCCAAAAGCATTTGATGAGAGGAAGCCTTATGAAATTGAAATATGGACTCGTGTTACGGAACTGGAGGTGACAAAGCAAGCCTTAGCTGTTGCATTGTCTCTTTCGGGAAGAGCAAGAGAGACCACAATGGGAATTTCAGTGGAGGGCTTGAGTGAAGATGATGGTACGAATACGTTAATAAATACATTTAACTTTTTTTAAGGAAGGATCAGATTTATGAGGTGTATTCAGCCTTTAGCGAAATTTATAGACAATTCTAAAAAATATGGCTGATTACATTATTAATTTTAAACAAAAGTACACTTGCATGTGTAAATACAAAATGGAACTTCCTGACGCTGTATTAGCTTTTAAATTGTTGGATACTGCATGTCTAGACAGTGAGCTAGTGTTAACTGCATGCACAGAACTTACATTTGCATCTATGAAATCAGTACTGAAGAGAATTTTTGAAATAAAGCCGGCTAAGGCAACAGTCCGAATTAGTTTGAGTCAGGAAGCAGCATACTTCCCTGAACAGAAACACGAATACAGTCAGCCCTCCTTATCCATGGAGGATTGGTTCCGGGACCCCCTGTGGGTAACAAAAATCGCGGATGCTCAAGTCCCTTATTTAACCTGTCTCAGTGCGGTGGAGTTTAGGACCTGGCGTGGCTCTGAATCCGCAATGCTTCGGTTCATGAAAATAATCACGATAATGATTGAAAATAAGATGGAAGTAATAAAGCAATCAGAAAGAGGTGAAACGCCATAAGCGTTAGGTTACAGTCGGTCAACGATCGGAACAATTTTAATGGAGCATGTGAACGGCCCTGCCCTGATGAAAGCTACAATTATTACTAAGTATTCCAAAGACTGAATGCACATGTTATTTTTGTACAAGAAACTCATGTGAGGAAAGAGGACAATCAACATTTTTTTAGGTTTTGGAAGGGTCAACAGTACCATTCAAAAATTCGAATGCAAAAGTAAAGGGAGTTTCAATTTTTATTGACTCCTCTATTGCTTTTGTTCAACACGATATTATTTCAGATCCAAGTGGTAGATTTTTGTTAATTACTGGATTACTTTTTAATAAGAAGGTTGCTATGGTTAATGTTTATGCTCCAAATGTGGATTATCCTGATTTCTTTAAGTCTTTATTTACTTCTCTACCTAATCTAAAAGAATATATGTTAATAATGGGTGGTGAATTCAACTGTTGTTTAAATTCTTTGCTGGATAGATCTATATCTATTCAGACTTTACCAAATAAGTCAGCCACTTACATCAATTCTTTTTTGACTGATAATGGAATTTTCGATATTTGGAGATTTCTGCATCCTAAGGACAAAGAGTTTTCATTTTTCTCACATGTTTATCATTCTTACTTGAGAATTGACTTTTTTATTGATTCTCGTTTTATTCCATCTGTAATTGGTTGTAATTATGACATTATAGCCATCTCTGATCATGCTCCAATGAAATTTTCTATTAAATTAATGGATACAGCTTCTAGTACTAAGCAATGGCGATTTGATTCTACCTTACTGCAAGATCCGGATTTCATTAAATTTATGAAGGAACAGATTGATTTTTTCTTTTCAACTAATTTCACGGATGAAATTTCCTGCGGAATACCTTGGGACACTTTTAAAACATATATACGTGGACAGATTATCTCCTACTCTGTTGGTTTGAGAAAACGTATTAAGAAGGAAACTCTTTTATTGGTTGATAAGATTAAAGAAATTGACAAGAAATATTCAATTGCTCCGAGTAAGGAGCTTTACAAACAAAGGGTTGAGCTTCAAATGGAACACAGTTTATTACTTACATCTTCAATTGAAAATCAATTAATGAAAACCAGAACTGATTTTTATATACAGTGATAAATTGGGTAAACTGTTAGCTAACCAATTGAAAAATGCTTCGGTTAAACGTCAAATTATTAAGATTCGTCAACAGAATGGTGAACTGACAGTTGACCATGATGAGATAAACAAATCTTTTCAAGATTTTTATACCTCTCTGTATCATTCTGAATTTCCTCATGATCATAATACCATGCATGATTTTCTTGGGAAATTGAATTTTCCAAAATTATCATCAGAAGAACTTTTAACATTAGAAACTCCTATTACGGATACAGAAATTAAAGGTGTTATTTCCTCTATGAATTCTGGGAAAGCACCAGGTCCAGATGGGTATACAGTGGAATTTTTTAAGTGTTTTTCCTCTACTCTTTCTCCTTGGTTATGCAAGGTTTTTGAAGAAGCAATTAGACTAAGTAAATTGCCACAATTTTTTTATAGAGCTTCCATATCTTTAATATTGAAAAAAGATAAAGACCCTACTGATTGTGCATCCTATAGACCAATATCCTTATTGAATGTAGATTCCAAGATCTTTTCCAAATTACTGGCGACCAGGCTGGAGAAGGTATTACCTCAAATTATCTCGGAGGATCAAACTGGATTTATTAAAAATCGCTATTCTTTTTTCAATATTAGGAGATTGTTGAACATTGTTTATACTCCTTCACGCAGCACCTCAGAATGTGTCATTTCATTAGATGCAGAGAAAGCATTTGATAGAGTTGAATGGCCATATTTATTTACTGTGCTTGAGAAGTTTAATTTTAGTCTGACATTTATATCCTGGATTAAATTGATATATCATACTCCAGCAGCCTCGGTTTTTACTAACAATCAAAGATCCCCTTTTTTCGTTTATTTCGGGGTACCAGACAAGGTTGTCCTCTTAGTCCATTATTATTTGATATTGCTATAGAACCTTTGGCAATTGCTATAAGAGAATCACCTAACATTTCTGGCATCACTCGTGGGATGGATATACATAAGTTATCATTATATGCAGATGACTTGTTATTATATTTTTCTGATCCTGAGAAATCCATTCCTGCAGTTATATCATTGTTGGCTCAGTTAGTAATTTTTCCGGGTATAAATTGAATCTTAATAAGAGTGAATTGTTCCCCTTAAATAGACAGGTTCCAATTTATGGAAATTTACCTTTTAAATTAGTAAATGACTTTTTTATATACTTAGGGATTAAAATTACAAAAAATCATAAGGAGTTATTCAAGGTTAATTTTTTACCCTTAATTGATCAGATTAAATGTTTGTTCACTAAAAGGTCACCATTGTCTTTATCTCTGATAGGCCGGATTAATGCTATTAAGATGATTATTTTACCCAAGTTCTTATATATATTTCAAGCGGTACCAGTTTTTATTCCGAAATCCTTTTTTGACAATGTTGATTCAAAAATTTCCTCATATATATGGCAGAACAAAAATCCTAGATTAGGTAAAAGATATTTACAGAAGGCAAGGAAGGAAGGTGGATTGGCATTGCCTAATGTTAGATTTTATTATTGGGCAATTAATATTCAACATTTGAAATATTGGTTAAGCGATTGGGATTTATCTCCTAGCCCTCATTGGGTAAATCTGGAAACTAAATCTGTACAAGTATTTTCATTGGGTTCTATTTTAGGGACTTCTCTTCCCTTTGCTCTTTCTAAATTGCATAAATGAATTGACAATCCGATAGTCAAACACACTTTACGTATATGGTATCAATTTCGGAATTTTTTTTGGGTTGAATCAATTTGTTTTAACTATTCCTATTGTATCCAATTTCTTTTTTTATCCTTCTATTATGGACCAAGCTTATTCAGCTTGGAAGACTAAAGGAATACTACGATTTTCTGATCTATTTTTGGATAATTGTTTTATGTCTTTTGAACAAATATCTAATAAATATAATTTGCCCAGATCTCATTTTTTTTTAGATATTTACAGATTAGGAATTTCTTAAACACTGTACTTCCTACCTTTCCAAATCTTGATTCTTCGGGTATTTTGGAGAAATTGTTAGAACTAAATCCTTTTCAGAAAGGTATAATATCAAATGTTTACAAAATAATTATGAAAATACATTCAGAGGCCTTTTATAAGATTAAAAATGATTGGGAAAGAGAACTTAACTGTATTATCCCTATTGAGAATTGGGATAAAATTCTTCAATTAGTTAATTTATCCTCTATATGTGCTAAACATTCATTGATACAGTTTAAAGTTGTGCACAGGGCTCATATGTCCAAGGATAAATTGGCTCATTTTTATTCCCATATAAATCCTATATGTGACAGATGTCATTCTGAGATAGCATCTTTAACTCATATGTTTTGGTCATGTCCGCTTTTGAAAAAATATTGGAAAGACATTTTCCATATTACTTCTACGGTATTGAACATTGATTTATAACCACATCCTATTACTGCAATCTTTGGTTTACCAATGATGGGGTCAATCCATTTATCTTCTTCTGCTTGTCGGATGATTGCATTTCTTACATTAATGGCTAGATCTATTTTGTTGAATTGGAAAGAAATTAATCCCCCTAGCGTATTTCATTGGTTTTCTCAAACTATGTTATGTCTAAATTTGGAGAAAATTAGAAGTGTCGTATATAACCCTTCTATTAAATTTGAAAAGATTTGGAGACCATTTATTCAATATTTTCACATGATGTAATTTGACCCTGTTCCAATCCTATTTGTTTTTCCAGTTTTGCTTTTTTATATATATATATTTTTTTTTTGAGAGGATCGAAGTTGGGGACACTGATGATTTTGTAATTTTTTTAAATAGATACTATAAGCAGCCCATTTAATTAAAAAAAAATTTTTTCTTCCTTTTTTTTCTTAATAGTTTAGTTTTTCTTAGGGTATTAATATTTTTTTTCTTCTCTTTTCTGTATTTTTTTCAACATGAATTACTTAGTTTTGTTGTCTCGTTTATATGATATTTGTATCATTCATGATTTGGGAAGACAACTATAATGTACTTATTGCTTATGTATCCTTTTATGTTCATTTTAATTTTGTAAGTTTGTAATCCCATTATCTATGTACTAATCTTACCATGTTGATATTAATAAAAAGATTGAAAAAGAAAGAATTATTACTAAGCAATGCAGTGGTTTAATTATTGAAATATGTATGTTTCTTAAGTGTTTTATATGCATAGAAAGGTAAAATATATACCATATACTAAGAAAAACGTTCTACTAACTGACACTAAATAATACCGGATATAGCTGTTCCGACTTCAAATCCGACTTAAAGACGGACTCAGGAATGGAACTCATTCATAACCCAGGGACTGCCTGTACTTTTAAATCATCTCTAGATTACTTATAATACCTAATACAATGTAATTGCTATGTAAACCGTTGTTATACTGTATTGTTTAGGGAATAATGACAAGAAAAAATAGTCTGTACATGCTCAAACGAGTACTGGAGAGAGAACTTCCGGGTTTTCCCAATCCGCAGTTGGTTGAATTCATGCATGCAGAACCCGCAGATAAGGAGGGCCGACTATATAGCGAGTGTAGATCCCAGAGGGACCAGACAAGGGTACCATTACCTGGCACAAATCCAATAAACAAGTACAGCAGGAGATTGAAATGTGTGGTATGTCAAAGCACTTACCACTGGACAAGAAACTACCTGCACAGAACCAAACAAGTTGGGCTAACTGAAGAAAATAACAAATATGAAGGAGAGTGCCACATCACATTGTTTGCAAAGGAATCACTTATTAATGCAGAAACATCTAAGGCAGAAATTTTGATGATAGAATTTCTATGATCTGCTGTTATTGATACAGCATTCAGATGCACAGAAAATGGGGAAAAATGGCTTGAAAGATATGCATGTGAACTAAGCCAGAATGAAGTGCAAAAACTGGTGAACATATACACCTCGTAGAAAGCATTCAAGTTTGGGGATGAAGTGATTATACATTCCACCAAAAGAGCAAAAATTCCTACGAAAATAGGGCAGACAAAATGATGCACTGAAATGGAAGTGGTACCTATTACTCTTGAGTACATCTTCCCTAAAGAAAGCAAGAGCAGTACTGATTATGAAGAATGACCAAGCAACAATGTTTCAACAGCCAGTGTCTCTTGAGCTCACCAGCTCTGGACATCATTGTATGAACATTATAGATAAAGACATTACCGAGAACCAACCTGAGAATGAAGTACTAACTGTCAAATGAAATATGACCATAGATAAGAATGTATCGCCATATCATTGATTAGTTCATACATTTCAGTGCGAGTAGCATCGTAAATACAAAGAGACCCTGGATAAGCGTGCGTGGCCCACCTCATCTGCGGGTTTCGCACGCGCAGATTCAACCAACCGCAGATCGGGAAAACACTCAAGTTGAGCATTGTTCGCATGGTGTCTTGTTCGTTTGCTACTTGTATTGTGAGCGAGAGGGAGTTTAAGGCCAGTAAGGGATGGCTGGCTAGCTATGTAAAGCGCTACAGCCTCAAGAGCTTAAAGACTACGGGAGAATATGGATCAGCTAATACAGAGACGGCATCAGCGTTCCCAGAAGAGCTACAATGGTTGCGTCTGTACTGAACATGTACAGACTTTTTTTCTTATTATTCCCTAAGAAATACAATATAACAACTATTTACATAGCATTTACATTGTATTAGGTATTATAAGTAATCTAGAGATGATTTAAAGTATATGGGAGGATGTGCATAGATAAAATTTAAGTACTATGCCATTTTATATAAGGGACTTGAGCTTCCATGTTTTTTGGTATCCACAGGGGGTCCCAGAACCAATCCCCTGTGGATACGGAAGGCCCACTGTGTTCAGTGATAATGGCAGTGAATTTAATAATGATGAACTCAGATATATGGCAGAAAACTTTAACACTGAAATAAAGACAACAGCGACATATAGTCCTTGGAGTAATGGACTTCTGGAGCGACACAACCAAATACTTACTGAAATGATGCTGAAGGTAAAGAAAAGCAATGGTTGTGATTGGAACACATCACTGGACTGGGCCCTTAATGGTGAAGAATACCACATACAGTGTACGTGGCTATAGCCCATATCAATTGGTGTTCAGCCAGAATTTTAACTATCCCTCTGTACTGGTTGACAGACCACCTGCTCTAGAGGGTACTACAAGGAGTGAATGGGTTGAGAAACATATTTAAGCACTGCATGCATCAAGGATGGCTGAAGCAGAGTGTTCAGAGAGAATTCAAAGAGCATTGAAGGCACAGGTATGTCCTACAGATGACAAATATGACACAGAGGACACAGTGTATTACAAAAGACCATACTGGACAGAATAGAAAGGTCCTGGAGTTGCCATTGGTCAGGATGGAGTTATGGATCTCATGAGATATGGAGGTATATATACAGTGGCATGCAAAAGTTTGGGTACCACTGGTCAAAATTTCTGTTACTGTGAATAGTTAAGTAAGTAGAAGATGAACTGATGTCCAAAATAAAGATGAAACGTTCTTTTCAACATTTTAAGCAAGATTAGGGGTATTATTTTTGTTTTGTACAATTTTAGAGTGAAAGAAAGGAGCACCATGCAAAAGTTTGGGCACCCCAAGAGATTTGAGCTCTCAGATAACTTTTACCAAGGTCTCAGACCTTAATTAGCTTGTTAGGGCTATGGCTTGTTCACAGTCATCGTTAGGAAAGGCCAGGGTATGCAAATTTCAAAGCCTTATAAATACCCTGACTCCACAAACCTTGTCCCAACAATCAGCAGCTATGGGCTCCTCTAAGCAGTTGCCTAGCACTTTGAAGATTAAAATAAATGACATCCACAAAGCAGAAGACTATAAGAAGATAACAAAGTGTTTTCAGGTAGCCGTTTCCTCAGTTCATAATGTAATTAAGAAATGACAGCTAATAGGAACGGTGGAGGTCAAGTTGAGGTCTGGAAGACCAAGAAAACTTTCCCAGAGAACTGCTCGTAGGATTGCTAGAAAGACAAATTAAAACCCCCAACTCTCCAACTGTTAAGCATAAGGGTGGATCGATCATGCTTTGGGCTTGTGTTGCAGCCAGTGGCATGGGGAACATTTCACTGGTAGAGAGAAGAATGAATTCAATTAAATACCAGCAAATTCTGGAAGCAAACATCACACCATCTGTAAAAAAAAAGCTGAAGATGAAAAGAGGATGACTTCTACAACAGGATACTGATCCTAAACACACCTCAAAATCCACAGTGGACTACCTCAAGAGGCGCAAGCTGAAGGTTTTGCCATGGCCCTCACAGTCCCCCGACCTAAACATCATCGAAAATCTGTGGATAGACCTCAAAAGAGCAGTGCATACAAGATGGTCCAAGAATCTCACAGAACTAGAAGACTTTTGCAAGGAAGAATGGGCAAAATTCCCCCAAACAAGAATTGAAAGACTCTTAGCTAGCTACAGAAAACATTTACAAGCTGTGATACTTGCCAAAGGGGGTGTTACTAAGTACTGACCATGCAGGGTGCCCAAACTTTTGCTTCAGGCCCTTTTCCTTTTTTGTTATTTTGAAACTATAAAAGATGGAAATAAAAAAAGTAATCTTGCTTAAAATATTAAAGAAATGTGTAATCTTTAACTTTATGCCTTTTGGAGATCAGGACATCTTTTACTCGCTTAGCCATTCACAATAACAGAAATTTTGACCAGGGGTGCCCAAACTTTTGCATGCCACTGTATGGGAATGCATCAGTCCAGATGATGTAAAGCACAAACTGAAGACCATTAGAACTCCATGGAGTATGACAAAAATTGAAAAGCACTTATCTGACACGTGGTCACATAGCAAAGACAGGGATGAGGAGAGTGCAGCTGGGGACTCAATAGAGTTGCTCAACAGTGGCACAGACAGTGCAGAAGAGAGTGCAGTTCAGGACTCAACAGACTTGCTTGAACAGAAATTATCACATGTGCAAAGACAAGATGGAAGTTTCAGTCATAAAACAGGACATACTGTGAGATTTGTAGGCAAAGACACTGGTATTTCATACAAAGCTGAAGTCCAAGGATGAGCAGGCAAAACCACTAGGAGAAACAAAAGTTGGTACAACTTGAATTACCTAGAACCAGTCATGGTTACTGGCTCTGCAAGGTCAGTTGACATGTCATGTGTAGACATGCTTCATATTGAATTAAATATAGAGCAAGCTGGACCATTTGAGAAATGTCAAAATGAAGATGTCCTAGTAACTAAAGAGGTGTCATTTGAATCTGCAAAACAGGATGAAATCATAACATAGAAACATAGAAAACCTACAGCACAATACAGGCCCTTCAGCCCACAAAGCTATGCCTAGCTTAGAACTACCTAGGCTTTACCTATAGCCCTCTATTTTTCTAAGCTCCGTGTAGCCATCCAGAAGTCTCTTAAAAGACCCTATCGCTTCCGTGTCCATCACCGCCACCTCATTCCATGCACTCACCACTCTCTGCGTAAAACACTTACCCCTGGCATCTCCTCTGCACCTACTTCCAAGCACCTTTAAACTATGCCCTCTCTTGCTAGCCATTTCAGCCCTGGGAAAAAGCCTCTGACTATCCACACGATCAATGCTCTCATTATCTTGAACACCTCTATCAGGTCACCTCTCATCCTCCGTCACTCCAAGGAGAAAAGGCCGAGTTCACTCAACTTATTTTCATAAGCATGCTCCCCAATCCAGGCAACATCCTTGTAAATCTCCTCTGCACCCTTTATAAGTTAATGAAATAATGGAATGTTTGAGGAAGCCAGACACATTGGCCAAAAGACAGTGTCTACAAGATGGGTGGCCACCCCAAAAGAAATCCCGACAAGAATTATACCAAAAGCACATCTGGCGGCTAGAGGTTTTGAGGAATTGAACACAAAACAACTCCAACAAGACTCATCAACATTTACATCAGAGTCACTCCGTTAACTTCTCTCAGTGATAGGTCAGAAGCTTTACATGGACATAAAATCCACATTCTTACAGGGAAGGGAGCTGTCACATGGAATTTACATTACCCCTCCCATCCCTCCCCGTCCCCAGTATGAAGCCAAAAACAAAGGAACACTCTGGAAACTCAAAAAGTGAGAATATGGTCTAGCAGATGCATCACTCTACTGGTATAAGGTCAAGGAAGTAATGTTGAAAACAGTTGGAACGATGTCACAAGTGGATCCAGCTGCTTTTTTACTGGCAAGATTCAGAATGTCAAGTGATTAGACATCCTTGCTGTTGACGGAACAGTACAACTGCACTAAGAAAGCTGCATCAGGAATCTTCAGGCAATCCACATTGAATCCTCACATGCCATATGATGGGATGCACCCCGCAGTGAAGCTGAAGCTGAAAGACTTAGATCAAAGACAGGTCAGATTCTATGGGTGGCAAGGCAGAGCAGACCTGACATCATGTTTGATGCATGCTACTTGGCAACCAGCACAAAAAATGCCATAGTACAAACTTAAGGCAAACAAGGTAGTGCATAGAGTTCAATCTGAAAAAAAATAGTCTTGGAAGTTTCAACAGCTTGAAAAAGATAGCTCACTGAAGCTCGTTTACTTCAACAATGGCCCACTTGTAAATCTTCACAATGGAGGTACTTAAGGGGGACATTTTATTGTATTGATAAAATGAGATTGAAGACTTTCACCTCGTTATTGGCAATCAAAAAGGATCTGAAGTACACTGGCAGGAGAAACCCTTGTAATGCTTCAAGGTATTGACAATGCTGTTTTTCTGGCCATGCTCTATTCTGAGCTTTTCCATGGTGACCCAAAGTAGAACAGTCTACAAAGAACTTGTGTCACAGATAACTACTCTTTGATTGATACCATCAAATCCACCAAGTCAGTTACAGAGAAGAGGCTCCATCTAAAGATAAGCAGCATCAAAGAACTTATTCCTTTGCAGACAACCATAGCAGGTGTTGAATTTTCTGTGCTTGGACAACTAGCTGACTGTATCACAAAGAAGGGAGCTCTTTGTGAAGGCATTTGGTACCTTAAGAATTGTATTACCTTCAATGGTTAGAACCAATTCCTATATCCTAATGGACATTACAATTTTTGGGATATTTGAATTGCCTAAGTTTTTAAAATATATACATAAAAGGCTGGAAGATAGTTGAGTTCTGTTCATTTGGACTATAGAACACTCCCTGTTATGCGCATGTGCACAGGGGAGGAAGGAAAACTGTAGGATGTAAAGGTAGCGGCTCTCAGTATTGAACAGAGATGTTAAAAGTAGTTTTAACAAAAAAATAAATGTCCTTGTTGTTTGGGTTTCTTAAACTGGCATTCTTCTCTGGCAACTAAGTTTAGAGGGATGGCCTGAACTAGGCAGTGTGGATGTAGTTTCATACTTCTTTCCACTTTTTCATGACGGACTGCACTGAGCTCCGAAGTATATTCAGTGGCTTTGAGATGGTCTTGTACCCTTCCCCAAATTTGTGTTTCCCTATTATAATTTCCCTGACATGTCTTGAACACTCTTTTGGCTTCAGTTTGGTTTGGTCTGTTGAAAATCTACCATACTGTGGACCTTACAGCGAGAGGGGGTATTTATTCTTATGAATTCATTGAAAACAGGTGATCCTCCAATTTTCTACATCAACAAATTGGGTGAGTTGGTAAGGTAATATACAGTATTGCACCTAAGGAAAGTTATTGTTGTAATTACAAAGAGGATGAATACTTCCTCAACCTCAGTTCTGGTCTTTAATTTTTAGTAAATTGCTGACAGGTTTAGGAATTTTTCTTTTGACATGATACACAGGGTTTTGTAGATTAGCTCAAAAAATCCTACTTGAAGAGATTTTAAATTTAGAAAATAAGATGGTAAAATATGAAAATAGTTGTGGGGGCGTGATAATTTTCAAGGCACTACGAGCTTCTTAAATGCCCCTAGTATATTTGCCTCTCTCATCACCTGTGGCAGTGCACTTCATGTATCCACCACTTACTAGTATTTTTTAAAACTTGTTAATCACTTGGCTGTGCATTTGGGGTCATGGTCTTGCTGGAGAATAAAGATGGGACTGGTCAGATGCTTCCCTGATGGTATTACATGACGGATGAGAATTTGCTTGTACTTCTCAATATGAGGGATTCTATTAATTCTGACCAGATCACCAACTCCATTTGCAGAAATGCAGCCTCAAAATGAAAGGGAACCTCCACCATACTTCACTGTTGGTTGCGGACACTCATCCATGTAGTGCTCTCCAGCTCTTCTACAGACAAGCTGCCTCCTGTTTGAGCCAAATATTTCACATTTTGACTCCTCAGTCCAGAGCATTTGCTGCCATTGTTCAACACCCTAGTCCTTCTGTTTGTGCACAGGTGAGTCTCTTGGCTTTCTTCCCCACTTTGGAAGAATGGCTTTTTGGCAGCAACTTTCCCATGAAGGCCACTTCTGACAAGATTTCTTTGGACTATAGAGGGGGGTACTTGGGCTCAGAATCAGAATTATTATCACTGGCATGTGACGTGAAATTTGTTAACTTAGCAGCAGCAGCAGTTCAATACATAATCTAGCAGTGAGAGAAAAAAAATAAATAAAATAAAACATAATAAACAAGTAAATCGGTTACATAGATTGAATAGATTATTTTAAAATGTGCAAAAACAGAAATACTGTATATTAAAAAAAAAGGTGAGGTAGTGTCCAAAGCTTCAATGTCCATTTAGGAATCGATGGCACAGGGGAAGAAGCTGTTCCTGAATCACTGAGTGTGTGCCTTCAGGCTTCTGTATCTCCTACCTGATGGTAACAGTGAGCAAAGTGCATGCCCTGGGTGCTGGAGGTCTTTAATAATGGACGCTGCCTTTCTGAGACACCGATTCCTAGATACTTTGTAGGCTAGTACCCAAGATGGAGCTGACTAGATTTACAACCCACTGCAGCTTCTTTTGGTCCTGTGCAGTAGTCCCTCCATACCAGACAGTGATGTCAGAATGCTCTCCAAGGTGCAACTATAGAAGATGTTCCAGTGGTTTCTGAGAGTTCAGAGCTGATAGCAGTGCTGGACCTTATCCAATTTAGAGGGGACATCATTTTGATGTGTCTCTTGTCTGCTGCACTCAGTTTCCATGGCTGACCACCAAGTTTCTGATCCTCAGATGCACCCATTCCTTTGTGCATCTTTAGAAGAGCTTGGACAGCACATCTTGAAACTCCTGTCTGCCACGAAATTTCAGCTTGGGAGAGACCTTGCTGATGCAGAATGACCACCTTGTATCTTGTTGCTATGCTCTTTCTTGCCATGGTGTAAGAATTGATGATTTGATGGTTAAACAGTTGGATCTGCCACACCATCACCTTTTTGTTTGGTTGCCCTTCACTCAGTTTGATTCCTTCTACATCTGTTTCTGTTTCAGTTAATCTGTTTAACTCATTCAACTCATTATGTCATTGATCATTAGCACCTGCTTGTTACCTTTGTTTAATCATGCACTGGGCTATATACCTGCAATATAATCAAGTTTTTATTTGATACTTTATTTAACAAAATAGAATATATTTTCTGTAACACTTATTTTGGAAAATGACTGTTTGGAAATCTAAAGTTTGCTCTTTTCTACTGACACACTCGTGAAGAAAAAAACATCCAAAACAAAATTTATATTAAAAAAATCTATACTGCCTAAGACTTTTGCACAGTACTGTGTCAGCTCAAAATGAAATTCACAGTGTTAATATTATGGTGCTCAAAATGTGCTTCTGTAATCATAAATTCAAGACAAGGTTCCAAGCCTCACTGGGTCTAGAAATGTTTCTAATTAGGAAGTTGAATAATACACTTGGATTAAAGAAATAGATTAATAAAATGCTTTTGAACTACAGAGTATAATCTTAAATGAGGTTAAAAACTAATTTTAAGCCTTAATGAATTATTCTGTATTCCTACAATCATTTTGATAAAGCAAACTGAATTTTCTATCATTAAGCACGATAAGCATGTCTCGAGAACCTTCACATACATACATTTTTTGAAATACACTGGTACCATCAAGTGGCTAAAATAGGTTCAGCAGACTATTTATGATTGGTGCACTCTCTCTGTGGGCCAGCTTGTCCTGGGCAAAGATGTAATTTAGTTAAAAAAGTTTAAAAGTTAATCCAATAGATTCAAATAATTAGAATTTACACAATGTTGAAAGAAATAAGTAAAATTACCTTAAAATGCCAATAAATAATTCTAAAACTTCAGGTAAAGCAGATTAAATTCTTAACTATTTGCAATAAGATCAGTGCCAGATTTAAATAAAAGATCTCACTGTGACTCTGACTACCCTGACTTAAAGTTGAGGGTCAGGTGCATAGTATACCAGAATATTCTCTGCAGCAGTAACTGGACCACAACAAAAATGGTATATTTAACAAGCAGCAGACAGTCAAATGTACTGGTATCTGACACCAACTCATGTCAATGACCGCACAAGTACAGAAGTCCAAGACAACCAGCTTTTTATTCAGCATTTTTTGGCCATTGATGTATCAACATTATAACTTAGATGAGAAAATAAATGCTTGTTTGAAGCACCAGAAAGACATTCTATAATGATCAATAAACCAAATGACCTTGCCTGGTGTCTCAGGACTGGCTGTGTCAGCACCTACACCACCCTGGCACTCCTTCTCTGTCACCTGTCCCACACTTCCCCTACAGCACTTCGCCCTCGCCATTCTCAACATCCTTTGTATCTCCCAGATATACACACTTGCACTCCACTCCATGTTGACATATACAGTACTGTGCATGAGTATATATGATTACTGATAAACTGGAAAAAAAATTATAAGGAGCAAGCACTTCAGAATGTCTTGTCAAAACATTATACAATTTCCACCAGGGCTTCAAAATGTTTTTCATGGATTACCTACGCCAACATTTAACCTATCAAATTAGCAAAATCATAATTAATGCTCTCAATAAGGATTTACTTTTTAAGTCCATTCGAAATGATAAACTTTAATTCCAGCAATAGTGTGCCAACAATTTTCTTTCTTGTCAGTGCTTATTGTCAATTTGGTATTTGTTTGCCATCAACTACCTTCCTTTCCTGATCTGTTTGTAGCCTGGTATGCTTTATGAACGAAAAGCTTATGTTTCAAAAATGGAGTAAATGTATAGCTTCTGACAGCTGACTTATGCTGATGCTCACGATTTCAACTGCCGTAATGCTTTCAAGGCCAGGAACAATATGCCATGAAACACAGTAACTTACATTATTGTGTTACTACTAAACTGAAACAATTTCACTTAAGATTTGAAAATTACAAAATACATGGAGGTTTCTTCTTCCTTGTTGCTGGAAATATGAAGTGCTCAAGGCTCCTTTTGAGCTTAGCACTTTTTCCAATCCTCAGCATACACAAAATGAGTTGGGAATTGAAGGGAAGAGATAAGAATGAGGCTTGGAAATTTTATGTAAGAGTCTTACTTTTTGCTCACTACTGAATATCCCTTCTTTGTGCCTCTTCGCTTGTGTTGCATCTAACACCATAATATTAAGCATACGGTCGATTTTATTTTCTTTATCTTAGCCATACAGCGTGGAGTAGACCTAATCATCGGACAATTTACAATAACCAGTTAACCTACCCAGTACATCTTTGGACACTGGGAGGAGACTGGAGCACCCGGGGAAAACCCACACATTCCACAGGAGGACATACAGAGACACCATAAAGAATGGTGCCAGAATTGAACTCTGGAATGCCCTGAGCTGTATTAGCATCACACTAACCACTGGGCTACCATGGCGCCCAATTTTTAATTACATTAAAAAATAATTTTTTATTTCCGTATGGTACAAAATTTTGTGAAAAAGATATTTGCTAGTCATCAGACTTCCAAGAAAGCATAGTCTACCCACTCACAATTAAAAAATAGTGAACATCACTCACTAACTTGGATTTTCTTAGTCTTTCTAAATTAAATTATTCCAGTTAATATTGAAAGACTTACTCAGATGTCTAATGAAAGAATATTTTTCTCCAAAAATAATTTTTTGCAAGTAAATACAACATTAAACTTTATTGTCACAGTTGTTCACTCATTTGCAAACCCAGGATTGCTGTCAACATTCTCACCTTCAGCATCAACAGTTTATCCCAATGAAAACAAAAGTAACTCAATCTTCTTCAGCTGAGTTCTGTTGAATACCTATTTATATCAGCATAGCCCACAGGCATTCTAGTTGCTTGAAATACAATGGCAACCTCTTGTTTAAATTAACACTTTCTAAATCTCTCCTGAAGGAAAAACAGGTCAAAAGAATACCAAAGTATGAAATTTATACAGTTTTACACGATCACTCAGATCCTAATGAAAAAATTATTGAAGATAATTACACTTGAGGAAAGTAACATCCAGTCCATCAGGGTTAACAGTAAAATGTTGATTATACAAATGCTCCTTTAAGGAACTTGAACGAGCATTACTAAAAAAGATTCAGTTAACAATTGCCTCAGATGTTTAAATTCTATTAGTGTGCTGTCTTTACGACAGTTATTTAGTTTATAATATTTTCGCTTAGTAATTCATTCAATAGTATTTTCTAGTTAGAATTAGAAGTGTTTAAAGTATATTCATTGCATGTAAAATATATCGGCATGCGATGACGTCACATCCGGTTTCGCCGCGTCTTGTGGGAAAACACCGGTTTGAAATTAGCGCGAGGGTGGTGGCTTACCACGAGGCTCACCTGAGCAGAAGTAGTTTTGCAGGCATGAGAAATCACAGTGAGAGCAACGCTGTAAGTTAATAGATAATCGATATATTGAACTAAGATGTTAATGCCGATCCTGTTAGAAGTAACGACGGTAGATAATGTTTATGCTTTCGTTAGTTAAAGAGTCGCGGATAGTTTGCATGGAAGTGTATTTAAAGTAGTCAATGGAGCAGGTAAACTCTCCCTGTATACTGCACCTTAGTGTAATGTAGTTATAGTCACCTTTGCAAGTATTTACACTTGAAATGTGATATTAAGGAAGGAACAAATACTGTATCAATCTTGTATTGTTTTATCAACAGTTTTCACCATATGTTAATGTGAAGAGTGAACAGTAAATGGTTAATCTTACTGCGATCTGGTTCTCATTGAATGTGGTTTATCTCGACGTTAAATTCGACGTTATCAGTTACACGCGAAGGAGAACGTTACAATTAGAATCAATTCTTTATCTTATACACATGACTGTGTGGCTAAGCATAGCTCCAATATTATACACAAATTTGCTGATAATATTACTTTTGTTGAAAAAATCACAGGTGAAGACGAGTCAGCATACAGTAATGCAACAGGACACCTGGTTGAGTCTTGCTACAACATCAATCTCTCACTTAATATCGGTAAAAGTAATGAAATGATTGCTGGCTTCAGGATTGGGAAAGGACATTGAATATGTACCAGTCTACACTGGGGAATCAACAGTGGAGAGTGTCAGCAACTTGAAATTTCTGGGTGTTTATATAGGATAACTCATTCAAGTTAAAGGATGACTCATATAGGATAACTCATAATCTTCTAAGTAAAGAAAAGATGCTGGCTTTCCTTCCTGGTGATTGCATCTAAGTGCTGAGCAGCACATAGATGCAATCACCAGGAAGGAAAGACAGCATCATTAACTTCTTAGAAGATTAAGGAGGTTCAACATGTAACTGAACATTAATGTCTGCAGATGAACTGTTTAAAGTATCCTGACAGGTTACATCAGAGTCTGGTATGGCATTTTAAATGCGTAGGAATGCTAGAAGCTGCAGAGAGCGGTGGACTCAGCCCAAAACAACATGGCATGTCCCTCCCCACAACTGGTAACTTCCACAAGAGGCAATGCTTCAAAAACGCAACATCCAAAGATTCACCACCATCTCGGCCATGCCATTTTCTCACATCTACCACCGGGCAGGAGAATAAGAAGCCTGAAGTCCCACCAGGTTCAAGAACAGCTCTTCAGCTGTTGAACCAACCAGGACAACCCTAATCAATTTTTCAGCATAGTCACACTATGACCAATTTGTACAATAATGCACTGTTTTATTTGTTCTAATTCTGTCCTTGTATAATTTAATTATGTTTAATGTATATTTATTTTGTGAATGTCATATATCTGATGCTAATTCAAGTTTTCATCTGTGCATACATGTATACGATAATAAACCTGACTTTGACTTTTATTATTCATGCATCCAAAAAATAACATACAATGAATTTGTACTTTCAGGAATAGACTTTTCCTGTGAGAGAAGGTCTTGCTTTTCATCATCATGAGCTATGTGATCATAAAATAAAATTATAAAATATGAGTTAATGGAGTAGGGCATCAGCATTTAAAATATTATTCTAGGAGTTTAGCTCTGTTGGGATAAATCTAAGTTAATATAATTTAACCTTAGCAGAGAAGTAATTGCTGGAAATGACAATCAGAAATTAAATAATCATTTTTTAGTATAAACACAAGAGATTCTGCAGATGTTGGAAATCCAGAGTAACACACACAAAATGCTGGAAGAACTCAGCAGGTTGGCCCTGGTAAGTGCTCCTTGACCTGCTAAATTCCTCCAGCATTTTGTGTGTATTGCAACCATTCTATTAGGTATTAATAAAAAATCTAAGTAGTATGGATTTAATAGAATCTAATCATCCTTAAACTTCATTGTGCTTCTTGATGATGACAATACTGCTGAAGTGCACTTGGGTTCAAAATACATTTAACAAATGCCACTTGATAAACTGAACAACAAAACTGATGTCCATGGAATGCAAGGCTGTGGCATGGAGTAACAGGAAAGAATTTGTCCTACTGGACAACACATACAAAATGCTGGTGGACATTTTGTGTGTCTTGCTTGAATTTCCAGCATCTGCAGATTTCCTCATGTTTGTGTCTTATTGGACATTTGTTTTTAAAGCAGGAGGAAGGAACAGAATATTGTTTCTAAGTGCTGGTACTGACACCACTACATTTCTTAAATTACTGAGTAAACAGATGACCATTTCAAAATTTATAGATGATATAAAAAACAAGCGATAGTAAACAGCAGAAAGGATAGACTTCAAAGAGATATAAACAGACAGAAAGAATGAACACATAAATATCCAAGGGAATGTAAAAAAGAGACGTGTGAAGGAATGCATTTCAGACTCAGAACTGAGTTATCATCACTCACATATGTCAGAGTCATACAGCACTACAGAACAGAAAAAGGCCCTTTGGCCCAACTCATCTATGCCAAACTATTATTCTTCCTATTCCCATGGTCCCATACCTGGACCTTCGCCCTCCATTTCCCTCCCATCAATGTACTTATCCAAACTTCCCTTAAATGCTGCTATTCAACCTGCATCCATCACTTCCACCAGCAGCTCATTCTGTACCCACACCACCCTGAGTGAAGAAGTTTCCCTTCAAGTTCACCTTTCACACTTACCTGTGACATGTAACTCTAGTCTCACACAATCTCAGTGAAAAAAAGCCTGCTTGCATTTACCCTATCTATACCCCTCATAATTTTGTCGACCTCTAAGATTTCCCCTGATTGTTCAACACTCAAGGTAAAAAAACTATTGACTTATTCAACCTTTTCCTACAACTCAGGTCCTTGATACCCAGCAGAAACCTTGGTAAATTTTCTCCATACTCGTCCAATCTTATTAATAACTTTCTTGTAGGTAGGTAACCAGAACTGCACACAATACTTCAAATTTGGCCCCACCAACATCTTATACAACTTGAAAATAACAGCTCAACTCCTGTACTCAATTATGAGAGACAGTGTGCCAAAAGCTCTCTTTACAACCCATCCACCTGTGATGCCACTTTCAAGGAATTGTGGATCTGTGTTCCCATGGACTATCCAGAAATCAGATAGTGGAGGGAAAGCTGTTCAGGTATTTGTCTTCAAGCTTTTGTGCCTCCTCCCTAATGGTAGTAATGAGAAGAGGACATGCCCTGGATAGGGAGGGTCTTCAAGATATATGCTGCATTCTTGAGGCATTGCCTTTTCAAGATGTCTTCAATGGTAGGGAAGCTAGTGCCGATGATGGAGCTGGATGACCTTACAAACCTCTACAGCTCTTTCCAATTCTGTGCTTTGGCACCCCCATACCAAATAGTGACGCAACCAGTCAGAATGCTCTCAATAGTTCATCTGTAATAATGTGTTATTTTGGTTGAAAGATTGAGCAGACAATATGGTATTAAGGATACAAATCTCAGGGGTTTCCAAGAATGGTAAAAAAACAAGAAGTAAACTTGTATAAGTGTTTAAAGGAGACAGAGCAGGTTGAGAACATGATTCCGGGGGAAAAAAAAACAAGATCCAGGGCTTTAGGCAAAGATCTAGAATAGAAAACAACAAAGTTACATTGAACTATTTAGGCTACAGCCACAGGATTGTTTCCAACTGTTCCTTCCATTGAGAGAAAGGATGTGAATGGTGATGTGAATGCAGAATAGATCTACCGGAACTGTAATGGGGAAAAGGCTTTAAAACATTTTCAGACTAGAAAGGAAGTGGTTATTTATCATGACACAGAATAGCCCACTCAGCCTATTGGGTCAATGCTTTCTCTCAGTAGAAGAAGGCCAGCACTCCCACTCCCATCTTATTTATCCTTCGTTGTGTAACTTATTCTTCCTCTTATCCCCAACAATGCCCTTAAATTCTTTTGGCTACTTACCTGAACCACATGGTAATTTACACTTGAGCCATTTAACCTACCAATGCATTCTTGATTTGTGGGGAAAAAACTAGAACACTGGGTAGAAACTTGGAGACTAAATACATACACTACACAGATAGTGGAAAGTCGGGAGCAAAGCCTAGCCCCTGGAGTTGTGAAGCAGATATACTAACTGCTACATCACTAAGGGTGGTTATTAATATAGCAGGGAAGATCTGTTTATTAATTGATTAAATTATTAAACGTTATCAAAGATCATTATGAAATAAACAAAGAGATACTTTTACTATTGGTCAAAGGATCAGGGACAAGATGACATAGCTTTCAGGTGAAAGCACTGAGGAAAAGTGCATTCACAGAGAAAAAAAGTCTACCATCCAAAGGGGCTTGAAGCAATTCAACCAGAAGTAGATACAAATTATGTCCAAAAATATGCCACTTTGCCCCTTGAACTAATCTGCTAATCAATAAAATCATGGCTGAACTGACAGCAACCTTGACTCCACATTCTAGCCTACTCCAGTTATTTTCCCACCCCTTACTTAATTAACTCTGCTTAAAATATTTAATGGATCCAATTTCAGCACTCTTTAAGCATGAGAGTTTCAAAGGCTGACAACTCAGTGAAAAAGAATCACCTCAAATATCTTAAAAAGAGCACATCCTCGTTTTAAAATGCCAACTACCAAAAATTTAGACAGATACTGAATGGGGAAAAATACAGGGAATGGGAGGAAAAAATAATTTGGTGAGCACTTTTGCAGAGAGCCAGCAGAATCAATAGCACAAGTGACATCCTGACTTGGCTTTGAATCTATTAAGCCCACAACAAAGAAATACTCATTAATTTGACAACAATCAGCAATGCTACTCAGAGATAGGAGAAAAAAGGAAACTTTACATTATTGGACACAACACCTCACTTCTGACAGCAACATTGTAGGCTATCTCGTTAAATATTTTACAAATAACGCTTCAAGGTAGATGGGTCCAGGAACTTATTAAACATTTTTTTCCCAACACTGATATTCTTTACCCAACATGTAATGAATCATAGTTTTGTAACATAGATCTTTGACTCCACCCTTCTGGTTTCTTCAGTGTTCTAACACCAATTCCAAAAATATTATTCTTATACTTTATGTTTAAATTCTTCAGAATTCTTCTCAGAAATCTAACAATTCAGATAGCTTCAATTTGTCTGCTATGAATAGTTGATAGGCCTAGGATATGAATATATCACTCTGCAGGTGTATAGAAGCTGAATAAATGTGTTCTAAGCCACAGAGGATGCTATTTCTGTCAACTCCAGCACACAGTCATTCATTAACCATTGAAATATGCTACATAACCAATAAAAGACAAAGAATGGCAGAAAAATAACTCCTAAGGGCAAATTAGCTAGCAATCCAACTCTAGTATTGTTAATACATTCCTATGAAAATAGCTTAAAATGCTATAAAAAATTTTAAGTAGAAAATGTAAAATTATTCATTCTAGTATACTGAAATGCCAATGAATAAGCAGTCAATTAAGGTAATCATAAATATAACCTTAGTATTCAGCTCTACTTAAAAGTAGTTGATGAAAAAGGATTTTAAAAGAAGGACAGAAGAATGAGGCAAGAAGTCCCTTCTTTGATAATAAGCAATAACAGGGGGTCCTATGACCTTTTCACTTGATGGATAACCTGTTAAATATTAGCCTCATTCAGGTTTTGTTATGAAGGTCTCTCAACACTGTTATTAAATTTCAAAAGAGCAAACACCCTCAAGAGCCTACCTGGGTGGGAGGTTGTTCCCACTTGGTTACCCAGAAGAAGAATGTACAGGCGCAGGCAGCTCTGCAGCAAACTGTTCAGTTATGCAACCAGGGTACGAATGCAGTCAGATTGTAACTGGTTTCTCTATCTGGTCATGTTACACTTATGAAGATTTTCTATGATTCATATCACAGGTGTGGATTTGTACTATAATCAATGACATAGTGAGAGAACAATATTAAACTTTTTTCAATCCAAGCCAAATTTAATCATATAATCAATTTTTTTAAAAAATAGTGTTGTTTAAAAATAGTTTAAATAGTTTAAAAATTCAGTTGTTGTCATAAGAGACTAGACCTGTTTGACAAATCAAAGTACAAAATTAACATGCTTTCTTACTCTGATTAACTCTTTCGTGTGGTCTGTGTCTCCATAACTCTACTGGTGATATCAATTGATGCTGTAACATTTAGTCAGCTAACTTACAGTATCTCCCATAAATCCAACAACTGGAACAAATCCCTTAATGTCAGCTACAGTAGTGATAGCGAGTCAAGAAAAGAAATTATCTTGTTAAATACTTTTATGTCTGGCATGCACCACATTCATCAGGTAACTCTTCATCTCTTGAAAATACCCCTCACATTTGTACTTAATGGATTCCAACAAATAACCTATGTATAATTCTTTTCAGCTGAACTATAAATAATGACATAATACAATTAGGAATAGGCATAATATGATTAAGAAGACAGAGTAGGGGAGATTCAAACAAGAGGACATGAGTTGAGAGTTAGGGGGCAAAAGTTTAAGGGTAACATGAGGGGGAATTTATTTACTCAGAGAGTGGTAGCTGTGTGGAATGAGCTTCCAGCAGAAGTGGTAGAGGCAGGTTCGGTGTTGTCATTTAAAGCAAAATTGGATAGGTATATGGACAGGAAAGGAATGGAGGGTTATGGGCTGAGTGCGGTTTAGTGGGACTAGGTGAGAGTAAGCGTTCAGCACAGACTAGAAGGGCCGAGATGGCCTGTTTCAGTGCTGTAATTGTTATATGGTTATAATAAACAGTGTGGCTTTGTCAAAGGCAGGTTGTGCCTCATGAGCCTGAGTAAATTTTATGAGGATGTGACTAAACACATTGATGAAGGAACAGCAGTAGATGTAGTGTATATGGATTTCAGCAAGGCATTAGATAAGGTTCCCCATGCAAGGCTTATTGAGAAAGTAAGGAGGCATGGGATCCAAGGGTACACTGCTTTGTGGATCCAGAACTGGCTTGCCCACAGAAGGCAAAGAGTGGTTGTAGACAGGTCATATTCTGCATGGAGATCAGTGACCAGCGCTGTGCCTCAGGGATCTTTTCTGGGACCCCTTCTCTTCATGATTTTTATAAATGGCCATGATGAGGAAGTGGAGGGATGGATTAGTAAATTTGCTGATGACACAAAGGTTGGGGGTGTTGTGGATAGTGTGGAGGGCCGTCAGAGGTTACAGCGAGACATCGATAGAATGCAAAACTGGGCAGATGGAGTTCAACCCAAATAAGTGTGAGGTGGTTCATTTTGGTAGGTCAAATATGATAGCAGAATATAGTATTAATGGTAAGACTCTTGACAGTGTGGAGGATCAGACAGATCTTGGGGTCTGAGTCCATCGGACACTCAAAGCTGCTGCACAGGTTGACTATGTGGTTAAGAAGGCATACGGTGCTTTGTCCTTCATCAACAGTGGGATTGAGATTAAGAGCTGAGAGGTAATGTTAGGACCCTGGTCAGACCCCACTTGGGAGTAATGCGCTCAGTTCCGGTCACCTCACTACAGGAAGGATGTGGGAACTATAGAAAGGGTGCAGCGGAGATTTACAAGGATGTTGTCTGGACTGGGAAGCATGCCTTATGAGAAAAGGTTGAGTGAACTCAGCCATTTCTCCTTGGAGCAGCGGAGGATGAGAGGTGACCTGATAAAGGTGTATAAGATGATGAGAGACATTGATCGTGTGGATAGTCAGAGGCTTTTTCCCCGGCTGAAATGGCTAACATGAGAGGACACAGTTTTGAGGTGCTTAGAAGGAGGTACAGAGATGTCCAGTGGTGAATGTGTGGAATGGGCTGCCGGCAATGGTGGTGGAGGCAGATACGATAGGGTCTTTTAAGAGACTCCTGGATAGGTACACGGAGCTTAGAAAGATAGAGGGCTATGGGTAACCCTAGGTAATTTCTAAAGTATATAGATATTCGGCACAGCATCATGAGCTGAAGGGCCTGTATTATACTGTAGGTTTTCCATGTCTCTATGTAATGCTAAGGCCCTAACATTTCTCAGTCCAGTCATTAAGATATTTTTAAACTTCTGTTTGAGCAATCATATTGTTTCTTTGGATAAAGCTGCAAAACGTTTGACATACAAACAGTAAATTCTGGAAATGCCATTTAGGTCAGAGATGTGAAAAAAGAAACAGAATTAACATGATGAAAGGTCTTAAACTTATAATGTTAACTCTGTTCTTCTTTCACCAGATTCTACCACACCTGAAGGGTGTTTCCAGAAGTTTATTTCAGATTTCCAGCATAGTTGTTCTGATTTACATACTGTATGCTTATATTCCCCAAGCACTCATTCTGGAGTTATTGCACATCGCACTCTATTGTAATACTGCCACATCTAAGCAGTGTATAAGTGGTCCCAGATTCCAGACCTAAAGTCACATCAGACACGATGTCTCCCACCACTTGCATATTCCAGACCTCAATGCAGCTAGATTTCATCATTAACATTTATTCTTAAGATCAGATTTGATGATTACAAAGTTATTTGTTCTAAAGGTGACTCTCCCAATCACTATTTTCATCCCATCTAGCACAAGCAATCCTCCTCCAGGCCATCTCCAAACACCTGCTTCTTTTTTAACCCAAATCCTCATTGGGTAGTCCCACCTGACCAGAAGCCCTTTTATCCATAAGTTAACATTATTTCATCTCTCTCACAACCACTCACTATCTATCCCTGATAATCGCATTACTTTAAGTTTCTCAGTTTTCAACACTGCAAAAATAGGATTAAATATAGCACGGCAGTTAAGCAAAACGCACAAAAGAAAACTGAAGACCAAAGTAGGAACAGATATTTAAATAATGGAAGTTAGATTGAAAAATGAGCATCAAGACTACAATGAGATGAGTGTGCATGCATTATAGAAATGGAGAATGAAAAACAGAGCAAGGGGGAGGGAGGAGGAGGAGAGATTAAAAGTATATTGTCAAGGGAGAACAACTACAACAGTTCATTTCCTGACACTGTTCCATTCAGCATGTCCCATGAACCACCTTACATAATAGAAGTTATGCTGCCTCACAATTATTTCATCAAATGAAAAAAAAACAGCATCTGTATTCTTGGGTTACAATGTCAGGAATGTATGCAGGATGGTTTTCTGAACCAACATGTCGAGGAACCAACTAGAGAGCAGGCCATCTAGATTGGGTATTGTGCAATGAGGAAGGGTTAGTTAGCAATCTTGTCGTGTGAGGCCCCTTGGGTAAGAGTGAGCATAATATGGTGGAATTCTTCATTAAGATGGAGAGTGACATAGTTAATTCAGAAACAAAGGTTCTGAACATAAAGAAGGGTAACTTTGAAGGTATGAGACGTGAATTAGCTAAGATAGACTGGCAAATAATACTTAAAGGATTGACGGTGGATATGCAATGGCAAGCATTTACAGATCGCATGGATGAACTACAACAATTGTTCATCCCAGTTTGGCAAAAGAATAAACCAGGGAAGGTAGTGCACCCGTGGCTGACAAGGGAAATTAGGGATAGTATCAAGTCCAAAGAAGAAACATATAAATTAGCAAAAAAAAGTGGTACACCTGAGGACTGGGAGAAATTCAGAGACCAGCAGAGGAGGACAAAGGGCTTAATTAGGAAAGAGAAAAAAGATTGAGAGAAAGCTGGCAGGGAGCATAAAAACTGACTGTAAAAGCTTTTATAGATACGTGAAAAGAAAAAGATTGGTCAAGACAAATGTAGGTCCCTTACAGTCAGAAACAGGTGAATTGATCAGAGGGAACAAGGATGCGGCAGACCAATTGAATAACTACTTTGGTTCTGTCTTCACGAAGGAGGACATAAATAATCTTCCAGAAATAGTAGGGGACTGAGGGTCTAGTGAGATGGAGGAACTGAGGGAAATACCTGTTAGTAGGGAAGTGGTGTCAGGTAAATTGAAGGGATTAAAGGCAGCTTGTACGAGAGCTGACCAGGGACAAGACTATTCTGGATTTAGTGTTATGTAATGAACAGGATTTGATAAGCGATCTTGCAGTAAAGGAGCCATTAGGAGGTAGTGATCATAATATGATAAGTTTTTATCTGCAATTTGAGAAGGATAAGGGCAGCTCCGAGGTGTCAGTGTTGCAGTTGAACAGGGGAAACTATGGAGCCATGAGGGAGGAGCTGGCCAAAGTTAACTGGACGGATATCCTAGCAGAAAAGACAGTGGAAAAGCAATGGCAGGTATTCTTGGGAATAATGCACAAGGTGCAAAATCAGTTCATCTCCCAGAGAAGGAAGGATTCAAAGGGGGGAAAGGGGCCACAGTGGTTGACAAAGGAAGTCAGAGATTGCATAGCATTAAAAAAAAAGGAAGTATGACAGAGCTAAGGTGAGTGGGAGGACAGATGATTGGGAAGTTTTTAAGGAACAGCAGAACTTAACTAAAAAGGCAATACGGGCAGAAAAAATGAGGTACGAACGCAAGCTAGCCAGGAATATAAAGGAAGATAGCAAAAGCTTTTTTAGGTATGTGAAGAGAAAGAAAATAGTTAAGAACAATGCTGGGCCCTTGAAGAATGAATTGGGTGAAATTGTTATGGGAAACAGAGAAATGGCAGAAGAATTTAATGAGTACTTTAGATCTGTTTTCACTAAGGAAGACACAAGCAATCTCCCAGATGTATGGATGGGCCAAGGACATAGGGTAACAGAGGAAATGAAACAGATTGACATTAGGAAGGAAACGGTGATGAGTAGACTGATGGGACTGAAGGCTGACAAATCCCCAGGTCCAGATGGTTTGCATCCTAGGGTATGAAAGGAGGTGACCCTGGAAATTACGGATGCATTGGTAATCATTTTCCAATGTTCCTTTGATTCAGGATCAGTTCCTGAGGATTAGAGAATGGCTAATGTTATTCCACTTTTTAAGAAAGGAGGGAGGGAGAAAACAGAGAACTATCGACTTGTCAGCCTGACATCGGTGGTGTGGAATATGCTAGAGTCCATTATTAAGGATGAAATAGTGGCATATCTAGATAGCAGTGATAAGATTGGGCTGAGCCAGCATGGATTTACCAAGGGTAAATTATGCTTGACTAATCTATTGGAGTTTTTCGAGGATGTAACCAGGAAGTTAGACAAGGGAGATCCAGTGGATGTAGTGTACCTCGATTTTCAGAAGGCATTTGATAAGGTCCCACATAGGAGATTGGTGGGTCAAATCAAAGCTCAGGGCATCGGGGGGGAAGCATTGACATGGATAGAAAACTGGTTGGCAGATAGAAAGCAAAGGGTAACGATGAATGGGTGTTTCTCGGAATGGCAGGTGGTGACTAGTGGGGTGCCACAGGGCTTGGTATTGGGACCACAGCTGTTTACAATTTACGTCAATGATTTATATGAAGGCATTCAGAATAACATCAACAAATTTGCTGATGATACTAAGCTGGGTGGCAGTGTGACATGTGATCAGAATGTTAGGAGAATTCAGGGTGACTTGGATAGGCTGGGTGAGTGGGCAGATACTTGGCAGATGACGTTTAATGTGAATAAGTGTGAGGTTATCCACTTTGGGAGTAAGAACAGGAAGGCAGATTATTATCTGAATGGTGTAGAGTTAGGTAAGGGAGAAATACAAAGAGATCTAGGAGTCCTTGTTCATCAGTCACTGAAGGTGAATGAGCAAGTGCAGCAGGCAGTGAAGAAGGCTAATGGAATGTTGGCCTTTATTACAAAGGGAATTGAGTACAAGAGCAAGGAAATCCTCTTGCATTTGTACAGAGCTCTGGTGAGACCACACCTGGAGTATTGTGTACAGTTTTGGTCTCCAGGGTTAAGGACATCCTGGCTGTAGAGGAAGTGCAGCGTAGATTCACGAGGTTAATTCCTGAGATGTCTGGACTGTCTTACGCAGAAAGATTAGAGAGACTGGGCTTGTACACGCTGGAATTAAGGAGATTGAGAGGGGATCTGATTGAAACATATAAGATTATTAAGGGATTGGACAAGATAGAGGCAGGAAATACGTTCCAGATGCTGGGAGAGTCCAGTACCAGAAGGCATGGTTTGAGAATAAGGGGTAGGTCATTTAGGACAGAGTTAAGGAAAAACTTCTTCTCCCAGAGAATTGAGGGGGTCTGGAATGCACTGCCTCGGAAGGTAGTGGAGGCCAATTCTCTGGATGCTTTCAAGAAGGAGCTAGATAGGTATCTTATGGATAGGGGAATCAAGGGATATGGGGACAAGGTAGGAACCGGGTATTGTTAGTAGTTGATCAACCATGATCTCAAAATGGCGGTGCAGGCTCGAAGGGCCAAATGGTCTACTTCTGCACCTATTGTCTATTGTCAGATAAATCTCCAGGGCCAGATGGTCTGCATCCCAGAATGCTTAAGGAAGTAGCCCAAGAAATAGTGGATGCATTAGTGATAATTTTTCAAAACTCCTTAGATTCTGGATTAGTTCCTGAGGATTGGAGGGTGGCTAATGTAACTCCACTTTTTAAAAAAGGAGGGAGAGAAAAACCAGGGAATTATAGACCGGTTAATCTGACATCAGTGGTGGGGAAAATGCTAGAGTCGGTTATCAAAGATGTGATAACAGCACATTTGGAAAGAGGTGAAATCATCGGACAAAGTCAGCATGGATTTGTGAAAGGAAAATCATGACTGACGAATCTTATAGAATTTTTTGAAGATGTAACTAGTAGAGTGGATAGGGGAGAGCCAGTGGATGTGGTATATGTAGATTTTCAAAAGGCTTTTGACAAGGTCCCACACAGGAGATTAGTGTGCAAACTTAAAGCACGCGGTATTGGGGGTATGGTATTGATGTGGATAGAGAATTGGTTGGCAGACAGGAAGCAAAGAGTGGGAGTAAACGGGACCTTTTCAGAATGGCAGGCAGTGACTAGTTGGGTACCACAAGGCTCAGTGCTGGGACCCCAGTTGTTTACAATATATATTAATGATTTAGACGAGGGAATTAAATGCAGCAACCCCAAGTTTGTGGATGACATGAAGCTGGGCGGCGGTGTTAGCTGTGAGGAGGATGCAAAGAGGATGCAGGGTGACTTGGATAGGTTAGGTGAGTGGGCAAATTCATGGCAGATGCAATTTAATGTGGATAAATGTGAGGTTATCCACTTTGGTTGCAAGAACAGGAAAACAGATTATTATCTGAACAGTGGCCGATTAGGAAAAGGGGAGGTACAACGAGACCTGGGGGTGTCATTGTACACCAGTCACTGAAGGCGGGCATGCAGGTACAGCAGGCAGTGAAAAAGGCAAATGGTATGTTGGCATTCATAGCAAAAGGATTTGAGTACAGCAGCAGGGAGGTTCTACTGCAGTTGTACAAGGCCTTGGTGAGACCGCACCTAGAATATCGTGTGCAGTTTTGGTCCCCTAATCTGAGGAAGAACATTCTTGCCATAGAGGGAGTACAAAGAAATTTCACCAGATTGATTCCTGGGATGGCAAGACTTTCATATGAAGAAAGACTGGATTGACTAGGCTTATACTCACTGGAATTTAGAAGATTGAGGGGGGATCTTATTGAAACGTATAAAATTCTAAAGGGATTGGACAGGCTAGATGCAGGAAGATTGTTTCCGATGTTGGGGAAGTCCAGAACGAGGAGTCACAGTTTAAGGATAAAGGGGAAGTCTTTTAGGACTGAGATGAGGAAAAACTTCTTCACACAGAGAGTGGTGAATCTGTGGAATTCTCTGCCACAGGAAACAGTTGAGGCTGGTTCATTGACTATATTTAAGAGTAAGTTAGATATGGCCCTTGTGGCTAAAGGGATCAGGGGGTATGGAGAGAAAGCAGGTACAGGGTTCTGAGTTGGATGATCAGCCATGATCATACTGAATGGCGGTGCAGACTCGAAGGCCCAAATGGCCTACTCCTGCACCTACTTTCTATGTTCCTATGTTTCTAATATCCAATTCCTCTACACTTTCACCATCACTTTTCTTGAAAGGGGGCTCAACCAGCCAAGATTAGTCACTGACAAAATTGAGTTTCATGGGCAGTCTCCCCAGACTAAAATGCCACCTTGGTAAACCACACATCTAACTTGATCCTTTGCCATTCTTGCTTCTCAACCTCAAATGCCTAAATTAACTTCAACACTCACTTTCCCCCACCCCTACATCTCCACAACTATGGGGCTCCGAAGTACATGGGTTCCTGACTCTCCTGCAGCCCAGAGTATCAACCCTCTTGTGATCACAGCCTTCCTATTGCCTACAGTGTTTGATTCTCCCATAGATGCAATGACCCTCTACACAACACACCTATTCCTGGTGGGTATATGATCATCATTTCTTTCTTTTCCGACTCTCCATTAGTCCATGATATATTGATCAGTTCTACAGAGCCCATATTATCAAGTCCAACAGATGATAAGAAACAATAAACATTAAGCCACTAATGCAAAAATTATATGCTGGCCTTAGTCATTTGGATATTTTATATCAACATTAAACTGATATACCTGAACCTTAAGATTGAACAGCTGAACTACACTGAACCACGTATACTAACATTGATAAGATTTTCAAAATATTTAAAATCTACTACAGTAAATAGTTCAACATAACACCTCTGAATGACAGATTAATAACTATATTTAAGCTTTATCAAGCACTGATCTTGGAATCAACAGCAACAACAAATTTACAAGTTACCTATGCACTTAAGACCCTGAAACCCTCCACAGGAAAGTTGAGGAAATTTCACACCAAGCATTAGGCCAAAAGCCAAGTGGCAGATTGTTAGAGCATATTGATAATAGAAGTTTTGCAAGCAAATTCATGAGCCCAAGTCAAAAACTGCTTCTGGAAATCTGAAATAAAAGCAGAAAATGTTGGAAACAGCTCTGCAAGTCAGGCAACATCTGTGGAAAAGGGAACAATGTTTCAGCTCCAAAACCTTGCAAAAAGTGGGAGATAAGTTAGAAGGCAGGGAGGGTCATCCTGGCTTAAACTATCAGAGAAATTCCCTTTATTTCACCCATCCCCTCTCCAATTGTCTTTGTTATCTGTACAAATTTGTTTCTCTATTTCCCAATTCTGATGAAAGCTCCCTGGGTTTAACATTTTCTGCTTTTATTCCAGACATTCAGACTGGGTAAGGTTGTTAACAGTGAAGGAATTTTATTCAAGTGGCACACAGTAATAATATATTCTATTGTACCTTAAGCTAATACAGAACTGAATGAAGTTAGATGGCAGCCTGGTTAATAACAGATACAAGGCTGCATTTAGAAAGGTATTAAGAATTCTGCTGCAGATGAGGAAAACTGGGTATAGTCAGTGACAGATGTAAAGATGGTGTTTACTTGCAGCCTGGAACACAGTCCAATTACTTATGATACAAAGGTGTAAATAGTCTGGTTTAGTTTCAGAAAGATGCCAGAGAGAATGATCCAGTCTAAGCCCAGCAAATGAACTTGCACATTTTCATCAAGGGATAGATTCAGAGGAAGGGCAACAAATTGCAAGTACAAAGAACATAGTGGATCAGGGGTGCAGCTGAAATCACAAAGAATGAGAAGTTGTTTTAGAGACAGTCAAGAGGTAAGACATGCACGTCAAGACATCCAGCATGGGTGGTCTCCAAGGTAATGAGGTTAAAGTCTTTTAGGCCAATAGTTATTCAATGCTATCTTCCAAAACCACTGGTGGTATGATACAAGGATAGTCTCCTTCCACTAGACTTGGAGCAATCATTAGTTTGCATTACACTACACATGGCCAAAGTAAATAGAGAAAAGGCAATCAAAAATGCAGTACAATGTTTAGCTGAACTTTGAATGAGGTAACAATTCTATTATAAATAGACTCACAAGAGGACTTCACTGCACGAGAATTTAGGTGACTGACTGGTGTCCACAATGAAGTGCTTGACGCATGGGAACAGCCTATATTTGTCAAGATTCATTGAGGACACTTGCGTCAACTTGGAACCCAGTTGCAGCCAACTCAGTTGTAGAACTAAGTTATACACAAGTTGTACAACCCAGTTGTCGTTCCCAGTTGTAGAACTAACCACGATTCAGGATCTGACAGATGTTGCTGCTTATAGTGGAATGCAAGCAGCATATGAAGATGGACCACTTCATTAACAGACGATTTGATACCTGCCGCACTTCCTGTCAATTATAGGATACACATCTTACTGATAGCCATATAGCAAGCAGTTGAACAGCAACAACTGAAGGAAGGGGACACCAATTGGATAACCAGCAGAGGGAGTTCAGAATGTAACAATGTAATTTTAGACACAAGATATTCTGCAGATGATGGAAATCCAGAACAATATACACAAAATGTTGGAGGAACTCAGTAGGTCAAGCTGCATCTATGGAAATGAATAAGCAGTCAATGTTTCCTGTTGAGAACCTTCATCAGGACTGGAAAAGAAGAGGGAAGGTGCCAGAATAAGTTGGGAGAAGGGAAGGCATACAATCTAGCAGGTGATAGGTGAAGCCAGGTGGGTGGAGGAGGTGGGGGATGAAGTAAGAAACCGGGAGACGATCGGTGGAAAAGTTAAAGCGCTGGAGAAAAAGGAATTGAATAGGAGAGGAGAGTGGACCATAGGAGAAAGGAAAGGAGGAGGGGCGCCAGGGGGAGATGATAGATAGGTAAGGAGGAGGAAGAGGTCAGGTGGGTGGCAGAGCAGGAAATTGAAGACGACGGGAGGGGGACTCTTCCCGAAGGTAAGAAATCGATGTTCATACCATAAGGTTGAAGGTTACTTAGATGGTATACAGTGGCATGCAAAAGTTTGGGCACCCCTGGTCAAAATTTCTGTTACTGTGAATAGCTAAGCGAGTAAAAGATGACCTGATTTCCAAAAGGCATAAAGTTAAAGATGACACATTTTTTTAATATTTTAAGCTTGATTACTTTTTTTAATTTCCATCTTTTACAGTTTCAAAATAAAAAAAAAGGAAAAGGGCCCGAAGCAAAAGTTTGAGCACCTTGCATGGTCAGTACTTAGTAACACCGCCCTTGGCAAGTATCACAGCTTGTAAATGCTTTCTGTAGCTAGCTAAGAGTCTTTCAATTCTTGTTTGGGGGATTTTCACCCATTCTTCCTTGCAGAAGTCTTCTAGTTCTGTGAGATTCTTGGGCCGTCTTGCATGCACTGCTCTTTTGAGGTCTATCCACAGATTTTCAATTATGTTTAGGTTGGGGGACTGCGAGGGCCATGGCAAAACCTTCAGCTTGCGCCTCTTGAGATAGCCCACTGTGGATTTTGAGGTCTGTTTAGGATCAGTATCCTGTTGTAGAAGCCATCCTCTTTTCATCTTCAGCTTTTTTACTGACTGTGTGATGTTTGCTTCCAGAATTTGCTGGTATTTAATTGAATTCATTCTACCCTCTACCAGTGAAATGTTCTCCATGCCACTGGCTGCAACACAAGCCCAAAGCATGATTGATCCACCCCTGTGCTTAACAGTTGGAGAGGTGTTCTTTTCATGAAATTCTGCACCCTTTGTTCTCATTGTGGAGGGAAGAGGGACAAAAAGTGTATTGGCTGGGTGGGTCAGAAGCCAGAGATCGCTGTCCATATACAATGGCATGCAAAAGTTTGGGCACCTGTGGTCAAAATTTCTGTTACAGTGAATAGCTATGTGAGTAAAAGATGACCTGATTTCCTCATGCCACTGGCTGCAACACAAGCCCAAAGCATGATTGATCCACCCCTGTGCTTAACAGTTGGAGAGGTGTTCTTTTCATGAAATTCTGCACCCTTTTTTCTCCAGACATACCTTTGCTCACTGCAGCCAAAAAGTTCTATTTTAACTTCATCAGTCCACAGGACTTGTTTCCAAAATGCATCAGGCTTGTTTAGATGTTTCTTTACAAACTTCTGATGCTGAATTTTGTGGTGAGGATGCAAGAAAGGTTTTCTTCTGATGACTCTTCCATGAAGGTCATATTTGTGCAGATGTTGCTGCACAGTATAACAGTGCACCACCACTCCAGAGTCTGCTAAATCTTCCTGAAGGTCTTTTGCAGTTAAACGGGGGTTTTGATTTGCCTTTATAGCAATCCTACTAGCAGTTCTCTGGGAAAGTTTTCTTGGTCTTCCAGACCTCAACTTGACCTCCACCGTTCCTATTAGCTGCCATTTCTTAATTACATTATGAACTGAGGAAACGGCGACCTGAAAACGCTTTGTTATCTTCTTATAGCCTTCTCCTGCTTTGTGGGCATCATTTATTTTAATTTTCAGAGTGCCAGGCAGCTGCTTCGAGGAGCCCATGGCTGCTGATTGTTGGGACAAGGTTTGTGGAGTCAGGGTATTTATAAGGCTTTGAAATTTGCATACCCTGGCCTTTCCTAACGATGACTGTGAACAAGCCATAGCCCTAACAAGCTAATTAAGGTCTGAGACCTTGGTAAAAGTTATCTGAGAGCTCAAATCTCTTGGGGTGCCCAAACTTTTGCATGGTGCTCCTTTCCTTTCTTTCACTCTAAACTTGTACAAAACAAAAATAATACCCCTAATCTTGCTTAAAATGTTGAAAAGAACGTTTCATCTTTAACTTTATGACTTTTGGACATCAGTTCATCTTCTACTTACTTAACTATTCACAGTAACAGAAATTTTGACCAGTGGTGCCCAAACTTTTGCATGCCACTCTACAAGGTGCTACTCCTCCAACCTGAGAGTGCCCCCATCGTGGCAGAAGAGGAGCAACATATTGGAATGGGAATGGGGAATGGAATTAAAATGGTTGGTCACTGGGAAATCCTGCTTTTTGTAGATGCAAAGGAGGTGATCGACAAAGCGCTCCCCAATCTACGTCAGGTCTCACACCAATGTAGAGGAGGCCACATCAGGAACAGAAGATGACCCCCAACAGATTTGCAGGCAAAGTGTTGTCTCACCAGGAAGGAGTGTTTGGGGCTCTGTATGTAGGAGAGGGAGGAGATGAATGGGTAGGTGTAGCACTTCTTCAGTTCGCAGGGATAGTGCCAGGAGGGAGATAATGTGGAAGGGTGCACGAATGGACAAGGAAAACAGTGGCGGCGATCCCTGCAGAAAACAGAGTGGGGGGAGGGAGGGAGGGAACATGTAAAGCTGTGTTTGGTGGTAGGGTCCTGTTGAAGATGACAGAAGTTGCACAGAATGATGTATTGAATGCGAAGGCTAAGGGGTGGTAGGTGAGGACAAGAGGAACTCTAGCATTGTTAAGGCAACGGGAAGATGGTGCAAGCTTGGATGTCCAGGAAATGGAGGAGATGCAGGTGAGGGCATCATCAATGGTGGAGGAAGTGAAACTCCATTTTTTGAATAAGGAGGACATCTCTGATATCCAGGAAAGGAAAGCCTCATCCTGGGAACAGATGTGGCGGAGACGAAGGAACTATGGGAATGGCATTTTTTTCTTAAGGAGACAGGATGGGCAGAGGTATAGTCAAGATAGCTGCCAGAATTGGTAGGTTTATAAAAGATATCGGTATATGGTTTGTCTCCAGAGATGGAGACAGAGAGATCAAAAAAGGACAGAGAGTTGTCAGAAATGGATCCAGTGAATTTAAGAAGTTGGAGGCAAAGTCTGATGAAATTGACGAGCTCAGCATGGGTGCACGAAGCAGGACCAATGCAGTCACAAATGTCATGCAGAAAGAGTTGGGGAGCATAAACATTCTTTGACGTCGCCAAAGAAAAGGCAGGCATAGCTATGCCTCAAGTTTGGAGAAAGTGGAAGGAGCCAAAAGGGAAACTGTTGAGGGTTAGGACCAGTTCCGCCAGGTGGAGAAGAACTAGTCAGGTCTGTTGTCAAGAAAGAGGCAGAGAGCTTTAAGGCCTTCTTGATGGGGGATAGAAGTGTATAGGGGACATCCATGATGAAAATAAAGTGATCAGGGCCAGGGAATTGAAAGTTGTTAAGGAGATCAAGAGAATACAGTTTTAAACCTTAGCCATCATGGCTGTGAATTACAGTATGCATAGCAACCAGCAACACAAACACTTAGAATTTTGTCTTTCCACTATCAAATACAGTAGAACTCTTCCTGAGTGGTATAAATTTTAAGATATGGTCAAACAAAGGCTTTATACTTTACCCCTTATACACTCACAACTGTGTGGCCAGATTCTGCTCAAACTCCATCGACATGTTTGCAGATAACAGCACCACTGGGGCAAATCTCAAATACCAAGGAATCAAAGTATAGGATGGAGATAAGGAGCCTTGTGGAATGATATCATGACAACAACCTTTCCCTCAATGTAGGCAAAATAGAGCTGATCATCGATTTCGGGATAGTGGGGGTGATGTACACACTCCTGTTCATATCAGTGCTGCTGAGGTCAAAAGAGTTGAGGACTTCAAGCCTCTAGAAGTGAACTTCATTAAAAGCCTGCACCAGTCCAACCACGTAAATACCATAGCTAAGAGAGCATACCAGCATCCCTACTTCCTCCAAGTGGTTAAAGAAATTTGACATGTCCCCTTTGACTATCATCAATATTTTATTCATGTTCTATAGAAAGCATCCTATCCAGATGCATCACAGCTTCATATTGTAACTGTTCTGCCCGAAACTGCAAGAATCTGCAGTCTTTTGACACAGCTCAACATATCACAGGAACCAGTCTCACCTCCGCAGGTTCAGTGCACACATCAGGAAGGTAGTCAGTATCATCAAAAGCCCCACCCATCCTGAACATTTACTTTCCTCCTCCTATCAGGCAAAAGATACAAAAGCCTGAAATCATGCACCAAGAGGTTCAAGGACAGTTTCTATCATAAGACGATTGAACAGTCCCCCGGTACAATAAGATAGATTTTTGACCTCACAATGTACCTCATTATGACTTTATTGCCTTCCTGCACTGCACTTTCTCTGTAAGACATTATTCTGCATTCTGTTATTATTTTGCTTTGTACTACTTCAATGCATTATCATAAAATGACCTATATGCACAGCATGCAAAACAAAGTTTTACACTACACCTTGAGACATGCAACAATAATAGTCTGATTTATCAATAAGACTAGTATAATTTGGATTCCATTGTGTGCCCAGTTTCTACATTGGCCCAACAATCTCCATATCTGGGTTATGGAAATTTGCCCTTGCATAACTTACAAGTCACTCCCTAAACACTGAAACTCGTGGAAAAAGGTAAATGAATAATCACTTTTTTACAGCTCACATTTCTTGAAGCATGAATCGATGACATAGTTTTGCATTATGAAAAAAAATCACAATACAGATTATTTTCCAGTAACACAAACCCCCACCCCTGTAACATAGAAGTCAGCTGTATTAGTCTTTTAATGGTTGCAACACCACCACCTGCAGAGTTCTGCTACCTAAACAAACTCTGAAAAATATTAAACACTTGAAGAATCGCAGGATCAGTCAATAGTAATAAACTGCAATTAACCACTAAATATCTAATAATCCCTATGAACAGAACTGAAGGTGGGATTTACCTGAAGCATGACACATTTCCTTACGAGTGTTTAAGAGAGCTTATTGTTGGACAGGTAACATCAAAAGATTGTTTGCCAAATGATGTTATGATCTGATAACTCTTCATACTTCACTAAATGTTTGGTGTACTCATGTTACTGTCAATATGATGTCATAACTTGTAGCTGACAAGAGTGTACAAACAAATGACAGATATCATTTTGAACTTCTCACAGTCCTTGTACTGTCCGAAAAAAGGCACTACCAAGTCCAATTTTGTCACATTGAATAAAACCCAATTTGGAAATCAATTTATTGATTATAATCCAATATGCAGATTTCTTTGGACACATGTCACCTTCTGTACTCTCAGAACAAAGTCATAGAAAGGTACAGCACAGAAACTGGCCCTTTGACCCATCTAATCTGTGCTGAACCACTTAAGATGCCTTGTCACATCAACTTGCAAATGGCCCATAGTCGTATGTTTGCTATCCATGCACCTATTCAAATTTCTCTTAAACATTGAAATCGAGCTTGCATGCACCACTTCAGCTGGCAATGCATTCCACACTCTCACAAACCTCTGAGTGAAAAAGTTCCCTGTCATGTTCCCCTTAAAACTTCTCACCTTTTACCCTTAACCCATGACCACTAGGTGTGGTCCCACCCAATCCCAATGGAAAAAGCCTGCTAGCATTTAACCTTTCTATACTCCTCATAATTTTGTATACATCTATCAAATCTCTCCTCAATCTTCTATGTTCCAAGGAATAAAGTCCTAACCCATTCAATATTTCTTTAAAACTCAAGTCCTTCAGACCTGGCAACATCCTTGTAAGTTTGCTTTCAACCTTGTTTACATCTTTCCTGTAAGTAGGTGACCTAAATTGCACACCATACTCCAAATTAGGCCTCACCAATGTCTTAGACAACTTCAACAAAACATCCCATCTCCTGTACTCTATACTTTGATTTATGAAGGCGAATGTGCCAAAAGCTTTCTTTACAACCCTATCTACCTGAGCTGCCACTTTCAATGAATTATCGACCTGTATCCCCAGATCCCTTTTGTCTACTACATTCCTCAGTGCCCTACCGTTCACTGTGTAAGATCTACCCTGGTTGGTCCTATCAAAGTGCAAAACCTCGCACTTTCCTGCAGTAAATTCCATCTGACATCTCTCATTCCATTTCTCCAGCTGGTCCAGACCCCACTTCAAGCTCTGATAGCCTACCTCACTGCCCACTCTACCCCCCAATCTTGTCATCTGCAAATTTACTGATCCAGTTAACTATATTATCATCCAGATCATTGATTTAGATAACAAACAACAACAGACCCAGCACTGATTCCTGTGGCACACCACTAGTCACAGGCCTCCAGTCAGCGAGGCAACCATTCACTACCACTCTCTGGCTTCTTCCACAAAGCCAATGTCTAATCCAATTTACAACCTCATCTTGAAAGCCAAGTGACTGAACCTTCTTGACCGACTTCACATGTGGGACTTCGTCAAATGCCTTACTAAAGTCCATGTAGACAATATCCACTGCCTATGCCTTCATCACATTTCCTGGTAACTTTCTCAAAAACTTCTAAGACTGGTTAGACATGGCTTACCATGGCATGAAGCCAGCTGACTATCCCTAATCAGTCACTATCTATCCAAATACTCATATCCAGTACTTCAGAATAGCTTCCAATAACATTCCCACTAGTGTCAGGCTCACTGGCCTATAATTTCCTGGTTTATTTTCAGAGCCTTTCTTAAACAGTGGAACAACATTAGCCATCCTGTAATCCTTCGTTACCTCACCTGTTCCCAAGGATGATTTAAATATCTCTATGACCCCTCCAATTTCTGCACTTACCTCCCTTTCTTAAGCAGGGCTTCAATACCTCTTGAAAACCAAGTTCCCTACACCTATTATCTTTACCTTTAATTCTGACAAGCACATACAACCTTTGTATTCTCAAAGTTTCACTTCTGAAGGCCTCACACTTACCAAGTGCACCTTTGCCAAAAAACAGCCTGTCCCAATCCACACATGCCAGATCATTTCCAATATCATCAAAATTAGCTTTTCCCTGATTTAAAGTCTCACCCTGCAGGTCAGACCCATCTTTTTGTATATTTACTTTGAAATTAACAGCACCGTGATCACTGGATGCAAAGTGTTCTACACAAATTTCTGTCACCTGTCCAGTCTTATTCCCTAATAGGAGATCAAGTATCACACACACTCTCGTTGGGGGCTTCTACATATTGATTAAGGAAACACAAACTACTCTGCAGATGCTGGGGTCAAAGCAACACACACAACACGCTGGAGGAACTCAGCAGGTCGGGCAGCATCCGTGGAAACAAGTAGTTTCGGGCCAAGAAATTTAATCAGGACTGAAGAGGGAGGGGGCAGGGGCCCTATAAAGAAGGTGCGCAGAGGGAGAAGGCTGGTAGGTGCCAGGTGAAATACTAGTAAGGGGAAAGATCCAGGGGTGGGGGAAGGGAAGCAGGGAGGGGATAGGCAGGAAAGGTGAAGGAGGAATGTAAGGGGAAAGCACTATGGGTAGTAGAAGGAGGTGGAACCATGAGGGAGGTGATAGGCAGCTGGAGGAGGAGGCAGAGTGAAACTACGATGGGGGAAGGAAGGGGGAGGAAATTACCGGAAGTTGGAGAATTCAATGTTCATACCAAGGGGCTGGAGACTACCCAGACGGTAGATGAGGTGTTGCTCCTCCAAGCTGAGTTTGGCCTCATCATGGCAGTAGAGGAGGCCATGCATGGACATATCAGAGTGGGAATGTGAAGCAGAATTGAAGTGGGTGGCAACCAGAGATCCTGTCTGTTGTGGTGGACGGAGTGGAGGTGCTCGACAAAGCAGTCCCCAAATCTACGTTGGGTCTTACTGATGTAGCGGAGGCTGCACCAGTAGCACCGGATGCAGAAGATGACCCCAACAGACTAGATGCCATCTTCAACAGGACCCCATCACTAAGCACAACTTTCCCTCTCTACCCTCCGCGACTCCCGGTCCACATGACCTTTCCCCACGGATATCCCACCTGGCACTTATTCCTTCAAGTGTAAGTGCTACACCTATACCTGTCCCTACACCTCCTCTCTTACCACCAGTCAGGGCCCCAAACAGTCCTTCCAGGTGAGGCAACACTTCACTTGTGAGTTTGTTGTGGTCATCTATTGCATCCGGTGCTCCAGTGCGGCCTCCTCTACATCGGTGAGACCTGACGCAGATTGGGGGACTGCCTCGTCGAGCACCTCCGCTCCGTCCGCCCACCCGCCACAACAGACAGGAGTTCCTGGTTGCCATCCGCTTCAACTCTGCTTCACATTCCCACTCTGATATGTCCATACATGGCCTCCTCTACTGCCATGATGAGGCCAAACTCAGATTGGAGAAGGAACACCTCATACACCGTCTGGGTAGTCTCCAGCCCCTTGGCATGAACATTGAATTCTCCAACTTCCAATAATTCCCTCCCTCTCCCTTCCCCCATCCCACCTTCACTCTGTCTCCTCTTCTAGCTGCCTATCACCTCTCTCATGATTCTGCCTCCTTCTACTGCCCGTAGTGCTTTCCCCTTACATTCCTTCTTCACCTTTCCTGCCTATCCCCTCCCCCCACCTTCTTTATAGGGCCCCTGCCCCCTCCCTTTTCAGTCCTGACAAAGGGTCTCAACCCAAAACATTAACTTGTGGCGACCCACTTCCTAGCGCACTCGAACCGGCTCACAAATAGCCAGCGCGCCGGCACAACGGCCAGTCCCAAAAGGGCGCCAGGTCTGCTTCACCAACAAAGGGAAAAGCCTGCGCGGGATTGTGAGTACGTGCCCCCTACAGCATCCGCGCCCGGGGAGGGCGGGATCAGGGAGGCTTTAAAGCAAGGCTGTGAAGTTCGAATAAAATCTTCTTTAACTCCGTGTCGTTATTTTAGCGCTGCGTGTAGCACACTGCTACAGACTGTTCATTTTCACGGATGCTGCCCGACCTGTTGAGTTCCTCCAGCGTGTTGATTAAGGCAACTTTCCTGAATAAATTTCACAAACTCTATCCCATCTAGTCCTTTTACAGTATGGAAGTCCCAGTCAATATGTGTAAAGTTAAAATTATCTACCATCACAACCTTGCTTCTTGCAACAATCTCTCTATAAATTTGTTCCTCTAAATCCCACAGATTGCTGGGTGGTCCATAATATAGTTCCATTTATGTGGTCATATACCTTTTTTATTCCTCAGTTCCACCCACAAAGCCTCATTGGACAAGTTCTTCAGTCCGTCCTAACTGCGTAACATTTTCCCTGACTAGTAACACCACCCCTCCACCAATAATCCCTCCTACTTTGCTGCGTCTGAAACAACAGAACCCCGGAATACTGAGCTGCCAATCCTGTTCCTTCTGCAACCACAAGTTTCACTAATGGCTACAATATCATGAATCCGAGTGTTGATCCATCCCTGAGCTCATCTGCCTTTCCTACGATACTTCTTGCATTGTAATATCAGCAGCTCAGAACATCAACACTGCCATGCTAAACCTGATTCCTGACTCATCTGATTCTTAACATGTCTCCACAACCTCTCCATTATCTGTTTTGACACTCTGGCTCCCATTCCCCTGCAACTCTAGTTTTAGTTAAGATATTAGGGCTCCTCCAGTTGAAGTACAAGCCATCTCTTCTCTACAGGTCCCACCTTCCCTGGAAGAGAGACCAATTGTCCAAAAATCTGACTTCCTCTCTCCATCACCAGTTCCTTAGCCATGTGTTAAACTGTATGATCTTCCTACTTCTGGCCCCACTGGCACATGGCATGGGTAGCAATCCTGAAATCACAACACTGCAGGTCCTATCCTTTAACTTAGCACCTACACCCTGAACTCACTTTGCAGAAACTCACTCATCCTACCCATGTCATTGGTACCTACACAGGTCACATCCTCTGGCAGCTCACCCTCCCACTTAAGAATGCTGTGGACTGAATCCGAAGTGTCCCAGAGCCTGGCACCTGGGAAGCAACATACTATCTGGGAACCTCATTCTCATCCACTGAGCCTCTTTCTGTTCCTTCACTAATGAATCCCCTATCACCACAGCTGGCCTCTTCTCCTCCTTTCCCTTCTGAGTCACAGAGCCAGACTCAGCAACGGAGACCTGACCACTGTTAGGTCATCTCCTCCAACAGTACCCACCTATTGTGAGGGGGATTCACAATAGCTGCTTAACCCTTTTCCCCTTCCTGATTGTCACTCAGTCTACTGTGTCCTGCACCATGGGTGCAACTACCTCTTTATATGTTCTATCTATCACCCCTTCAGCCTCCTGAATGATCTGGAGTTCACCCAGTTCCAGCTTCAACTCCTTTATGTGGAGTGTTAGCAGCTGGAGTTGGATGCACTTCTTGCCAATGTAGTCGTCAGGAACACTGCAGGAATCCATGCCTTCCCATATCCTGCAAGAGGTGCACTGAACTCTCCTGCCTGGCATTCCTACTGTTCTAACTGAGCAAACATAAAGTGGGAAAAACAATAAATAAGCTGAAACAAAAAAAGTCTACCTACAGATTTTTGCCTTTCACTCAAGTCTTTTTTGCGGAAGCCTAGAAGAGCTAAAACCTCAAATAACCGCTCTAATACTGTCCACTCCAGCAATGGCTGTTCCAACAATATGTACAACCATCTTTTATTCAACAGAACTGGCTGAAGCAACCGGGGGAATAAAGTCAACTATTATCCTCATTTATTGTTTGTACTCGAAAACCAATGAGCTGCCCACACACCAGTCCGTCCACCCCACATTACCAAATCTCAACGCCTGTGTTTTCAGACCCATCCCCTAAACCTCACTTCTGGGAATCTCTCCCATCCCTATTATCTTATCAACTTTGCAGTGTCAGTCATGTTCCCAATCTCTCCCATTTCAAAGCTGACCTCCTTGATTCCCAGCCACTTCCCAAAATGCACCAATAGCCACTTTCACAAAGTTAAAATTATTTTGCTCTTGAAACAACTGACGGCATTGCGCAAACCATTAGTACAGCAGAGAAAAAAATTGCTGCAAATTTAATACAAAAGAATGTACAGTTATAACAGAAATGATAAAAAGCATTTCAGCAGGCTGGAATTATTCAATTGCCTAAGACCTTTTCAATGCAAAGTATTCATCATCATGCTAACAAAAGCACAATTCTGAATGAGAATCATATTGGAAATAATTGAAAATTAGGTAAGTGCTCAGGGGTGTGTGCTTAGCCCACTGCTCTACTCTCTATATACCCATGACTGTGTAGCTAGGAATAGCTCAAATACCATCTATAAATTTGCTGACTATACAACCATTGTTGGTAGAATCTCAGGTGGTGATGAGAGGGCGTACAGGAGCGAGATAATGCCAACTAGTGGAGTGGTGTTGCAGCAACAACCTGGTACTCAATGTCAGTAAGACGAAAGAGCTGATTGTGGACTTCAGGAAGGGTAAGACGAAGGAACAAGTACTAATCCTCAGAGGGATCAGAAGTGGAGAGAGTGAGCAGCTTGAAGTTCCCGGGTGTCAAGGTCTCTGAGGGCCTAACCTGGTCCCAACATATCGATGCAGTTATAAAGAAGGCAAGACAGCGACTATACTTCATTCGGAGTTTGAAGAGATTTGGCATGTCAACAAATACACTCAAAAACTTCTATAGATGTACTGTGGAGAACATTCTGACAGGCTGCATCACAGTCTGGTATGGGGGGGCTACTGCACAGGACCGAAAAAAGCTGCAGAAGGATGTAAATCTAGTCAGCTCCATCTTGGGTACTAGCTTACGTAGTACCAAGGACATCTTTAGGGAGTGTTGTCTCAGAAAGGCAGCTTCCATTATTAAGGATCCCCAGCACCTAGAGCATGCCCTTTTCTCACTGTTACCATCAGGCGGGAGATACAGACGCCTGACGGCACACACTCAGTGATTCAGGAACAGCTTCTTCCCCTCTGCCATCCGATTCCTAAATGGACATTGAAGCTTTGCACACTACCTCATATTTTTAAAAAAATATACAGTATATCTGTTTTTGCACATTTTTAAAATCTATTCAATATACATAAGATGTAATTGATTTATTTGTTTTTTTTTTCTCTCTGCTAGTTTATGTATTGCATTGAACTGCTGCTGCTAAGTTAACAAATTTCACGTAACATGCCGGTGATAATAAACCTGATTCTGAAATAAAGAGAGGGAATTGAAAAAACATGGCAGGTAAAATAAAGGGAAAGCCAGTCTGTTCCATAAATACATAAAGCTACAAGGTCTGGATGAAATGCACTCCAAGAATTTGAATGTATAGAAAGGAAAAACAGAAATAACAAAGGTTATAATTTTCTAATCCTCCTCAACTTGTATAGAGCTGAAGGACTGGAAGAATGTTAACATGATACAATTAGGTAAAAAAAAGCTGTAAATGTATTGACAAAATGATTAAAGGCCAGTCACTTAATCTGATAAACAGGGAATCCCCACATGGGTCCTGTTCCTGATAATTGTCCATCAACTGATTTCTCCCTAAATCAGAAACAACTGCTTTCTAAAACTACCAACATTGTCTCACTCCACATACAATTGCTACAATTCTTCCATTTCATTGAGTAATCATCCCAACACCACCTATAAATAAACCAAATCAACAACTATTGTATCCAGTCATTAATGAATACAATTAAACTTTTAAAATATTATCAGTTTGAAAAATGCAGGGGAGAGTTTCCATACAGTCAAATTTCTGACTTCATTAGTTATGATTTAGAAAGTTACCATTTAGTTAATGATTAATCAAGGAGAATCAGCTTGAGTACGTTAAGTAAATGTTCTTGATACCTTTTGGGGGAAAAAAGGGTTGATATTTGTGCTCTGTGTGGAACTTAAAAGTTCTTGATAACTGAAATAAAAGGTTTGCAAACAATGTTTGCAAAAAATATTGCAAACAATGTACTGAAATCAATATTAAATACAAAATTAGCAAAGGAAGATGGTAAGAAGCATTAGTGAATGGAAGGCTATGTGAATTATAGTTCCACAGGACAATATTAAATGCCTCTCTCTTTATGGTGGAAATAATGATATGGGATTAAATGTACAGAACATGATTAAGTAATGTGCACATGAAACAGAAACTGACTGTGTGGTTGGTAATGAAGCAGCAAAAAGCAAACTTCAGAATTATACCAATGGAGGGCAAAGTAGCAGCAAATGGAATTCAATCTTTTAAAAAAAAGAGCAGTAATGCATTTGAGCAGATTAAACAAGGCGAGAGAACAGTAGGATAAAAAGACATGCAGAGAAGCAGATGGACTTCGGAATGAGGGTCCACAGATCACTGAAGGCAGCAGAACAAGATAAGGTGATTAAGGCATACATAATGCTTATTAGACAAGTTGAAGAAAATTAGAGCAGGGTGATCATGTTTTAACTAAGTCAAGCTTCAGTGTACAGTTCCAGTTATGAGCCCACAAACAGCATTTGATTGCGAAGGACAACACATAGAGAAAATATACAAGGATATATTTTCTGAATTTAGAGAATTTGTTATGGGAAGATTAAATTGTCTGGAGATCTTTACTCTTTTCTAGAACAGAGACCCAAGAAAAGATTAAAATTAAGAATACAATATTATGAGTGGCCTAGGTAAAAGTTCAAAGGTTATTTTGAAAGGTAGTAAGAGTGGGCTTCCTCACCTCTGCCCCTCTGACCCTCAATACTGGTGCCCCTCAGGGCTGTGTACTAAGCCCCCTCCTTTTTTCTCTGTATATCCATGATGGTGTCGCCACCTACAACTCCAATCTGCTAATTAAATTTGCTGACAACACTACACTGATTGGCCTAATCTCAAATAATAATGAGGCAGCCAATAGAGAAGAAATCATCACCCTGACACAGTGATGTCAAGAAAACAACCTCTCCCTCAATGTCATATAAAAAAAAATGAGCTGGTTGTGGACTACAGGAGGAATGGAGACAGGCTAACCCCTATTGACATCAATGGATCTGGGGTTGAGAGGGTGAAAGGCTTTAAGTTCCTCAGCATACACATCACTGCAGATCTCATGTGGTCCGTACATACCGGCTGTGTGGTGAAAAAGGCACAACAGCGCTTCTTTCACCTCAGATGGTTCAAAGTTTGATATGGGCCCCCAAATCCTAAGAACTTTCTACAGGGGTACAATTGAGAGCATCCTGACTGGCTGCATCACTGCCTGGTATGGGAACTTCCCTCAATCGCAGGACTCTGCAGAGAGTGGTGTGGACAGCTCAGCACATCTGTAGACATGGACTTCCCACTATTCACAACATTTACAAAGACTGTGTGTAAAAAGGGCCAGAAGGATCATTGGGGACCTGAGTCACCCCAACCACAAACTGTTCCAGCTGCTACCATCGGGGAAACGGTACCACAGCATAAAAGCCAGAACCAACAGGCTCCGGGACAGCTTCTTCCACCAGGCCATCAGACTGATCCATTCATGCTGATACAACTGCATTTCTATGCTATATTGACTGTCCTGTTGTACATACCATTTATTATAAATTACTATAAATTGCACATTTAGACAGAGAGGTAACGTAAAGATTTTTACTCCTCGTGTATATGAAGGATGTAAGTAATAAAGTCAATTCAATTCAAGGTATGCAATATACAACTCAAGATTCTTCTTCTCCAGATAGACATGAAACATGGCAAAACCACAGAAGCCAGTTCAGAGAAATATCAAACCCACTCCCCACACAAAAAAGAACGCTAACAATCATCAGCCCCCAAAACCCCTCTCTCAGCACAAAAATCTAACAAAAAAATGCCACAAGAACATTGACTCTTAAACCCCCCCCACACACAAAACTCCACTAGAACATTGACCCCCAAATACCCCTCCACCCACACAAAAAAATACAAGAAAGAATGGGAGAAAACACAATGTAAAAACTATAAGGCTGAAAAAAAAGTTCACAGTCCATAGCCCAAATCCATAAACGCAGAAAATCTTGGTAACATCCTCCAACATCATCGAAACAGAGAGACCCAAAGGCCGACCTCTCTGGGCACAGCAATAGGGCACACAGACTCCCTTCTCTGACAGCAGCGATCCTACCAGTGATCAGAAGGCAGGCAACTGGCGCTCGCCCTCCTCATTTGCCTCGATCTATCAATCTCCCTCATTGCTTTAATTGGCAAACAATGGAAGCTTTAATTGGTGAAATGAAAGGTTGAGTCTCAGGCAAAAAAGAAATACTACCTCAAGATTTCCCAGTACATGCAAGTACCCCAGGTATGTCAGGGTTCCATTCCTGAGAACTGTTTGTTATCCAAACTGTTCATGAGAAAGAAATTAACAAAAGTTAATTGCGGAAGGTGATTGCAGAAGGACAGCAGGCAGGCATGTGAAGAGTGGCCACCACTGTCTCAGTGAGTGAGCGAAATGCTTAGCACTCCCAACTCCATATGACTCCACCCAAAGCTAATTGCTGTGGCTTGGGAGTTGGGGATAATGAGGGCGGGGAGAAAAGGCACATAGAAATGCCCTGTTCCCACTCAGCAGTACATGCCTGCAGTCCTGTAGCAACCAACACATCTATTCACATTCATCCTGCCAGTCTCCTGAATACTTCTTCATATGTAGGTGTCTTTAAATCCACAATCACAGCCAGGGAAGGACTTGTACTAAGACCACAGCTTTTCTTTTGACGTATAATAATTATAAAATTAATTTTGGTGTACATAGACAAATCTAATACAATATATTTTGGGAGGAAAATTAAGAGCAAATATAAAGATCCAATTTTAAAATGAATGTAGCACTGTTCTGTGCACAAATATTTGAAGGTAGAATATAGGTTAAGAAAGTGAGTGCAAAAAGATTTATTAATGTACCCTTCAATCCTCGAAAGGATTAGAGTAGAGAAACTTCAAGCAGCAGCAAATCGGAGATCGGAAACTTTAGAAGGCATAGCTCGTTCAGATTTGCCAATAGAGTAGAAAAGACACCGGCACACGGCAGTTGGGTGCTTTGAACTGCAGCAAATCAGAGATCGGAAGACTGAGAAAACATGGCTCACTTAGGTTTGTCGATTGAGTAGAAAAGGCAGCGACTTGTGGCAGTTTGGTGCCTCGAACAGCAGCCAATCAGCATTCAGGATTGACAGGCAAGAACAAATTAAAGTCAGGCAGGGGCAAGCAGAGTGGCCATTGTCGGAGTGACCATCATTGGAGATAGTTTAGGCTTTAGCTCTTCAAGGCTTCAGTGAGAGAGGGCAAAAAACCTGTAGGTAGAGCTCCCCACTTCCCCTTCCCATAGTTCATTGTTCTTCCTTCTTTACATTTGTTCAAACACCAGGCAGGATAGTGGAATGCTCCTCTTGCGGGATGTGGGAAAGCAGGGTGCCTCCAGTGTCTCCCTGACAAATACACATGCAAGAAATGCATCCAACTGCAGCTTCTAATACTACGTTAAGGAGTTGGAGCTGGAACTCAATGAATTCTGGATCATTCAGGAGGGTGATGTGGTGATAGATAAGAATAGAGGGGTAGTTACACCCAAGGTACAGGACACTGGGTGACAGTCAGGAAGGGGAAAGGGGTTAAACAGCCAGTGAAATGTACTCCTACGGCCATCCCCCTCAACAACAGTTATATCACTTTGGATTATGGTTGGGGAAAAATGACCTAGCAGAGAAAAGTCACAGTGGTCAGATCTCCGGTACTGAGTCTAACTTGGCAAATCAGAGGGGAAGGGGGAGAAGAGGCGAGCCATGGTGATAGGGGATTTGTTAGGGGAATAGAAAGGAAGTTCGGTGGATGAGAATAAGATTCCTAGATGGTATGTTACCTCCTTTACTTTATTATAGACAATAGACAATAGGTGCAACACAAGCCCAAAGCATGATCAATCCACCCCCATGCTTAACAGATGGAGAGGAGTTCCTTTCATGAAATTCTGCACCCTTTTTTCTCCAAACATACTGTACCTTTGCTCATTGCAGCCAAAAAGCTCTATCTTAACTTCATCAGTCCACAGGACTTGTTTCCAAAATGCATCAGGCTTGTTTAGATGTTTCTTTACAAACTTCTGATGCTGAATTTTGTGGTGAGGATGCAGGAAAGGTTTTCTTCTGATGACTCTTCCATGAAGGTCATATTTGTGCAGATGTTGCTGCACAGTATAACAGTGCACCACCACTCCAGAGTCTGCTAAATCTTCCTGAAGGTCTTTTGCAGTCAAACGGGGGTTTTGATTTGCCTTTATAGCAATCCTACGAGCAGTTCTCTGGGAAAGTTTTCTTGGTCTTCCAGACCTCAACTTGACCTCCACCGTTCCTATTAGCTGCCATTTCTTAATTACATTATGAACTGAGGAAATGGCGACCTGAAAACACTTTGTTATCTTCTTATAGCCTTCTCCTGCTTTGGGGGCATCATTTATTTTAATTTTCAGAGTGCCAGGCAGCTGCTTCGACGAGCCCATGGCTGCTGATTGTTGGGACAAGGTTTGTGGAGTCAGGGTATTTATAAGGCTTTGAAATTTGCATACCCTGGCCTTTCCTAACGATGACTGTGAACAAGCCATAGCCCTAACAAGCTAATTAAGGTCTAAGACCTTGGTAAAAGTTATCTGAGAGCTCAAATCTCTTGGGGTGCCCAAACTTTTGCATGGTGCTCCTTTCCTTTTTTTCACTCTAAAATTGTACAAAGTGAAAATAATACACTAACCTTGGTTAAAATGTTGAAAAGAATGTTTCATCTTTAACTTTATGACTTTTGGAGATCAGTTTAACAAAGGAGGCAGAGGAAGCCTTTACTCCAGAAAGAATGTTTTCTTTGATGCAAGATATTAATACCAAGATCGGAATGGTGGACTCTAAAATTGATAAACTGACGAATGCTAATGAAAAGCTTGAAAAAACTGTCTCTGCTGTCCAGGAATCTCGAATCTCAATATCAAACGCTTAAAAAGGACACCAACAGAATCTGAAGATAATAGGAGACAATACATCAAGTGATTAAAGAATAGGAATTAAAGATTTCTACCATGAAAAAGAAAATTGTTGAGGTTTCTTTGGAATTATCAAGAATTAAGAAGAAAACAATTGATCTGGAAAGCAGAAGTCGAAGGATGAATTTACGTATACTGGAATTGCCTGAAAACATGGAAACCAGTGAGCCATTAAAGTGTTTTTACGAATGTTATATTCACTTTTTAGTGAGATACTCGAAACTTCTCCGTCAATAGATAGAGCTCACGAATCTCCCACTCGTAGCCTTCGGTCAAGATGAAGCCGTGTCCGATGATTCTATGTCTGCATTGCTATGCTACTAAAGAAGCAATTCCTCGAGATGCTAGGAAGCGGGAGAAGCTAATTTATAATGGAGTAGAGTTTCGTATAGTTGAAGATTTTGCCCCTGAGGTTTATGCAGAAAGAATTAAATATCGGGAAGTGATGGCTGGACTTTATAAGAATTGTCATCCCTTTCTGCATTATCCAGCTCATCTGATCATTTTTCTGCCTAGCGCCTGTCCAAAAAGACTTTTTTCCCCAGAGGACGCTTGGAAATTTGTCAATGAGCTTAAGACTGTCGTGGAAGCAACTCCAACACTATCTGTTTTGCAAGCAACTCCAACACTTACCGAAATCCTTAGCTGAGAGTCATTTGTAGCTGAATCGTTGAAAGTTTAATCTACTTTCTATGTCTGCATAGACATCGTTTTGACTCTTTTTTTTTCTTTAGGATTTGAAAGAATTAACACCAGTCATAACATATCATTTGCTTGGATCTATCTTTTTTGAATATATGATCAATTTTTATTAAATGAATTTAAGATGGCCACTGTAAATAACATTCTAATATCTATTAGACATAATATCAAATTTAATCTTTAGCTGAGAGTTGTTTGCAGCTGAATCGTTGAAAGTTCAATTTACATTCTCTGTCAGTCCAGACATCATTTGGGCTGTTTTATTTTTTTCTTCTTTCTTTAGGATTTGTAAGAGTTTAATATCAGTCATAACATATTATTTGGTTGGATCTATCTTTTTTGAATATATGATCAATTTTTATTAAACAAATTTAAGATGGCCACTGTTAACTACATTCTAACCTCTGTTAGACATAATATTAAAATATTTGGAATTTCTCTAATTTTTTACGTCTCTGATGTTGTGTCTTTAGTCAGTGGTGTCAGTATATAACATTTTTTTTTAAAAAGTCTGCCTATTAGAGACAAAGGGTTAAGAGAGTTTAGTTTAGCATGCTGTCCACCTATTGGATGTTTTTTTTTCTGGCTTTGGGGGGAGAGGGGTGGGGCTATTAGCTTAGGTTTAGGTTTTTTCGACCGGGCAGTCCTGAGAGGCTTTCCTGTCAATTATGTTGTTGTTTTTCTTTCTCATTGAATCCATAATTTGTTCTTCCCTGCGGGTTTGATTTGTGTCGGCACACTAATTTATTTTATAAAACTTTAAATTAAAGTCTTAGTATGGATGTTAATAAAATTAATATAATTTCCTGGAACCTGAATGGCTTGAACCAACCTATTAAGCGTAGAAAGATCCTTAAGAAATTTAAAACACTTCAAGCCAATATTATTTTTGCACAAGAGACCCACATCTGTGGGGAAGATGAAAACCATTTTTTTTTTATTTTGAAAGGGCTCTCAGTTTCACTTTTCATCAGTAACTAAAATTAGAGGGGTGTCTATTTTAATTAATTTTAAAGTCTCTTTTGTACATTTTCTTTTCTTTTTAAATCTTTTTATTAGTTTTAAACAAACATAAATGAAACATGAATACAAAATGTTTGAGAGTACATAATTAATAGTTTAAATAGACATTCAAATATGTAATAATAAAAATATATAACCTCTCAAACCCAGAACAATAATGAACAAAGAAATAAAAAGAAAAAAAAGGAAAAAAAAAACCAAAAAGAGAGAAAAAAAAACAAAAAAAAAAACACTAACCAACATGGGCCATTGAATAATATTAAGTACATATACAGTAGTGCCAATAACTCCGAACCTCCATCCAATCGATTAAGGATAATATAAGTAAGGTTTAGGAAAAGACAATTCAACTCATGTGAAAATGTTGAATAAAAGGTCTCCAAGTTTCTTCAAATTTAACTGAAGGTTCAAAAACCACACTTCTAATCTTTTCTAAACTCAAACAAGAAATAGTTTGAGAAAACCACTGAAATACAGTTGGAGGATTAATTTCTTTCCAATTCAATAAAATAGATCTTCTAGCCATTAATGTAACAAATGCAATCATTCGTTGAGATGAAGCAGATAAACGATTATTATCCGTCATTGGTAAACTGAAAATTGCAGTAAGAGGATGTGGTTGAAAATTAATTTTTAAGACTTTTGAAATAATACTGAAGATATCTTTCCAATAATTTTGTAAACAAGGACAAGACCAGAACATATGAGTCAATGAAGCAACATCAGAATGACATCTATCACAGGTTGAGTTAAGATGAGAGTAAAATCGAGCCAGTTTATCCTTAGACATATGAGCTCTATGTACAACCTTAAATTGTATTAGGGCATGTTTAGCACAGATAGAGGATGAATTTACCAATAATAAAAGTTTTTCCTATTGCTCAGTAGATATAAGACAATGCAACTCTTCTTGCCATTCCTTCTTAATTTTTTCTGATACATCTAATTGTAAATCCATGATCATCTTATAAATGATGGCTACTAAACCCTTTTGATAAGGATTAAGAGCTAAAATTCTATCTGTAATGTCCAATGGACATTCTTTCGAAAAAGACTGTAACTCATTATACAAAAAATTTCCAACTTGCAAATATCTAAAAAAAAATGGGTTTTAGGTAAATTATATTTATTAGATAGCTGTTCAAAGGACATAATGTTATCATCCAGAAACAGATCACGAAAACATGTTATACCTTTTGTTTTCCATAAAAGAAAAGCTTGATCCATAGATGAAGGCCGAAAAAAATAATTAGACATTATAGGACATGATAAAATAAATTTATTCAAACCAAAAAATTTACGAAATTGAAACCAAATTCGTAATGTATATCTGACTATAGGATTAGTTATCTGTTTATTCAATTTGAATAAAGAAAAAGGAAGTGAAGATCCTAAGATTGAAATCAATGAAAAATCTTGCACAGATTTACATTCCAAATTTACCCATTGTGGGCAAGTAGCTATAGTCCATTCTTGTGTCCAGAATATTAAATACCATATATTGACTGCCCAATAGTAAAATCTTAAGTTTGGTAAAGCCAAGCCGCCCTCCTTCTTAGGCTTCTGTAAATATTTTTTACCCAATCTAGGGTTTTTGTTCTGCCACAAATAAGAAGATATTTTAGAGTCAATAGTATCAAAAAAAGCTTTAGGAATAAAAATTGGTAATGCTTGAAATAAATATAAGAATTTAGGTAGTATCATCATCTTAATAGCATTAACTCTACCAACCAATGACAAAGATAGTGGAGACCACCTAATAGCAAATTGCTTAATTTGATCAATTAAAGGTAAAAAGTTAACCTTAAATAGATCTTTATGTTTTTTAGTAATTTTAATACCTAGGTAAGTAAAATAATCTGTAACAATTTTATATGGTAAATCTTTATAAATTGGAACTTGCATATTTAATGGAAATAGTTCACTCTTGTTAAAATTCAATTTATAACCAGAAAAATTACTAAATTGAGCAAGCAAAGATGAAATAGCAGGGATAGATTTTTCAGGGTCAGATATATATAATAACAAATCATCAGCATACAATGATACTTTATACGTCCTCTCCCCATGGGTAATACCCAGAATATTAGGTGATTCCCGAATAGCTATAGCCAACGGTTCTAAAGCAATGTCAAATAGTAAAGGACTTAAAGGGCAAATGGAACATAGTTTATTGTTATCCTCTTCGATTGAAAGTCAGTTAATTAAATCAAAAACTCAATTATATATGCATGGAGATAAGTCTGGTAAATTATTGGCTAACCAATTGAAAATTGTTTCGGATAAACGACAGATTACTAGAATTCGTAAACAAGATGGTACTCTGACTATCGATCACAAAGAGATAAATAGAGCCTTTCAAGATTTTTATAACTCCTTATATCAATCAGAATTCACTAAGGACTCTTCTATAATAAACAAATTTTTAAGGAAATTGAATATTCCAAAAATAACTGTTGAGGATAATATAATTTTAGATACACCTATTATGGAATCTGAAATAGAAAAGGCTATTTCTTTAATGAGTTCTGGTAAAGCTTCTGGTCCAGATGGTTTTCCTGTAGAACTTTTTAAATCTTTTTCTTCTATACTTTCTCCTTGACTTTGTAAAATTTTTGAAGATGTATTAATTGTAGGTAAACTACCAAAATCTTTTTATGAAGCTTCTATTTCTTTAATTCTTAAAAAGGATAAAGACCCTACTGAATGTGCATCCTATTGACCTATATCCTTATTAAATATGGATTTTAAGATTTTCAGTAAAATTTTGGCTATTAGATTAGAAAATATATTACCTCGAATTATTTCTGAAGATCAGACCGGATTTATTAAAAATCGCTATTCATCTTTTAACATTAGAAAATTAATTAATATTATTTATACTTCTTCATCTAAAATACCAGAATGTGTTATATCTTTAGATGCTGAAAAAGCATTTGACAGAGTTGAATGGCCATATTTATTTACTACAATGCAACAATTTAATTTTAGTTCAAAATTTATATCATGGATTAAATTAATATACCATAAACCTTTAGCTTCGGTTTTTACCAATAATCAAAGATCCCCTTTTTTTCAGTTATTTCGTGGTACGAGGCAAGGTTGCCCTCTTTTGTACATTTTAATACTGTCACTGATTCAATTGGAAGATACTGAATTGTTACTGGCTTGTTATGTGGACAAAAGGTGGCTTTGGTGTGTGTGTATGCACCTAATGGAGATAACCCTCAATTTTTAAGAGGTTATTTTCTGCACTGCTGAATTTAAATGAATATAAGTTGATTATGGACGGTGACTTTAACTGCTCGCTTAATCCCTTGATTGATAGGTCATCAACCAATCCGTGCCTTCCTAGTAAGGCTGTGTCCAGTATTAATTTCTTTTTACTAGTATATGGTTTGGTTGATAATTGGAGATTTCTTTATCCTAAAGATAAGGATTTTTCTTTTTTCTCCCCACATGCACATCATAAATATTCAAGAATTGATTATTTTCTGTTAGATACGCGATTGGTGTCTTTTGTTGCTGATTGTGCATATGACGCTATTGCGCTGTCAGATCATGCGCCCATGATACTTACACTGAAGTTCCCTGATAATACACGGAATGCATCTCAGTGAAGATTTAATGCTGCATCGCTCCGTGATTTAACATGTATAAGTTTTATTAAAGAGCAAATCTCTTTTTTTTTAATTAAATACAACTGAGGGTATGTCAAATTTGGTTATTTGGGATGCGATGAAATCTTTTCTTAGGGGACAGCTAATTTCATATTTAGCAGCTTTAAAAAGGAAAATTAAAGCGGAGCTTTTGGTGATTACTAACATGATTAAAGAAATAGATAAAGTTTATTCAGTATCACCTACTGAAGATTTATATAAGGGTGAAACTTCAAACACAGCATGACTTGACTTATCCCATTGAGCAGCAACTTTTGAAATCTAAAAGTCAATTTTATATACATGGAGGCAAGTCAGGTAAATTGTTGGCTGCTCAACTCAAAGCAACTATGGCCAGAAGGCAGATTTTGAAAATACGAAGAACTGATAGAACTGAAACATCAGATTGTCAGGGAATTAATAAGGTATTTTTGGACTTCTACTCTAATCTTTATAAATCTGATTTTCCAGACAACACTACTTTTATGAATAAATTTCTGCAAAAATTGAATATACCCAAAATCTCTATCCAAGATATGAATACATTAGATACACCCATTAATCAAAGGAAATAGCAAGAGTTGTATCTTTTTTTCCAATCAAGTAAAGCTCTGGGACCGGATGGATTTACGGTAGAATTTTTTAAATGTTTACTGAAATACTTACACCACATTTATGTCAAATTTTCACTGATTATATATCTTCTGGGACCCTCCTGAAAACTTTCTATGAAGCATCAATTTCATTAATTCCCGAAAAAGAAAAAGGTTTATCTGAATGTGCCTCTTACAGACCAATTTCCTTATTAAATGTGGATTCTACAATTCTTTTTAAGAATTTGGCTAACAGGCTTGAGAATATTTTACCTAAGGTTATTTCTAAGGATCAAACTGGATTTATTAAGAATAGATACTCATATTCTGAGATTATTGAACATTATTCATTCCTCTCCATCTACAGAATCTGAATGTATTGTTTCCCTTGATGCAGAGAAAGCCTTTGATAGGGTAGAATGGAGCCTATTTATTCGAGGTTTTAGAAAGATTTAATTTTGGTCCAGGTTTTGTTTCCTGGATTAAGCTGATCTATCAAGCCCCTATGGCGGTAGTTATAACAATCAAAAATCTCCATTACTTTAGGTTATACAGAGGTACCTGGCAGGGTTGTCCTCTTAGTCCATTGTTATTCAACCTGGCTCTAGACCTGTATAAATATAACTTTCTTCCATTAATTGAGTACACACAAGTACTTTCTAAATGGTCTCCTATGACATTACATTAAATGGTCAAATTAAGGCTATTAAAATGATAGTGTTACCGAAATTTCTATATGTATTCCAAGTAATCCCTTCTTTTGTTCCTAAACTGTTTTGTGATAGAATACTCTAAAATTTTATTTTTCATTTGGAATAATAAAAATCCTAGATTGAGTAAACCTTTACTGCAGAAATTAAAAAAACTATGGTGGTATGGTTTTGCCAAATTTTAGAATGTATTACTGGGCAATTAATATTCGATATATTTCTTTTTGGATTAATTTCTCAGACATACATGACTGTCCTTTATGGGTGGATTTGGAGAAAAACTCGGTGAAGGGGTATTCTTCGGCCTCTTTACTGGGAGCTCCTCTTCCTTTTTTGTTTTCTAAGATTGGTAGTTGAGACCTTAATCCCATTATTAAACATACATTAAGAATTTGGTTTCAGTTTCGTAGATTCTTTGACTTTAATGATTTTGTTCTTTCTTGTAAAATCCATCTCAATTACTTTTTTTAAACCATCAATTTCTGATCAGACCTTTTCAACTTGGAAAACCAAAGGAATAGTAACTTTTTTAGATTTGCTTATGGGGAATTGTTTAATGTCTTTCACTCAGTTAATGGACAAATATGACCTTATCTAATGCATACTTTTTTAGATATTTACAAATTAGGAATTTTCTACGTAGTTTACTTCCAAATTTTCCCTCTGCTTATTCGCCCAATATAAAAGATATTCTTTTTCAGGTTAAACCATTTCAAAAAGGACAGTTTATAAATGGTTATTGAATTTGTGTATGTGATCTAATGATAAAATTAAAACTGTGTGGGAACTGGAATTTCGAGAGTCACTTTCAGATAATCAATGGGATAAAATTTTTCATTTGGTAAATACTTTATCTATTTGTGTCTGTCTTTCTTTGATACAGTTCAAGGTAGTACATCAAGCACATATGTCAAAGGACAAATTAGCCTGTATCTTTTCCAATATTAATCCTATTTGCGATAGATAGTAATATTGAGGTGGCTACTTTAACATGTATGTTTTGGTCTTGTATTAAGATAGATCATTTTTGGAAAGAAGTCTTTAAAACTTTATCAAAAGTCTTGAAATTTGGATCTACAACCGAATTTACCTACAGCAATTTTTGGGATCATTCCATCGGAAGCAGGATATATTCAACGGATCACAAAATGCTGGTAGAACACAGCAGGCCAGGCAGCATCTATGGGGAGAAGCGCTGTTGACGTTTCAGGCCCGAAACGTCGACAGCGCTTCTCCCCATAGATGCTGCCTGGCCTGCTGTGTTCTACCAGCATTTTGTGTGTGTTGTTGTTTGAATTTCCAGCATCTGCAGATTTCCTCTTGTTTGCTCTTTATATTCAACGGATGATAGCTTTTACAACTTTACTGGCTAGGAGAGCCATTTTGCTCAAATGGAAGGATTCTAATCCACCTAGTGCTCTTTATTGGTTTACTTCCATTATGTCCTGTTTAAGTTTAGTGAAAATAAGAAGTCGGACATTTGATACATCCTTTAAATTTGGGGAAACCTGGCGACCTTTTATTCAATATTTTCATATGCTTTGATTTATGGCTCTTCCAGTTACCTTCTGGAAATGTTGGATTTGATCAGAAATTTTTTCTTTTTTCTTGCTTTCACTCTCAGTTTGAGCTGCCCAGTTCTCTATTTTTCCTCTTCTTTTTTGTTCTGTTCAGTGTTTTTTTTTAAAATGTACAGGTGGCCCCTGCTTTTCAAACGTTCGCTTTACGACAACTCACTGTTACGAAAGACTTACATTAGTACCTGTTTTCGCTAACCAAAGAGGATTTTCACTTTTACGAAAAAGACGCCCACTTTACTCGTGTGTTTACTTCAAGAAAGACTACAATGACCGTGAAGCCTTGTGCGGGCAGTTGTTTGCGTATGCGCTGATTTTTTATCCCTCCAAATTGATTTTAGCTCGCTGCCTTCCTGGGTTTGATAAGTGAAACCACACTGTACCAAAAATTTTTCCCATATAAATTAATGGTAATTGCTTCTTCGCCTTACGACATTTCGGATTACAAACGGTTTCATAGGAGCGCTCTACCTTCGGATTGCCGGGGAAACCTGTACATTAAAATTATAAAAGTTTCTTTATCTTTTTTCTTCTTTTCATGGAAAGAGAATCAATTATCTTTTTCTTTATTACATACTATTAAATTAATACTATGTATGATGGTGATAATGTTTATTTTACCTTTTATATGAATTGTTATTGATATAGATATTTGAGATAATTCCCCTCTTGTTTTTATTTATTGGTGTATATATATATATATATATATATATATATATATATATATATATATATACACACACACACACACACACTTTTATTTAATTAATAAAAAGATTAATAAAGAAAGAAGATTGCTACCCACGCCAAGTGTTAGTGAGGTCAGAAATAGGAAGACTATACAGTTTAACATGTTGCTAAGAAGGAGAACATAAGACTTTTGGATCATTGGGTTCTCTTCCAGGGAAGGCGAGACCTGTATGGAAGCACCTGAGCCAGAAGGGGACTAACATCCTCGTGGAAAGGTTTGCTGGTGCTGCACAGTGGAGCTTAAGGTAGCAGGGGGAAGGGAACCAGAGTCTTAAAATAGTTAATGGAGAGGCTGTGGAGACAGACCTTGTTAAGAACTCAGACAAAGTCAGGAGGTTGATCATGGTGCGATTGGTGTCCTGAGCTGTGTATAATTCAATGAAAGTAGTATTGCAGGTAAAGTAGATAAGCTCAGGGCATTATCAACACATGGAATTATGATACTGTAGCCATTAGTGAGACTTGGTTGCAGGAAGGGCAGGACTGGCGACTCAAAATTCCAGGGTTCTGTTGTTTTAGACGTGATAAAATAGAAGGGATTTAAGAAGGGATGATGTTACAAGTCAGGGAAAAGGTCACAGCAGTGCACAGTCAGGACAGACTGGAGAATTCATCTAGTGACGCATTATGGGTGAACTTAGAAATAAGAACAGTATGGCCATATTAATTGAGCTATATTACAGACCATGAAACAATCCAATTTGTGGAGAAATCACAGCCCATGCAAGAAACACAATATTGTTAAAGTACGTGATTTTAACTTTCCACATATTGACTGGGACTCCTACACTGTAAAAGGTCTAGATGGGATGGAGTTTGTCAAATGTGTTTAGGAAGGTTTCCTTAATTAGTACATAGTCGTCCCAACAAGAGTGTGCAATTGTTGGCCTACTATTACGGAATGAGACAGGGCAGGTGACAGAAGTTTATTAGGGGTATGCTTTGCATCGTGATCACAATACATTAGCTTCAAAGTAAATATGCAAAAAAGATAGGTCTGGTCCACGGGTTGAGATTCTAAATTGGAGAAAGGCCAATTTTGATGGTATCAGAAAGGTTCTGGCAAGTGTGGGTTGAGACAAGCTGTTTTCTGGCAAATGCGTACTTGATAAGTGGGAGGCCTTCAAAAGTAAAATATTGAGAGTACAAAGCTTGTTTGTGCCTGTCAAAATAAAAGGTAAAGATAACATATATAGGGAACCTTGATTTTCAAGAGGTATCAAGATCCTGCTTAAGAAAAAAAGAGGTGCATTGCAAATATAGGCAGGTAGGAACAAATGAGGTGCTTATAGAGTATAAGAAATGCAAGAGAATACTTAAAGAAATCAGAAGGGCTAAAAAAAGCATGAAGTTGACCTGGCATACAAGGTGAAAGAGGATCCTAAAGGATTCTGCAGAGATGTTAACAGCAAAAGGATTACAAGGGACAAAAGTGGTCCACTGGAAGATCAACGTGGTAATTCATGTGTGGAGCCAAAAGAGATGGGGGACACCTTAAATGATTTTTTTTTTTGCATATGTTTTTACTCAGGAGATGGACATAGCATCTATAGAAGTGAGGAAAAACGGCATCAACTTCATGGACCCTATACAGATTACAGAAGGTAGTGTTTGTTGTCCTGAGGCAAATCAGGGTGGATAAATCCCCAGGGCCTGACAAGGTGTTCCTTTGGCCCCTACGGGAGGCAAGTGCAGAAATTGTGAAGGCCCTAGCAGCGATATTTAAATCATCCTTAGTGACAGGTGATGTACCAGAGGATTAGAAGATAGCCAATTTTGTTCCACTGTTTAAGAAAGGCTGTAAAAATAAACCAGGAAATTATAGGCTGATAGGCCTGATGTCAGCAGTGGGAAAGTTATTGGAAGCTATTCTAAAGGACTGTTTATATAAGTATTTGAATAGACATGGACTGATTAATGATAGTCAGCATGGCTTCATGTGTGGTAGGTCATGTCTAACAAATCTTGTAGAATTTTTTTGAGTAAGTTACCAAGAAAATGGATACAGGCAATGCAGTGGATGTTTTTCACATTGACTCTGGCAAGGCATTTGACAGGGTCCCGCATGGGAGGTTGATCAAGAAGGTTCAGTCACTCGGCACTCAAGATGAAATAGTAAATTGGATTAGACATTGGCTTCATGGGAGAAGCCAGAGAGTGGGAGTAGATGGTTGCCTCGCTGACTGGAGACCTGTGACTAGTGGAATGCCACAGGGATCAGTGCTAGGCCTGTTGCAGTTTGTCATTTATATCAACAATAGCGATGATAATGTGGTTAACTGGATCAGCAAATTAGTGGATGACACCAAGATTAGGGGTGTAGTGGACAGTAAGGAAGACTATTGTGGTTTGCAACTGGATCTGTACCAGCTGAAAAAAATAGGGTGAAAAATGACAGATGGAATTTAATGCACACAAGAGTGAGTTATTGCACTTCGGTAGAACCAACCAAGGTAGGTCTTTCACAGTGAATGGTAGGGCACAGAGGAGGGTGGGAGAACAAAGGGATCTGGGAATACAGGGCCCATAATTCATTGAAGGTAGCGGCATAGGCAGACAGGGTCGTAAGAAAGCTCCTGGCACATTGGCCTTCATAAATCAAAGTACAGAGTTCAGGAGATGGAATATTATGTTGAAGATGTCTAAGACATTGGTGAGGCCTAATTTTGAGTACTGTGTGGAGTTTTGGTCACCTATGTACAGGAAAGATGTAAATAGGGTTGAAAGAGTACAGAAAACATTTACAAGAAGGTTGCCAGGTCTGCAGAACCTGAATTATAAAGGACAGATTGAATAGGTTAGTATTTTATTCCTTGCAGCGTAGAATATTGAGAGATTTGATAGCAGTATACAAAATTATGAGGGTATAGATCGGATAAATGCAAGCAGGCTTTTTCCACTAAGGTTGGGTGGGACTACAACTAGAGGTCATAGGTTAAAGACAAAGGATGAAAAGTTTAAGGGGAACATGAGGAGAAACTTCTTCACTTAGATAGTCATGAGAGTCTGGAATGAGCTGCCAGCACAAATGGTGTATGCAAACTCAATTGCAACGTTTAAGAGAAGTTTGGATAGGCCCATGGATGGTAGGGTGATGGAGGGCCATGGTCCCAGTTCACGTCGATGGGAATAGGCAATTTAAATGCATCAGCATGGACTAGATGAGCCAAAGAGCCTGCCTATGTTGAGTTCTCTATGACTCTATGTAAGGATGTTGCTGAATTTGTGTCAAACTTGGGTTCAGATATTTCTGGAATGTTCTGTCCATTTCTGAGCACTATTTTTAGGAAAGGTGTGAATAAATGAGAATAGTAGCTAGGACCTTTGACTTCAAAGCAGAGATAGTCAAGAGATGATTTCATAAAAGTTTTCAAAGCAATGGAACTGTTTTCAGTGATAGGAGGATTGATAGTCATGACAGATTTAAGATGACTGTTTAAAATAATAAAAGTGACAGCAAAACATTCATGAAGCTTGCATTGGTGATCATGTACGAGAGGTTGTTAGGATGGTGTAGGAATAGTCAATGTCTGCTTTCAAAAATGACATCAGCGCGTATAATGAGGAGAAAGGTACAAGCCTATGGGAGTTGACTGGATTCCATTTAAAGAATGCTGGTACTGACACACTGCATACAGTGGGCTCATTCAGTTTTGCAATTCTACATTTATATACCGGATCCTATCAAAAGTCTCATAATAGCCTTCACTGCTGTTCCAAGCAAAGCCACAATTTATGAAATAAACACTTTCAGTAAGAGTCACCCTTGTTTTAATCCCATCAAAGCAACCCCACTTCCATTCTACAAGCTTCATTTGCCCCATTTTCAGTTTTGACAAGATCTCTCTGATCTGAAACAATGTTGTTTCTCTTTACATAAATGTGACCACACCTGCTGAATATTTCCATCACTTTCTGTTTTTGGTTTATATTTCCATCATCTGTAAATTCGATTTTTCAAATGGATTAAGTGCTTGTTTTGAAATAAAATCTGACAATAATTGATTGGCAAAAGAAAGAGACAAAAGATTCTAGTATTTTCTTCATGTGAATATATATGACCGCTGTAACCAGGAACATTTTATTTAATCAACAGTAAAATCTGCTGCATCAGAGAATATTTATGTTCTTCTTCTCCTCAAGCCAGAGCTTCAGTCAACTAGGCAAGTGTAAAGGCATGGTAAGCTTTATGACAAACATGCTTATTCTAATGATATGAAATTTATTGGACTAAAGTATGACCCCTTATAAATGTATAAATATAATGGTTCCTTACTCTACATGCATACATAAGGCTGAACCACATCTCTTCCATTTAGCGCACATCTGCCTTCACCCCATCCTACCGCCACCCCACCAGGGATAGGATCCCTCATGTTCTCACCTACCACCCCACCAGCATCCAGCACACAATTCTCCGTAACTTGCGCCATTGCCAACAGGATCCCACCACCAAGCACATCTTTCCCTCCCCCCCTCCACTCCCACTCTCTGCTTTCCACAGGGATCGCACCTTACATGACTCCCTTGTCCATTCATCTTTACCCACTGATCTCCTCCCTGGCACTTATCCTTGCAAGCAGAACAAATGCTGTACCTGCCCCTACACCTCCTCCCTCATTACCATTCAGGGCCCTAAGCAGTCCTTCCAGTTGAGGCGACACTTCACCTGTGAGTCTGATGGGTCTTCTACTGTATCCAGTGCTCCCGGTGTGGCCTCCTGTATATTGGTGAGACCACTTCGCCAAGCAACTACACTCTGTCCACCAGAAAAAGCGTGATTTCCCCAGTGGTCACACATTTTAATTCCACTTCCCATTCCGACATGTCAGTCCATAGTCTCCTCTACTGCCGCAACAAAGCCACACTCAGGTTGAAAGAGTAACACTTTATATTTTGTTTGGGTAAGCTCCAACTTGATGGCATGAACATCGATTTCTTGAACTTCCAGTAATGCCTCCTTCCTTCACCATTCCATTTTCCCTCTTTTACCTTTTCTCCTTAACTGCCCATCACCTCCCTTTGGTGCTCCTCTCCCTTCCCTTTCTGCTATCATCTTCTACCCTCTCCTCTCCCTACCTTCTCCTACTTTCTCCTACCTTCTCCCTTCTCCACTCCTTTATCTCTTTCACTAATGGACTTCCCAGCTCTCTACTTCACCCTTCCTCCACCTCTCAGTTTCACCTATCACGTACTACCTTGTGTTTCTTCCTCCCCTCTCCCCACCTTCTTACTTTGATATCTCAACTTTGTTTCTTCAGTCCTGATGAAGGGTTTTAGCCTGAAATGTTGACTGTACTCTTTTCCATAAATGCTGCCTGGCCTGCTGAGTTCCTCCAGCATTGTGTGTGTTGCATAAGGCATGAAATTTAGTTTTAGTTTATTTTCTTAATGGCTGACACCAGTGTGAATAGAATATTGTGGCCCAAACACAAATTCATTCAAACACAATCAACCTAGTTTAATCAATTCAACTTGTAATTGAACTCATAAATCAGACTGCTTATACTGTAATTAAAACAATGTAAACTGCCAAGGAAAATGAGTAAAAGACACAGACCTTTCAAAGACATGAAACACATTAAAGGCCTAAATTTATGAATATAACATTGAGCAAGATTTTAGTATAAAACAAGGATTCTTATGAAATAAAAACAGAAAACATCAGAAGTATTTCACAAGTCAAGCATCATTCGTGAAAAACAAAACAGATATCATTTCAAGTCAAAATTCCCACTTCATAAGTGGGATGACAGAAAAACATTCTTGAGTACGATTTGCACAAATTTATGGTGACATATGGGAGCAGGTAGGAGGTGGGGAGAAAATCAAAATGTTAGCTCTTTCTTGGTAAAATACAGTATACTTCAACTGAGAGTTCCCTTTTCTTATTATTGCACAAAGTTTTCTAATCTTGTGATACATATAATTACAACATGTCCAGCTTGTCATCATAATTGCATTTTACTGGATTGACACCAAGCATAAGTTGGTCGAGCTTTCTATTTACTCCTGAGTCTATAGCATGCAAGTAAATAGAAATTAGCAACAACAGTCAGGCAATTGCCATTAAACATAGAGAGTTTGCAGGCGTCCATATTATATTTTAAATGATTTGTTATGTACTGAAGACTTCAGAACACAATCTTGGGATGTGGATATTACTGGCATTGCCTCTGTTGGCTTTAGTGAAGCTTCTTCTTGACATGCTACAATCCATGTGCGTCAAGTTCTAGGATGATGTACAGTTTGGAGAGGAAGGCAGTGATATTCTTGTATGCCTACTGACCTCATCCTGCTTTAATATTCTGATCTATGAAGCAGTGTTCAAAGGACATAAGTGAATTGCATCTGAATGATGCTACAGGCTTAGGAAATTGTGCACATACAATGAATATTTAAAATGGTGGATGGATGCCAATCTGATATTTGTGTCTCTAAAGCTGCATTCATCTACAAAAAAAGTGAAGAGTCTTGCAGTACATTTCTGGTACGAGTCTTGTGGATCTTAGAAGTCAGAATATTCTGCTCTGTTCTTGAATCCATTGTATTTATGTTTCTAGTAGATGGTAACTTCAAGAATGCTGATGGTGGATTATGTAATGGCACACACAAGACTGAAATGTATGGACCATCTGAGGCTGCAAACATTCACAATGGTTAAATACTTCAGTCAGTTTTGTCTTCTTACAAGAAGACTGCTTCTGTATCTGAGTTGAGAAATAATTGAACACTGTGCAACCATTTGTAAATCTCACACAAGAGGAAAACAAGGTTCACGTTTAATTGTTTTTCCTACTATACATGAATACCCATGAACACATCCAAACACTGTTACTCCGGGGCCAAGGTGCAAAACACAGTACCAACAGTCACACAGAGCACAAGGCATACATAAGATAGCAAGAGCATTTATCAGTAAAATATAGTCACCAGTCACAGAGGAAAAAAAAATGGCCCAGCACATGAATATTGCAGGAGTCTGCAGTCGAATACAATACAGCTCATCTTCTGCCAAGCAAATACTGGGAGGCAACACCAACTCCAGCTTGCATGTTGTGCCACACTACCTCCAGTGGAGTACACTGACCCAGATACCTCTCTCCTGAGTGGCTGTAAACAGGCAACACTGCGGCTTGAAGCCTAGTCTTCACTACAGCCAAGACCACGCAGACCCCTGCCGTCCATCAATAAATCAGTGAATCAGACCTGCGGCACTCCACATTAACAAAGTCCATTAGGGTCTTGCGATCACAAGAAAAGCAACCATCAATCACTTGTTGTTAGACTGCATACCACCTTCACACACCGACTCCTCTGACATATCTGACGCAGGCAGCAAGGTGATCCATACCAGGTCCAACTCCTTCAGTTTCTCCACCAACAAGCAACTCACTGATAATAGACAATAAACAGTAGGTGCAGGAGTAGGCCATTCAGTCCTTCTAGCCAGCACCGCCATTCACTGTGATCATGGCTCATCATACACAATCAGTACCCCGTTCCTGCCCTCTCCCCATATCCCTTGACCCTACTATCTATAAGAGCTCTATCTAACTCTCTCTTGAATGCATCCAGAGACTTGGCCTCCACTGCCTTCTGGGGCAGAGCATTCCACTTATCCACCACTCTCTGGATGAAAAAGTTTTTCCGCATCTCTGTTCTAAATGGCCTACCCTTTATCCTTAAACTGTGGCCTCTAGTTCTGGACTCACCCATCAGCGGGAACATGCTTCCTGCCTCCAGTGTGTCCAATCCCTTAATAATCGTATATGTTTCAATCAGATCCCCTCTCATCCTTCTAAATTCCAGTGTATACAAGCTCAGTCACTCCAATCTTTCCACATATGACAGTCCCGCTATTCCGGGAATTAACCTCGTGAATCTACGCTGCACTCCATCAATAGCAAGAATGTCCTTCCTCAAATTTGGAGACAAAAACTGCACACAATACTCCAGGTGGGGTCTCACCAGGGCCCTGTACAGCTGCAGAAGGACCTCTTTACTCCTATACTCAATTCCTCTTGTTATAAAAGCCAGCATGCCATTAGCTTCCTTCACTGCCTGCTGCACCTGCATGCTTGCTTTCATTGACTGATGGGGTAGACCTGCAGTACTTCAAGGTCTTAATAACCAGCAGTATCTTGTGATCGTTAAAAAAATGTTTTAAAAGGACTATAAAACCTTTGGTTGACCTCAGAGAAGCTGCAGCGATCGATCACGCCGCAACCTTACCAGAAGCAGCTACATTCCAAAGGAGGCAATGCCCCAGGGAATGCTAACAGCAATACCTTGGAGTTAAGATACTGACCTCCAATATTACCAAACATTTTCTTTGGTAGAACTTTTTCAGTGACTTCATTTTTAATAGTGTTTCTGGTTCAGGCACTGCTTTGATATCATGAGGAATCATCTTCATCTCTAGAATTCAGCTCTTTTGTCCACATCCATCCATCCATTCCAGGTGCAGGCAACTTTGAGGCAATTCTCTCAGCAAGTCATATTTACTCAATTATCAATAAGGATTGTACAAAAAGGGCAAAAACAAACAAAACAAAAGCTGCTTTCTGAATACTTGAGCAAATTAACACAAAAATGCAACTTGCTCCATGTGGCAAAACTGTCATCTGATTACCTGAGAAACAACGCAGGAATTCTGAGTACTGAAATACCCAAACTTTTACTAATAAAGAAATGCCACAGAAGATTTTACATTATTGGATAGATCAAGATGAATGCTATTTGAAAAAAAGTTAAATTATTTCATAATACTAAGTTTTCAAGAAGTATTTTTAAATTATTGTGGATAATGAGCATCATGCTGCTGGAAAGCAAATCAAACATGTTCAATGAACACAAACTTTTACTATTAACTTTCACTTAAATTTGAATACATGTACCAGTCTAATAATCAAAGTACCACAAAGGGCAGAAAAAAATTACCTGTGTTATCTGGTGAGCTCATGATTAAATGGAAGCCACTCAGTGACTGTTCACAAGACACAAACTGATAGATCCTGGTGAGATTCAAGATGGAGGTGATGTTGCTGATTCTCTACATTGGGCTGGATTCCCTTGCTACATCAGGTATGTGTAATTACTCTGAGCTGTAGTTCTGCATATCAAAAGAGAAACAAGGCCATAAGTGCGTCTTGCGATGCTGATTTCATCTTTGGAAATGAGTAGCTTACTACAATTACAATGTTTCTGAAATAAATATTAAGTAACACAATATATTAAAGAATAAAACATAAAATAATAGCTTATGTTCAATATGCTTTTTTCTTCATACGCTACATAGGAATGTAAAATTTTGTAAGTGCTCAATAATCATACATCTTCATGCAGTTTCATTTGAATTCCATTATAAATTACTGTCCGCAATTGTTATAGAAATACATACATATGTCAAGTAGAATCAAACCACTAAGAGCAGTGACAGAGCAGTATCAACTTTACATCTTCTAGACATTTGAATTTTACTGCAAAGAAACTTGTTTTTCTCAGTCAGCTCTATTTCAGTTTAGTATATTGGTTTATTTTGCTACTGGGTTATTGCTAACTAGATTAAAAAAAAATCAAATGATGATGCAAAATTAGGACCACAAGACATAGAAGCAGAATCAGGCCATTTGGCTCATCCAGTCTGCTCCTGGCCTTCTCCCTGTAACCTTTGATGCCATGACCAATCAAGAACCTATCAAGCTCTGCCTTAAATACGCCCGACCTGGTCTCCACAGCTGCTCGAGGTAATAAATTCCACAAGCTCCCCACATTTTGGCTAAAAAAGTTTCTCTGCATCTCTGTCCTCTATCCTCAGGCCATGCCCTCATGCCCGAGACTCCCCCGCCATGAGAAACATCCTTTCCACATCTACCACGTCTAGGCCTTCGACATTCAGAAGGTGTCCGTAAGATACCACCCCCCCCCCCCCAATCCTTCTAAATTCCAGCAAGTACAGACCCAGAGCTATTACACATTCCTCATATAACACTTTCATTCCCAAAATCATGTTTGTGAACCTCCTCTGAAGCCTCTCCAATGCCAGCAGACTTCTCTCAGATGAAGAGCCCAGAACTGTCCACAATACTCAAGGTGAGGCCTCACCAGTGCCTTATAAAGCCTCAGCATCACATCCCTGCTCTTGTATTCTAGACCTCTTGAAATGAATGCTAACATTGCATTTGCCTTCCTCACCACTAGCTCAATCTGCAAGTTAGCTTTTACGTTGTTCTGCACAAGGTCTTGCAAGTTACTTTGCATCTCAGATTTTTGGATTTTCTCCCCATCAAGAAAATAGTCTGCACATTTATTTCTTCTACCAAAGTGCACGACCCTGCAATTTCCAACATTGTATTTCATCTGTCATTTTTTTGCCCATTCTCCTAATTTGTCTAAGTCCTTCTGCAGCCTGTTTCCTTAACACTATCTGCCCCATTATTTAAACATTAAGTTAATTTAGAAGTGCCTCAGTCAATTCTTCCGGATATGGTTCACATTACTGCATCTGTAAATTCTACAACAGACAGATACCTCGTGTAAGAGTTCCTTTTAAACTTTTAATAAACTTTCACCAACTGTACTTCTGATTAAACAAAATAGAATCCAACTTCAAAGAAGAGAAAATCTGGAGATGCTGGAAATCCAAGCATGGAAATCCATGCTGAGTTCCTCCAGTACTTTGTGTGTGTTGCACAGAATCTAACTTATACACTTGGACTCATCACAAGCAAAACTATAAAGATCTGTTAGTAGTACACAGAAACAGTGCAAATGTAGTAAATGCAATGCCAGAACCAGGTTAATCCTGGACTCCACTCTTCATTACCAGTCAGAATTTCTGATCCTTATCCAGCTGGAAGCAAACCCCTGTGCATGCATTAAAAAGAGAAAGAGATGGTCATAGTTGGACTTATTCCTGTTGACCCATTAAGACTCATCATCTGCTCTCACAGAAAAAGAATGGCTGCAGCATTCAACACCACAAACCTCTTCTCTCAGTGGAATCACAAAAAAAAGTATTAAAAATAACCTGCAAGCAATTAAGACTTTTAAAAGATTGCTAAGTGTTAGTTTGATACATCTCAACACAAATTTTTTATTTGAAATAATTACAACAGTAATAACTTGCACTTCCATATACTTCTATAAGACTTTCCAAGGCAATGTATACATTATCTAATTACAGAGTAAAAAGTCAGAATCAGAATCAGGTTTATTATCAACAGCATGTGACGTTAAATTTGTTAACTTAGCAGCAGCAGTTCAATGCAATACATAACATAGAAGAAAAAATATTAAGTAAATCAATTACAGTATATGTATATACAAGATTGAAAAACATGCAAAAAACAGAAATATTGTATATTAAAACTGAGGTAGTGTCCAAGGGTTCAATGTCCATTTAGGAATCGGATTGCAGAGGGAAAGAGGCTGATCCTGAATCGCTGAGTGTGTGCCTTTGGGCTTCTATACCTCCTACCTGATGGTAGCAGTGAGAAAAAGGCATGCCTTGGGTGCTGAAGGTCTTTAATAATGGCCACTGCCTTTCTGAGACAACGCTCCTTGAAGATGTCCTAGATACTTTGTAGGCTAGTACCCATGATGGAGCTGACCAGATTTACAACCCTCTGCAGCTTCTTTCAGTCCTGTGTAGTAGCAACCCCCCCCCCCCCACCCACACACACCAGACAGTGATGCAGCCTGTCAAAATGCTCTCCATGGTACATCTATAGAAGTTTTTCAATGTATTTGTTGACATGCCAAATCTCTTCAAACTCCTAATAAATTTGCTGCTGTCTTGCTTTCATTACAACTACATCAATAAATTGGGTCCAGGTTAGATCCTCAGAGACCTTGACACCCAGGAACTTGAGATTGCTCACTCTCTCCATTTCTGATCCCTCGATGAGGATTGGTATATGATCCTTTGTCTTGCCCTTCCTGAAGTCCACAATCAGCTCTTTCATCTTACTGACGCTAAGTGCCGGGTTGTTGCTGCGGAACCACTCCACCAGTTGGCATATCTCACTCCTGTACGCCCTCTCATCATCATCTGAGATTCTACCAACAATGGTTGTATCATCAGCAAATTTATAGGTGGTATTTGAGCTATGCTTAGCCATACAGACATGTGTATATAGAGAGTAGAGCAATGGGCTAAGCACATGTCCCTGAGGTGCGCCAGTGTTACAGAGAAGCATAGAAAACCTACAGCACAACACAGGCCCTTCAGCCCACAAAGCTGTGACGAACATGCCCTTACCTTAGAAATTACCTTACGTTTTGGTTATATTATATTAATCATGAGAACTGTCCTGGGTGGGCTTCTTTAGAAGCTAACTCAGTTAATAAATTTTCTGTAATTTCTCTTTTGGGATCTTCACTTCCTTTACCTTCAAGTAAAATAACTGAAAATGTGGTAGTTAAACATACCTTGAGGATCTGGATACAATTTAGAAAACACTTTGGTTTATTGAGATTTTCCCTTTCTAGTCCCATTTTTCTTAATTATTTTTTAAGCCCTCTATGACTGATGTAGTTTTTAAACAAAGGAATAGATTGGGTATTAAATGTTTCCAGGATCTGTTTGTTGGAGGAAGTCTTCCTTCGTTCGAACAACTGTCAACTAAATATAGTTTACCAAAAACCCACTTTTTTCGATATTTCCAAATTAAAGATTTCCTGTGATCTCAATTATATACATTTCCTAAAAATCCTGAAAAGAACTTGTCAGATGAAATTCTTAATTTGAAACCTTTTTATAATGGTTCAATATCCAATGTTTATGATATGCTGATGGGAATGAGAAATGATTCTTTAGACATAATCAAAAGTCTTTGGGAACAAGATTTACAGACTTCAATTTCTGAAGAAACTAGGAATGAAATTTTTAAACTGGTTAATACTTCATCGTTATGTGCCCGTCATTCCCTCCTACAATTTAAAGTGGTCCATTGGGCTTATATGACCAACGATAAGCTATCTCGTTTTTAAATGGATATATCTGCCTGCTGTGATAGGTGTAACAATAGAGAAGCTTCATTCATTTATATGTTTTGGATATGTCCAAGTCTTGAAAAAATATTGGAAGGAAGTATTCCAAACTTTTTCTGTATTCTTTAAAGTAAATTTTAAGCCTAATCCTTTAACTTCCTTATTTGGTATTGTTGGAGGGGAAGATATCATTTTGAAGACATCTGACTTGCACATTCTAGCTTTTATCTCTCTTTTGACTAGGAGGGTGCTCTTGCTTAAATGAAAGGACGCTGCTCCGCCTAATCACGCTCAGTAGTTACGGGATGTTATGGCACGCTTAAATTTAAAAAAAATTTGTTGCTCAACTTCTGAATCTAACCAAGATTTTCAAAATTTGTGGGGACCGTTTTTGAATTATTTTCAAAACCTTTAATTTCCCTTTAAAGTACAGATGCTGGTTAATAGCATATTTCACTATCTGGTAAGGTTTGTTTCATCTTTACCAAACAGCTTCGGCTTTGGTAGTGGGTTTAGAGATAGATAGATAGATAGATACACACACACACACACACGCACACATATATATGTAAAAAATTGTTTATATGTCAACATATCAACTAATCTAATCTACATTAATATAGGGTAAGGAGTTCACTAATGTGATTCAAATATGATGTATTTGGTATTATTATATCTTTTTTTTGTTTTATAATATGTATTTTCTTACAATCTGTATTCTTCTATGTAGAAATAAATAAAAATATTGAAAAAATTACCTAGGGTTACCTATAGCGCTTTACTTTTCTGAGCTCCATGTACCTGTCAAGGAGTCTCTTAAAAGATCCTGTCGTATCCACCTCCACCACTGTTGCCGGTAGCTCATTCCACACACTCACCACTCTCCGAGTAAAATATCTACCCCTGGCATCTCCTCTCTACCTACTTCCAAGCACCTTAAAACTGTGCCCTCTCGTGCTAGCCATTTCAGCCCTGGGAAAAAGCCTTTTACTATCCACACGATCAATGCCTCTCATCTTCTTATACACCTCTATCAGGTCATCTCTCATCCTTCGTCGCTCCAAGGAGAAATGACCGAATTCACTCAACCTATTCTCATAAGGCATGCTCCCCAATCCAGGCAACATCCTTGTAAATCTACTCTGCACCCTTTCTATGGACTGCACATCCTTCCTGTAGTGAGGCAACCAGAACTGAGCACAGTACTCCAAGTGGGGTCTCACCAGGGTCCTATATGGCTGCAACATTACCTCTCAGCTCCTAAACTCAGTCCCAGGATTAATGAAATCCAATGCACCGTATACTTTCTTAACCACAGAGTCAACCTGCACAGCAGCTTTGAGTGTCCTATGGACTCGGATCCCAAGATACCTCTGATCCTCCACACCGAGACTCTTACCATTAATACTATATTCTGTCTTCATATTTGACCTTCCAAAATGAACCACCTCACACTTATCTGGGTAGAACTCCATCTGCCACTTCTCAGCCCCCAGTTTTGCATCCTATCAATGTCCTGCTGTAACCTCTGACAGCCCTCCACACTATCCACAACACCCCCAACCTTTGTGTCATCAGCAAATTTACTAACCCATCCCTCCACTTCTTCATCCATGTCATTTATAAAAAATTACGAAGAGTAAGGGTTCCAGAACAGATCCCTGCGGCACACCACTGGTCACCGACCTCCATGCAGAATACGGCTCATCTACAAACACTCTTTGCCTTCTGTGGGCAAGCCAGTTCTGGATCCACAAAGAAATGTCTCTTTGGATCCCATGCCTTGCATGGGGTACCTTGTCAAATGCCTTGCTGAAATCCATTACATGTGTTTAGTCACATCCTAAAAAAATCAATCAGGCTCGTAAGGCACAACCCGCCTTTGACTAAGTCATGTTGACTATTCGTAATCAGATTACGTCTCTCCAAATGTTCATAAATCCTGCCTCTCAGAATCTTCTCCATAAACTTACCAACCACTGATGTAAGACTCACTGGTATATAATTTCCTGGGCTATCTCTATTCCCTTTCTTGAATAAGGGAACAACATCCAAAACCCTCCAATCCTCTGGAACCACTCCCATCCCCATGGATGATGCAAAGATCATTGCCAGAGGCTCAGCAATCTCCTCCCTCACCTCCCACAGTAGCCTGGGGTACATCTCATCTACTCCCAGTGACTTATCCAACTTGATGCTTTCCAAAAGCTCCAGCACATCCTCTTCCTTAATATCTATATGCTCAAGCTTTTCTGTCCGCTGCAAAACATCCCTACAATCACCAAGATCCTTTTCTGTAATGAATACTGAAGCAAAGTACTCATTAGGTACCTCTGCGGTCTCCTCCAGCTCCATGTACACTTTCCCACTGTCTAACTTGATTGGTCCTATTCTTTCACATCTCATCCTTTTGCTCTTCACATACTTGTAGAATGCCTTGGGGTTTTCCTTAATCCTGCCGCCAAGGACTTCTCATGGCCCCTTTGGGCTCTCCTAATTTCTTTCTTCAGCTCTTTCCTGCTAGCTTTATAATCTTCTAGATCTCTATCATTACCTTGTTTTTTGAACCTTTTGTAAGCTTTTCTGTTCCTCTTGATTAGATTTTCAACAGCCTTTATACACCACAGTTCCTGTATCCTACCATCCTTTCCCCAACTCACTCATTGGAGCGTACCTATGCAGAACTTCACAAACACCTCCTGAACATTTGCCACATTTCTTCTGTACATTTCCCTGAGAACATCTGTTCCCAATTTATGCTTCCAAGTTCCTCCCTGATAGAGCAAACACGAGGAAATCTGCAGATGCTGGAAATTCAAACAACACACACAAAATGCTGGTGGAACACAGCAGGCCAGGCAGCATCTATAAGGAGAAGCACTGTCGACGTTTCGGGCCGAGACCCTTCGTCAGGACTCACTGAAAGGAAAGATAGTAAGAGATTTAAAAGTAGTGGGGGGAGGGGGAAATGCGAAATGATAGGAGAAGACCGGAGGGATTGGGATGAAGTTAAGAGTTGGAAAGGTGATTGGCGAAAGTGATACAGAGATGGAGAAGGGAAAGGATCATCAGATGTGAGGCCTCAGGAGAAAGAAAGGGGGGGGGAGGAGCACCAGAGGGAGATGGAGAATAGGCAGAGTGATGGGCAGAGAGGGGAAAAAAACAACTAAATATGTCAGGGATGGGGTAAGAAGGGGAGGAGGGAAATTAACAGAAGTTAGAGAAGTCAATGTTCATGCCATCAGGTTGGAGGCTACCCAGCCGGTATATAAGGTGTTGTTCCTCCAACCTGAGTGTGGCTTCATCTTGACAGTAGAGGAGGCCATGGATAGACATATCAGAATGGGAATGGGATGTGGAATTAAAATGTGTGGCCACTAGGAGATCCTGCTTTCTCTGGCGGACAGAGCGTAGGTGTTCAGTGAAACGGTCTCCCAGTCTGTGTCGGGTCTCACCAATATATAAAAGGAGCACCGGACGCAGTATACCACACCAGCTGACTCACAGGTGAAGTGTCGCCTCACCTGGAAGGACTGTCTGCGGCCCTGAATGGTGGTGAGGGAGGAAGTGTAAGGGCAGGTGTAGCACTTGTTCCGCTTACAAGGATAAGTGCCAGGAGGGAGATCGGTAGGAAGGGATGGGGGGGGGGGGGGAAACGAGTGGACAAGGGAGTCGCGTAGGGAGCGATCCTTGTGGAAAGCAGAAAGAGGTGGGGAGGGAAAGATGTGCTTGGTATCCCGTTGGAGGTGGCAGAAGTTATGGAGAATTATACGTTGGACCTGGAGGCTGGTGGGGTGGTTGGTGAGCACAAGGGGAACCCTATCACGAGTGGGGTGGCGGGCAGATGGGGTGAGGGCAGATGTGCAGGAAATGGGAGAGATGCGTTTGAGAGCAGAGTTGATGGTGGAAGAAGGGAAGCCCCTTTGTTTAAAAAAGGAAGACATCTCCTTCGTCCTGGAATGAAAAGCCTCATCCTGAGAGCCTCCTTGATAGCCTCATATTTCCCCTTACCCCAATTAAATGCTTTCCTAACTTGTCTGTTCCAATCCCTCTCCAATGCTATGGTAAAGGAGATAGCATTATGATCACTATCTCCAAAATGAGAGACCTCCATTGAGAGACCTGACATCTGACCAGGTTCATTTCCCAATACCAGATCAAGTACAGCCTCGCCTCTTGCAGGCTGATCTACATAGTGTCAGGAAACCTCCCTGAACACACCTAACAAACTCCACCCCATCTAAACCCCTTGCTCTAGGGACATGCCAATCGACAGTAGGGAAATTAAAATCTCCCACCACGACAACCCTGATATTATTATACCTTTCCAGAATCTGTCTCTCTATCTATTCCGCGATGTCCCTGTTACTATTGGGTGGTCTATAAAAAACACCCAGTAGAGTTATTGACCCATTCCTGTTCCTAACTTCCACCCACAAAGACTCAGTAGACAATCCCACCATGACTGCCTCCTTTTCTGCAGCTGTGACACTATCTCTGATCTGCAGTGCTACGCCCCCACCTCTTTTGCTTCCCTCCCTGTCATTTCTGAAACATCGAACGCCTGGCACTCTAAATAACCATTCCTGCCCCTGAGCCATCCAAGTCTCTGTAATGGCCACAACATCATAGCTCCAAGTACTGATCCACGCTCTAAGTTCATCCGCTTTGTTCATAATACTCCTTGTATTAAAATGTTTGGCCATTAATCTGAGCGTATTCCTTCTCCATCTCCTGCCTATCCTCCCTCTTGCACTATTTCCAAGGTTTTTCTATTTGTGAGCCAACCGCCTCTTCCTCCATCTCTTCATTTCAGTTCCCACCCCCCAGCAATTCTAGCTCAAACTCTCCCCAACAGCCTTAGCAAACCTCCCTGCCAGGATATTGGTCCCCCTTCGATTCAAGTGCAACTCGTCCTTTTTGTACAGGTCACGCCTGCCGCAAAAAAGGACCCAATGATCAAAAATTCTGAATCCCTGCCCCCTGCTCCAATTCCTCAGCTAAGCATTTATCCTTCACCTCATTCTATTCCTATACTCACTATCGCGTGGCACAGGCAGTAACCCGAGATTACTACCTTTGAGGTCCTGCTTCTCAACTTCCTTCCTAACTCTCTACAGTCAGTTTTCAGGACCTCCTCCCTTTTCCTACCTGTCATTGGTACCAATATGTACCACCATAAAAGGCAGCTGTAAAAATAAATGAGTTTAAAATTCGCCTATCAATGGAACATAAGAGAACAGCAGGAGCCCAGATTACAACGCACCATGGAAGGTAAAAAGAACAAAACCAAGTGACATGAAATGTCTTTTCAAGCTAACTGTAAACAGAGCTTTTTGCTTTTAGCTCCAATTGTTAAGATTTCAGTTACCAGTTTTAAACAAATTGCTGGCACCAACTCCAACCAGACACGAAATTTACACATAGCTGTTCTCAAAGGTCATATTAACAGTTATGAACTGGTCAGAGCTATACTATTCTAACATAATCTTTAATTATAAATAAATGCACAGTACATTATATTTCATCCTCACTCACTGGATTAGTGGCATCAACAAACTGCATGAACTATTTAAAGTCAAAATATTACAGGAATATAATTAATCACTGCAAAATCACAAATGGCTTTAGAAATGTATCTGGCACATAAGCCATTTTTGATTTTATTTTAAACACAGTCACAAATTAGTTAGCCACTTCAGCATGGTGCAAATCTGGCTTCCTGCTGAAGTCAAGCTTTAAAAGGAAATCTATTCTTGGGAACAGTTTAGTAAGGTATTGAAACTCAGTCCAAATGGAATAAGAGTGTGTGAGAGTGTGAGTGTGAGCGTGAGTGTCCGTTCATGAGTCTTTTCCCCTCAATCTTGGACCTTCTACCAGAGGCCTGGGAGCTTGAGGGTTCGGCACAGTGTCCTTATTCCTAGCAGTGCGCTCTTCTGGACCAAGATCTCAGATGTTGTTCCCGGGATTTGTTGCAGCCACTGTGACACCAGTCCAGGTGTCACAGCCCCAGGTGCTCTTATCACCACCGGGATTACTCTGGCTTTAACCTCCCACATCCTTTCTATCTGCTCTTTCAAGCTCTGATTATTTCCCCAGCATCTCATATTCTTTCTTCCTGATGTTACTGTCATTGGATTTTGCTACATCTATCACTATTGCTTTCTTCTGTTCCTTGCTCAGTATTACTATGTCCAGTTGGTTGGCCAGTACCTGCTTTATCAGTCTGTATTTGCAGGTACCACAGGATCTTCGCTCTGTCATTCTCCATTACCTTCTCGGGTGTTTCCCATTTGACTTGGGATTGTCCAATCCATACTCACTGCAGATGTACCTGCACACAATTTCTCCAACTTGGTTGTGCCATTCAGTGTCTGCTGTCCCTGCTTGCTGCTATGTGCTGGATAGTTTTAGCAGAGAGGCAGGGATTCTTTTAAAATATTGTTGAAGTACTGCCACCACTTGAATGACATTGTTCAAAATTAGGACACCTTGGGCCACATAGTGCTCTGCCTCCAGACCAGATAAATATCTTTGGGAGATCTTGGGTGGCAACTGCACATTTGTGTCTATTCTAATAAAGATTGTATCATAAAACTGAAATAAAAGTATAACTGAAATAACTTATTTTTGAGATGATATAAACCATGCATTTTATTTGAAGCGTTATATCAAAAGCAGTAACAATTGATAGTTTTTTTTAAAAAAAAGAGCATAATGCTTTAACAGAAATAAAGACTTGGTGCACTAATTAAAATGCTCAAGACTTTGCTAGGCTTTCAGACCACCATAAGACACAGGAGCAGAATTAGGCTATTCGGCCCATCGAGTCTGTTCTGCCATTCAATCATGGCTGATCCTTTTTTTCCCCTCCTCAACCCCAATTCCTGGCCTTCACCCCGTGACCTTTGATGCTATGTCCAATCAAGAACCTATCAATCTCTGCCTTAAGTACACCCAACAACCTGGACTCCACAGCTGCATGTGGCAAAAAATTTCAAAAATTCACCACCCATTGGCTGAAGAAATTTCTCTGCATTTCTGTCTTGAATGGATGCTCCTCTATCCTGAGGCTGTGCCTTCTTGTCCTCGACCTCCTCACCATTGAAACATCCTTTCCACATCTACTCTGTCTCAGCCTTTCAACATTCAAAAGGATTCAATGAGATTCCCCTCATCCTTCAAATTCCAGCAAGTACAGATCCACAGCCATCAAACGTTTCTCGTATGATAACCCTTTCATTCCCGGAATCATCTTTGTGAACTTCCTCTGGACCCTCTCCAATGCCAGCACATCTCTTCTAAGATGATGAACCCAAAACTGTTCACAATACTTGAGGTGAGGCCTCATCAGTGCCTTATAAAGCCTCAGCATCACATCCTTACTCTTATATTCTCTAGACCTCTTGAAATGAATGCTAACATTGCATTTGCCTTCCTCACCACCGACTGAACCTGCAAGTTAACCTTTAGAGTATTCTGCACAAGGACTCCCAAGACCTTTTGCATCTCAGATTTTTGGATTTTTTTCCCAGTATAGAAAATAGTCCACACATTCATCTCTACTACCAAAGTGCATGACCACACATTTTCCAACATTGTATTTCATTTGCAACTTTCTTGCCCATTCTCCTAATCTGTCCAAGACCTTCGGCATCCTACCTGCTTCCTCAACACTATCTGCCCCGCCACTACTCTTCATATCATCCGCAAACATAGCGACAAAGCCATCCATTGCAACATCAAAATCATTTACGTGCAGCAAAAAAAAAAGTGATCCCAACACCGACCCCAGTGGAACACCACTAGTCACTGGCAGCAACCCAGATAAGGATCCTTTGATTCCCACTTGCTGCCTCCTTCCAATTAGCCAATGCTCTATGTCAGTATCTTTCCTGTAACACCACGGACTCTTAACTTAATAAGCAGCCTCATGTGTGGCACTTTGTCAAAGGCCTTCTGAAAGTCCAAATATAGAATATCCAGTGCATCCCCTTTATCTATCCTACTTGTAATCTCCTCAAAGAATTCCAAAAGGTTTGTCAGGCAGGAATTTCCCTTAAGCAAACCGTGCTGACTTTGTCCTATCTTGTCCTGTGTCACCAAGTACTCCATCACCTCATCCTTAACAATCAAACATCTTCGCAACCACTGAGGTCAGGCTGACTGGTCTTCCTGCTGCCTTCCTCCTTTCTTAAAGAGTGGAATGACATTTGCAATTTTCCAGTCCTTTGGCAGCATGCCAGAGTCCAGTGATTTTTGAAAAATCGTTGCTAATTCCGTCACAATCTCTAAAATTTTCAGAACCTTAGGGTGCAGTTCCTCTGGTCTGGGTGACTTATGTACCTTTAGGTCTTTCAGCTTTTTGAGCACCTTCTCCCTTGTAATAGTAACTGAAACCACTTTTTTTCCTTCACACACTACAACATCTGGCACACTGCTAGTGTCTTCCACAGTGAAGTCTGATGCAAAATACTCATTTAGTTCATCTGCCATCTCCTTGTCCCCCGTTATTATTTCTCCTGCATCATTTTCTGGTGGTCCTATATCCACTCTCATCACTCTTATTTTTTTTTAAAAAAACATACTTGAAAAAGCTTTTACCATCCATTTTGATATTATTTGCTAGCTTGCTTTTATATTTCATCTTTTCCCTTCTAATGATTCTTTTAGTTGCTCTCTGTAGGTTTTTAAAAACTTTCCAAACCTTTATCTTCCCACTATTTTTTGCTTTGTTGTATGCCCTCTCTTTTGTTTTTACATTCGCTTTGATTTCCTTTGTTGGCCATGGCTGTACTACTTTGCCATTTGAGCATTTCTTTGTTTTTGGAATACATATGTCCTGTACCTTCCTCATTTTTCCAATTTTTTATCTTTTTGTGACTATAGCTGCTTAAAACACTTATCAATTACCTGTAAATGGCATCTGACTATGTTGAGCAAAGCTGCAAAACAGTATTTCCTGTGAAGAATCAGAGGATCACAGAAAACAACTTCTGGTTTTCTAAATTTAATTGCTTATGTGTATTACCTAAAAGTAATTACCAGATTTCTTCCAGAATAAATGTAAACTCTGATAGCTTCACCATTATTTTAAAACACACATTCGAGTGCTGACAATTCTGGGGTGGCAACTTTAGTCTTTTTCAAATTTCTTTAAGACCCAATGAGAAGCAGAGAAATTACATTTAATTTTTCTAGATATTCTTTAAATCATAACCAAGCTTGGATGTTAGTTAAATCTCTCTATAAAAGATGGATGTACAAATGTTCCCTTGTCATTTTGAATTCCTGGGTATGTAACAAAAACTGCTTCCTTTTGTCCAAGGGTGAAGGCCAGTTAACTGCTAAATACCTGATTATGCTGTATCACATGACAGATACCCATCCTACAGCTGACAATACAATTGACAAGAGATACAGATAGTTGGCCAGCCAGCCAAACTCATTAATGGACTAGAGGGAACTTAACGTGAGGAGTAGGGAGGGAGTACAGGGAAGCGGATTCCTTTCCAGATTTCTTCAAGCATCTCTGCAAACCCTTGCTATATACTTAATCTTAACTACATTAAAAGTGTAGAGAAAATTTGTCAGTAGCCTGTGCTTACAAATATTTACATTTATTAAGTTGTGAAAAATGGTAATTCAAGAGAAAAATTTTAGAAACTGAATAAATTAAATAAATATTTAATTCACCAACATTGAAAAGTTTATTTCACCTCTGGTGCAAGATGCAAGTAATTTTATTAGTAATTCCAGTTTTAGAGAGAAATATGAAATGATTCGGTCTCATCTTAATAAACATCCAAATTAATAGAATATGGGTCTCTGTTTAAACCCTTTCAACTGTCAGCACATCCTTTCTCAGATAAGGGGCCAAAAACTGCTCACAGCACTCCGTGAGGCCTCACCAGTGCTTTATGAAGCCTCAATATTACATCCTTCTTTTTATATTCTAGTCCTCTTGAAATGATTGCTAACATTGCATTTGCCTTCCTCACCACCGACTCAACCTGCAAATTGACCTTTAGGGAATCCTGCACAAGGACTCCCAAGTCCCTTTGCGCCTTGGATTTTTAAATTTTCTTTCCATTTAGGAAAAAGTCTATCCATTTATTTCTTCTACCAAAGTGCATGTCCTTACACTTCCCAACACTACTCCATCTGCTACTTCCTTGCCTATTTTCCCAATCTGTTTAAATCCTTCTGTAGACTCTCTACTTCCTCAAAACTACCTGCCCCTCCAACAATCTTCATATCATTGGCAAACTCCAACACAATTCCAACATAAAAGTCATTTGACACATAACGCAAAAAGAATCTGTCCCAACGCAGACCCCTGTGGGACACCACTAGTCACCAGCAACCAACCAGAAAAGGCTCCCTTTATTACCACTTTTTCCCTCCTGCCAGTCCAGTTGATCTATCAATGCTTGGGCTCTTAACTTAAGTAGCATCATGCGTGGCACCTCGTCAAAAGCCTTCTGAAAATCCAAACAACATAACCAATTCTCCTTTGTCCATCCTGCTTGTTATTTCCTCAAAGAATTCCAATAAGAGTTGTCAAGCAAGATTTTTCTTGAGAAAAATCTTTTAAATCGAAGCAAGAGGCGGAGAGGGAAGAAGTAAAGGCATCTCGGAAAGAAGCTTTTTTTTAAACTGGTCGAGGAAAAGAGGCTAGACTGCACAGGCTCGTGATGTAGCGCGCCAAAGGTTTAGAAAAAAAGACCAACATATACAGCGGCCACCGTCGGAGTGAACTGAGGCAGAGTGGGACGGCTTTGGCTTAACAGGCAGAGGCAAAGTTTGAACAGCGCATGACTGCGCAAGCGTGTGAAGTGCGTGAGGCAGCGGGAGAATTTAAAAAGCGAGCAGAGGCTGAGGACGAGCTTCACTCCAAGTGAGGTAAGGCCAGGAAAGTGCCTTTAATTAATTTAATTACCTTAGGAGAAGGTAATGGAGGCAGCAGTCAGGGCAGTTGAGTGCTCTGTTTGCAGTATGTGGGAAGTCAGGGCGAGCACAATTGTCCCTGATGACTACACCTGCAAAAGGTGCATTCAGCTTCAGCTCCTGACAAACCATGTTAGGGAACTGGAGCTGGATGAATTTCGGATCATTTGGGAGGCAGAAGCAGAAATAAACAGGAGTTACAGGGAGATAGTCACCCATAAGAGTCAGAAGACAGGTAGCTGGGTGACTGTCAGGAGAGGGAAGGGGATTAGACAGAATGAGCAGAGCACCCCTGTGGCCGTTCCCATCAATAATAAGTATACCATTTTGGATACTGTTGGTGGGGACGACCTACCAGGGACAAGTTGCAGAGGTTGCGTCTCTAGCACCGAGACTGGACCCTCAGCTCAGAAGGGAAGGAGGGAAAAGAGGAGAGCAGCAGTGATAGGGGATTCAATAGTTAGGGGGACAGGTAAGAGGTTCTGTGGAAGAGATCGAGAATCCCAGATGGTCTGTTGCCTCCCTGGTGCCAGGGTCCGCTATATCTCGGATCAAGTTCTCAGTATTCTCAAGAGGGAGGGTGAAGAGCCGGATGTCATGGTCCATGTAGGAACCAATGACATGGGTAGGAAGAGTAAGGAGGTCCTGAAAGGTGAGTTTAGGGAGCCAGGTGCCAAGTTAAAGGACAGGACCTCAAGGATGCAATATCAGGATTGCTACCAATGCCATGTGCAGGCGGGTTTAGAAATAGTAAGATAGTGCAGATCAACATGTGGCTGAAGACATGGTGCAGGAGGGAGGGTTTCAGATTTATAGATAATTGGGCAGTTTTCCAGGGAAGGTGGGACATGTTACGGCGGGACAGTTTACATCTGAACTGGAGGGGGACAAATATTCTTGCAGGTAGGTTTACTAGAGAGGCTCCAATGGATTTAAACTAGATACAAGGGGGGAGGGGAACCAGAGTGTAGGAACAGATGTATGGGAGAAGGAAGAAAAAGAAGATAGTAAAGTTGTTTGCGCTGTTAGAGATAAACAGAGAGGAAGAGGTGGAGAATTTCTTAAATGCATTTATTTTAATGCTAGGAGCATTGTAAGAAAGGTGGATGAGCTTAGAGCATGGATTGATACCTGGAAATATGATGTTGTAGCTATTAGTGAAACATGGTTGCAGGAGGGGTGTGATTGGCAACTAAATATTCTTGTATTTTGTTGCTTCAGGTGTGATAGAATCCGAGGGACAAAAGGGGGAGGTGTAGCATTGCTTGTCAGAGAAAATATTACAGCGGTGCTCTGGCAGGATAGATTAGAGGGCTCGTCTAGGGAGATTATTTGGGTGGAACTGAGTATTGGGAAAGGTGTAGTAACACTTATAGGGGTGTATTATAGACCACCTAATGGGGAGCGAGAATTGGAGGAGCAAATTTGCAAGGAGATAGCAGGTATTTGTAGTAAGCACAGGGTTGTGATTGTGGAAGATTTTAGGTTTCCACACACAGACTAGGAAGCCCATATTGTAAAAGGGCTGGATGGCTTGGAGTTTGTAAAATGTGTGCAGGATAGTTTTTTGCAGCAATACATAGAGGTACCAACTAGAGAAGGGGCAGTGTTGGATCTCCTGCTGGGGAATGAGATAGGTCAGGTGACAGGTATGTGTTGGGGAGCACTTCAGGTCCAGTGATCACAATGCCATTAGTTTCAATATAATTATAAAGGATAGGACTGGACACAGGGTTGAGATTTTTGATTGGAGAAAGGCTAACTTTGAGGAGACGCGAAAGGATTTAGAAGGAGTGGATTGGGACAATTTGTTTTATGGGAAGGATGTAATAGAGAAATGGAGGTCATTTAAAGGTGAAATTTTGAGGGTACAAAATCTTTATGTTCCTGTTAGGTTGAAAGGAAAGGTTAAAAGTTTGAAAGAGCCATGGTTTTCAAGGGATATTGGAAACTTGGTTAGGAAAAAGACATCTACAATGAGTATAGGCAGCATGGAGTAAATGAGGTGCTCGAGGAATATAAAGAATGTAAGAAGAATCTTAAGAAAGAAACTAAAAAAGCTAAAAGATACGAGGTTGCTTTGGCAAGTAAGGTGAAAATAAATCCAAAAGGTTTCTACAGTTATATTAATAGCAAAAGGATAGTGAGGGATAAAATTGGTCCCTTAGAGAATCCAAGTGGACAGCTATGTGTGGAACCAAAAGAGATGGGGGAGATTTTGAACAATTTCTTTTCTGCGGTATTCACTAAGGAGAAGGATATTGAATTGTGTAAGGTAAGGGAAACAAGTAGGGTAGTCATGGAAACTATGATGATTAAAGAGGAGGAAGTACTGGCGCTTTTAAGGAATATAAAAGTGGATAAATCTCCAGATCCTGACAGGATATTCCCTAGGACCTTGTGGGAAATTAGTGTAGAAATAGCAGGGGCTCTGACGGAAATATTTCAAACTTCATTAGAAACAGGAATAGTGCCGGAGGATTGGTATATTGCTCATGTTGTTCCATTGTTTAAAAAGGGTTCTAAGAGTAAACCTAGCAATTATAGGCCTGTAAGTTTGAAGTCAGTGGTGGGTAAATTAATGGAAAGTATTCTTAGAGATGATATATATAATTATCTGGATAGACAGGGTCTGATTAGGAACAGTCAACATAGATTTGTGTGTGGAAGGTCATGTTTGACAAACCTTATTGAATTTTTTGAAGCGGTTACTAGGAAAATTGACGAGGGTAAAGCAGTGGATGTTGTCTATATGGACTTCAGTAAGGCCTTTGACAAGGTTCCACATGGAAGGCTAGTTAGGAAGGTTCAATCATTAGGTATTAATATTGAAATAGTAAAACAGATTCAACAGTGGCTGGATGGGAGATACCAGAGAGTAGTGGTAGATAACTGTTTGTCAGGTTGGAGGCCAGTGACTAGTGGTGTGCCTCAGGGATCTGTACTGGGTCCAATATTGTTTGTCATATACATTAATGATCTGGATGATGGGGTGGTAAATTGGATTAGTAAGTATGCAGATGATACCAAGATAGGTGGCGTTGTGGATAATGAAGTAGGTTTTCAAAGCTTGCAGAGAGATTTACGCCAGTTACAAGAGTGGGCTGAAAGATGACAGATGGAGTTTAATGCTGATAAGTGTGAGGTGCTACATTTTGGTAGGACTAATCAAAATAGGACATGTATGGTAAATGGTAGGGCATTGAAGAATGCAGTAGAACAGAGTGATCTAGGAATAATGGTGCATAGTTCCCTGAAAGTGGAATCTCATGTGGATAGGGTGGTGAAGAAAGCTTTTGGTATGCTGGCCTTCATAAGTCAGAGCATTGAGTGTAGGAGTTGGAATGTAATGTTAGAATTGTACAAGGCATTGGTAAGGCCGAATTTGGAGTATTGTGTATAGTTCTGGTCACCGAATTACAGGAAAGATGTCAACAAAATAGAGAGTACAGAGGTAATTTACTAGAATGTTACCTGGGTTTCAGCACCTAAGTTACAGAGAAAGGTTGAACAAGTTAGGTCTTTATTCTTTGGAGCGTAGAAGGTTGAGGGGAGACTTGATAGAGGTATTTAAAATTATGAGGGGGATAGATAGAGTTGACGTGGATAGGCTTTTTCCATTGAGAGTAAGGGAGATTCAAACAAGAGGACATGAGTTGAGAGTTAGGAGGCAACATGAGGGGGAATTTCTTTACTTAGAGAGTGGTAGCTGTGTGGAACAAGCTTCCAGTAGAAGTGGTAGAGGCAGGTTCGGTATTGTCATTTGAAGTAAAATTGGATAGGTATATGGGCAAGAAAGGAATGGAGGATTATGGGCTGAGTGCAGGTCGGTGGGACTAGGTGAGAGTAAGCGTTCGGCACAGACTAGTAGGGCTGAGATGGCCTGTTTCCGTGCTGTAATTGTTATATGGTTATATGAAACCATGCTGAGTATGGCCTATTTTATCATGTGCCCCAAGTACCACAAACCCACATCCTTAATAATCAACTCCAACATCTTCCTAACCACTAAGGTCAGACTAACTGGCATGTATTTTCTTTTCTTCTGTCTCTCTCCCTTCTTGAAGAGTTGAGTGACAGTTCAATTTTCCATTCCTTCAAAACCATTCCAGAATTTAGTGATTCTTGAAAGATCATCACAAATGCCTCCACAATCTCTTCAGCCATCTCTTTCAGAACCCTGGAGTGTACACCATCTAGTCCAGGTGACTACCTTCAGACATTTCAAATTCCCAAGAACCTTCTTGCTAGTAATTGCAACTTCACACACATCTGCCCCGTCACTCTTGCTAGTGTCTTCCACAGTGAAGACTAATACAGCTTCCGCCATTTCCTTGTCCCTCATTGCAATCTCTCCAGCAACAATTTCCAGTAGTCCGATATCAAGTCTTGCCTCTCTTTCACACTTTACGCATCTGAAGAAACATTTGTTATCCTCTTTAATGTTAATGGCTAGCTTACTTTCGTATTACATCTTTACCTTCTTAACGACCTTTTTAGTTGCCTTCTGGTGGTTTTTAAAAGCTTCCCAATCCCCTAACATCCCACTGATCTTTGCTCTATTATATATCCTCTCTTTGGCTTTTATGTTGGCTTTGATTTCTCGTCAGCTATGGTTGTGTCATCCTGTATTTAGAATACTCTTCCTGTTTGGGATGCATATATCCTGCATCTTTCAAATTGCTTCCAGAAATTCCAGCCATTGTTGCTCTGCTGTCATCCCCGCCAGCAAGTGTTCGTTTCCATTCAATTTTAGCCAGCCCTTTTCTCATTCCTCTGTAATTCCCTTTACTCCATTGTAATACTGATACATCTGACTTTAGCTTCTCCTTCTCAAATTTCAGGGTGAATTATATCATATTGTGATCACTTGCCCTTATTGTGATCCTTTTCCTTGAGCTCTCTGATCAATGCTGGTTCAATGAACAACATTCAATTCAGAATAGCTAATCCCCTAGTGGACTTAACCACAAGCTGCTCCAAAAAGCCATCTCATAGGCATTGTACAAATTCTCCCTCTTGGGATCTAACACCAACCTTACTTTCCCCAACCTACCTCTACGAAAATCCCCTATGACTATCGTAACATTACCCTTTTGGCATGCATTTTCTATCTCCTATTGTAATTTGTAGACTGCATCTTTACTACTGTTTGGAGGTCTGCATACAAGTCCCATCCGGGTCTTTTTATCCTTGCAGTTCCTTAGCTCTATCCACTATGATTCAACACCTTCTGTCACATCTTTCTCGTGATCTGACTTCATTTTTTACCAAGAGCCATGCACCCCCTCTGCCTACCTACCTGTCCTTTTAATACAATGGACATTAAGCTCCTAGCTATGAACTTCTTTCATCTATAATTCAGTGGTGCCCACAAAGTCATACATGCCAATCTCTGTGCTACAAGCTCATCTACCTTATTCCATATACATTCAAATATAACACCTTCAGTCCTGTATTCATCACCCTTTTTGAGTTTATCCCCCTTTTATATTGCAACTGATCCCACTGACTGCAATTTTGCCCTATTGGCAGCCTCTCCTTGCTCGCAGTCATGAGACACTGCCTCTGTTTGCAAACCAACTACCTCATCCTCAGGGCTATCACTCCAGTTCTCAACCCCCTACCAAATTAGTTTAAACCCTCCCCAACAGCTCTAGCAAACCTACCCGCAAGGATACTGGTCCCCTTCAGGTGCAGGTGTAATCCATCCCTCTTGTACAGGTCATACCTTCCCTGGAAGAGTTCCCAGTGATCCATAAATCTGAACTCCGGACTCCTGCACTAGGTTCCTCACCCACGCGTTCATCCATCAAATCATCCTATTCTTACAGTCACTGGCGCATGGCATGGGCAACAATCCAGATACTACTACATTGGAGGTCCTGTTTTGCAGCTTTCTACCTAGCTCCCTATAATCTCTCTTCAGGACCTCCTCACCTTTCCTACCTATGCCATTGGTGCCAATTTGTACCATGACTTCTGGGTGCTTACCCTCCTCCTTCAGAATACCGTGGACCCAAAGACATCCCTGACCCTGGCACCTGGGAGCAACATACCACCTTGGTGTCTCTCTCGCGCCCATAGCATCTCACCTCTGTTCCTCTGACTGTGGAATCGCCTACCACCACTGCATTCCCCTTTACCTCTCTTCTCTTCTGAGCCACAGCACCAGACTCAGTGCCAGAGGTCCAGTCGCCGTGGCTCTTCCCCACCACTCCTCCCCCAGTAGATCGTCCCCCTCAATAGTATCTAAAGTGGTATATTTATCATTGAGGAAAAAGGCCACAAGGGTACTCTATAATGGAATAGTACTCGGTCATTTCAGAATTGTACTAAACAAAACTATCACTCCATAAATCCATAAAAACAAATCAATATTTCAGTTATACAATACTTCTGATAACGGAGGCGAGTGCAGAAGCTGCAATGGTTCTAGCAGAGATATTTAAAACGTCTGTAGCCATGGGTGAGGTGCTGGAGGACTAGAGGACAGCTAACGTTGTTCGCTTGTTCATGAAAGGCTCTAAGAATAAGCCAGGAAATTATAGGCCAGTGAGCCTGCTATTAGTCATAGGTATCATATTGGAAGATATTCTAAAGGGCAGGATATAAGTATTTGGATAGATAGGGCCTGATTAGGGATAGTCTACACAGCATTGTGCGTGGTAGATCACTTCCAACCAATCTTAAGAGGTTACCAGGAAGATTCTTGAAGGAAAGGCAGTGGACATTGTCTACATGGACTTTAGCAAGGCCTTTGACAAAGTCTTGCATGGAAGGTTCAGTTTCGTGGCAATCAGGATAAAGTAGTAAACATGAGGAAGTCTGCAGATGCTGGAAATTCAAGCAACACACACAAAATGCTGGTGGAACGCAGCAGGTCAGGCAGCATCTATAGGGAGAAGCGTTGTCGACGTTTCGGGCCGAGACCCTTCGTCAGGACTGAGGACGTAGGATAAAGTAGTAAATTGGATTTGATATTGGTTTTGCATGAGTAAGAGTGGTAGTAGACTCTTTGACTGGAGCTGTGCTGCAGATATCGGTGCTGGGTCTGTTGTTGTTTGTCATCGATATCAACAAACTAGATGATAATGTGGTAACTTGCAGAAGACTTGAAGATTAAGAGCATAGGAGACAGAAAAGCTATCAAAGCTTGCAGCAGGATCTGGATCAGGTGGAAAAATGGCAGATGGAATTTAATGCAGACGAGTTGAGGTATTGGACTTTGGAAGTACAAGCTAGGTTAGGACTTCCACAATGAATGGTAGTGCACTGTGGAATGTGGTAGAACAGAGAGATCTGGGAATATGGATCCATAATTCTTTGAAAGTGGTATCAGAAGTAGATAGGGTGGTAAAGAGAGTTATTGTCACTTTGGCTGTAGTAAATCAAAGTACAGGTAGTCCCCAAGTTTTGAACGTCCAACTTACAGACAACTCGTACTTATGAACCGAGGAAGGAGAACGCCGCCTGCCACTTTAAGTCAGATCACGATGCAATCCGCCATTTTAAGTCATTGCCATTGACACTGTGTTGAGTGTGTAACTTTGCATTTGGCTTAAATTTTTCTTAGCAAGATTCACCCTGACCACCCCCCGGGTTCCGGTCGGCTGCTGGCACAGTGAGATCAGGGCCAGGCTGGAGAACGGAGTTTCCCAGGTTCGATCCAGTGACAGACCACTCCCGTGCTGGGTTGATGTCAATCCAGTGACTCCTGTACCATCCATGTTGGGTTAATGTCGAGCGCACAACTCGACCTCATAAAAAAAAAGTCACCTCCAGTTTAAATTCCCACGCGGAATATTGTGGAGAATCAAATACAGTACCCAAACCCAGCACAGCCCCCACTTGTCACATTTAACCTGCCTCAGTGTGGTGTACTTTCGGACCCAGGGAATTAAGTACGGTGGTCCTTAGGACCCAGTGGACTTCAGCAGCCGGCGCAGGACGGGACCCACCGCCCGCAGTGTTTCTGTTCCATTGATGGGAAGCGATTGCGATTGAAAATAAAGTGGAAATAATAAAGCGTTTGGAAAGAGTTGAAACGCCATCGGTCATTGGAAAAGTGTTAGGCTACAGTCGGTCAATGATCAGAACAATTTTAAAGGATAAAGTGAGAATAATGGAGCATGTGAAAGGCCCTGCCTTGATGTAAGCTACAATTATTACTAAGCAATGCAGTGGTTTAATTATTGGAATACATACATTTCTTAAGTGTTTTATATGCATAGAAAGGTAAAATATATACTAAGACAAACATTTGACTGACGCTAAACAATACCGGATGTACTTGTTCCAACTTACATACAAATCCAACTTAAAGACAGACTCAGGAACAGAACTCGTATGGAGCTCGGGGACTGCCTGTACTGAATACAGGAGTTGGGATGTTATATTGACATACAAGATGTTGATTAGGCCAAATTTAGAGTATTGTGAGTCACCTACCTGCAGGAAAGAAATCAATAAGATTGAAAGAGTACAGAGAAAATCTACAAGGATGTTGCTAAAACTTGAGGACCTGAGTTATAGGGAAAGGTTGAAAAGGTTATACCATCATTCCCTGCACCGTCAGAGAATTATTCAAATACTATAACCCAGATAAAAATGCAGATGGCCTTGTATTATAGCTATTTAGATAATGGGTACACAACATAGAATTCACAAATCACAACCAAAAGTTTAGGATGTGAAATGAAAATTTGCTCATGAAATTTGTATGGGAAAAATAACTATTTCCAACTCACAAATACAAAAAATTCTGCAGATGCTAGAATTTCAGAGCAACACACAAAATGTTGAAGGAACTCAGCAGGCCAGGCAGTATCTATGGAAATGAGTGAACAGTCAACACTTCAGGCAGAGGCCCTTCATCGTGACTGGAAAGGAAGGGAGAAATGGGGGGGGTGGGGTGGAGAGAGGGGAAGAAGTACAAGTTATAAGATGATGTGAAGTCAGGTGGGTGGGGGAATTGAGGATGCAGTTAGAAGCTAGGAAGTGATAGGTGGAAAAGACAAAAGGGTGGAAGAGGAGGAATCTGACAAGAGAAGAGTAGACCATGGGAGGAAAGGGAAGAAGGAGGGGCACTTGGTGGTGGTGATTAGCAGATGAAAAGAGGTATGGGGGGGGGACAAAGGTGGGGTTTTGAAGAAGGGATGTGAAGGGGTAAAAAATATTATTGAAAATTGGAGAAATCAACATTCATGCCATCAGCTTGGAGGCTACTTAGACAGAATATAAGGTTTTGCTCCTACAGACCGAGAGTGGCCTCATCTTTGCAGAAGAGGAAGCCACAGACCGACGTGTCAGAACGGTAATGGGGATAGGAATTAAAATGGTTGGCCAGTGGATCCTGCCTTTTGTGGATGGTGTGAAGATGCTCAACAAGGCAGTCCCCCAGTCTACATCAGGTCTCGCCAGTGTAGCAGAGGCTACATCGGGAGCTGCAGATTCAATAGACGGCCCAAACAGAATTGCAGGTGAAGTGTTGCCTCACCTGGAAGCACTGATAAGTGCCAGGAGGGAGAAACAAATGGACAAGGGAATCATGGAGGTAGTGATCCCTGCAGAAAGCAGAGAGTTGGGGGGGGGGGGGGGGTGAGAAAAGGTAAAGAAAAGTTTGGTGGGGTCTCATAGAAGATGGCAGAATTGCAGAGAATGATGTGTTGGATGCAGAGCATGGGGTGGTAGTTGAGGGCAAGAGGAATTCTATCCCTGTTAAGGAAGATGGCGTGAGCGCAGATGTTGGGGAAATGGAGATGTGGATGAGGGCAGCATCAACGGTGGAGGAAGGGAAACCCTATTGTTTGAAGGAGGAGTAGATCTCTGAAGCCCTGGAAAGAAAAACTCATCTTGGGAACAGATGCAGCAGAGACAAAGGAACTGTAAAAAGGGTATAGCATTTTTACAGGAGACAGGGTGGGAAGAGGTACAGTCAAGATAGCCATGTAGGTTGTGTGTAGGTTTATAAAAGATATTGGTAGACAGTTTCTCTCCATCACAGAGAGAGAAGGAGAGATAGAGATAGCTCGAGAAAGGAGAGACAGGTGTCAGAAATGGACCAAATGAACTTGGGGCATGGTGGAAACTGAAGGGAAAGTTGAAGAAATTCACAAGCTCAACAGGATGCACGAAGCAGCATCAATGCAATTATCAATGTAGTGCAGAAAGAGTTTTTACAATTTTAAGTTACAATAACCAAGAACAAAGAGAACTACATTACACTCATTATCTATCCTTACTGTGCTGGCATTTTAATTGAAAAGTTATTGGCTTTAATGTTCAAATTTACTTCTTTATTAATTCAACCACTCCCTGGGAAGACCAGATGAAGGAGACTTATGAGAGAAAAAAGGCAAAGTACCAAGACTTGGTGGAGGGGTGCTGCAACAAGGGGTGGCAGGCACATTGTATGCCCAGAGAGGTGGTCTGCAGAGGGTTTGCTGGTCAATCCCTCTGCTGAGACTACAGTAGAAGTAACTGTTATATACATAGACTGATTATATGTACTTAAATGATGTTAGGTGATGTGTATGTGATAGTGGTGTGGTGGGTTAATGGGTGGAAGTGTTGATCAGCCTGACAGCTTGGACAAAGCTACTGTTTCTGAGCCTAGTGATCCTAGCTTGGATGCTGCAGAGTAACTTCCCTGATGGGAGTGTGACAAACATTTCAAAAACAGGGTAGGTGGAATCCTTAATGGTATTTTTGGCCTTTTCCTAGCAGCTTTCTTTATAATAGTCATAAAGAAGTACAACACAGAAACAGCCCCTTCAGTCCATCTTGTCCTTGCTGAAACAATTGAAATTGCCTATTCCCAACCACCTGCACCAGGACCATAGCCCTCCATATCCCTACTATCCATGTACCATCTAAACTTATCTTAAATGTTGAAATCAAGTTTGCATGCACCACTTGCACTGGCAGCTCTCTCAACCATCTCAGTGAAGATGTTTCCCCTCACATTTCCCTTAAACTTCTCACCTTTCACCCTTAACCCATGGCTTCTGGTTGTCGTCTCACCAAACCTAATAGAAAAAGCCTGCTTGCATCTACCCATAATATGAGGGGTATATATGATATGTATTATCAAGTTAGCTACTGTTTATGAAATTTTAGATCTAGCATCACTGCCAATATTTCATTTTCAATGAATTGCAACAGAAATCACTGTGATTAACACTGCAACAGCAACATAAGTAATTTAAATTTAGCTGTCATCTGGCGGCTGCACCAACATTAATTAGCATATGCTCTGTGATGGTGATGGAGAATGTTATTAAAGAATATTCAGAGGAGGCGATATTTGAACTTGCAATGCAATCAAATATATTGTTTAATATTACGTCCAAGAGCCAAAAATACTTCTTGGGATTGCAGTGTCATGAGCGATCATAATAGATGAAGGACAGAGATAAAATATTGACAAACTAGTTATAATGAAATAAATCAATTTTTTGAAGCACCTATTCAGCTGAGAGAAATGCTTTAGCAGGCAATCCACCAAATGTCAGATTTCCAAACTACAGGCAGACCCCGGGTTACGTACAAGTTCCGTTCCTGAGTCCGTCTTTAAGTCGGATTTGTACACAAGTCGGAACAAGTACATCCGGTATTATTTAGCGTCAGTTCATCAAACATTTGTCTTATAGTATATATTTTACCTTTCTATGCATATAGAACACTTAAGAAACATACGTATTTCAATAATTAAACCACTGCGTTGCTTAGTAATAATTGTAGCTTTCATCGGGGCAGGGCCTTTCACATGCTCCATTATTCTCACTTTATCCGTTATCCTTTAAAATTGTTCTGATCGTTGACTGACTGTAGCCTAACGCTTTTCCAATGACTGATGGTGTTTCACCTCTTTCCAAACTCTTTATTATTTCTACTTTATTTTCAATCGCGATCGCTTCCCATCAATGGAACAGAAACACTGTGGGCGGCAGATCCCGAGCTGCACTGGCTGCTGAGTTCCGCCAGGTCCTAAGGACCACCACACTAAATTCCCTGGGTCCTAAACTGCACCGCACTGAGACAGGTTAAATGGGACAAGTGGGGGCTGTGCTGGGTTTGGGTATTTTTTCCTCCACAATATTCTGTGTGGGAATTTAAACTGGAGATGGTAGTGGTTTCTTTTTTTTTAACGAGGTCGAGTTGCGAGCTTGACATCAACCTGGCACAGATGGTATGGGAGTCACTGGATCGACATCAACCCGGCACGGGAATGGTCTGTCACTAAATTGAATTCGGGAACCTCCGTTCTCTAGCCCGGTGTTGATCTGACTGCGCCACCAGCTGACCGGAACGGGGGGGGGGGGGGGGGGCGAGGGTGAATCTTACTGAGAAAAATTTAAGCCGAATACGAAGTTTAACACTCACAGTGTCAATGGCAACGACTTAAAATGGCGGATGGCGTCGCGATCCAACCTAAAATGGCAGACAGCGTTCTCCTTCCTCGGTTCGTAAGTACGAGTTGTCCGTAAGTCAGATGTTCGTAACTTGGGGACTACCTGTAATCACATTTCTAAAGATCTGAAAACATTTGATTCAACAACTTGCAACAACCATAGTAGCATAGCAGTTAGCGCAACGTTATTACAGCTCCAGGCGTCAGAATTCAACTCTAGCGCTATCTGTACAGAGTTGGTACGTTCTCCCTGTGACAGCATGGGTTTCCTCTGGGTGCCCTACATTCCTCACACAGCTCAAATACGTAATGGTTAGAAACTTAGCTGGTCATTGTAAATTGTCCTGTGATTAGGCTAGGGTTAAATAGGTGGGTTGCTGGGCAGTGTAGCTCATTAGGCCTGTTCTGTACTGTGTCTCTGAAGAAATAAACAAACTTCCCTCTATACAATGCCTTCAAAGTATTAAAAGGACCCAATAAATAACTGATAAAAAGACTAATGAACTAGGATACAAGGAATAACTGTGATCAGACAATTAGAAAGAACAGTAGTAAAGTTTAAAAACAAAGTTCCAAAAACTGAATTCAAGATCAAGTTTGTCATTCAACAATACACATGTAACAGCTAAACGAAACAGCATTCCTCCGGTGCCAAGGTTCACAGTACATACAGTCACAAGAAATAATATTAGCCCAAGTTCCTGACTGACATGATCTGAAGATTGATGGTGAATGGGATATTGTCTTGGAGCTATATTTCTGCAAGAACAAGCACACAGCAGTTCCTCATCACACACTAGTGGAGCCACAGGAAAACACAATCCAGCTTGTCCAGCAAATACCGAAGGGCAGGATAGATGGAAAGGACACTGGCATCACCTTGTCAGAATGACCCACAGTCTAAATAGAGGCTGAACCAGCCCACCATCACCCTTCACCTTTTCAGAGCAAAACCTTCTCTTTCTACCCACTTTCCCAAAATCAAAACTGAAGCTTCATCCAGTGACCCACATACACTTTCCAGATAAAGCAGCAATTCTCTTACTTTTCCTCAAAATTACTGTACTGCATTCAGTGTTTAACACAGACTGGATGACAATTTAAAGAATACTTCCCTTATAAGAGCATAAGAAATAGGAGAAGGAATAGACCATCTGATCTGATGAGCCTGCTCTGCCATTCAATAACATCATGGCTAATCTGGCTGTGAATTCAGCCAGATTATGCCAAATCCAATGTGGAGACCGCCCTGAACACCACATAGGACACATAGGGAGAAAACTATTCACAAGACTACTTGAACAACAAGCAGGCAAGATCCTCTGTCACTCATCTCAGTACATGAAGACCAAAGACACAAATCATCTGGGAAACTACAAAATTCTTGGCAGAAGCATAAATCAACAGTATTCTTAGACGTTTGGTTCTCAACAGGCTGTTAATCAACATGTTGAACTAGACACAATTTATGAACCTGTGCATCTGTGGGACTGGGGTCGAGGGGTGAGCGACGGACACCCAGGCAACCGACGCTCACTATGACTGATAACCAGGAATAAGGGCCAATGGAGATCACTCAGCTATCCAGTTGGCTGGGATCCAGTGGAGACAACTGGCCAGCGTGACAGCCAACCAATCAGAACGAGTTTGACCAATATAAATGCAAGCACTCAGCAGAAACAATATTCAATTGTGCATTGATAATGTCATTTCAACTGGTGATGAAATATTTGCAACCTAACCTCCAGGCTTAGTGAACAACCTTCCAAACAAGCAGCCAACTCAAGCTACCAATCCTCTCTTTCATTTCAATCATGAAAATATCATGGAAGGACAGAGTAACAAAAAAGGAAGTGTTGCAGAAAGCCAGAATAACAGAGCTGATATCAATCAGGAAATAGTAGCTGGAATTTCTGGGACATGTACTGAGGAAAGAAAAGTTCCAACATCTTGCAGTGACAGGAAAAAATGATGAAAGAAAGTCACAGTCGACAGTGTATGATATTCATGAGTTATATCAAGGAAAGGGCAGGCAAAAGTTTTTAAGAGTTTATTAGATCTTCTCAGATTAAAGACAGATGGAAGACCATGATATCGCCCACGTCATATGACACAGCACATCACGATGATGATGATGAATACTGTAGTAGTGTTGATAGTGTTCTAAATTGTTCTGTATTTCATTTAAATACATAATTTACTACTCAGTTAAACAGTAAGTTTGTCTTTTTTATACCTTTTTTAACTATTTCCACGACACTGCGGCTAACTAGGGCTGCTGCTTAACTGGACCAAAATGTGTCTCAATGTCCCAATTAACCAAATACACTGTACATTTAATGAGGCAGCCTCCACTACTTGCCTGAACAGAGAATTCCAGTTTACTCTCCGGGAAAAGCAGCTTCCTTGTCATCTCTGTCCTACATCTATTACTCCGAATTTTGAGGCTAAGCTCCCTAGCTAGAGTCCAACCTACCAGTGGAAACAATTTCCATCTCTTTCATAACTTTATATGTTTCAATAAGATATCTCATTCTTCTCAATTGCACCAAGTACAGTCCCACCTGACTCAAAGGCCAGCACCTTCATCTCTTGAATCAATATGGTGAACCTCCTCCGCATCATTTCCAGTCAGTATATTTTTTTTCTTCAAACCAAAACTGCGCAAAGTTCTACTCCAGGTGCAGCCTCCTCTGTAGCCCGTACAGTTGCAGCGTAATCTCCATGCTCTTGACTTCACTGCCTCGAGCAATGAAGATTAACATACTATTTGCCTTATTGATAACCTGTTGCACCTGAAAACCATTTGTGATTCATGCACTAGTACTTCCAAGTTCCTCTGCACAACAACATTAACATAGGTCTTCTTTCTCCACAGCAACTCCCCTACTGGGATTTTCAGCATTCTTTTTATTGCAGAATTCCCACAATTACTGTATTCTGTGCTTCAGTTCCAGCAACAATTTTTTTGCTTCCCTTCTGTTAGCCCTACATCTACAATTCCTCCCACAAAATTATCTGCTAAATGAGTTTTTGCCACCTACTCGCATCCATTAACAATATGTTCTCCCCCAGAAGCTTAAAATACGCCAGTTTCCCAAAATTTTTACATTAACACAAAAATATTATTTTGCTTCTCTACACATGCTTACCAACCTGCTGAGTATTTCAAGCAATTTGGTTTAATATGGCAGATTTGAAGCTCCACATGTATTGGATAGCTAGGAATTGATTTTGTGTCTAGCAAGAACGTCAACCTCTATTTTATTTATATTGGAAGCAAACTACTTAAAAGTAAGCAAGAACACACAGAAAAAATACTGACATTATAAACCAAGATTATAGATTAGTTTTTCTACTGTTCTTACACTGTATCATGCAACTAAATTACAAGTTAGCCCCAAATGACAGGAGATTGAAAATAAATTAAGAGATACTCTAGAGAACAACTATCCATAGATCTCGTCACATCCTCACCATTGTAACAAAAAGCATCAGGAAATTAGGGAAATGAGAAAATTTCTTAATGTACTCAAAACTTAATTGGTTCTTGTACAATAAAAGTCAAATACAGTACAGCAACTCAAAAGCAGTGAAAATCTTGACAGAAGTGACTTTTCAATCAAGCAATAACAGAAAAGCAGTGCTCACATCTTCAAAACAAATTGGTTAGATCTGAAATTACAAGCTTTAGAAAGTTTTGAACACAAACAAAATTGTGCAGTTTAACTTTCTGCACTTGTTTCAAAATTGGTCTGAAAACCATGAATGAGTTAGATGAATCTCAAGTACGCAGAAAAAAAAACAAATGCACTGAGCTTAAAACCCAGTTTAACTGGCTCAAAAAGAACTAAATAACTCAGAGGATTGATAATCCAGAATCAGGTTTAATATCACTGACATACGGCATGTCATGAAATTTGTTGTTTTGCAACAGCAGATTAGTGCAATACATATACAAATTACAATATACTGTATATAAATAACTAAGTAGTGCAAAAAGAGAGCAAACATACTGAGGTAGTGTTCTTGGGTTCATTATCTGATGGTGGAGGGGAAGAAACTGTTCACATTCGTTGAGTATGCGTCTTCAGGCTCATGTACTGGTAGTAAAAAGGAGAGGCCATCCCCTGGGTGCTAGGGGTCCTTAATGATGGATATTGCCTTTTTGAGGCATTGCCTTTTGAAGATGACCTTAATGGCTGTTGCCCATGTTGGAGCTAGCTGAGTTTACAAGCACCTGCAGCTTTTGCCGATTCTGTGCAGTGACTTATCATACAACCAGTGATGCAACCAAAATGCTCTCCAATGTACATCTGTAGAAATTTGTTAAGTTTTTGGTGACGTACCAAATCTCTCCAAGATCCTAATGAAATATAGCTGCTGGCGTGCCTTCTTCGTAACAACATCAATGTCAGAGATGGTGACACCCAGGAACTTGAAACTGCTCATCCTTTCCACTGCCGATCCCTCGATGAGGACTGGTGCGTGTTCCCCATCTACAAACTCCATTTCCAGAAAAGTTGGGATATTTTCCAAAATGCAATAATAACAAAAATCTGTGATATGTTAATTCACGTGAACCTTTATTTAACTGACAAAAGTACAAAGAAAAGATTTTCAATAGTTTTACTGACCAACTTAATTGTACTTTGTAAATATACACAAATTTAGAATTTGATGGCTGCAACACACTCAACAAAAGTTGGGACAGAGGCACGTTTACCATTGTGTTACATCACCTTTCCTTTTAATAACACTTTTTAATCGTTTTGGAACTGAGGATACTAATAGTAGTAGATTTGCAATTGGAAATTTTGTCCATTCTTGCTTGATATAAGACTTCAGCTGCTCAACAGTCCGTGGTCTCCGTTGTCTGATTCTCCTCTTCATGATGCGCCATACATTTTCAATAGGAGATAGATCTGGACTGGCAGCAGGCTAGGCAAGCACACACACTCTGTGTCTACAAAGCCACGTTGTTGTAGCCCGTGCAGAATGTCGTCTGGCATTGCCCTGCTGAAATAAGCATGGACGTCCTGGGAAGAGACGTCGCCTTGATGGCAACATATGTCTCTCTAAAATCCTAAAATACGCCTCAGAGTCAGTGGAACCTACACATACATGCAACTCACCCATGCCGTGGGCACTGATGCACCCCCATACCATCACAGATGCTGGTTTTTGTACCTTTCGCTGATAACAATCAGGATGGTCGTTTTCACCTTTGGCACGGAGAACTTGACGCCCATTTTTTCCGAAAACTAGCTGAAATGTGGACTCTTCTGACCACAGCATACGGTTCCAGTCTTTCGGTCCATCTGAGATGAGCTCGGGTCCAGAGAACTTGCCGGCGTTTCTGAATAGAGTTGATGTATGACTTCCTCCTTGCGTAATAGTTTCAAGTTGTATTTCTGGATGCAGCGACGGACTGTGTTAAGTGACAATGGTTTTCCGAAGTACTCCCGAGCCCAGGTGGCTATAACTGTCACAGTAGCATGACAGTTTCTTAGGCATTGCCACCTGAGGGCTCGAAGATCACGCGCATTCAACAGTGGTTTCCGACCTTGCCCTTTACGCACTGAGATCTCTGAATTCTCTGAATCTTTTCACAATATTATGTACTGTCGATAGTGAAAGACCTAAATTCTCTGCAATCTTGCTTTGAGAAATGTTCCTTTTGAACTGACTAACAATTCTCTCACGAATTTTGGCACAAAGGGGTGAGCCACGACCCAACTTTGCTTGCAAAGACTGAGCCTTTGATGGACGCTACTTTTATACCCAGTCATGATACCTCACCTGCTACCAATTAGCCTGCTTAATGTGGAGTCTTCCAAACCGGTGTTACTTGAATATTCTGTGCACTTTTCAATCTTATTTTAACTCTGTCCCAACTTTTGTTGAGTGTGTTGCAGCCATCAAATTCTAAATTTGTGTACATTTACAAAATACAATTAAGTTGGTCAGTAAATCTATTAAAAATCTTTTCTTTGTACTTTTGTCAGTTAAATAAAGGTTCACGTGAATTAACATATCACAGATTTTTGTTTTTATTGCATTTTGGAAAATGTCCCAACGTTTCTGGAAATGGGGTTTGTAGAATGATGTCACTATCAGCTTTATATTTGATAATGATAACACACTTCTCAAAACACAATGTAGAGTGGATTCCAGTTAATTGGAACACATCAGCACCAGTGTGTTTTAGCCCAGTTAAGTGGCTGCCCCAATTATCCAAAGTTTCATGGAAACAGTTAAACAGGTATTTAAAAAAAACAAACTGCGACTTAATTGAGTAACAAATTACGTATTTAAATGAAATACAGAACAAATTAAAACACCACCAATATTACTACAGTACTATTAGTTTGTAATAGCTACCAATGAAGTAATTCATCGAGTGTATGTTGGTGTGTTGTTTTGATTGTAAAAGAACAAAATCAGCACAGGCACCTAATGCAGATAATGGACTGGCTTCATTGCCTTCCTGCACGAAGTAATGTTGGAATCCAATAACAAATTTCCTGCTATCCTGTGCTGTTTCTAGCTCACGTTCAATTGCGTTATCCTCATTCCTCATCTTCATATTCCCTGCATCGGTGTTTTGATACAATGCATTTGACAATTGCATCCACCAAATCTTTATTTTCATTGTAACATTCAACATGATTGTCCATACCTTCATGCTGCGTAGTTCCTAACTTGAAGTAGTGAAATCATTTCATTTTCACCCCCAGCTGCTTTTGGCATCTCCAAGCCTGAATGCTTGAAACCACAGTGAGCAAGAGAGTTCTTGCTGCTTATTTCTGGCCAACTATCACTGACAAACTACTACCTGTAAATGGTTAACCCTTGCACTCACTTCCTTGGCTGTTGAAGATGTCAGTAGATTTTCTGAAACTGCATCAAAAATGTGGTTCACCAACTTTCCACAAGACAAAGTCTAAGTTTTTTTATGACTCTCATATCTACTGGCTGCACTAAGGATGTTGTACTGACAGGCAGATATTCCAGCTGGATGTTTCTCAAACATTTTACATTAGAACGTGCTGCACAATTGTCAACAAGCAGAAGAATTTTGCTCAGTTTCCCACTTTCGCTCCATATTCCTACTCATCAGCCATTTCTTTAAAATTTGGAAGTCACCCATGCATTCTTATTAGCACAGTATTCGACTGGTAAACTAACCCTTCCTAGCCACTTGAAGCATCAAGGTTTAATGCATTTCCCAACAACCAACGATTTTTTAAAAATCAGATTCTGATATATTTGCACAACACAAAATAGTTATGCGATCCATTGCATTTTTTGATCCTGATAGTGTTGTGCGTCTGTAACAAAGAGAGCCATCCAGCATGGCACAATAAATAAAAAGCCTGCTTCACTGGCATTATAGATAGATATCATCCGCACAAATTATTTGAAGCAAGTCAGGGAGTTTTGTAGATTTCCATATTTCTGCGCTTATAGCATCAGCATTTCCTTTCTCTCCATGTGCTTTCTTGAATTAAGTGTCTACACTTCCAAAGAGACAACCAACCATCTGTTGCTTTAAACTCTGCAACAAAGCTTCTTAGATAGCTCCTGACTTTTTTTTTTAAAAACACATCGGTCCACTGACACGCACACCTCATCTTGTTACAATTAATAACCATTAATCGAGGGCCTCTTCAACATCTGAATTCTTACCTTCATGCTTTCGTTTTTGGGATGTTCCCTCTTGCCCCATATGTAATGCTCAGTGCTCTTGCAGTTTATTTTGTTGATGTATCAAGTGTGCAGTTGTAGATTTCAGCACTCAAGTTATCTCTGCCAGCTGACAATGAGTGGTGTTAGGCAGATGGCTTTTAATTTGGTCCAGTTGGGTAATTTTTTCAACTTGCGTTAAATCTTTTCATTGCATCTTGGCAAGGGTCTCAAAACAATTTTTTTTTAAATCAAAATATAAAAATTCAAAAATCACTGCTTTTTGAATCGGCATCCATCAGCCCAAATGCACAAATTATCACAAACATACACAACCAACATAACTGTTTGCTCTAAGCACAGTGTAGTGTCTAACAGCCACAGAAATGCACGTAACTGACCGTCTTCTGCCCCAATTAAGCAGCATAGAGTCCCAAATAAACAAAAGGAAGCCTGGCAATGTTCTTAATTTGTTTTTGTTCTTTAAGAGCTGCCCCAAATAACCAATGGCCCAATTAACTAGAATCTATGGCATTGTTTTTCTACTTAAATGTGATATAATCTAATTAAAATTTATTTTAGTTATGTTCACTTGGGCTGAAAATAAAAGAACAAAAATAAGGATTCAAAAAGTCCAAAAGAAAAACTGGTCCATGCTTTGTGGTCAGTTATAAAGAAAAATCACAACCTATTCATCACAATGCCACCAGTGCTTTGAGTAGACAATAGCTTCAATTGGACATCTGATCCAATATGCTACCTCTGTGGGAGATTCTGATATAGACAAGTGGAACAAACAGCACAGAGACTCTTCAGCTACTTACATTAAAGCAACAATATGGTAAAGAGTCCAATACAGGAAGCATAAACTAGAAATGGAGTTTTATTCACTTATTGAAAATAAAATAATCCATTCTAAATAAATGGTGCTGTGTCCTCTTAAAATTTAAAAAAGAGCCTGCAAGTCTGTTTGACACTAATTGTGATTGATCAAACTATCAAAAAGAATTCAGTTACACAAATGTTTCAGCACTAATTTTTTTTTTACCATATTTAGCAGTAACTAATGAACATGTCTTTATTTGGATTCCAATGCACAGTTAAACAGCAATGAAGAAACACTGGCACGTTTAATTGCACCATACAGTAAGTTGCTACTAATTTTTTCCATGACAACTATTCTCAATGTAATATATGGGTCACTGTGCCTCAACTACTACTGTTTTTCTCAATATTGCAAATAGATGCTTTTTTCCTATCACACTTTAAAACATGAAATATTGATATAGTGAACAATACTTACAATGTGGTAAATAGAATGTATATTATTTAATGCATAGAAAGTAAAGGAAAAAGAACACTTCTGAGGTTCATAATAAATAACACTTTAGGTAATAGATTTTTTTATTCCAAAAATTAAACAATTTCAAAGTTGATCCTAATCAGAACTAATTAATGATTCATAAATTTTAAAATAATCCATGATCATATCAATTTAAAAGCTTCAGTTCTGTTTTGAAGTTTCAACAAATTTAAACTGTCTATTAAATGATACGCTTTCAGAAGTCACTTTCCTCATGGCGGAATAAATGTTACACTACGTATTCCAGAAGCATGCGTATATTATGGTCATAGATCAAGAGCAACATTTTGCAACGGTATAATTCCCAAGGTACTATAGTTGATATTGGTTTCAAGCAAAAATATTGTTCCTGGCAGGTAGAGATGGGCTTGCAGGAAAAGCACTGAGAAGTGGGACATCAGCTGTTCCTTGTATTAACTTTCTTACATCTATTAGTGCTAAGCTTTAGCACATACAGATGTTACTGGCATGAAGTGTACAGCGTGAATTTTCTCATCTCCAAATCCAAATTTGACTGTGTGTTCACACTGAGAATAAGTGTTTAAAAAACTCAGTATACATTAGGACAAAGGACTATTCTGCCACTATGACTGTGAGACTAAATACAGGTAGTCCCCAAGTTACGAATGTCCGACTTACGGACAACTTGTACTTACGAACCGAGGAAGGAGAACGCTGTCTGCCATTTTAAGTCAGATTGCGACGCTGTCCGTCATTTTAAGTCATTGCCGTTGACACTGTGTTAAGTGTTTAACTTTGTATTTGGCTCAAATTTTTCTTAGTAAGATTCACCCTGACCGCTCCCATTCTGGTCGGCTGGTGGCACAGTCAGATCAGCGCCGGGGTTCCCGAGTTCAATCCAGTGACAGACCGCTCCTGTGCCGGGTTGATGTCAATCCAGTGACTCCCGTACCATCCTTGCCAGGTCGATGTCAAGCTCGCAACTCAACCTCGTAGAAAAAACACTGCCACCTCCAGTTTAAATACCACACAGAATATTGTGGAGGATCAAATGCCCAAACCCAGCACAGCCCCCACTTGTCCCATTTAACCTGTCTTAGTGTGGTGCAGTTTAGGACCCAGGGAATTTAGCGTGGTGGTCCTTAGGACCTGGCGGAACTCAGCAGACAGCACAGCTTGGGACCCGCCGCCCACAGTGTTTCTGTTCCATTGATGGGAAGCAATCGTGATTGAAAATAAAGTAGAAATAATAAAGCGTTTGGAAAGGGGTGAAACACCATCAGTCATTGGAAAAGCGTTAGGCTATAGTCAGTCAACGATCAGAACAATTTTAAAGGATAACGGATAAAGTGAGAATAATGGAGCATGTGAAAGGCCCTGCCCCGATGAAAGCTACAATTATTACTAAACAACGCAGTGGTTTAATTATTGGAATACATACATTCTTTAAGTGTTCTATATGCATAGAAAGGTAAAATATATACTATAAGACAAATGTTTGATGAACTGACACTAAATAATACCGGATGGACTTGTTCCGACTTACGTACAAATCCGACTTAAAGACGGACTCAGGAACGGAACTTGAACGTAACCCGGGGTCTGCCTGTAAAGCACCAATACCACATTTAAGTTTGCTGATGTTACCACTATTGCTGGCTGAATCAAAGGTGGCGATGAATCAATACATAGGAGGTAGACTGAATGGTTCCATAAAAACCTCTCAATCCACATCAGCAAAACTAAAGAACTGATTATTGACTATCGGAGGAAGACACCTGAGGTCTATAAAACAGCCCTCATTATGGGATTAGAGATGAAAGATCAGTAACTTTAAGTGCCTTGGCATTATTGGTTCTCAGGATCTGTCTTGGGACCAACACTTAAGTGCCTTTACAAAGAAGATACAGCAGCACCTCTACTCCCTTAGAGGCTTGTGCAACTTCAGCATGTCATCTAAAATGTTGACAATTTCTATAGATGGACAGTGGAGAGAATCCTGACTGGTTGTATCACAGGCCTGGTATGGAAACACCAATGTCCAAGAACAGAAAAACTTTCAAATAGTGGTGGATACAGCCCAGTCCATCCTCTCCACCATGGATCATATCGACAAGGAATGCTGGCACAAGAAAACAGCGTCCATCCATCCATCAAGGACATCACCATTCAGGCCATGCTCCTTCCTCACTGGGGCCATCAGGAAGCCTTTGGTCACATACTGCCATGTTCGGGACCAATTATTACCCGTCAACGCCAAGACTCCTAAATCAGCGCTGATAACCTCACACACATCTGCCACTGATTCCACAGCCTAGATACTTACTTTCAATGATTCTACAACTCATGATCTCAGTATTGTTTATTTATTACTATTATTTGTTTCTTTTGTGTTTGCACAGTTCGCCTTCTTTTGCACATTGGCTGCTTGTCACTGTGTGTAGTTCATCACTGATTCAATTGTATCTCTTTGTTCAGCTGTGAATATCTGCAAGTAAGGTAGTCTCAGGATGGTATATGGTAACGTACATGTACTTTGATAATAAGCTTACTTCGAACTTTTCTGTGTGTTTTACCCATTTTCCCTACTACTCTCTAGGTTTCTTACCAGATCCCAAAGACATGCAGTTAATAGGTTAATTGGCCACTGTAAATTGCCCCTAGTGTGTACTGTAGGTGAGTCATGCTAAAGTTATCTGGAATATGAAGAGAAAATATTAGATTAGTGTAAATGGGTATTTAATTGCTGGCATAAACTCAGTGGGCAGAAGGGCTCATTTCTATACTATATGATTCCATTAAATTGAATTTAATTACTTTTGGCAACTATTAATTTTGAAATCAATTTCAATAGCGGATAATTTTATTCAAGTTTTTGAAGTTAAATGCACTCCGTTGTTTGTTTCTAATCCAGTTGCAACTTAGATGTCACCCTAAATAACTCAGATGTTATTTTAAATTTACTTATTGTGTTTTTAAGTAATTGAATTGCCAGAATGAAGCAACACTACAATTTTGCTGTCCTGAGCAATGACAATAAAGCTCTTAAATATGGCAGTAAGAGATTTTTGTTTTGAAACACATAAAAGATCTAGTAGAAAACAACCTAATTTGCAATTGGGCCCATTATTTCAAATAATTGGACACAAAATTCAAAAGGTACAAAAGTTTAACTCAATGTAAATGTCAATTGTCTCAGAGTAGCAAAATGCTGAAGTGAAGCAAAGTGTTACTAGTTACCCAAATGCTTCCAATCAAATAAAGCAGTACAAAAAGTTAATTTAAAACATTGCCCTGAGTGTCTAAGTACCAAATATGCAAGAACTTGTTTTAAACTGCAGTAATGCAGGAACACAATTGAGATCAAATACTATGTAAAATCTGCAATGAGCCAGGTAACTCAACCTGTGTCCATTTCCAAGATATCCACTGTTCCCTAGGTCTTCAACCGAATGACCTTGTCTGCAACTCAGCTGCATTGTTTTTAAAATTCATCCCACAATTGCCTCAAATAAAATTACTTCAAGTATTAAAAGATAAATCCTAGTGTAACCTTTGAAGCCAATGAGAATTTTTGGGTGTCAATATCTCCAAGGACCTAACCTCGACCCACCATATCAATGCAGCTGTAAAGAAGGCAAGACTTCAATAGGAATCTGAAGGGATTTGGTATGTCACCAAAACCAATTGCAAATTTCTACAAGTGTACCGCAGAGAGCATTCTGACTGTATCACTATATGGTATTGGGGGAGGGGAGTGTTACTGCAGTAGACCCAAGTTCCAGAGAGCTGTAAAATTAGCCAGCTCCATCATGGGCACTCATCTTCACAATATCCAGGACATCTTTAAGGACTAGTGCCTCAAAAAGATGTGGGTAGAGTTAAGATGTCACCAGAGGGTAGCTTCTTCAAACTCATCTGTGAAACAGCTTAGTTTCTTCCCTTTAATATCCCTTTTGTCCCCATTTCAAGGTGGATGGGGTTTTGTCAGAGTCTGTGATGTAGAGCTGTACTGAAACTGCAGTTCTTTACAGCGGTGGTTCCCACCCCGAGCTTACTGACTAGCTGTTTTTTGATATCCCAGGATGCGGCCTTAAAGACGCACACCTTCGGGGTAAGGTTTTGCAGCCCTGCAGACAAACTGATTATATGCTGGTATCACCAATTGAGGCATCGCGAAAGCAACAAAACCTTGCAAACAGCAGATCAGCTGTTGGAGGGCTCCGTTTGTTCCCTCTTTCCCGCTCTCTCCTTGAGTCAGAGAACTCGGAATAAAAGCAACACGGCAGACTGAAACATTGTAATGGAGTTGTTTTATTTTGGTCTCCCCTCTCACTGTGGTGACACCTCTCTGTCCCTTATTAAGGAGAAAGAGCAAGCCTGTGGCATGCTGAATTGTCAGGTGAAAACTAGTTTATGTTGGACTGCAGATCATGGTCTCTCTTTGGGGGCTTTGCTATTGAATACTTGGTGGATGGTGGATGCTGATGCTTCCTGCTGAAATAAGTGGTGGAGGGTGAGTGGGAGGGTTGATGGTTTGCTGCTGCTTGTGCGTAGAGGGGAGGAAGAGGGGGGTTTGGGGTTCAAATGTTTCAATGTCATTTGTTCTGAGGTTTTTTTTCTGTGGATGTCTGCGGAGAGCAAAAATTTCAGGTTGTATACTGTATACATTCTCTGATATTAAATGGAATTACTGAACCATTGAAAAGGCGGCATCCATCATTAAAAACCCCAATCACCAAAGAAATGCCTTCTCACTGCTACCATCCAGAAGGAGGTACAGAAGCCTGAAGGCACACACTCAACGATTCAGGAACACCTTCCCCTCTGTCATCCGATTTCTGAATGGGCATTGAATACATGAGTACTACTTTTTTTTGCCCTACTTAACATAACAATTTCATATATATGTTCATATTATAATTCTGTTTTTTTTCTGTCTATTATGTATTGTATTGCTGCTGCCACCAAGTTAGCAAATTTCACAACACATGCTTGTGATAGTAAACCTGATTCTGATATTTTAATAAATGAGTTTCTGCAGAACCTTGTTCTGAAGAAATTCGAGTTATGGCTCAATGAAAATATCATAGGATAATATAGCACACAAAATGTGCATTTGTAATTTGTGCTAAATGTGGCAAGTTGGGATAGATGTTCAAAGTATTCAGTCTGGTATTTGATAAATATTACACAAAATATCCAAATACATAATCCGACTCAGGAACAGCTTCTTCCCGTCATCCGATTTCTGAATGGATACTAAACCCATGAATACTACCTCACTACTTTTTTGCATCACTATTTTAATACTTATATTTACTGTAATTCTTTTTCTCTATTATGTATTGCATTCTATTGCTGCCGCAATGACAACAAATTTCACAACATATGTCAGTGATATCAAACCTGATTCTGAATAATCAAATGTTGGAAAGATACTTTTTTTAAAATCAGCATGTTTTGGAAAATATGGATGGTACCACACAGGCAGATCAAACTTCTTGTTCTTTGTTGTGTCCTATAAATTCATTAAAGTAGATAAACAGATGGCAATTATAGAAGCAGGTATCAATTATAGAAACTTAGTCAATCAGCTAATTTTACCAAAGAATGACAACAAAAGGTAAAAGTCTATTTACTTCATCAGTTAGCCTTCCAGTATAAAAATGGTCTAAAACAAAAATTGGGGCTATTTTGGTTTATAAGATTAAACTTAAACTCTGATCTGCCTGATAAGATGATCCCTCTTAGTTCGTTACATTCCAAGTGCAACAGGAAAAAAACTATTTCCAGGTAACAGTATTTAATGCCATTCAGACACAGGTACAATGGTTTGCTCAAGTTTTGGAATCGTTAGGAGATTTTTAAAAAGTGATATTGATTATTAGTTCTTAAAGAAACCATGTCATTTCCTATTAACATTTTTAAAAAATATTCTATTTTGAACAGCAAAAGCAGGAAAGCAGTTTTATTACGACTTTAATTTTAATGCAAATGAGGTCACAACCTTTATACCATTTGCTTGCAGCCAACACAGAAAATATAGTCAACAAGCCAAGAACCTAAGAGGTGTATCAATACAGAGAAACACATTAAGGCAAGTGACCAAGAGTTGGAAACAGTCCATTTTAAGAGGCTTCTGAGCAAAGGGGGGAGGGCATGGGAGAGAAAGAGTCGAGTTGGTGGGGAGTGGGTTACACTTTAGAAAGTGGAGGATTGATGCATGGAGGTGGGCTGGAATTGAGAGGGGAGTAGAATTTCAGAGCTTATGATTCTTGAAGTGACACAAAAACAGAGTATTGTGGGCATTTCTTATTCTTAGATCTTCTTTTGTAGGATTTTAAAAGTTTTTTTTTTAAAGTGGACTCCATTTCCAGACATTTTTATCTGTACATACAGCTTTTTCTTGGGCAATACCTCAAGACTGAGATCATTGCTTCTACTTGATTTTGTAGGTTCATGGCAAGCTGATGAAGACAACGTGGAGCCAGCAGACCGGTGGGGAGGAGGTAGTCAATGGGTTGTGTAGGCAATATGCATTTTCTACCATTTATACTGGATGTGTGTGTACTCCTGACAAAAAGCTACACTTTTCATGCTGAATAGTGCTCGTCAATATTGAGTGACTCCTGACTCGCAGGATATTCATCAGTCAGTATAAAAATGTTGCACTTGTTCAAGGAAGGTTCGAGTATATCCTTCAGTTACTTCCCCTGTTCTAATGATAGTCTGTTGCCACGACCAAGCTTGGAAAAAAAAGCAAATTGAATTAAAGCAGAGATGTTGGGGTCATTGGTCTGGCAATAAGTGAGTGCCTAGGTTGATTTGCTAATTCCATCACAGAGGGTTTTTGCAGACGGCATTGATTGTAGACTTCCAGAGCTTTGATGCAACTGATAGGTTGTTTACAACTCAAATGTATAAAGGAGGGCAGAGCCTTGAGTTTTGCACCAGTTTCAGGCCTCAAATATCTTTTCTTCTTATGGCCAGAAGTGAACTTCAGGGGCAGATTTCATTTTTGATGTCAGCCTTCACTGACAAGTGTCTCCAGAGAAGAAACAGCATATATTTTCAACGGTTCTATCGTGGACCTTATTTATCAAAGGAATTTTATTTTCAAGATGTTTCAAGGAACAAGTCAATGATGACTTTTGAATTTGAGCTCTGAACATTAACATCACATGAAGATTGATGACCAAATCAGGACAACCTTGCTTCTGACAGACAAAGGTTAGACATTATCCAATCTGGCCTGTAGATTAGCTCAATTTTATCAAGAAGTTTGTTACAGCCAAAATGTGACACGATAGCTAGAAAGATTGATAGATTAAAAAGTGTGCCAGTGACCCTTAAATGAAGGAGTCAAATGTTTTAGAGAGTTCAAAAAAAAAGGCTATTTATGTGGTATTCCCTGCATTTTTTTGCGTGATGAAAATCACATTTATTGTGACTCCAGCTGGAAAGAATTCAGGGAGCTGATCATCTGTAAGTGGAAGGAAGTAGTTAAAGAAGAATTCTGTGTGTCAATCTAGTGCACAGACCAAGATTCTGCTGGATTTCTTGGCTTCTACCTTTCAACCTGAGTTCAAGACTTCAGATGATTCAAGGTTGGTCAACGCAATTTCCAGTACAGTACAGTCAGCCCTCCTTATCTGCGAGGGACTGGTTCCAGGACCCCTCGCGGATACCAAAATTCGCAGATGCTCAAGTCCCTTATTTAACCTGTCTCAGTGTGGCGGACATTAAGACCCGGTGCCGGAGCTCTGAATCCACAGTGTTTCTGTTCATGAAAATAATCACGATCATGACTGAAAATAAAGTGGAAATAATAAAGCGATCTGAAAGAGGTGAAACACCATCGGTCATTGGAAAAGCGTTAGGCTACGTCGGTCAACGATTGGAACAATTTTAAAGGATAAAGTGAGAAAGGCTCTGCTCCAATGAAAGCTACAATTATTACTAAGCAACGCAGTGGTTTAATTAATGGGTTTTGGTCCTCCACATCAACCCAGCACGGTGGAGAGCGCACTTGAAAGCGGTCTGTCACTGGATCAAACTCGGGAACTTCCATTCTTAAGTGTTCTTAAGTGTTTTATATGCATAGAAAGGTAAAATATATACTATATACTAAGACAAACGTTTGACTAAATTACGCTAAATAATACTGGATGTACCTGTTCCAACTTACTTAGTAAGAGAACTTCCGATTTTTTTCAATCCCGATCCACAATAACCCACACACATCCTCCTGTATACTTTAAATAATCTCTTGATTACTTATAATACCTAATACAATGTAAATGCTATGTAAAATAGTTGTTATACTGCATTGTTTAAGGAATAATGACAAGAAAAAGGTCTGTACATGCTCGAACAACGAATGCTGGATGAGCACTTCTGGTTTTTCGCGATACACGATTGGTTGAATTTGCGCATGCAGAATTCGCGGATAAGGAAGGCCGACTGTCTATAAGTGTAAAGGAGAACAAAATAATTGCCAGAATAATTGCCAGATCCAATGCACCACACAAAAAAGAGAAAAACAATAAAAACAGAACAATAAATATTGTTGGCCATGGTGGATTTTAAATATGGAAGAAAACATTGAACTTAAATGGGTCAAGGACAGTGGAAGCAAACAGATCAATTGTCTTTGTTCCTGCCATCTGCTTGGAGATGGACGCTACCATTTTCAAACACTGTTTCATATCCTCCATTCTGTGAGATGGAATTGCTTTGCTTTCTATGTTTAAAGTAGGCACAATTATCTTTCAGGTAATCTGCTGGACTGGAGGTCATTTCCAAATAATAAGTTATGTGTGAGGTGTTCTTTGATGTAACATAACATAACATGCAGGTTTGTGAATGCTTAGGTTGGTGCCTGCCTCGAGTGATTCAAGCTGGTTACTGAAGAGAACAAAGAGCCATAAATTACTGATTGTCACTTGCTGGGAGGAGGACAAATAAATGGATGCTGGCCTGGAGCAGAACCAATAAAAAGTTAAAGTTCAATCAGATGACCTACAGCCAATGACACTGGAATGCAATATTTGAAATGGTAAGGAACGAGTATAAAAGTAGACACTTCAAGTATGCTATCAGCTTAGACTCTCTCAAGATACCCACCATTGCAAGGAAGAACCCCCATGCCAGGGGCTGGATGAAGAAAGGATCGATCATCTGGCTAACGGAGATCCCCTATTTTAGTGTTATAAATTGCACAACTGGTCTGAATGAGTATTGGTACAGAGGGAACAGTAGAATTCATGTTCTAAACTGTTGGCCCGGGGTCAACATAGTTATGTTGTTGTTTGTACAGAGACAATAATGTGCGAGCTTCGATTAATTATGAGTTGTGTAGTGAATTTCCTAACCTAGTTCTGTTGACGGTCAACAATATCAGTATACTAGATTGATTGTATGTATGTAAAGTGATGCTAGGTACAGGAGTGTCTTCACATAAGGTGACTGACAGAAAATGATAAAGTAGTGGTGGTGGGGGGGTGTGGCAGGATGGGTTAGTGGGTGGAGATGTTGATTAGCCTCACTGCATGAGGAAAGTACCTGTTTTTGAGTCCGGTCGTCTCCTCCCTGATGGGAGTGGGACTAACAGTCCATGAGGTGGGTGGGTGGGATCCTTCATTATATCGCTGGCCTAGTTCTGACACCTTTCTGTATATAGGTCCTTGTTGGCGGGTAGGCTTGTGCTAGTGATGCATTGGGCAGTTTTGACTAGCCGCTGTAAAGCTTTCCAGTCTGCTGCCATGCAATTTCCATACCACGCAGTGAAGCAGCATGTTAGAGTGCTCTCTACTGTGCATTTGTAGGAGGTCGTGAGCATTAATGTGCAGAGTCAAGCTCATTTCAGCCTCCTCAGAAACTATAGGCATTGGTGAATTTTCTTGATTGTATAGGGTGTGTTCTGGGACCATGAGAGGTTGTGTGAGATGTGCACCCCCAGGAGAATGAAACTGCTCACAGTTTCTATTGCTGTGCTACTGATGTAAAGAGGGATGTGAGTCTGAAGTCAATAACCATCCCCTTTGTATTGTTGACATTAAGAGCTTATTTGCCTGGCACTAGACCTTAAGCTTTTTCACCTCCTCACTGTAAGCCATCTTATTATTGTTGGTGATGAGTCCCACCACTGTTATGTCACTGGTGAACTTGACAACATGATTACTCGGGTGTTTGGTCGTGCATTGTGTGAGCAGAGTGTACAGCAATAGGATCAGCACACAGCCCTGTCCCCCCCAACCTCCTTGTTGAGGACGATTGGAAGGGCGGAACAGAGCTGTTCTGTTGGTAAGCATATTGATGAGTGTCCAGTGTGGCAGGACTGGAGTTTTGATATATGCCATTACCAGCCATTCAAAACGCTTCATGATGATTTGCATCAGTGTGACTGTGCAGTAGTCATTTAGTTCTGAGGGTGTAGAGTTCTTTGGTATAGAGATTATAGTGACTGATTTGAAGAATGTGGGGACCGCAGCCTGGATAAGTGAAGTGTTGAAGATATCCATGGAGACATCAGTGAACTGCGAGGTTGCCTTGGTGTTTTGGGGGGGGGGGGGGGGGAGAAGACAGGATAAGGCAGAAGGGGTTGAGTCTCTGCAGAGTCCTTCTCACGTATGCTGCTGCTACACACAGTGGCTACTCACCTGGAAGGGGGATGACATGTCGCATGCCTCAAAGCATGTACAAAAGCTGTTTAGAGCATTAGGAAGAGAGGCATCACTGGTATAGTCAATGCTGTCTTTAACCTTGCATAGTTACCATATAGTTGCAGTGACAGTAAAACTCCAATGTTTCAGTAGAGTCATACCTTTGGTGGTGTCAGCCTGGTAGATTTTCTAGACTACTAAACATTATAACAAACAATACTCCAACATGCTTCTATTAACTTAAAAAAAATGTTACACAACAATTATAGCAGTACAATATATTTTTTAAGCAAACCTGGTGAGTTTGACAGAGCCCTTGTGGGTTTACAAAAGAAGGTGAACATCAGCAATTGACGAGTCAGATGCCAAACCATCAGGATTTCCAAACAAGCCAGATAGTGGATTATCAGCTTCAATGTAAATACACATTTCTCAGGCTCAGGATTCTCACATAGTAAGTACCTGTTTACAAATTTCAGGTGCTAGCTCAATAGCTGCCTGATTCTCCAACTATAACAAAATGTGAAGCACACAACAAAAATAGGAACAAGCTCTGTATATTTGACACAAGCAAAAAGGACATCCATGCATGTAATTAAAAACATGAACAATAAATCTTAAAAAAAAATATTTTTGCTATCTAAAGCAGAGTTTACATCTGATAAATGCATTAAACAATACATTTTGTAGGAATAGGTTAGGAAATACAGGTTTTAAGTTATTTAAATTTCATTATGAAATTAGACAGACTCCATAGGGAACTGCAATAAATGAACATCCAACTTCAGACTATTTTCAGATGTACTGTTAAATATACTGATGGACATGAATCATCTCAAAAAGAACAAAGGTGATGACAAGAACTCCCTTATTACATTTAAAAGATTCAAAGAACAGCTTCAAGTTTGTATGGAGTTATTAGCACAAAATTCAACTTGGTGTTAAGACACGAAGATTGTAAAAATAACAGATTTTTGCTCATGATGGAACCATCAGCAATACTGTAAAATATAGAACCTTTCAAACACTAATGCCTAACAATACCACATTTTATAAAGAACAATAAATTTGATCATTTGATAATACAAATGAAATTTCTGTGTAACATACTACAGTAATATCAAATTATTGTACGTTACAATAATTTAATTATTCATTCCACTTGAAAGTCAGTCGACATAAAGGGATAATGACATAACGATACAGATATTATTTAAAGGATTTTGGAACTGAGGTACTGAGAAAGTTCCTGTGCACCTGTTGTCTACAGTGATGACTTATGTAATTTTCATGCTGTGCATCTTCAAATAAAATTATAGAGTGAATTAGCACCAACTTTAGAATCCATGCACACTTAAAAAAATCATGAACTTAATGGCGATATACCCTTCATGCACAAATTTAAAGACTATAGTACTTTACCAATAAGTAAATTTTAGTGGACAGATAACATGGAACTGGGATCCCAGCAAGTGACACAAAGTATGATAAACACTATCTGGCAAGCCATATTCTAAATCATTGCGATTTCTGAACTGTTGAATAATAGACTTTCTCATTCATTCCTATTTTAACTGTCCTTAATAACACATTTCCTTTTTACCTATAAATTGCTTTTGTGCGATATTTTAGATAGAAGTAAATATGCTAACCTTCTGGTTCAGACGTTGCATATTGATTCTTTAATCTGACTGATAAAGGTGGCACATGGTTGCATAGGTCTAGGAATCAACAACACAGATTTGGAATAAATAATAACCTATTATAGGTTGAGTACCCTTATCCAAAATGCTTCGGCCCAGAAGTGTTTTGGAGTTTGGAAAATATGATGAGTTAGCTTGGGATCACCATTATTCCTGACTCTGAATTTATGTGCTACTAGTAAGCAGTCTTTGTTTTACACTTGTTCATCACACATATGTACTTAAAAATAAAAATTATTACATACTACTAATATAATGAAAATATAATGTGTGCAAGGTAACAAAAGCAGTACAGCAGCATCAGGAGAATACCTGAATCAGCTGTTGAACAACAGGTTTTCAGTGTCCATCTATAATGCCATGTTTTGATTAAAAGGTTACAGTACACTATTTGCATTTCACTTATTTGAAAAAAAGTTTTATGTAAGATATAAAAACAATCTGCACTGTAGATCTGTTCTGGTGTTAGATTTTCATCAGCAACAATCTTCACAAATTCAATTAATTTATCTGCTGTTTCTTGATCAGCAGATTACCCTTTTCCTTCAACAGTGATTGAGAAATCTATTTCATATGCATTATTAGTAATATTTGTACACTATGCCTAATCTTTATGTAAATAACATCCCTCATTGTTGCTGTGTTATCTCTTACACACACCCCTAATGTCTCATGTCATTATCACTATCGAGGCATACAAACAACTCCCAATGTTTTCTGTTCGTTTTTGCTGATTAGCTCCACCCAAACAGATTCTGATTTTATACTCCCATCTGCCAAGCAATAATTCTTACAAACCATTGTACTAACAATTTATTTATTTATTTTTAAACTGTACTATCCTACCTCCTTTTCCTTTTTATCCATCAATCCTAAATATAGAACATACAACACTGGATAGGCCTTTCAGCCCATGACTTTGTGCCAATCATGATGCCAATTTATACTAAATGTCCTCCTCCTGTGTGTCATCCATATCCCTCCATTCCTTTCATAATCATATGTTTATCTAAAAGCCCCAAACTGCCTGGTTCCACTACTACCCTTGTAACCATTTCAAGCACTTACCACACTCTGCATAAAAAAAAATTATCCCTCATGTCTTTTCTAGATCAGCCACCCCCTCCCAAACTTAAAAACATGCCCTTTGATATTTGACATTTCTATTATGTGGAAAAGATTATAACTGTTTTATCTATACATCTCAATTTTAAAAACCTCTAGCAGATCTACCCTTAGCCTCCAACTCTGAAGGGAGAATAATCCAATTCTGTCCAACCTTACTTTATAGTACATACCTTCTGATCCAGACAACATCCTGGTAAAACTCTTCTGTGCCCTTTTTGAGTTTCTACGTCCTTCCTACAATGGGACACGAGAACTGTACACAATATTCTCTAAGTGCAGTCTGACTACAGTTTTCTGTAGCTGCAGCATGACTTCCTTCCTCCTATACTCAACACCCCTACCAATGAAGTCAAGCATGCCACATGCATTACTTATCAACAAAACGTTAATTTCCTGTAATACTTCATTTTTACCTTTGATTCACCCTACAGCCACATTTCTCCAAAGGTAATTGCATCAGACTTTCACTACTTATGCTGTCAATTCTTCAATCTTGTTTCAGATACGGTGGGCATTTGGATACATACAACTTAAGTTGAAGGCATGAATAATTTTCCTAACTCTAACCTATTTACTGCCTGTCTTTACGCTATACATTTTAGTATGTTTTTCACTTCTAACTTTTTCGCTCTCCTTTGCAACTCCTATGTTGCATTTTCTGTTAAGCCAGCTTAAATCCTCTTCTAAAAATACCAGCAAACACTCCTGCAATAATATAGCTTGCAGTCCAGTTGAAGAATAATGTGTGTGAATTGCCCTCCATTCTGTAGTTTCTTTCCACCACATAACTCATTGTCAACACATGGCATTGAGAGTAATCCTCAGATAATTACCTTTAGGGTGATGCTGCTTAACCTCTTTCCAAGCTCTCGAAAATCTGCTTGTAGGATCAATGTGGATCACAACTTCTGGCTCTCCACCCTATCCCTTCAGGACACTTTGCAGCCATTCAGGGGCATCCTTGATCCTGGCACCAAGGAGGCAACATAACAAATTTAACATCAAAAATGCTGGAAGCAATCAACAGATTAGGCATCATCTGCGGGATGAAAAATGTTCAATGATTCAGATTAAGGATTCTCCATCAGAACTTTCTGGTCCAAATACTAGGCAACAGCTCCCAAAATACTTATCTGTTCTCTTAACTATAAGATTTTCTATCACTATTCCTCTCACTCTTCAACCCTCATCCCTTCGTAACTGAGTTACTGATGCTAGCATTTCAATAACAAAATGTGCAAGTGAAAGAAAATAACACACAACACTCTTAGATTACCCGTCAGTTTCCCCAATCAGTCTGATGATCACCAATTCTCATGCCCATACATTCTTCAGGTGCATTATAGCTATTTTCCTTTAAATTTTCAGCCTTGAGAATGTGCCACTGTGACTCAACTATTCCACTTCTAACATCTGGTATTTAAGCTGCTGCAGCTGCAGACATTCCCTGGGCATGATTATGTCACTGGAGAAAGTCAATTTCCCATAAATCACAAAATGCACTCATTCCACTCAGTTGAGCTACCTGCCATACCTCTATTTTTTTTTAAAGAAGTTGTTCTTTTAGGTTTGTAGGGATGGTTTTAGAGATGGAGAGGGGAATTAGGGTCAGATTAGGGTCTAGGCCAGGACAGTGGGTAAATTAGAGCTCAGGCTGGAGTCTAGACCTCAGCTCCGCATTTGAACGTCAGTGATGCAGACATGGGAGATCCATGGTCAAATATTGGACTGGCAAACCAGTGAGGTTGAGGGCTGGTGGTTCGTCCTCTCCCACCCCAGGATCAGTGAGTCACTAGTGGGTTCCAGGATCTTAATTCCAGGTGGGCAGGAGGTAAGAGGGCCGGTGACCCCATAGGCACGCAAGTCGGCAAGACCAAAGTTTCAGGCCTGGTGTCCTGGGTCCTCATTCATCATCACTGGAATGTCCTGGGGTCAACACTGAGAATGACATCCGAACGTCGATCTGAAGTCTGCAGAAGCTTGGACCTGTGAGTCGGCTAGCAAAGTTGAAGTTAAATGTCTGTGAATCCACGAGTCTGCTGGAGGCCAAAGAAAACAGGTCCTAGGCTTGGAGGACTGCTTAAGTGCGTGGGTGGGCAGGTGCAAGGGAAGGACAGACCTTGTGTTGGTGTTGTTTTGTTGCTTGTTGTGTTGTGTTTTGTTGAGTACTTTTGTTCTGCCGTGCAATGTGAGAATGCCATGTTGGTGCCAGAATGTGTGGTGATACTTGTGGACTGCCTCCAGTACATCATTTGGTTGTGCTGGTTGTTAATGCAAACAACACATTTCACTGTACATTTCCACGCATATGCAATTTGTGAATCTGAAACAAAGCACTCATCAATCATCTGTCTTGAAATAAGGTACCTTTTGAACTGTGGGATCATACTTTCAAACCAATGCTAGCACAAGCCCTCTCTAGTTACAAAAAGATTCCATTTTTAATGACACCCACAAGCCAATTTTGTAAGTCAGAAGATACACAGAAATCACTCTCTATAGTAACCATACCTCCAAAGTATTGCAATGAATAAAATCAAAAGCACACAAGACTGATAAAGAGGGAACAATTACTACAAGTGGAGAGAGAGAAAACTAGTTGTGTCATTACATTCATATGTATGTGCTTTGGACTTCTGAATTCAATATAATTAAATATTACAACAATATTATGGGAGCTTATTAATATAAGTTAGGCATTGTAACCGAGGGATGGAGTCTTTTGAGCTGCTCCTACCGATCCTACTTACTATAACTCATATTTTCAGAAGTCCCTAACTCAAGTCTGTACTCTATAGAGCATGCATTCACAAAAATGCTGTCCGCACACCAATTTTATTTGAGGCCCAAGTGCCAGAAGCCAAGAATACAAACTTCATTTAACTGGAAGCCAACAGCCAAGTCTTACCAAATAGACAGGCAAATTTCTATGTTACATGTTTACCATTTGAACTGAAAGACCACAACACCAGTGGTGAGAAGCACAAAGATATAACTGAGGGAGGCAGAGGAACTGGACTGTTTTGAATTGGTGGACTGGACCATATTCAAAGATTCACCTGTGGATGTGAATGCCATCACAGACCTCAAGTCCTGCAAGCCCTGAGAACATACAGAGTTTCCAGAAACCAGAAGCCCTGGAATCCCAAAATGAGTGATATTGCCCCCCCTCCACCCCTCTGTGGGTGGTGGGGGGGGGGAGCTGAGGGATTACAGTCTTAAATTAAAGAATTACTCATTATAAGCATTTGATCCTCAGTGCTTCATAATTGTTTACAAAGATCACGTAAATACCTCTATTCTTGTTAACCCACTGTTCTCTTAGACTTTGCTCGAAGTGCATCATAATTTTTGAAAAGCAATGTGACACTTCTGTATTTTGCATATCATGAGAAATCTGGACTAAAGAAATTGTATTTTTATGAGCCCAGCCTGTGCATTATTGACATTCACTACTGTAGTACAGCATTATCTTGTACAATTCCCATACTCTAATAACACAGTGACAATTCCTGTGAATTAGGGTACGGCATTCAATGTGATAAAGTTCAGAATCTGTTCTTTTGAATGATCTTGACTGTATTTCTCTAGCCCACGGCCCACAGATATTGCCGCTCCACTTTCTGTACCTTCAGGCAGAGAGTCAGGTTTTGCCTGAACTCTGACAATGGCACAACTTTCCCCTTTGTTGATCACGGTACTTGAGGTTAGACTTAAAAAGCAGGTGATTGACCGTGATCATTAATCCACAACGAAAATGGCAGAAGCAGACGAAATGAAAAGGTGTAGATGGTATAGTGTGAAGTATCTGAAAAGTATATTTATACCAGTACCACACAACCAACAACAACCAATGTCTGTTATATGAAAAAGTTTTTTCAAATGAGGCAGTTAAACCATTCAGGCTCCTTGAACATCTGAACAGAATACACTCTGATAAAGTAACAAGAACTTGGCTTATTTTCAGTCACTTCGTGAAAACTTTTAGAAATAGAAAGCACTACGTTTGCCAGCATTTCACAACAAAACAGTGATGGTTTGCGTACTTCATACAACATATCATTGTTCATTGCTAAATCTGAAAAGCCCCTTACAACTGGAGAAGAATTTTCACCTTTCACTCTAAAGCTATGACCTCTAGTTCAAGTCTCACCCAAACTCAGAGAAAAGCATGCAAGTATCTACCCTATCTATACACCTCTATGTTGTATAACTCCACAAGATCTCCTCTGATTGACCCACACTCAAGGTAATACAGTCCTAACCTATTCAACCTTTTCCTATAACCCAGGTCGTCAAGCCCTGGCAACATCCTTGAAAATTTTCTCAGTACTCTTTCAAGCTTATTGATACCTTTCCTGTAGGTACGTGACCAGCACTGCATACGATATTTCAAATCAGGCCTGACCAATGTCTTATACAACTTCAAATGGCATGAAATTTTCCATCTTATTCTTCGAGTCTTTCAGCACCTCACCAGTGGCCAAGGACATTTTAAATACCTCTTCAAGGCCCCTGCAATTTCAGCAGCACTAGCCTTTTGCAAGATCCAAGGGCACATCTTCTTATGCCCTGGAGATTATTCAACCTAAAGTGCCTCAAGACAGCAAGCACCCCCTCTTCTGTAATCAGGATACGGTCCATGACCTCACTAATCTTTTGCCTCAGTTCTATAGAATCTGCACCTGTCTCCTGAGTAAATACAGATACAAAGAAAAAAGATTATGATCTCCCACATTTCTTTTGGCTTCATGCATAGATGACCACGCTGATCTTCAAGAGGACCAATTCTGTCCCTTTTACTCTTAATATATCTATAGAAACCCTTGGAATTCCCATTCATCTTTTTTGCCAGAGCAATATCATGTTCTCTTTTAGCCCTCCTGATTTCCCTCGTGTTCGCTTGCATTTCTTACACTCCTGAAGCATCTCATTTGATCCAAACTGCCCATACCCGATTTGTGCCCCTTTCTTCTTATAACCAGGGCCTCAATATCATTTGAAGAAAAAAATCACGGTTTCTTAACATGTTAGCTTTGCCTTTTATTCTAACAGGAACACATATTTTACTTTTGAAGATCACCCACTTACCAAGTATCTCTTTGCCAGAAAACAACCTATCCCAATTCGCACATGCCAAATCTCCTGATGTCATCAAAATTGGCCTTTCTCCAAATTAAAATCTCAACCCAATGACCAGTTCTATCCTTCTTAATTATCTTGAAACGAATGCAATTATGATTACTGGATCCAAGATGCTCCCCTATACACACTTCTGTCACTTTCGCTCTCTTTCCCCAAGAGGAGATCCAATATTGCACCCTCTCTAGATGGGACCGCTAGATATGGATAAAGAGAACTTTCTTAAACACATTTGTCAAACCATATCCCATCCAGTCCTTCTGTGGTATGGGACAACCAGTCAATACACAGAAAGTTAAAAATAACCAACTATCATAAACTACTTCTCTTGCAACTTTCTGCTATCTCTACGAATTTAAAATCTTGCTAACTATTGACAGGTCTATAATAAACGCGATCATCCCTTTTTTATTCCTCAGTTTCACTCATATTGCCTCAGAAGACAACCCTTTCAGTATCTCCTCTGAGCACTGTAGTGACATTTTCCCTGATTAGCAATGCCACCCTTCTCCCTTTAGTATCCCTCTATCATGTCTAAAACAATGAAACCCTGGAATATTGAGCTACCAGTCCTGTTCCTCCCACAACCAAGACTCACTAATGGCTACAACATTGTAATTCCACATGCTTTTCCATGCTCCAAGTTCAAATGTCCTACATACAATATTTCCTTGCATTAAAATATACAGTATGCACCTCAGAACATTTGTTCTACCTTACTCATCAACCAGTCGGATCCTGTATTTATGTGTAGGCTTAACTTTCCCCATAGCCACTCCACTTTCCACCCTTCTGCAACCCTAATTTAAAGCCCCTGTAATAGCAGTTCACATACAAACCACCCCATTTGTACAGATCCCACCTTCCCTGGAAGAGAGATCAACGAAGCCCTCCCTCCCAACTATGTAATGCAGTTTACATGTAGCTAGCCATCTTCGTAACTATGTGAAAACTACATTAGCTTCCCACTTCTGGCCTCAGTAGCACATGACACAGGTAGCAACCCTGTGATCACCACCCTGGAGGATCTATCTTTAAACTTAGCACCTAATTTTGTGAATTCACTTTGCAGGACCTCATCACATTTCCTCCCCACATCATTGATTACGACTTGGGCCACAACCTCTGGCTGCTCACCATCCCCTTAAGAATGGTATGAACTTGATTCTAGATGCCCCTGACCCTGGCATCCAGGAGGCAACATACTATTGGAGAACCTTGTTCTCGCTCACAGAATCACCTGTCCGCCCCCATCACCACTGCTCACTTTTTCTCACCATCTTCCCCTCTAAACCACAGAACTTGATTCAATGCCAGAGAGCTGACTGCTGTGGCTTTCCTCTGATAGGTTCTCCCCATCACACTCCCAACAGTATCCAACATTATTTACTTGTTATTGAGAGTAACAGCTACAGGGGCACTCTGCACTGACTGCATATTCCTTTTCCTTGTCCTGATGGTCACCCATTTACCTGCACCTTGCAACAGGAGTAACTGCCTTCCTGTAACTATTGCCAATCAATCTGTTTCTGAATGATCCAGTTCCCTAATGCGCTCTGTAAGGAACTGCAGCTAAATGCACTTCTCACAGGTGTAGTCATCAGGGACACTGGAGGTCTCCTTGCCTTCCCATATCATGCAAGAGGACAACACCACTGCTCTGGGTTCCACTGAACCAACTCAATAACTATTACCCAGCAGCACTCACAACTACTGTGATGAAGTACTTGAAGAGGTTCGTTATGGTCAGAATTAACTCCTGCCTGAGCAAGAAACTAGACCTACTGCGATTTGCTGACAGCCACAACAGATCTACAGAGTACGCAATCTCACTGGTTCTCCATTCAACTTTGGAGCAGCTGGGCCATAACAATACATACACCAGAAGGCTGTTTATTGATAAAAGTATGGCATTCAATACTATCATCCACTTAGCACTAATCAACAAGAGTAAAAACCTGGGCCTCTATACTACCTCTGCAAATGCATCCTTGACTTCCTTATCAGATCACTGTCATTACAGATTAGTAATAACATCTCCTCTTCACTGACAATCAACACAGGAGCAGAGGATGTGTGCTTAGTCCAAAGCTCGTGAGTTGGAGAGCTCAGCGAGAGGAGGCGGCACACAGGTCCAAGAGCAAAATTTAAAAGGGGAAAGTTTCGAGGGAGCTCAGCTATAACTGGAGCACCAATCATGAGCTGGAGAGCAGGGAAGGTTCAGGCATAAAAGGGAGATGGTGCTTAGCGGAGCAGTCATCGACGGAGTGGTCTGATGCAGAGTGGTAGGGCTTTGGCAAGGTAAGTGAGTAAGTGGACTTTTTTTTCCCCTTGCATTTTTTTTTGGAGGAATAGAGAACATGCCTGTAGGGTTAGTACTTTGCTCTGAATGTCAGATGTAGAAATCCTGGAAATCTTCCAGTCTCGCAGATTGCCACATCTGCGTAGGTGCACCATGATGCAGCTTCTGAGAGTCCATGTTAGAGATCTGGAGCTGCGGCATGATGACCCACAGATTAGGGAAAGTGAGTAGGAGATAGGTAGGAGCGACAAGGAATTAGTCACCCCAAGGTTGCAGGAGTAAGATAAGTGGGTGACTGTCAGTAAAGGGATGGTAAGAGCTCAGATAGTACAGAACACCCCTGTGGCCATCACCCTCAGTAATCCTTATCTTGTTTTGGATGTGGTTGAGGGGGGTGACCTGACAGAAGACGACCACAGCGATCTGGACTCTGGCACTGAGCCTGGTCCTGTGGTGCAGAAAGGAGAAAAGATCAGGAATGCAGTAGTCAGAGGGGATTCCATAGGGAGAGGAACAGACAGGAGGTTCTGTCAACCTGGTAGAGATACCCGCATGGTGTGTTGCATCCCAGGTGCCAGGGTACAGGATGTCTTGGATTGGGTCCAGAGTATTCTGAAGGGAGAGGGTGAACAGCCAGAAGTCTTGGTACACATTGGTACGAATGACATAGGTAGAAGAAGGGAGGAGATCCTGAAGAGAGAATTCAGGGAGTTGGGTAGGAAACTGAAAAGCAGGACCTCCCAGGGTAGTAATCTCAGGATTGCTACCTGTGCCATATGCTAACAAGCACTAGAATAGCATGATCAGACATATTAATACGTAGCTGTAAGACTGGTGTAGGGGGCAGGGCTTCAGGTTCTTGGATCATTGGGGCCTCTTCTGGACGAGGCATGACCTTGTACAAAAAGGACGGGTTACACCTGAACCCGAAAGGGTCCAATATCCTAGCAGGCAGGTTTAATATAGCTGTTTGGGAGGGTTTAAACTAATTTGGTAGGGGGATGGGAACCCGATTGACAGGGCTAAGGAAGGAAAAAACAGAAATAAATCAAAGATAGCGTGCAACAGAGATCATAGAAAGGGCAGGCAGGAGATGAGTCATAATCACAGCCAATGGGATGAGTTACAGGGCAATAGAGGCGTGGTGCAGTTAAAACAGAAAGCAACAAATACTGAACTGAAAATGTTATATTTGAATGCATGCAGCATAAGAAGAAAAAAAATAGACGATCTTGAAATTCAGCTGCAGATTGGCAAATATGACGTTGTGGCCATCTCTGAAACTTGGCTAAATGATGGCTGCCATTGGGAGCTGAATGTCAAAGGATATACGGTATACCACAAAAATAAGTTAGTAGGCAGAGGGGGTGGTGTGGCCCTGTGTATAAGAAATAATATTAAATCATTAGAAAGGTATGATATAGGATCGGAAGGTATAGAGTCTCTATGGGTTGAGTTAAGAAATGATGAGGGTAAAAGGACCCTAATGGCAGTTGTATACAGGCCTCAAAACAGCAGCTTGGATGTGGATTGCAAATTACAGCAGAAGACAGAAAAGGCGTGTCAGAAGGGCAATGTCATGATAATCGTTGAGAATTTTAACATGAAAGTGGATTGGGAAAACCAGGTCAGTACTGGACCTCAAGAGAGAGAGAGAGAGAATTTGTAGAATGTCTAAGGGATGGCTTTTTAGAACAGCTTGTTGTTGAGCCCACTAAGGGATCGGCTGTGCTGGATTGGGTGTTGTGCAATGATCCGGAGGTGATAAGAGAGCTTAAGGTTACGGAACCCTTAGGGAACAGTGATCACAATATGATAGCACTCATTTTGAAATTTGAGAAGGAGAAACTAAGTTCCAATGTGTCGGTATTTCAGTGGAATAAAGGAAATTACAATGGCATGAGAGGGGAACTGGCCAAGGTTGACTGCAAAGAGACACTAGAAGGGAAGGACAGCAGAGCAGCAATGGCTGGAGTTTCTGCAAAAAATGAGTGAAGTGCAAGAGAGATACATTCCAAATAAGAAGAAATTTTCGAATGGAAGGACACTACTGTGGCTGACAAATGAAGTCAGAGCCAAAGTAAAAGCAAAAGAGAGGGTATACAAGGAAGCCAAGGTTAGTGGGAAGATAGAGGATTGGAAAACTTTTAAAAACTTGCAGAACTAAGAAGATCATTAGGAAGGAAAAGATGAATTATGAAAGGAAGCTGGCAACTAATATCAAAGAAGATACTAACAGCTTTTTAAGTATATAAATAAAAGAGTTGAGGGTAAATATAGGACCAATAGAAAATGATGCTGGAGATATTGTAATGAGAGACACAGAGATGGCAGAGGAACTGAATGTGTATTTTGCATTAGTCTTCACAGTGGAAGATATCTGCAGTATCCCGGACATTCAAGAGTGTCAGGGAAGTGAAATATGTACAGTGAAAATTATGACTGAGAAGGTGCTCAGGAAGCTTAATGGTCTGAGGGTAGATAAATCTCCAGGACCTGATGGAATGCACCCTTGGGTTCTGAAGGAAGTAGATGGAGAGTTTGTGGAGGAGGCATCTTTCAAGAATCGATCGATTCTGGCAATGTACCAGATGACAGGAAAATTGCAAAATGTTACTCTGCTATTTAAGAAGGGTGGAAGGTAGCAGAAAGGAAACTATAGACCTGTTAGCCTGACATCAGTGGTTGGGAAGTTACTGGAATCAATTGTTAGGGATGAGATTACAGAGTACTTGGAGGGACATGACAAGATAGGCCAAAGTCAGCATGGTTTCCTGAAAGGAAAATCCTGCCCAACTAACCAACTACAATTTTTTGAGGAGATTACAAGCAAGGTAGACAAAGGATATGCAGCCTTTGACATGGTGCTGCACATGAGGCTGCTTAGCAAGATAAGATCCTATGGAATTACAGAGAAGTTACTAGCATGGGTGGAGCATTGGCTAATCGGCAGAAAACAGAGAGCAGGAATAAAGGGATCCTACTCTGGCTGGTTGCCGGTTACCAGTGGAGCTCCAAGGGGTCGGTGTTGGGACTGCTGCTTTTTAAAATGTACGTCAATGATTTGAACTATGGGATTAAAGGATTTGTGGCTAAATTTGCCAATGATACAAAGATCAGTGGAGGAGCGGGTAGTGTTAAGGAAACAGGGAGCCTGCAGAGAGACTTAGATAGTTTAGGGAAATGGGCACAGAAATGGCAAATGAAATACAATGTTGGAAAGTGCATGGTCATGCACTTTGGTGGAAGAAATAAATGGGCAGACTATTATTTAGATTGGGAGAGAATTCAAGATGGAGAGATGCAAAGGGACTTGGGAGACCTTGTTGCAGGATACCCTAAAGGTTAGCCTCCAGGTTGAGTCGGTGGTGAAGAAAGCAAATGCAATGTTGGCATTCATTTCTAGAAATATAGAATATAAGAGCAAGGATGTGATGCTGAGGCTCTATAAGGCACTTGTGTGACGTTTTGGGCTTCTTATTTTAGAAAGGATATATTGACATTGGACAGGGTTCACAGAAGATTCACGAGAATGATTCCATGAAAGGGCTACCGTATGAGGAACGTCTGTCAGCTCTTGGGCTGGATTCCCTGGAGTTCAGGAGAATGAGGGGGGATCTCATGGAAACATTCCAAATGTTAAAAGGCCTGAACAGATTAGATATGGCAAAGTTATTTCCCATGGTAAGGGTGTCCAGGACAAAAGGGCACGACTTCAGGATTGAAGGACGTCCATTTAGAACAGAGATGTTGAGAAATTACTTTAGTCAGAGGGTGGTAAATCTGTAAAATTTGTTGCCACGAGTAGCTGTGGAGGCCAAGTCATTGGGTGCATTTAAGGCAGAGATAGATGGGTTCTTGACTGACCAGAACATCAAAGGATATGGGGAGAAGGCAGGGGGTGGGGATGACTGGAAGAATTGGATCAGCTCCTGATTGAATGGTGGAACAGACTCGATGGGCTGAATGGCCTACCCCTGCTCCGATATCTTATGGTCTCTATTCTCTCTACACTCATGACAGCGTATACTACCTTGAAATTCATTTTCTTGCAAGGATTTACAGGAAAAAATTTATGAAACTATACATAAACAGAGACTAACAAACAACCAATATGCAAAAAATGACAAAATATGCAAATAAAAAATAAGTAATACTGAGAACATGCGTCTTTGAAAATGAGTCTGCAAGTTATGGCATCCATTCAGAGTTGCAGTGGTTAAGTTATCCATGCCAGTTCATAAGCCTGATGGCTATTGGGTAATAACTGTTCCTGAACCTGGTGGTGTGGGACCCAAGGCTCCTGCCCAACGGTAGCAGCAAGAAGACAGCATGGCCTGGATAGTGGGGATCCTTGATGATGGAGGCCGCTTTCTTTTGGCAGTACACCTTCTAGATATGCTTAATGGTGGGGAGGGTTTTTCCTATGATGGACTGGGCTGCACCCACCATATTCTGTAGCCTTTTCGGTTCCTGGGCATTAGTATTTCAATACCAGGCCATGACGCCACAAGCTAGGATACTCTCCACTGTGCCTCTACAGAGGTTTATCAAAGTATTAGGCAACATGCCAAACCTATGCAAACTTCTAAGAAAGTAGAGGCACTGTTGTGGCTTCTTTGTGATGGCATGTACATGCCAATCCCAGGACAGATCCTCAAATGTCATCTACAAATTCAATAACAACATCACTGCTGTTGGCAGAATCTTAGATCGCAATGTGGTGTACAAGAGTGAAACAAATTGGGTGGTGAGTTGTGTTGCAACAACACACTTGCACTCAATGTCAGCAAGACCAAAGAATTGATTGTGAACTTCAGAAAGTGAAAGTCTGAAGAATACACACTGGTCCATATTGAGGGGTTAGCAGTGGAAAGGGTGAGCAGTTTCAAGTTCCTGGGTGTCAACATCTCAAGAGGTTCTATCCTGGGCCCAAATCACTGATGCAATCATGAAGGCATGCCAGAGGCTATACTTCATTAGGAGTTTGAGGAGATTTGGTACGTCAATAAAGACGGGGAAATTTCTAAAGATGTACAGCGGACAGCACTCTGACAGGTTGCGTAACAACCTGGTGTGGAGGGGCCACTGCACAGGATCATAAGAGGTTGCAAAGGGTTGTAGACTCAGCCAGTTCCATTACGGACACAACCCTCCCCACATCAAGGGCATCTTCAAGACGCAGTGCCTCAAGATGACAGCTTTCCCTCATCATCTAGGATATGCTCTCTTCTTACTGCTATTATTGGGTAGGAGGTACAGGAGCAGGAAGATCCACATTCAGTTGTGTGTTTTTTTTAAAAAATCAAACTGATTCAACATTAATTTGAAGTAAGGCATTAAGTTCAGCTAAATTTAGTAGGATAAGTATGCTGCAGATTAAATGAAGGACCTTAAGAATTGGTGCACATGAAACTTTTAATTATCCAAATTCAAAATGTGCATTCAAATCAAGACTCAACAATTGAGAATAATCAGAAATGTACCAAAATATTAATTGGAAATTACAAAATGTACAGTATTTTGTCATTTGCAAATTTTTGAACATGGAATGAAATTCAAATGAGTTATGACATCTGGTCTCAAAATTTGAAAAAAAAATACAGCTAGATACCATCACAACTGAGTTAAGATGAAAACATATGCCCACAACCTTCAGAGCTGTAATGTGACTGAAACAAACTTAATTATGATGAATGAGTAGAGAATCATTTTTGTACTTCATGAGATGATAGTTTTGCACCACCCAGTCTTATCACCAGTTACTTGTGCTTCCTACTCACTACAGAACTAAATTTGCCTCAAGTAACAAAAAAAAATCAATTTCAGATTCCTGATAATGGGAATTTGAATTACAGCCAAAGTTCAGTATTTCTTTCCATTAATAGTTTAATACTTTTCTCTTTCTAAGACTTAGAGCATGAGTAAGATAAACCCCCCACAATATTCTCATTTCTATATTTACTTCAGTGTAATAAGTAACAAATTTCCCACCCTCTCCAAAGAAAAAATGAAAATTTGGCGCTAATTCTAGGTGACCTCAAGGACAGGAAAATATTTAATTTGTATGCCCTTACCCAAAAAGCTCACAGAAATACTAAAAACTGCCCATGTGCTCTTCTGAAATGGTCATCCTCTGAAAGTTGAAACTGACTATCGCGTGGTGTTCTGATTTCTATGAGCCCTTCCCCACCCCCACCCAGAATATGACAAACGTTATGATTTAAGTAACAGTTATGAAACATATTCCATACCAACAAATGTTTCTTACTGGACAAAAGCCAAAATTCAAGTACTGTAAATACAAAACACAGAAAAAGATCAGTTGACCCAACTGGCCAATGCCAATTATGCCTTCCATTTCTTCATCTACCCCACCAACATAACCTTTTACGTATTTCTACTCATGAGTTCACCAATCTTCCCATTAAGTACATTCCTAGATAATCAGAACGGTTTGATTTAATCAACCTCCGCCATTTGTTTCTGAAGAACAAAACCCAACTTTTTCAGCCTTTCTAGAAAAGACACAATTTCCACATTCTATATGGAAAAAAAGTACCTTCAACCTCCCCCATCCTGAACAGGCATCTTATATTCTATGATTTGGAGACCTGATCTCCGTACTCTACCCCAACAATGATCTGTTACATTGTTACAATAACTGCACCTTTTTAATTACCATTACACAAGTCATTCTCGCTGAACTACCTATAAAAATATATTTAAGACCCCCCCCCCATAATTTCTTCAGCAAGTGGTATCTAGTTTGCTCACTAATCTTCAATTTTATTCCGTCACCTTAATTTCTATCTTTAGCACTAAATTATCTTTATAGTAAATGTTGATATAACTCCTCAAGCCAAGTTATTGATTTTCAATTTGCGGAAAGACATCTTTAATTCCTATTTTGAAGCTTGTATTGAATTCAAAAGATGCATTTCAAATATGCCCCCACAATCTGAACTCCAAAGTCCCTAACTCTATCATATTTTAGCCCAAACTATTGATTTACAAGTAAATTGAAAACTATGCTTCCGTACTAGTTACAATCACTGTTAGATTGTGTTATTTAAAGTACACTTTTAGTATATTTTATTAAATTGTACATTTCATATTTTGATAAAACCAATAACAAGTGTGGAATTAACCAATAACCAGGTAATAATACTACTGTAAAGGAAGTTATGTCTAATTATTACATTTATCATCTCAGAAAATACTGTATAAAGTCCATTTTACCAATGTCAATAAAAATACAATGATATATTCAATAAAACTAAATAGTAAACATTTTAAAATATTAATTGCTCAGTCATCTTTTTAAAAAATAATTTCTGACAAACCATACCAGAAATTGATGTAAACAAGTTCCCATATCAGGAAGGTGCTCAGTCTAATATCAGAAAAGTGATTCACCACTGTCATGGAGGAAATTAAAATAGAAGTTAACCTCACACCTTTTTGTCAAATGAGAGTGAATAATGAAAAACCTAGACACTACCACAACTAAAGTCAGGAATCAATATGTCAAAATTTAATGGAAAAGGTCCATAAAAGATCAAATGTGAAAATAATTACTGTCTGGAAATCAAATTGAGGCTGTAAAAAGCATTAAGGCTTAAAAAGTCAAAGGTTCATAACCCAGAATACAAAACAAAAATCATCCCTGAAGTTTTGCTTACCACACGTCAAAGAACAGCATATCGTTAAACAAAAACATCACCTTAAACTAGGATGATATTCTGATTTAACATTTGTAATATATGCTGATAAGAAATCCTACTCATTTCAACACTATTTTATAAACAATTAAATAATATATGCGCTTGAGGAAAAGATGAGAATTTTAGGCCCTTCTCAAGTCTGTCAAAATCAAGGATAACTTACTTTCACTCCAGTAGGTTCTGAATGGCAGAAACATATGGAAGCCTCACATTCAGCTACAAGGAGTGCAGGTGAAAATTCTATTCATGTCAAATGTTATTAACAAACAGCTGAGACACTGGACACTGCAAAGGCTTTAAAAAAAATACACAGCATCCCAGTTCTCATGATTAAAACCTGCACTCTAACCTAGATACACTTTTACTTAAGCCCTTTCTGGACAGTTAGGATTTTGGCACTCATCCAGCAATGTATAAAATTCATTGGTTTGTATCCTGTTCACAAAAAAAAATCCAATCAGCTAATTTCTGACCAATCTGTCTACTTTCAATCAGCGGCAAAGCGATGAAGGTGTCATCGTCAGTGTTAACAAGTGGCACTTACTCATCGATAACAGCTCATAAATGCAGGTTTCATCAGCATCATTCATCACAAAACCTCAACACAGCCTTAATCCAAATAGAGACCAAAGAACACAATTCTGGAGGTAAGTGAAAGTGATTGCTCTTGACATCAAGAGAGCATTTGACTGAGTATGGCATCAAAGAGCCCTGTTAAAACTGAAGCCCAATGAGCAATGAAGGGAGAATACTCAATAGCTGGAGTACTCTTTCATACATAGGAGGATAGTTATGGTTTCTGGTGGCCAATTATTATAGTCCAGGTTCCTCAGGGCAGTGTACTGGGCCTAACCCATCATTAGTTGTTTTACAAGTAGCCTTCCTTCCATCATAAAGACAGATTTGGAGATGTTCACTGAAGATTCCCTTATGTTCAGTTCCATTTGCACTTCCTCAGAAAATATTGTAGCTCGTGCATGACTGCAACAGAGCTAGCAGACAATACTCATTATCAACCATTAATCAGTCAATGACTATTAGTACCAACAAATGTCATGGCCTCTGCCAATCACAGAGGGACCAAAGTTACCATTACTGAGTACCTTGTCATTAATGGGGTATGAATGGTGGGGTTGTCACCACTGACAAGAGAAAATAGGACTAGCTACTGTGGCTACAAGGGGTGTCCCGTGACAAGCAATTTTCTACATGATACCTTAAAACATTTCTGCCATCTGCAAGACACAAGTTAGGAGTGTGATGGAACACATTCCACCTACCTGGATAAGTGCAGCCTAGCACATGACAAAGCAGTTCACTTGACTAGCACCCTACCCTTCATCCAGAATCTTCATTCCTTCCACTACTTGTGCATAGCATCTCATATATTATATCATCTACAAAATGAACTGATTACTCACCTAACCTACTCTGATAGCAGTTCTTAAACCCATGATATCATCACTACAAAGGTCAAAGGCAGCAGGTACGTAAGACCACTACCAACTGCATGCTCTCCTTCCAGTTACACAGTGCCCTGGTTTGGAAATATATAACCTTATTTCACCATCGTTGGGTCTAAATCCAGGAACTCTTGCATTATCCTCAGCAGTAAACTGCAGCAGTTCAAAAAGGCCTACTTTTTTCCAGGACAAATAAGCTTAGCAATAAGCTCATTTGGCCTCAGTGACACCCAAATATTAAAAAAGTACCAAAAATATCAGAAAAGGGGATTCATTATGTTCATACAACTCAATAATTATCACCACCCTCTAATTTCCTCTATAGTCTTTTCAAAGGTCCATACATACACTACCAATACAAGTAACTTAAGTCCCTTTCATTTACTGCTCACATATGATCTGAAATACCATCAGGACAGAGAATCACCAACCACTGATTTTAAAGAGAAAAAAAAAATCACATAGAATACTACATGTATCTCTCATTGCCTGTAAGTATACCCAAATAAATTAGTCTTACAGCTTATAAAACTTGACAATCTGCCATGATCCTTCTGAATTAAGTCACAAGCCACATAATTTCAGCTCTCCTATATCCTCTTCAATTTTTATCCTTTATTCTCTTATGCAACAGCTTGTATCAGCTTAGTATAAAACATTCACAATGGTTCAGAGAATTCAGTATCAAATAACAGTGGGAACAGTATGGGGGGAAAGAGGGGAAGAAAAGTCTGCTGAGAAGCAAGCAAACAGCTGGGGCATTTCTTTTATTGCAGTGAACCCTAGACATGGTCTTCTGATGAAAGCCTGCTCCCAGATCACTACAGAGGTTAATTGTGACAGAGGATCTCTCAAATTGAAGGACAAGTTCCGCCACTGCAATGCTTTGAATCAACATTTTTCCTCAAATTAAACGATGGGTCTATTACAAGGATTAGTGGTTAATGGCAATTGAGCACCAACAGTTGCTTTGTGAAAACACCCACAAACTTTCCATGGGTTTCAATCTTGCAATTTACTGGGATTAGAAATCCCTTTCAGCACAGCGTCCTCTACAGGGGATCTGACACCTGCAAGAACAAGACAAAAAAATTGCATTCAATCTTAACCAACTACATATTGCTTTAAAGTTTAAACTAACTGGACAACACTTTTTGAGACGCAAAGCTTACAAACAACAGCATGCATGCTGGAACCCTAATTTATACAACCATGTGTAAAATAGAGAGGAAAAGAAAAACAGGATTAAGAATGGACAAGGGAATAAATGAACAAGTCAGAGAAAAGAGAAAGTGTGCATTGAAGGGAGCCAGAGCAAAAGAGGAGACAAGTTTCCCCAAGGGTATCAGTGGGCAACAAATTTGCACAAGGGGAAAGAAAGCACAAAAAATTTTATGAAAACAGTTTTTAAATTCAGACCTCAGTTGAAGGTTCAGCAGCAAGTGGTTAAGGACAGACAATTTGGACACATAAATGGTCTATACAGGAAGAAGTGCCATAGGAATAATTATGAATTCATCACTTCAAACATTCAATGTGTTAAAGCAATTAAACACATAAAATAGAGATACAAAATCAACACAGCCTTCTAATTTATAATCCATTGGTCAGACCACATTCATAGAGCTCCAAGTGCACTGATCTGAACACAGTTAAGCAACAAGAGCAACCCAAAATATTCAACTGATAAGCCAAGATATAAGATTAAAGACCAAACTCACAGTCCAAAAGATTGGGGGGGGGGGGCGGGAGGAGAGGGCGGTGGAGAACACGATAAAAGTCAGGAAAGTGACCATTAATAGCACAGTTGCACACATCCAAGAAATAAAAACAGAAAAGTGCAAGAGAGGCAGCATCCTTGAAGAACATAAGCTGTGTTGCAGTCCTCAACTGTTTAAAATATTCAAATATTTGTTCCTCTGGTATTCTTGCGAACCTGGTGAAGATGTAAATTAACGAATAGCCTAACATTACCCCTAACATTAATTTCTCTTAACATTATGTCTCCAATTCACTTGGCATAAATTTTCTAAATTTATCTTTTACAATGCTCATATCACAGGCTTCCTTCAAACCGATATGGGGGGAGATTTCATCTAATGCGAGGATTCAAGCTGCTGCATGAGTTCACCTATTTCATCTGCTGATTATCACTGTTGTGATCAAACTGGACACAATATTGAATACATGGTCTGCCAAATAACTATAGAATTAAATTATGACTGAATTCTATTTCTTTTACTAGGTTTCAGGCTACCAGGGTGGAAAAGCTCTTAACTTCCCTATTTTTCATTGATACTTTTGAATATGCACACCATGTGAGCTTGTTTCTGATCTGCTGGTCATCCACTGGTTTCCTTTAATGGTTATCAACATATTGCCAAACTTCTCTTAGCACAACTGAATAAGCATCATCCATCCTAGAGAATTAATTTCTTTTCAGTGTATTGTGTCAAATTAAAGGTATTGGCCAGTTATCTCAGGCTTCAGAAGCTACGTCATTCATATCGTTAAAGATTTTTTCCTTAATACCTGTTTATTATTGTATTTATATTGTTAGCAAACTCTTCTGAGTGTTTCATAGTATTAAATTATTTATTTTGCTGCTGCATTTCAGTCACAGCTATGTCTGAGTTTTCCTTTCCTTGTCTAACTATATTCATCATGATGAAATCTTTCCTTCCCTTTCTTCTGAAATTACAAACACTAGTTTTCTCTATTTCACAGTTAATTAGTATTGCACAATTTTTGAAGGCTATACCTATCAAGCTTAGTTTTCTGATTTTAAGTAAAGACTTATCCTGAATTTTCAGGATTGTACTTCCATAGAAGATCCATTTAGTGTTTACAAATCTTCCAACTTATTTCAATAAAAACTTGATTTTGTTTTCAAGTGTCAACCACTTTAAAGTCATGCACCTGTCACTTGATTTTTGAGATTTCAATGTCCTAGAACTTACTTAATTTGATTATTGGGCTATCCCCAAAAGGGCAAAAAAAATTGCCATTTCTTTATTTTTGACTGGGTCATCTGCAAATACAGGTCAAGACAAGAATTGCTTGCCCGATGACATTATCTCAAAGCTGGCATTGATTACATTTATCAATTGTGATTCAATCAGTTTTAGTTTTAAAATTTTTTCTTTAAATTGATGCTTCCCATTAAATAGATCTCTCTTGCTCCAAAATACCCTTCATGTTTCTTTCCAAGGTAAACAACCTTTCATTGGCTTCTCATTTGCAGTATGAGATGCTTCCTCACATTAGAAATATAATTAGTTCACAATACTGCCTATCATTTCCTCCACAAAGATCACTTTACATTTATTCCATGTGGTCTGACATCAAAGTAATATTTTTTTTTAAGATTATCTTTCTTGAACACTCAATCAGAATATTCTGTTAACAATTTCTCCCACACACCAGATTGGAGGGTTCTTTTTTGACATAAACAAAAGCATAGAAGTATTCATTCCATTCCCCAATTTTGACTATTCAGATCTTAAGGATCCTACATAACTGAAAAGCAAAAAAAAAACTACAAACGCTGGAAATCTGAAGTTGCTAAAACTTTCTTCTCTGTACTCAGCAGAATACATTATAAAGTAAACTTACTTTATGTTGCTCTAGTCCCAGCTAAATAAAAGGCATCTGGAATCTTCCCCCTTCCTTTCCAGTCCTGAAGGGTCTCGGCTCAAAACGTCAACTACTTACGCATTTCCATAGATGCTGCCTGACCTGTTGAGCTCCTCCAGCATTTTGTGTGTGCTGTTCTGTATTAAATATCCTTAAAGCACATGACTGAACATTATCTGGAGTACACTGCCAAAAACTGATGTCCCTTTAAGTTGTAAAGGGCAATGAGAACTTAATCGATAGTAAACTATTTGAATTACCTGCAGTGACTTATTTACCAATTTTCCACAGAATATGCCTTTGATGATCCCTGTACAGGAAAAGCAGCCAAGAACATACATTTAACTAACTGAAAAGGTTTACCTCCTAGACTTTTGATAACTTTTAGACATGCAATATCGTAAATTATTTGCAGGTAGCACAGTAAAGAAAAGTTTTTGGAATGCTCAAAATACAGTTGAAAACAACAAAACCCAAAAGGTCCAAGTTTCAACTGATGTATTTATGTTATGACAAACAATAAATAGAGACTCTTGAAAGTGAGTCTATAGGTTGTGGGAACAGTTCAGTGATGGCATTAGTGAAGTTATGCCCTTTTGTTCAAGAGCCCAATGATTGAGGGGTAGTAACTGTTCCTGAACCTGGTGGTGGGAGTCATGAGGCTCTTGTACCTTCTTCCCTAAGGCAGCAGCAAGATAAAAGCATGATCTGGGTAGTGGGAATCTTTGATGATGGATGCTGCTTACCTCCTACAATACTTAGTGTAAGGAAGTAGAAGTACTGCTGTGTTTTCTTCGTAATTGCACTCATATGCTGGGCACAAGAAAGGTCCTCAGAAAGAAAACTACTAAGTAATTTAAACTTGCTGACCCTCTCCACCTCTGATCCCCCGATCCTCTGATGAGGAATGGCTCAAGGACCTCTAGTTTCCTCATCCTAAAGTCAATAACCAGCTCCTTGGTCTTGCTAACATTGAGTAAAAGGTTGTTGCTGCAGCACCACTCAGCCAGATTTCCAACCTCCCTCCTATATGCTGATTTGTCACCACCGTCGATTCAGCCTACAACAGTGGTGGCATCAGCAAATGTGATTATGGTATTGGAGCTGTGCTAAGCCACACAGAAAAGTGTAAAGCAAGTAGAGCAAGGGGCTAAGCACACAGCTTTATGGTGTACCTGTACAGATGGAGATTGTGGAGGAGTCCTGCACCTTTTTTGGAGAGAGCAAGAAAACTAAGGGGATTTATGGGTGAACTTAGCTGCAAAGATGCAAATTGTGGATTTTCCCTGAACCATTTGAAAAGATATTGAAGACTTAACACTCCTTTAAGTGGAAAGGCAAGATATTATGAAGTGAAATATAGAAAAAGTGCAGAACAAAGGCTCCCTGGAAATCAGGTTTGATTGCTGGGCCAAAGTAGAAGGTGACACTCTATATAAGGACTATATTTCAGACAACCTGATTTTTGAAACGGAAACATTCACCATTCACAAGCTAGTCATCCTCATTTCAAGATAGATTTATCAAAAAAGTTTTTCCTAAAGCTGCTGACTTTAAACTTTGTTACAAGGTCAATTATTAATTTTGTTTGAATTTCACTGTCATTTTTCAAAAAAAATCCTAGAAGCTTTGTTTACAATGATACCCAAAATGAGATTGTGACTGGACGTATAATAAAATTCAGAATATGAAGTGCATAAAACACATCATGGGGCAGAAATAAAACTGAGTTACCAGCTTCAAAACCTATCAAAAGTTTAAAATTCTGCACTGTAATTTCTTCCTCCCACCCCAGTAAAATTAAGTTTTGCCAAACACTAGCACATACTTGAAGTGTCACGCAACATTCAGTATTTTATAAAAAGTCTTATTTGTATTTACTGTGGCATACTAATGAATATTTCTGGCACCTGTTTCACTAGTACACAGACAAGTTCATGTCCACAATCCAGACATCAAGGGACAATTGTGAACAAAGTATTTATAATTTTACCACCAAATTTTAGAATTTGTCAATCTACTCCAAATATCGGGGGGGGGGGGGAACACAAAGCTTTTAATCTAAAATATGAAACAGCAATTTACCCTCGCACAATACTTTAGAAATAGTTTTTCTTTCAATAAAATTTAAACACACTGGAACTGCTGCTGTGATGCATCAACAACCTTATAAGTCACAGGTACTTCACTGTGTATGTGACTCATACAATATGTTATTACTGCTAAGCATATTTAAATACATTGGCAGCTCTTTCGCACACTTCAGTGGTAAATCACACAAACAGAAACATGCTAATGAGGCTGTTAAGTCTCAAAAAATCTTCCGTGAGCATTACAGTACAACGTGTCAGTTTAAGTATATGTCCCTTTTTAATAGAATCTTTCTTGGTCAGCAACGAAAGGCAAACTGGAAGTTGGGATTTAAGCTCATTAGTGAATTAGCCAGCCTCTGAATATTACAGATAGCTTTGATCTTATTTTAATAACCATGCTTTTCTATATTTCCTGCAGAATCTAACAGTATTTTTAAAAAAAGGTCACTTGCTCCAAGCAGCAATTATATGATTGATTGCATCAAAACCACCAAGGTCTCTAAGATTTATTAAGCCGATCTTAAGATGACTTTAAATAAGATGATTGAGAACTGGCATCATACAGCACATTGGAAGGAATTTAACTGCTTTTGGACAATTTTTAAAGTGCCCAAAATTTACTTTACTATTTGTGTGGTAAAAATGGTAATACATAAACACGAAAAAAAGTTCTGTAACTGGTTTGGAAAATAGTTTCACTGATCAGTGAAAGAACATTTAACTTTCATTGCCCCACAATGTAATTAAGAAAACATTCATCTACAAGAACCTTAGTTTTAAAGCAAATAGCAAAATAATCTCACACCAGCAGAACAATTTAGGTGTAATATGCTTTACTCCAAACATTGCACTAATCTTCTTCATGTATGCTGTGCTGTACAGAATATAGAATTGAACACAATAAAATGATCATTACTTTACATAAGTCACATAAATGTTTAACGTTAAAATCATCTAACTTAACAACAATGTCAACCTGCAACAGCAAATTTGGCAATTAATGCTAACTTCTGTTTTGCATCAGGTAGCATTTTAAATTCAAAAACATGCGTGTAAATAACTTTTACAGGAAATAGGTATGTCAAAGTGGTATCTCAAATTCGGGCTCGGATTTGTTCTTTCACAAAGTTTATTTACACCAAACAAGTTAATGCATAGGAAAAATACCTTAGTTACATTTCTATAGTGGAAATATTTAGCAGAGGTTTAAACCGTTTGGTCTAGCGAGCCGAACTCTCTGCGTGTTTTTGTTACATTAATAATCGAAGAATAATTTTAATATCGCAACCCGTAATTCCACAGTTGACTGCTTCATATTCGCAACTGATACTGGATATCTAGTGTGCGCGCGAGTTGATAACAATAAAGAAAATAATAATAAAATGCAAAGTAAATTGTCCCCGTAATAATAGTTATTAAACAGGAAACTTTGCTTTTTTTTCGCAATTTTTGTCTGCCTTATTCGCCCACCAGTCCCACTGCACAATATCATTCCATGCAATATACAAACATATCTTTAAAAATCACCTACACTCTTTTCCCATCCCTTAGGAAATAAATATTGTCCTTCAATTTACTCTGCATTTCTTTGCAGTCCTTAGAGTGGCCTCGCTCGACTGGAAGCATCTTCCCCCTATCACCAGTAAACTCCTACCCTTCCGCGCCATGTTACGGAGACAGTTGTTACCGTGCAGTTGGTTTGAAAAGTAAAAACCATGCTCACTCTTTCTCAGTAGTACCTTGGCTCTGCCAGTCGATGGGTGTCCACTGTGCCGGAGCCGAGGACGTTGGCCGTTTTAATTCCCCGCTGCCTGCACTCGCTGTCAAACTCCACACTCCGCCATCTTCCACCACCGCCGCACAACAACATCCCGCCACGTGACCGGCCAGCCGGCCAACCACGCGCCGTCCCAGCTCCAACCTAAAAATAGTTTCTTTAGATCAGTGCAGTATGAATAATGCAAGCGCATGTGGCTCAGTGAAGAACAGCAGATGCACTGTGTATGAATGAGAAAACCTAGCAAGCATGGATGCAATATTCTCTTTGCAAAAACATCTTATTTTATCATAATAAAACACTGCACTATTAAGTAGTGCATGAAAGCCTGTCTTGGGAACTAATTGCCAACAAAATACATTTACTCCAACATTTGTGAGAGGTTTATTCAATATTTTTGTTAAGATGTAACCTTTTTTGGCACATATTAAAAATAAACACACCATTTGTTTAAATAAATCCGCAACCTGCTTTACTCATTTTGGTTATAAAACTCGTTTAACATTTCCCGTGGTGCCAGCCCTACAAAATATATTTATAGCTTTTTCTCCAACTCGGAATTTGTCATTCTGGTTGGTGCATCCCGATTTTTCCGAAATAGGTGGAAGAAAACCACTTAAAGGAAACACTTGCTTGACAAATTTTACTTTTAATCCCATAAGAAACCTTATTAAAATTACATTTCATCATCTCAAAAATAACAATTCATACAACATTCCAATGCTATCTGCAACATTTTGGTCCACAATCGTGTTTTTTTTTCCGGAACGGCACCAGTTTTAACGCTGGGATTTTGGCGACGTGTCGCCGCATCCAGAATGCAGTCTATATCTGTGTCTTTCAGTTTTCAGAAATGGAAATGAGCTGCCATTCGGGCTCTACGCTCGTCTCACAGAAGAAATTGTCGTAGATTTGTTTAAAACACGGCTTATTATTACTTTTAATCACGTCACCTGGAATTTCGCTGGACAATCATCCGTGTTCCTGTCTTCAACACTGCTGGGTCCGCTTGACTACGAAACGATGTTCACATTTTAGTTGAACGTTTAAAACAATAGTGAGACATGTATATTTAAATGATTCTTCCATTCATTAAGACTGCAGTTAGACCACATTTATGTATTCACGTGAATTAGTTTCAGAACATAAATACAAGATGACTATTTTTATTAAAAATAAGCTGCATCTTAAACAAATCGGGAACAATTTATTCTGGTACATTCCAAATACAAATTTTATCGAAGGCTGGTTCGAAACTTACTTCTTAATAATTTTCTTTTATGGTATCTTGCCCTAGGCTGTTGGCTTTTTTTTGAACAAACAATTTGCTTTATCCTTATCATTTAATAGTTTGAATATTCCAAAGGAGATAACACTTTATTTAAAGACAAACATTAATTTTGTTCACTTTTTCTGGTACCAAATGCCGCAACATTTTTTCAGTATCATTTCCTTTGTCTTCTTAAGCAATAGGTGGGGTCCAAGATGACTTGCTCTCAGTGGGATGAAGGATAGGGGTTGGGAGTGGTGGGAGGAGCACACCAGCTACCACATGGACTTGACAGAGTATAGTCTTGGCTGAAGAGATTCAGGAAGATCTGTTGTAACAGATGGGGTCTTTGATAGATTTGGTGATCCAGAAGTTAATGTAATATTAACCTTCACCCACGAGAAGAGTGGGTTCTGTGATATGCTTTCTCCAATTCAGTCACCAGAAGATGATGTGTTTGTAGCACCTCTTTTATGAGTGGATGCACAAAAGTTGTTGTTCTGATGCAAGTCTTAGACCCCTTCTCTGAGGCAGTCCTTTCTACTCACTATAGCCTTTGAAGGGTAGCTTGAACAATTTGTGTGTTTAAAGGCCTGATGAAGAAAACTCCTCAAATTTAGTTGTTTTATACATTCGCAGGAATGAACAGAGGTTAAATATCTGTCAATGCTAACCAAAGCCAATATAAATGAAAGAGAGTCTTCAAAGCATGAAATAAATTTTTTAAAAAGCAGAAATGCAAAATCAAGATTGTAGCCATAGCTGCATGTCATTGAATGCTTGCTAAGTGGACATGTTGACAAAAAAATGTTAATATATGGAGGCATGACCTCTTTGGCACTTTTTTTACATAATTTTCATAAGACAGCAATGGACCTTGCATGATGAGGTGGCAGCTATCATACAAAAAACTACAATGATCTACAAAGCTGTGGAAATGCCAGTTGCCAGAAAACCTCAATATCTGATCAACCTGTTCCTTTGTTTCTGGTGAACTTAATTTGTTTTCCTTGCAGATAAAACTCCTTGATGCATTGTGGCAGGCACTTGTAACAGATGGGGTCTTTGATAGATTTGGTGATCCAGAAGTTAATGTAATATTAATCTTCACCCACGAGAAGAGTGGGTTCTGTGATATGCTTTCTCCACTTCAGTCACCAGAAGATGATGTATGTCTGTAGCTGCCTCTTTTATGAGTGGATGCACAAAAGTTGTTGTCCTCGGAGATGCACAGGAATAGCAACTGAAATCACGATGGCAATAAGAAACAGTTGGGAAAAAAACATTGCACTGCAAAAATTTAGGGCCAAGCAGCAAAATGTCAATGCACTAACAAAAATGCTGATATTACGATTTAATAAGCAAAAACACTCAAAATTTCCATCCAGTAATTATAAAGTGATTTTCAAGTTTAACTTATTTGTGCCTACATAGCATACTACAACACTTTCACATTGGTCATGGTATTTGCAAAAAGCAGCAAGAAAGGCACTAAATTTAGTGAGGGAAATATTGACATAATTTTTGAAGCTCCCCTGAGATTTCAACTCATCAGCTTTACAGTCTAAAAGCCCAATATTTTCTAAACCATAAATCAGATACACTAACCCATGTGCCCAATTTCAGAATGTGTAGAATCCCACAGAAACATAAATCCATGGTCCAAACAATAAAATTAACAAAACAGTTTTTGCTTGTCTAAATATTAAATGCAAATAATCAGATTATGCAGCAAAATCTTTTAAATAAATCTCTTGGGTAATTTCCACTCTACAGACAGTATGTAACTAATAATATTGAATTAGTAGTGTCTCACACAACTCGTATGATTTTCCTTTTTCTTCAAAGTCAGGTACATTTCAGTGAGGAATATAACAACAAGCCAATCAAGAGTAATTGATGTTATAATATTGAAAAATGTTAAAACCACTACCTCTTGATGTGCTAATTCAATTCTACATTCAGGTTTATTTTATCATTATATTAGTATCTAGTATACTTTGCTATATTACTGCTGAATTACAAAAGATGTGTTGATAACACTCCATGCTTTAAATCCATGAGAAAAGTTGCTCAGCTTCGCTTGGTTTTGGTATCATAGACATTTAGAAACAAAGTGATGGCCAGATATAATCATTACTACGGCTAAATACAAAATTCTGGAGGAACTCAGCAGATCAGACAGCATCTATAGAGGGAAACGAGTACTGTAACCAGTCAACGAGTCAGGCTGAGACCCTTCATCAGGACTGGAAAGAAAAAGGAGAGAAGCCATAATAAAAGGGTGGGGGAGGAGTGGAGCAGCAGCTGATGTGTAATAGGTGGATCCAAGAGAGGGGGGTTGGAGAGAGTGAGAGTGGGAATGATGTGAGAAGCTGGAGGTGATAGGTGGTAGTGACAAAGGGTAGAAAGGGTGGAATCTGATAGGGGAGCACAGTGGACCATGGTATAAGAGAAAGGAAGTGAAGGGGGAACTGGAGAAAGTAATGTGTAGGTGATGGATGGATTGAGCTTGCTGGGGAGGAGAAAGAGGAGGGTTGATGGGGTCAGTGGGCTAAGGGAAAACAAAAGGGGCTAGGGGGAGTAATCCTAATTGCTTCTTTTTTTGGACATTGAAGGTTGGCTGTGCAATTTCATAATGTCAATCCTTTGTTTTATGGCACAATTAGATTACATCCAGTTAATTATGTTGTAATCTATGTGCTGCAAACCTCCCTTGGTCTTTAGCATGGTGGCACAACAGTTCAATCTGTGGCCTCAGAGTTCCTGTGACCTTGGTTTGACACAGACATCAGGTGCTGCCTGTGCAGATTATATCTATTCTCTCCATGATAATGTGGGTTTCTGCTTTAATTTCCTCCTATACCACAAACATGTGCTGGTAGATTAATTGGTCACTGTAAATAATTCTTTAATGTGAGCAAATGGCAAAGTAATCTGAGAGAAGTTGTTAACACGCCTGAGAGAAAATAAATTGCTGGGAAAATAGGAGAAGGTAATGGGAGAGATGAGGTTGCTGTGAGAGTTGATATCCTGGGTGCCAGCATATTCCTGATATGATGAATGGCTTCCTTCTATCTTCTTGTAAGTTACTATTGATAATATTAATTAAACTCCTGGAAATCACTAAGTAATTATGAAACTGAAGGAGACCGTTCAGCCGATCATGTCAACATTTATTGATAAAGAATAATTTGGATTAATTTAATTTAATGCACTTCATCTGTGTCTTCCTTCAACTTCCTCTGTTCCAAAGAAGAAAAATCACTAGCCTACTCATTTTTTCCTCATTGTTGAGGTTTTCCAGTCTGCCAACATCTTTGTAAATGCCCTCTATATCCTGTTTCTTATAATGTGGTAACCAGAACTGTTTGCACTATTCAGTGCCCTGCACAGTTCCGGCATTACTTCCTTGTTCTTATATTCTATGCCCTGGCTAAGAAAAAACAGCGCTTCACATGGACAGATCATCAAAATGAAACTTTGATTGTTTCTCTCATCATAGACGCTCCTGACCTGCTGAATATATTCAGCATTTTCTGTTTTTTTTCAAGACTCCTATATCGATTTTCACCAATATCTTATCCACATCACTGAAGTTATTCTGGAAAACCTTGTCTAGAAATTTAGTTACATAGCACAACATTTTTCAATACTACCCATGCTTTTCATAGTTAAATTAATATTCCCTGAAGTAGAATGAGTTAGCAATAGCTTCTGTGAAAATAGTACATCTGGAAATTTGACTGGACATTTCCTGTCATGAAGCAAAGAAAAATCATGGAGACACTTTCTGCATCAAGCCCAGAGAGAGCGATATAGTCCAGTCTGAAACTGTGAATCCCACTGAGGCTGGATGTCCTGAGGGCCCCACTCTTCACCACCACCCCATCAACTATGATAACAGTCTCAACTTTTCCCCCACGCTTACCACTATCATTCACCTAGCTGACAAACCTTGACCTATTATCTCCACCTCCCTCACATATAGGTGCCTATCTCAAAATCTAACCCCCACTTCCAATCCCCAGGTCATGATCACCTGCCTCAGCTGTTCCTTCCCCACAGGGCAACATTCCCACAACCTGACTATCCTATTAACGTTACAAGATCCTGATCACCTAATCTCATTTAGCAGCCCCCAGGTTTGCTGCCTCTGACCTGACACAATTCACTCAGGGTATGGCTTCATGAACATCCTCTAGCTCAACTCACCAGCCTTTCCCCAAGTCCCAGTAACTGGACCCCAGCTCACTGATCCACTACCCTGCCCAACACAACTGTTGATTACTGTTCCACACTCACCATCTTCCTCCATCTACTGATTGCCACTTGCAGATTCCCTGACCACTGATCACAGGCCTGCAATCATCAAGCTCCCAGAAACTACTGGACACACGTTCTGGACTGTAAAATACACTTGAATGCTAATTACAGACCCTCAATTCACTGAATCCCAATTATGACCCTTAAATACATTTTCTAACTCACTGCTTTCCAACTTCAAACAATGGCCACAGCCTTCTGAAGCATTGATCACCAGCATCTGACCCTCTCCATGTCTCTTTCTGATTCATAACACTCAGCAGCCCCACCTACCTCTTGGTTCTCTCTTCTATAACACTCCAGGTCCAGCCCCTGATGCAATAATTTTCTTGTTCTCTACTTTGGCAGTGAGTCAAAGAAAAGTTTTTCTCACCACAAGGCCACTTCAACACCCTCCAATACCTTGTGACCCCAGCACCACTGAATTTGACCTGGCAATCTCTTAGCCAAAGCAGCTGCTGAGAAATTCATCTGAATCTGTTCAGCTGACTTGGTGTAGGCACCTGCTTTGTCCTCTTCATTGATAGTAATAGATTCTGGAAATGAAGAAGATGATGGTGGCATGTTTTCGCACATGAAATAGCTTTAAAGATATTAATTCAAGGACACCAATAGTAAGACAGCATTTATTGCCCATCCCTTTAGGAAGGTGGTGATGGCACTGAGTGAATTCTTTAGCCACATCAGAGAAGATCAACCACATACCCACAGTTTTGGAATTATATGTACAACAGGTAAGAATGATTCAGAGAAACATCAGTAAACGAGATGAGATTTTAGAATCATTGTCATTACTGCCATTTCATTCTTGCCGTTACTTAAACCACATCTTTATTCTGAATTTATTTATTTAATTTAAATTTCAATAATTCCTTACCATTATTGATGCAGGCCTCTGGGTTACTAGTCAGGTATAATAACATGCCATTGTAACGCTCCCTCAAACTTAATTCAGAATGAGAATAACAACAAGCTCCATTTGTTAGGGAGAGTGTTATTTTAATTTTAGATTGTAACACATTTATATTTAATCCTCATTGACAAAACCTAATAGTGTGCAAAGAATTGAATAATATTGTGCAATTATTAATTCTTCACAATTCTTCAAACATGAATATTTCTTCTTAAATTTTCTTCCTGAGTATTTGCATTCCTAATCATTATCACTTCTTATTCTGATATTGCACGGGTGTTTTCTCATATTTAATATGTTTTCACATATAGCATATCTTTAATTTGTGTTCTTATAGACGTGTAAAATATCAATTTGGTTTTTGTGACATTTAAAAACTTCATACATTACATAATGTTTTCTTCTTTTGCTTAAGTTATAACCATCTTATTTTCATACTTTTGTTTCAGGTCAACAACAGTTGCTCAATTATTGCTCAAACAACAGTTAACATTTCAGAGTAACACACACAAAATGCTGGAGGAACTTAGCAGGTCAGGCAGCATCTATGGAAAGGAATTAACAGTCAACATTTCAAGCTGAGACCCTTCATCAAGACTGGAAAGAAAGGAGAATAAGCCAGAATAAGAAGGTGGGTGCAGGGGAAGGAGTACAAGGTGAAAAAGGCAAAGGGTTGAAGAAGAAGGAATCTGATGGAGAGTAGAGTGGACCATGGGAGAAAAGGAAGGAGGAGGGGCACCGGAGTGGGGCTGATAGGCAGGTGAGGAGATGAGAAGGGTGAGAGGGGAGCCCAAATAGGGAATGGGAAAAGAGAGAGGGGAGGCGGAAGAGATTACCAGAAGTTAGCGAAATCGATGTTCAGGCCATCAGGTTAGAGGCTACCCAGATGAAGTATGTGGTATTGCTCCTCCAGCCCAAGAGTTGCCTCATCATGGCAGTAGAAGAGGCTATGGACCAACATGTCAGAATAAGAGTGGGAAGTAGAATTAAAATGGGTGGCCATGGGAAATCCCATCTGTTGTGGCATACAGTTGACCCGTCTGTTGTACTTTCTAGTGGTCCCTTGGTTCCCCTCTTATTTGGATCGCAAAGAAGCACTCCACTGCCCCTTTGATTTCCTAGACAGGCCTATTGCATTAAACAGGTAAGTCTGTAAATGACTGAGGAGCTTGGCTCCTGAAGCAAACTGAAGACTGCCCACATGTACAAATAATAGACTTATGACAATAATTAAACCCCAGCTGGAACGTTCAGGTATAAATAAGCCACGGATACTCGGCCAAGTTTTTGCTGGCACTGAAGCAACGAAGCAGTGATCATTAAAAGGACTATAGGCCAAATGAGCATTCCAGGAAATTTTCAGCTTTTCTCTTTGTAGCCCTTTGAGAAGCAGCATTGCGCATCTTTGACCAATCAATTATATTCTTGCTTGCTATATATCTATTGAAGTACCTTTCTTGATCTCAGTTTGCCTTCAGAGATTGCAACCCCTTCTCAAGACATAATCATATTTAGGCTTGGAGCCACCTAAAGTGCTACCTGTCCCAATGAGTGAGCTGTAACAGGAACTGCACTGGAACCCACAGCCTATTTGTGACATGCAAATAAGACTTGAACTCGCTTTGGCTTTAATCCAGCAAGAACTGGCAAGTTGTTTGGACAGATCGGCTACTATACATTATTTATTCATTTTAATATGTCAATATGGATTCCATCAGATATGCATACAGGAATGCAAAATTGTGTCATAAGGCATTGGTTTCTTCAGTACAACTACAGTCCCAATTGAGCTTCCAACTTCAATTAGAAATCACAAGTGCACATTTTTAGCATGACTCACAGTGCTCTGTATTGTATGCGTGCATCAAAAGTATGCAGAGTAGCCAGTCTGTGATGCAAAGCCTTGTGCAATACACATCTGAAACTAACCCTGTGAAATTGGACTGTAATGATTCAATTAACACCATATATTGATCACATATAAGAAACCTGGCATTTGGCAAAATGAAGAAACCTCGAAAGGTGTTATTTAAAGTGATCCTCAAAAAATTACAGATTGAGTAGTAGTTCAGGTCACTGGAGAGAGATATGTTAAATCTTTTGATTGAGAACCAAAATTTTGCTATCTGGGTGCAAACTGGTTGGACTGAAATGAAATATCTATTGCACAAATGAGGGATTTGGAGTCCATTACTTTGGACCACCAACATGATAGAGTGGAAGAACAAGCAGAAAAGGCTTGAAAAATTGGAGAGGAGCTCATACAAGGAGTGCGTGTCCAAAGCGAGAACTCAGAGTGGAGTGCCCATGTGTCCATAAACCTGAATGTGAAATGGTAATTTGAAAGCCAGATCCTCAAGGAAAGTGGTAACAGGTATTCAAAATGCTGCAGTCATAGAGTCATGTCAGCAATGCAGTGGCACTAAACATTTTGTTTGTTGTCAGCATTAGCATTACTTACCATTTAGCTATCATTGATTGAATCAGAGAGATATAGGTGCTCTCCTCTTCAGAAAAGAGAAGTCAATGATTTCTTCTTCACAGTGAATAGTCGATAGGTTGAGACTCAACTGTTCAATGGCCCAAGTAATAGTGTATTACACCCATATAGTCATAGAACACTACAGCACAGAACCAAGTCTTTCGGCCCATCTAGTTTCTCCTAAAGCATTCATCTGCCTAGTCCTATCAACCTGCACCTGGACCAGAGCCTTCCATACCCCTCTCATCAGTGAACCTATTCAAATTTCTCTTGAATGTTGAAATCAACCCTGCATCTATCACTTGTCCTGGCAGCTTGTTTCCCTCTCCTACTGTCCTCTGAGTAAAGGAGTTCCCCTTAAACATTTCACCTTTCACCCTTAACCCATGACCTTAATTGTAGTCTTACCCAACCTCAGTGGAAAAAGCCTGCTTGCATATACCCTATCTATACCCTCTATACCCCTTATTATTTTTGTATACCCCTATCAATTCTCATTAATTCTTCTACATTCTAGGGAATAAAGTCCTAACTTATTTAACCGTTCCTGATAACTCAGGTCCTCAAGTTCTGGCAACATCTTTGTAAATTTTATCTGCACTCCTTCAATCTTATTTATATCTTCTTTGTAGGTAGGTGATCAAAACTGCACACAATACCCCAAATTAGGCCTCACCAACATCTTATACAGTTTCAACATTACATCCCAAGTCCTGTACTCAATATTTTGATTTACGAAGGCTAATGTGCCAAAAGCTTTCTTTATGATCCTATCTACCTATGATGTTACTTTCAAGGAATGATGGATCTGTATTCCCAGATCCCTCTGTTCTATCACGCTCTTCAGCGCCCTACTGTTCACTGTGTAAGACTGACCCTGGTTGATCCTCCCAAAATTCAATTCCATCTGCCATTTTACAGCCCATTTTTCCAGCTGGTCCAGATCCTGCAGCAAGCTTTGATAGTCTTCCTCATTGTCTACTACGCCCACAATCTTAGTGTCATCTGCAAATCTGCTGATCAGTTTACCACATTATCATCCAGATCGCTGATAGAGATCACAAGCGTCAACAGACCCAGCTCCGATCCCTGCAGCACACCACTTGTCACAGGGCTCCAGTCAGACAGGCAACCATCCACTACCATTCTCTGGCTTCTTCCATGAAGCAAATGTCTAATACAATTTACTACCTCATCTTGAATGCTAAACGAATGAACCTTCTTGACCGACCTCTCATGGAGGACTGTGTCAAATGCCTTGCTAAAGTCCATGGAAATAATATTCGCTGTCTTGCCTTCATCATCTTTCCTGGTAAGTTCCTTGAAAAACTCTATAAGATTGGATAGACATGACTTACCACACGCAAAGCCATGTAGACTCTCCCTCATCAGTCCCTGTCTATCCAAATACTTATATATTCAGTCCCTTGGAATACTTTCCAGTAGCATTCCCACTATTGATGTCAGGGTCACTGGTGTATAATTTACTGGCTTAATCTTAGAGCCTTTCTTAAACACAGAACAAATTTAGCTGCCCTCCAATCCTCCAGTACCTCACCTGTGGCTAAGGATGTTTTCAATATCTCTGTTGCCCCTGCAATTTCTGCACTAACCTCCCAGAGGGTCCAAGGGAACACCTTGTCAGGGCATGGGGATTTATCCACCATAATTTGCCTTAAGACAACAAATACATCCTTTTCTGTAATCTGTACAGGGTCCATAGCCTCGTTGCTGCATTTCCTCACATCTATAGACTCTGTGTCTGTTTCCCAAGTAAATACAGATGCAAAAAATCCATTTGAGATCTCCCCTGTCTCTTTCGGCTCCATGGATAGATCATCTCTCTGATCTTCCAGAAGACCAATTTTGTCCCTTGGTATCCTTTTGCTCTTAATATATCTGTAGAAGCCCTTAGGATTCTCCTTCACCTTGACTGCTAGAGCAACCTTATGTTTTTTTAGCCCTCCTGATTTCCTTCCTGTGTTCTCTTGTATTTCCTATGTCCCTCAAGTTCCTATATCCCTCTTGCCTGCCTATACTGGCTATGCACCTCCTTCTTTTTCTTAACCATGGCCTCAATATTTTTTGAAACCAAGGTTCCCTACACTCATTATCTTTACTTTTTATTCTGACAAGCACATATAAGGTTTGTATTCTCAAAATTTCACTTTTGAATGTCTCCCACTTACCAAGTACACATTTGCCAGAAAACAACTTATTTCAGTCCACACTTGGCAGATCCTTTCTGATGCCATCAAAATTGCCCTTTTTCCAATTCTGAAACTCAACCAGAGGACCAGACTTATCCTCTTCCATAATTACCTTGAAACTAATGGCATTATGATCACTAGGTGCAAAGTGTTTCCCTCTACAAACTTTAGTTACCTTACCTGCCTCATTCCCTAATAGATCTAGTAACACACTCTCTCTAGTTGGAACTTCTTAAGGAAACTTTCCTGAACACATTTGACAAACTCTCCCATCCAGCCGTTTTTACAGTATGGGAGTCTCAGTCAATATGTGGAAAGTTAAAATTACCGACTATCACAACTTTATGTCGCTTGCAACACTCTGCGATCTCTCGACAATTTTTTTTTGTCTGAATCCCATGGATCATTTGGTGGTCTATAATATAATCCCATTAATGTGGACATACCTTTCTTATTCCTCAGTTCCACCTGCAAAGCCTCACTAGATCAGTTCTCCAGTTTGTCCTGAGCACTGCCATGATATTTTTCCTGACTAGTAATACTACCCCTCCCGCTTTAATCCTTCCCACTATATCACACATAAAGCCAGATAATTTTAAGACTAAATTAGAGTCTTTAGTGTTCCAATCTGGAAGCTCAAGAATTTTCAGTTTCTGTATGTGGAAGTTATCTGCAGTCACATTTGAAAGACCCTAGTTGATAATACCAGACACCTGGAAAGTAACTGCAGAAGTAGTTACAGCTGCAGTGATAAGCGCCCTCTCCTCTCAGCCTTGAGCTCATGACCGTAGGCATTCTTCATTAACCCATTTGTTGCTGTGGTGTATTGTGTGCCATCTTCTCCTGCAAGGAAGTGGTGAATGTGATGGTATTCTCCTATTTACGCTCTCATCCACCAATGCACAGCTGTACCATCTTCTAAAATCACTATCTCTGACAACAGGAAGGACAAGGGCAGTAAAAGCTTGAGAATACCACCACCTTGTTTTGCTGTTGTTGTGTTCTGTTTTGTGGTACTCTGTGTTGTTCTGCCAAGCATTGTGGGAATGCTATGTCGGCACTGGAATGTGTGTCAACACTTGCAGGCTGCCTCCAGCAGCCTTAGGTTGTGCTGGTTGGTAACAATAAACAACACATTTCACAGCATGTTTTGATGTACATGAGACAAATAAGTCGATCTGAATCTGGAAGTTCTCTGAGAAATATATTGCCATTCCTTCACCACTGCTGAATCAAAATCCCGGAACTCTCCTACTTAGAGTATCATGGATACACCCACACCTCAAGGACTAAGGAGGCATCTCACCACCACCTTCTCAAGGGAAATTAAGGATGTACAATTAAATGCTGAAACTGACATCCCATGAATGAATAAATAAATAACTACATGGTTTGCTTGTCCCAGTTAAATAGCTGTGTGGAGAACGTTGAAAATATGAAGCTGCAGGTAATGAAAATTTGTGTAAGTTTGTTAGAATTCAGGAATGTTAGCAGTTATGATTGAAAAAGATTCTTGTTACGTATTCCTGGCCTTCGCATGTGGTTCACCAGATCCATTTCCACTGACAGGAGAAGGTGCAAAGGCAGGTTCCTGGTGCCTGAAAACCAATCATTTCAGGCAGATGAGGCTTGTCAGCTGTAGTTGGCAGCTCATCTAGGAGACGGAAAACTGTTCTCAAGCCTCTGCTGCCTTCCAGATATACCCTCTCATGGGGAAGGCTTCAGTAGAAAACCCCGAAGAAAACTACGGAGCAGAAGTGCCTAAGGCAGTCCAACGTTGAGTTCAGTGCTGACTGGCGACTCCTGCAATCTGTATCGGTCTCTGCCATTCCTTTGAATTCATCAGCTGTGTGGAGAGGGGGAACAGCTTGTTCTCCATATCTTACTGCCCTGGCTTTGATGCAGACAATTAGGACACAACATCCATGGTTGACCCCAATCAACAGAGGGCCTTGCACATGTGTTTGATAGGAGTGTATTCCATGAAAGGTATACTGCCTTGTGTGAGATTACTATCATAGTCCTTGGGAAACAGTGATGTCTTCATTCACACTGATAACACGTGTGAGGTCATTAAACTTACTAGGACCTTGTATCAATGTCATATAATCAGAGGAAGATATAGTATGGAAACAAGCTCTTTGCCTCACCAAATCCACAATGTCAATCTTCCATCCATCTACACTAATCCCACATTAATCCCATTTTTAAAATTCACTCTATTGTCTCTCTCCAAATTCTACCACTCATTTCCACACTAGGGGCAATTTATAATGGCCAATTAACCTCCCAACCTGGATGTTTTTGTGATGTGGGAAGAAACTGGAGCAGATGGATGAAACCCACATAGTCACAGGGAGTACATGAAAATTCCACACAGTCAACACACACGGTCAAAATTGAACTTGGGTCTATAGTGCTGTGAGGACAATGGTTCTACTAGCTATGCTACTGGTGACTTTGTCTGCAATCTCTTGTCACTGATACTTAATTAAGTACCCACAGGGCTTCTTGGGCCATGAGAGTAGAGCATCTCCCATGCATTACTCATATCATATTTAATAATTATATTTCTCATATTAGTTTCCAAAAGCCTTTCCGTATCTTTGGAATGCAAGTAGGTTTCTATTAAAACCATTAACAATTAATTAGTCGAGAGGCAAAGAATTGTTTTAACATTGCTGACCTGTAAATTTAACATTTTCTTTCTCCACAGATACTGCCTGGCCTGCAGAGTATTTTCAAGATCTTCTACTGTTATCTTAGATTCATCTACTTCTAGCCAGTCACAAAACTGGATCACATGGGTGTGTGCTAAGGCAAGGGATATGGGCATTTTTGACTGAACTCCACAGTTATGACAACAAGGTGAGCCAACAAAATTGTTCCAATGTTATTCAAGACCAACTATAGAGATTAGGTACAACAAGTTCAGCAGGCAATCATCAACCATAAGCTGTATACATTATGCATTTCTGTTCAACATGCACAATAAATAAATACATAAAACCTGATTTCAATGCTATTCAATATTAATGAACTGTATATTGTGATATGGTACAAATCATTGAAAAATAAAATAAATTACTTTCTGCAAAGCTTTAAAGTTGAATATCACAAGCCATGCGATCATGGCCATTGATTTTACATCTGTAACACAGATAGGAGTAATTTTAAAGCAAGGTGCATTGACAGAACCCAGCCAAGCAGAGGGTAATATCAACAATCATAACACAAATGGCTAGATTGACATTCTGTCCTTCATGCCCCATAAAAATATGCCTCCTGTTGGACAAAGCATATGGCTGCAACAGACACTGAGGGCATGAAGTTTCCATTCAAGTTGTCTTTTTGTGCTGGAAAGACTTAGGGATTATGAGCTAGGAGTGACAAAAAATTGGTGAAATGGTCCAACAGAACTGCCTTTGTTGATTGAAATAAACAGCAAGATTTAATGGTCATAATTTTATGGAAGAGTAAAGTTAACCACAAATGTTTCTTTAATCCAGTCACCCGACCAAGTGCTGTTTCAATTCATCATAGAAATACAAAGTGATGGTTACACTTTTATGATGCAAAGCACCTGAAAGGAAAATCTATGTCATTCATTTCAAAATAAGTTTGAAATAAAAATATGTCCTATGAAGAAAAAAATAATTCTTGGTATTTGATTGTGGAACATAGACTTTCTTTTAAAAAATATGTGAAGTGATTCACTTTAGAAGGTCGAACTTAAAGGCCAAATACAGGGCTAATGGCTAGATACTAAGCAGTGTGGAGGAACAGAGGGATCTTGGGGTTCACATCCATAGATCCCTCAAAGTTGTTATATATGAAGGATGTGGAAGCTTTCGATGTGGATGTAGAGGAGATGTACTAGAATGTTGTCTGGATTAGAGAGCATGTCTTATGTGGATAGGTTGAGCGAGCTAGGGCTTTTCTCTTTGGAGCTTAGAAGGATGAGAGGTGACTTGATAGAGCTGTACAAAATGATATGGATCAAGTGGATAGCCAGAAACCTTTTTCCAGGATGGAAATGGCTAATATTAATATTAAGGGCATAATTTTAAGATAATTGGAAGAACGTATAGGGGGGACTTCAGAGGTAAGTTTTTATACAGAATGGTGGGTGCATGGAATACTCTGCCAGAGGTGGTGATAGAGGCAGATACATTAGGATTATTTAAGAAATTCTTAAATAGGCTCATGGATGATAGAAAAAAATGGAGGTCTATGTCGGAAGGAAGGGTTAGATTGATCTCAGAGTAGGTTAAAAAGTCAGTGCATTATCGTGGGCTGAAGAGACTGTACTGTGCTGTAATGTTTTATATTCTACAGTATATTCTAAATATTCCTAAATCAATCACACTAAAATAATGCCAAGAATCTGAAAACAAAGGTAATGTGCACCTTAAGTTATTTATAATTTTTAAGCAGAACCTTTAAGCCACAAAATAAAGTCAGAGGTGTAAAGGTCATTCAGTAATACCTGTACCCATTTTCAAAGGTCCCAAAAGGTTGTGAAAGATTATTTGTTTTCTATCTTCTTAACAATTTCTGCTTTTAACTTTTCTTCTCTTATGCTATTGAATGTTGGAAATAATTGCAGTTTCTACAGATTTTATCTTTGGGGAATTTCTAAATGGCTTTTCATTTACATCATTGAAATGAGTAAAATTAGTTTAAAATGTACTATTTTTGTTAATGCTTTTCTCTGAACGCCCCTCAACAAACCACAAGCAAATTTTCCACTTCCTTGTGATTTTCATTCTCTTAAAGTATTCAGCAATGTGCGTTTCATTTTTAATGTAGAAAATGATAAGATAATCAGTAACAAACAAATCTGATCAGCAGCAGAGCTCTACCAAATCATAGTTCCATTCATAAAATTTTCTCCATGCCTTGTACTCACAAATCATTCAATTTTGGTACATTCTTAAAAAGATTATTTGTCTTCTTATTGATAGTCATGAGGATTACTTATCTGTAAGATAAAATGTTGGATGACAAAATAATTCAGTCTAAAATAAGATAAAGTACCAGAACACATTATCCAACCGAGACATAATAATCTAACTTGTGTAATTTGCAGAGTACGGCATGTTTTTTGTTAATCACGCATATGAAATGTTTTAACAAATTTCAATATTTAACTGATTGTAACAGGAGATCAAAGTGAATTGAAAAGGTAAGGAACAGCATGTAGGAATGCTATATTTAGCTTTATCTTATCACAATACCAGTCATGTCAGCAGTCCAGCTGTATCCATGGAAACAAACTTCAACCAATCCATAACAATATTTTTTAGCTTCTCATACAAATTTGGCAGCTCACTTCTTGGGCTTGTCTCAAAGAATGCTATGTAAATTCTTCAGAGTTACACATATGTAGTTCTGGCCAGAACTCTTCAGATGTGCAAAAATTTTCCAAGACCAAAGTGTTTTGTTATAAATTTCATTTTTCAACTGAACCAAAATATTTGGGGTTTGTTTTTAGTCTTGATGATGTGCCCAGATAGCCAATAGTATTGAAGTAAGTATCAGGGTCAATAATATCATTTCTTATTTTGTAATTATACATAATTGAATCAATATACTAAGTCCTGAAAATATTGAGCCACACCAAAGTGCAAATATGCTAATGTTGACTAAGTAAATATTTGTCCAATAGCTTTAGATCTTGACTGTTATTTTCTGAACAGCTGTGTCAATACAATGATTGCCAATAAAACAATAAACAAACTTCAAACCCTTCCTTCTGCATTTTTTTCTGTGGACCATTTGGCAAAAAAGTACACTGATTCTCAAATAGTTTTATTGGCAATTTTGAAAAATAGTCTTCAGTAATGGACCTTTCCAGTAAATTTTGAAAAAACTCAAGTTGTATCTTTTACAGCAAAGAAATGTATTGCTAAAACAACACAAGTTCCACTGACCCACTGAATTTAATTCAGTCTGCCAGTTATGGGTCACATCCTCTCCCCATAACAAAAACGTTCATGATTACAGGGCTATTCTGGGCTTCATTATTAAATCCTTAATATTATTCTGGTGAGGTCAAGTGAGTTAATAGAGGGAAACACCTACTTTAGAGAAGTTCTGATGTCCCCCCAGCCTCATTGCATATTATCTTGAGATAAGGGGATGATTTGATATTTGATCTTAAGGGACAATGTCCCTTGTTTTGTGGGTTCTAAGGTTTTGAGAATTTGAATGTGGATCTTGAGGCCAATGAGGGAACTGCAGACTCTCTCTCATTGGTGGGCCTTGAGGTTTTTGGCAGTGCTGGTAAGAAGGTATTTGGAGAAATAATATGTTTCTTCTGCTGTTCATGTGGGATACCTGCATTGTCAATAAATGGAATCGATTCCTCAATACAATTTTTTATGCGTCTTCTCTATTTTGAATAGTTGGGGATGACAGAGATCCTTTGAATCAGTGGAGATGTTACATTCTTTCCCAGAGGCTTTGAGAACATCCTTGGATTGTTTCCTCTTGTCATGATGGAGCTCAGAGTAGAATGGCTATTTCAGGAGTCTGGTGCCTGCCCATGACTGTATGTAAGTAAGCCCTTAATGGTGGTGATGTTGACCTGGGAGGGTACATTGACACTAGTTCACTTATCCTCCCAGTGTATTTGAAGTATTTTGAGGACACTGCTTTGCTGGTTCCCTCCAGCACTTTGGGAAGCCTGTTGTAGGTAGGAAGGCAGGGATCACTGTTGGCCAGCAGACCATAAGCTTTGTGAATGGTCTGAGGTCTCAATCTTTGAGTGCTATGTTCGTCAGTGAGTCATTGCACAGAGTGTTTAATGATTAACATGTTATCTGCCAAATTTCAGTTCAAAATGAGTGCAAAGCTGGTGGGAAGCACTGCCACTATGCAAAGACTTGGACTGGACTTCCCATGAGCACTCAGAGAAGTGTAGGAATGAGCAGTTTGGGGCAGTCTCAGCAGAATGATAAAGGACTCAAGAAGGAAATTCTAAGAAGTAAATGATCTCCTTTATATCTAAGGGAGAAGACTAGATTTGAAAGATTGCAATTCCAACAGTACAGTTTACCCATAGATTTTGCACTCATGTCCCTGGAGTGTGACTGAACCTCTAACATTCTGATGCTGATGAGAAAATTCTAATTTATACTGCCAAACACTATAGTTTCCAAGGTACTGAGAACAACTTCAGGCAATTCTGCTCTCAGAAAGCAGCTCTATTCTCTACCCCTTGAATGATGCAAATTCCTGAGGTTACTGGGTGAAAATTTCTCCTCTGAGTATAATCCCAGTTTCTCATCGCTAGTCAGGTAGGAGATATTTCTCCTAAATTTCATGGAATGGATATACAATCACTGATTTTTAATCCAGGCAGAGTGAAAGACATGCTTTGGTTTTATTTAACATTGGCACTGCAGATTCTTCAGGAAGTTATTATGAAATCAAAAGAAACTAATTATTCTTAACAAGCATGCTCCTTCTAATACAGACTATGTGATTTGATATATGTATTGAGATGCTGCATCTGATATTTGAGAAGGAAGAGGTATGTGAATGTGTGACTAAGTGCAGGGAGGAAGAATAAGCATCTTGGTCCCAGACAGGCTTAGAAAGTGACTCACTTTCTAATTTTAGACTCAGCCCCTCTCTTGCCTTTGAGAGTATAGCGATGACTAGGACCTCACAAAGGAGGAAGCATGGCAAGGATGACTAACTGAAATCAGAAGAGAAACACACAGAATATTATCTGAGGTTTTTAACTGATAAGTCAGTTTGTAATTTTTGTGAACCTTCAGATATTCCATTTCTTTGTTGCAATAATCGATGCTATTGTACGTCATTGGACACAGCCTCATTTAATGGGTTTGACATTTAGGAGAATATTTGTCTCATGATGTAAAATGTTATGAGAAAGGTCAAGTCCATAATCTGAGTAGTGTTGCTGATGATATTTGTAAATTTTGTAGGAACCGTGTTTTCTTAGCTAGAGGTAATTTCAACTGATTTTTAAAATGTGAAGCATTAGAATTAAAATCATTAATTTGTTAAGTTGAGTTTATTGTCATATGCGCAAGTACAATGAGATACAGGTACAATGATAAGTTTGCTGGCTTTAAAAAGAGAGAATGGAAAGCTGGTTATGGTCTTATTGGTGATTATAATATTTTTAATCAATATATTAACTGATCACTTCACTGGTAAAAGAGATATCATCTAAATAGGTTGAAGGCCTTGTTTTGTAAGACCGGCATTTATTTGTTGATCTTAAGTAAAACAGTACAAGTAACACTGTATTTTACCCCACCTGTGAAGCTTTCTGCTGAAAGTTATGGCTTCCATTGTCAATCTCAAACTTGAGACCCAGCCAAGCCTTCCAGAAGTAAAAGGACATATCCTTTGCCCTGACATGTCACCAAAAACTCTGTCAAATTGTAAAGATGCACAGTGGAGAGTATCCTGACTAGTTGTATCACAGCTTGGTATGGAAGCACCAATGCTCAGGAATGGAAATGTTGACAGAAAGTGATGGATACAACCCAGTCCATCATGGGCAAGCCCTCTCCACCATTGACCAAATCTACAAGCCCTCTCCACCATTGACCAAATCTACTGCCACAAGAAAGCAACATCCATCATCAAGGACCTTCACCATCCAGGCCATGTTCCGTTCTCACTCCTACCATTGGGCAAGAGGTACAGCAGACATAGGTCCCACACCACCACTTACTACCCTACAACCACCAGGCTCCTGCACCAGTGTGCATAACTTCACATACCACTACTCTGAACTGATTCTAAATCCTACAGACATGTTTTTAAGGATTCTTTACAACTCGTGTTCTCTGTATTATTTTGTATTTGCACAATTTGTCTTCTTATGCACATTGGTTGTTTGTCAGTCTGTTTATGTATAGCTATTCATAAATTTTATTGTATTTCTTCACTTTCTAGTAAATGCCTGCAAAAAATGAACTTCAAGGTACAATATGGTAACATTTTCGTACTTTGATAATAGATTTTACTTTGACTTGACTGACCACGAAAAATGCAGCAGGCAGCATCCACCATGTACATGGACATTTTCAACCTCACAAAAGCTTTACACTTCATCATACCATGGCATAAGGGTCTTTCAAAGGCGGGGGGAGAATAATCATAAGGGGTGGTAGAACATAGAACAGTTCAGAATAGGATGGACCCTTCAGCTCATAATGTCTATGCTGAACATTATGCTAAATTAAAATGATCCCTTCTGCCTTCAAAAGATCTGTATCCCTCCATTCTCTGCAAATTTGTGTACTTCTCTAAAAGCCTCTTGAATGCCACTATAATGTTTGCTTCTGCTACCACCCCAGCAGCATGCTCTAAGCATCTTCCACTCTCCCTGTAAAAATCTTGCCTCATTCATCCCCCTCACCCAAAAGCTACATCCATTATTATTTAATATTTCTACCCAGGGAAAAAGAACCTGGCTCTCACCCAATTTATTCCTTCTCCCAACAGGTGCCAAGAAAAGCTGCAAAGTCTTCTCATGTCAAGGATTTTATTTGACTCTGGGGAGCCTCTGGGCAACCCTTGCACAAATGCTATACTTCATCAGAATGTTTAGATTATTGTCTTTAAAATGGAGAGCATGTCCCCTCCTCCCTTCAGTGATTCTCCTGAAGTCGATATCTGACATAAACACCCAATACATTTTCAGCAGTGCTGTGACTCAATGGGAAGTCCCTTGAAGTGCTGAAATCTTGACAACAAGGCATATACTGCTTGGTCTGCTTAAGTGAAGCAGATTTTCTCGGCGCCTGTGCATCTGGTAGTTTGAGGTGGCAAAGGGCATCCCAAATGCAGCTGCATATCTACACAAGGATTGCAATCACCTTCATTCATAGATGGGTTCAGCATAACATTGTGAGTTAGTGCCTGTATTTATGAATGATCTGATCACGAGACAGTTTCACACTGAGGCCACATCACATGGCAAGGAGGAATGTTGAAATGTCTAGGTCTGGATTCTAACCTGGATCACTTCATTGGACAGCAAAAATACCAAGAAATTGGCACTCCCTTGACTCTGATATAGGTATGTGGTACTACCTTTCTCAGGGGATAGTCAGCATAGCAACACTTTCCACTGATCTTAGAACTGTGCCCCTTTAGTTAGAGGAACCTGCTGAAAAATTTTAATGGTGTTGACCTAAGATCATTGAAAAAAGTTGGGAACAGAGATTTCCAGAATTGTGGGATTCCTGTTCATTTGTACTCTGGTAACTGTGTGGTGTGAAGAGTTTCAACCTTTGGATATGAAAGTTGGGGTATATGAGCAGTGTGCTTCAGTTAGCTGAATAAATTTTCATAACCTTGATTTTTCTTACATTTATAATTTCAATACTCACATAGCCTACAAAAGGGCTGGTGGGCACAGACAAACAGGGATTTAGAAGTTGGCTTTGATGGAGGGTGCTAGCATGGGGAGTTGAATGTGTTAATTAAACTGACTTACTCATTATTGCACATTTACAACTCACATTCAAAAACACGTAACACCACACCAGAGATATAGAACAAAATAATACCAGATGTTTCTATTTTGGTAAACTGGGAAACTGGTCTGTTCTCCACTGTGCATCACTTCAGTTTCCTGTGCAACAGAAAGGCTTTATCATTTTGGTGAAACAAAATTGACCACAAATGAAGGAAAGTATTCAAGGTTGATTACCCAGTCTGAAGACATTGCTGCAGGAGATTCTCAGGATTGAAACTCATCATCTTCAGTTACATCACCAGTGACCTTCTTTCAATCAGGAAGTCAGAGGTGACACTGTTTGTTGGTGATTGCAGTGTTCAATTCCATTTGTATCACCTCATGAAATGAACTAGTCCACGCCTACTGCAAGATGTAGACAGCACCCAGTCATGTGCTGATCTGTGGCCAGGAACTTCTGTGCCACAGAGACCATTTTCATCAAGAGAGAATCTAACCTAGCCTTGTCATTTAAAGGCATCACCATCATTCCTGCACCATCAATATGCTGGAAATCACCATTAGCCAGATGTTCCACTGGACCTACCCCATAAATAGAGCATGTTAGAAGCTGTGTGTCCTGTGGTGACTCCTGTCCTGTCCTGGCTTTTCCATTATCTTCAAGGCACAAATCAGGAATGTGAAGGAAAACACTCAACAAGTATGGATGTAAGTGCTCCAACAATACTCCACCATTTATGACAAAGCAACCTACAAACGTTTGTACTTAATTGACACCCAATCCATCAGACTAAATATTCATGACCACATCTAACTCATGACTGTTAGAAGGATAAGGATCTATACACATGTAAATGCTACAACCTGCTAAATCAAACACATTCCTGAAAATATCTCATCTTTATCAACACTGGATCTAAATCCTGCAAGTCCTTCCCCAAGAGCATGAGCCTCTCACCAGAAGGACTGCAGCTGTTTAAAGTGGGATTCACTATCAGTTTCTCAAGGACAATTAAAGATAAGAATAAACTGCTAGCAATGGTCATATCCCAATACATGAATACTTCTAAAAAAAGTTAAAGGCTCATATAATGTAAAATAATATGTAAGTAATATATATTTAAAATGCTACTCCTATTAAAAATAAATTATTTACTTATTCTTTTGGTATTTTTGTTTCTACACAGATTAGGGTAGTCCATATTCAGGAAGGCTGTACCAGAATGTAACATCATTTAACGTCTACTAAGTTGTCTGCTTTTAATCTTTAAGGGAGAAGGATCTCTATTTGTGAGGTGTAAGAGCATAGTTGATAATTATATTAAAAAGACATGTAGAGAGAGAGAGAAGACAATGTCACACATCCAGGGTGCAAATCTTTGGAACTTGAAGGAGTGGCGTTAAAAGTTTTTTTGGGGTGACAGTAACCATATTTTTCTACAATGTAATTGGTAATACAATTGTGGGAGATTTCAGCTTTGATATGTGTGATTTTAAGCTCAAGAAGTGTGAGTAGCAATAAAAACAGTCAGCTATTCTCAATGTACCTGCAAAATATTTTATTTTGCACTTTAACACATAACAAATCATATAGCTGACATATGAGAGTGAACAATTTGGGGTAAACTCAGAATGTCGGCAAGTAAATTACATTCAAACAAATAATTTAAGAAATAGTGTAATGAAAGTAGATTTAAGGTAGAGGACCTGACTATGAAATAAAACAGGTTTATGCAACATTACAATAGTGATGTCCCTTTCAAATAAGAACTGGACAAGTATTTGAAGGTAAGTAATTTTCACTGGATTGTTCTAAATGCGACTGGCTAAATGTTTCCTTTACTGCTGCAACAAGTTTATGATTTAATGATTTCGCATTTAGGACTCTATTTCATGTGAGATCAATTTCACGAGAGGGGAAGAATCCAAATTTAGCCAATTATTGTACTCACAGTGGGGAACATAACCCTTATTTTAAAAGCTTGGTGCTAAGTCATGCAGAAGAAAACAAACTTTCAACATCATCAAGCATGCACTGAAAGTTCCTTTGAGAAAATAATTACTTTTTGAAAAGTTATAACTTCACAGCTGAGTTACCAAACACAAGTTCTCTGTGGAAGTGAACATACCTGTAATTATGGTCCTCAGAAGCTAACAGCTTATGAGGAAACATGGCCTGCATCCAATTAACCTCCAAACAGTGGGAGATTGGCTGGAACATCATGTTATGTGCTGGTAGAAATTCAAGCTCTGTGCCAATGGTATTTTCATGGGGTTGATTACTTTGTGAAACAAACCCCTAATACTATTTTTTGACTATATTAAGCGCAGAACAAGGTTGTCATTTTTTCAGCTACCAAACTGAAAATAAGCAGATATCAAATTCTCTATAATGATTTGGGCTGGAGTACCTTAAGCTCTGCTCATAATGTGTGTAGAGTCTGGAAGAATGAATGGTTCTACATGGTCTAGTATACGAATACAAACAACACAAAGCTTTAGGGAGGCTGATTTAAGGATGAATTTCATCCCCACGACTGCACAAAATACACAATATAGTTATAGCTGTGTAATGTATTTTGTTCTGATATTTGCTACTATTGAAGTCATTCTGCATGCCACACATCAGTTGGAGATGTTGGAATGGATGTAATTAGGCAATTAGCAAGGTCCAATAAAAAGAGGTTGGATTTAAGGGGAGCGGACATTCTGTAAATGGGCCAGTGTTAGAGTGGGAAGTTCAGGCTTTGGCTCAAAGAAGTGGCAAAGGCTGGAGGTAGATTTTTTGCGTTGAACTTTTCTTTCTTTACTTTCTTCCTTCCATTCTTTTTTGTATCTTATTACACAGTTAGAGCATTGGAGATGCCAGGCAAGATAGCTGAATGCTCCTCTTGCAGGATGTGGGAAGGCCGGGAGACCTCCAGTGTCTCTGACGACTACATCTGCAAGGAATGCATCCAGCTGCAGCTTCTTTCAGACCATGTTAAGGAACTGGAGCTGGAATTGGATGAACTCCAGATCATCTGGGGGGCTGGGGGGGGGGGGGGTGGGGGTTGATCAACAGGACATACAGGAAGGTAGTTACACCCAAGGTGCAGGATACGGGTAACTGGGTGACTGTCAGGAGGGGTAAAGTGGATAGACAGCCAGTGCAGAGTACCCTGTGGCTGTTCCCCTCAATAACTTTGGATACTGTTGGGGGTGATGACCTAACAGAGGAAAGCCACAGCGGTCAGTTCCCGGCACTGAGTCCGGCTGTGTGGCTCAGACAGGAAGGGGGGTGGGTGTGGAGAAGAGGCAGTCTGTAGTGATAGGGGATTTAATGGTTAGGGAATCAAACAGGAGGTCCTGTGGATGAGAACAAGGTTCCCAAATGGCATGTTTCATTCTGGGCACCAGGGTCAGGGGCATCTCAGATTGAGTCCACAGCATTCTTAAGTGGCAGGGTGAGCAGCCAGAGGTCATGGTCCACATTGGTGCCAAGGACACGAGGAGGAAGGTTATGAAGTCTTGCAAAGTGAGTTCAGGGAATTAAGTACTAAGTTAAAGGACAGAACCTCCAAGGTTGTGATCTCATGATTGATACCCGTGCCATGTGCCAGTGAGGCCAAGAATAGGAAGATAGTACAGTTTATCATGTGGCTAAGGAGGTGGTGCAGGAGGGTGAGTTTCATATTTTTGGATCATTGGGCTCTCTTCCCTGGAAGACGGAACCTGTACAGGTGGGACAGTTTGCACCTCAACTGGAGTGGACTAATATCCTTGCAGGAAGGCTTGCTCGTGTTGCATGCAGGGGTTTAAAATATGGGAACTAGAGTGCAAGAGCATATAGTGGAGTGGTTGCGGGGAAAGATGTTGTTAAGCTTACATACAAAGTCGGGAATCAAAAGGCCAAGCATAGTGGGGCTAATGTTCTAAGTTGTGTATACTTCAATGCAAGGAGTATTATAGGAAAGGCGGATAAGTGTAAGGCATGGATCAGCATGTGGAATTATAAGATTATAGCCATTAGTGAGACTTGGTTGCAGGAAAGGCAGGACTGGCAGCTCAATATTTCAGGGTTCTGTTGTTTTAGATGTGATAGAGGAGTGGGGGGGGTGGCATTACTCATCAGGGAAAATGTTACGGCAGTGCTCAGTCAGAATAGACTGGAGAGGTCATCTAGTGAAACAAAGAAACATAGAAAGCCTACAGCACAATACGGGCCCTTTGGTCCACAAAGTTGTGCCAAACATCTCCCTAACTTAGAAATTACTAGGCTTATTTATAGCCCTCTATTTTTCTAAGATCCATGTACCTATCCAAAAGTCTCTTAAAAGACCCTATCATATCCGCCTCCACCACCACCGCCGGCAGCCCATTCCATGCACTCACCACTCTCTGAGTAACAAACTTACTCCTGACATCTCCTCTGTACCTACTCTCCAGCACCTTAAATCTGTGTCCTCTTGTGGCAACCATTTCAGTCCTGGGAAAAAACCTCTGACTATCCACATGATCAATGCCTCTCATCATCTTATACACCTCCATCAGGTCACCTCTCATCCTCCTTCACTCCAAGGAGAAAAGGCTGAGTTCACTCAATGTATGCTCATAAAGCATGCTCGCCAGTCCAGGTAACATTCTTGTAAGTCCTTAGTGAAGCTTGATGGGTGGAACTGAGGAATAAGAAAGGTATGACCATGTTAATGGGATTATATTATAGAGCATCCAGCAGTCAGCAGGATTAGAGGAGAAAATTTGTAGAGAGATTGCAGACTGTTGCAAGAAACATAGAACATAGAACAATACAGCGCAGTACAGGCCCTTCAGCCCACAATGTTGTGCTGACCCTTAAACCCTGCCTCCCATATAACCCTGCACCTTAAATTCCTCCATATACCTGTCTAGTAGTCTCTTAAACTTCACTAGTGTATCTGCCTCCACTACTGACTCAGGCAGTGCATTCCATGCACCAACCACTCTCTGAGTGAAAAACCTTCCTCTAATATCCCCTTTGTATTTCCCTCCCCTTACCTTAAACCCATGTCCTCTTGTACTGAGCAGTGGTGCCCTGGGGAAGAGGCGCTGGCTGTCCATTTTATCAATTCCTCTTAATATCTTGTATACCTCTATCATGTCTCCTCTCATCCTCCTCCTCTTCAGAGAATAAAGCCCTAGCTCCCTTAATCTCTGATCATAATGCATACTCTCTAAACCAGGCAGCAACCTGGTAAATCTCTTCTGTACCCTTTCCAATGCTTCCACATCCTTCCTATAGTAAGGTGACCAGAACTGGTCCCAGTACCCCAAGTGTGGCCTAACTAGAGTTTTATAGTGCTGCATCATTACAGCGTGACTCTTAAACTCTATCCCTCGACTTATGAAAGCTATCATCCCATAAGCTTTCTTAACTACCCTATCTACCTGTGAGGCAACTTTCAGGGATCTGTGGACATATACCCCCAGATCCCTCTGCTCCTCCACACTACCAAGTATTCTGCCATTTACTTTGTACTCTGCCTTGGAGTTTGTCCTTCCAAAGTGTACCACCTCACACTTCTCTGGGTTGAACTCCATCTGCCACTTCGCAGCCCACTTCCACATCCTATTAATGTTTCTTTGCAACCTTCGACAATTTTCAGCACTGTCCACAACACCACCAACCTTTGTGTCATCTGCAAACTTGCCAGCCCACCCTTCTACCCCCACATCCAAGTCATTAATAAAAATCACAAAAAGTAGAGGTCCCAGAACAGATCTTTGTGGGACACCACTATCACAACCCTCCAATCTGAATGTACTCCCTCCACCACGACCCTCTGCCTTCTGCAGGCAAGCCAATTCTAAATCCACCTGGCCAAACTTCCCTGGATCCCATGCCTTCTGACTTTCTGAATAAGCCTACTGTGTGGAAACTTGTTAAATGCCTTACTAAAATCCATATATATCACATCCACTGCACTACCCTCATCTATATGCCTGGTCACCACCTCAAAGAACTCTATCAGGCTTGTTAGACGTGATCCGTGATCTGCCCTTCACAAAGGCATGCTGACTGTCCTTGATCAGACCATGATTCTCTAAATGCCCATACATTCTAGCTCTAAGAATCTTTTTCAACAGCTTTCCCACCACAGACGTAAGGCTCACTGGTCTATAATTACCCGGACTATCCCTACTACCTTTTTTGAACAAGGGGACAACATTCACCTCCCTCCAATCTTCCGGTACCATTCCTGTGGACAACAAGGACATAAAGATCCTAGCCAGAGGCTCAGCAATCTCTTCTCTCACCTCGTGGAGCAGCCTGGGGAATATTCCGTCAGGTCCCGGGGACTTATCCATCCTAATGTATTTTAACAACTCCAACACCTCTTCTCCCTTAATATCAACATGCTCCAGAATGTCAACCTCACTCATATTGTCCTCACCGTCGTCAAGTTCCGTCTCATTGGTGAATACCGAAGAGAAGTATTCATTGAGGACCTCGCTCACTTCCATAGCCTCCAGGCACATCTTCCCACCTTTCTCTCTAATTGGTCCTATCTTCACTCCTGTCAACCTTTTGTTCTTCATATAATTGAAGAATGCCTTGGAGTTTTCCTTTACCCTACTCGCCAAGGCCTTCTCATGCCCCCTTCTTGCTCTCCTCAGCTCCTTTCTTGCTTCCCTATATTCCTCAATAGACCCATCTGATCCTTGCTTCCTAAACCTCATGTATGCTGCCTTCTTCCACCTGACTAGATTTTCCACTTCACTTGTCACCCATGGTTCCTTTACCCTACCATTCTTTATCTTCTTCACCGGGACAAATTTATCCCTAACATCCTGCAAGAGATCCCTAAACATCGACCACATGTCCATAGTACATTTCCCTGCAAAAACATCATCCCAATTCACACCCGCAAGTTCTCGCCTTATAGCCTCATAATTTGCCCTTCCCCAATTAAAAATTTTCCTGTCCTCTCTGATTCTATCCTTTTCCATGATAATGTTAAAGGCGAGGGAGCTGTGGTCACTGTCCCCCAAATGCGCACCCACTGAGAGATCTGTGACCTGACTTGGTTCGTTACCTAATACTAGATCTAGTATGGCATTCCCCCTAGTTGGCCTGTCAACATACTGTGACAGGGATCTGTCCTGGACACAATATTTTTGGGGGCAGGTTTACTAGAGTATTGGGAGTGGCTTAAACTAATATGGCAGGGGGATGGGACCCAGGATGATGGAGCTGAGGATGAGCCAGCAGGTTTACAAGAAGATGATGGATGTAACATGAATGGAAGGAAGGACAAGCCAATGACTGGGAACAAATGCAGACAGAGCAAAGAGTTAAATTGTACTACAGAGGCAAAAATCAAAATGGCGAAGAATACAGGACTAAAGGTGCTGTATTTAAATGTGCGTAGGATTCAGAATAAGGTGGATGAACTTGTGGCACAATTAGAGATTGGTCAGAATGACGTGAGAATCACTGAATTGTGGCTGAAAGAAGACCATAGTTGGGAGCTTAACGTTAACGGATATACCCTGTATTGAAAGGACAGGCAGGAAGGAAAGGCGGTAGTGTGGCTCTATTGGGAAGAGATGGAATTTCATCTTTAGAAAGAGGTGACATAGGGTCAGAGAATGTTGAATCTTTGTGAGTGGAATTAAGAAACCACAAGGGTAAAAAAAACATTATGGGAATCATAGATAGGCCTCCAAATAGTACCCAAGATCTAGGGTTGAGATTGCAAAGGGAACTGGAAAAGGCATGTATTAAGGGTAATGACACGATTGTAATGGGGGACTTAAATATGCAAGGGGATTGGGAAAATCAGTTTGGTGTCATATCGCAAGAGGGGGAGTCTGTTGAATGCCTACAAGATGGCTTTTTAGAGCAGCTTGTGCTTGATCCTACTCGGGGAAAGGCTGTCTTAGATTGGGTGTTGTGTAATAACCCAGATTTTTTTAGGGAGCTTAATGTAAAGGAACCCTTAGGAACATAATATGGTTGAATTCATACTCCAATTTGAGAGAGAGAAACAAAAGTCAGATCTATCAGTATCATAACAGAATAAAGAGAATTGCAGAAGCATGAGAGAGAAGCTTGCCCAGGTAGATTGGAGGGGGATACTATCAGGGATGACAGTAGAGCAGAGGTGGCTGAACTTTCTGAGAATAGTTTTCAAGGCGCAGGATAAATATGTGCCACAAAAGAAGAAGTTCTCAAATGGCAGGGGTAGGCAACCATGGCTGACAAGGGAAATTAAGGACTGTATAAAAGCCAAGGAAAGGGCATAGAAGGTAGCAAAAGTGAGTTGGAAGTTGGATGATTGGGAAGCTTTCAAAATCCAACAAAAGGCAATTAAAAAGCTATAAGAAGGGAAAAGATGAAATATGAGATAATCTAGCTGATAATTTAAAGCAGGATACCAAAGGGTTTTTCAGTTGTATTAAGAGTAAAAGGAAGGTGAGAGTTGATATCAGACCACTGGAAAATGATGCTGGTGAGGTAGTAATGGGGGACAAAGAAATGGCAGGTGAACTTAATGGGTACTTTGCATTTGTGGAAGACACTAGCAGTGTGCCAGAAGTCCGTGAGTGTCAGGGAGCAGGAGTGAGTGCCATTGCTATTACAAAGGAAAAAGTGCTAGGCAAACTCAAAGGTCTTAAGGTGGATAAGTCACCTGGGCCAGATGGACTACATCCCAGAGTTTTGAGAGAGGTTGCTGAAGAGATAACGGATGTATTGGTCATGATCTTTCAAGAATCACTTGATTCTGGCATGTTCCCAGAGGACTGGAAGATTGAAAATGTCACTTCACTCTTTAAGAAGGGAGGAAGGCAAAAGAAAGGAAATTATAGGCCAATTAGCCTAATTTCAGTGATTGGGAAAGTGTTGAAATCTATTACGAAGGATGAGGTTTCAGGGTACAGTACTTGGAAACTAATGATAAAATAAATCAAAGTCAGCATGGTTTCTGTGAAGGGAAATCTAGCCTGATAAATATATTAGAGTTCTTCGAGGAAGTAACAAGCAGGGTGGACAAAGGAGAGGCAGGGGATGTCATTTACTTGGATTTTCAAAAGGCATTTGATAAGGTGGCACACATGACACTGCTTAACAAGATAAAATCCTATGGTGTGACAGGAAAGATACTGGCATGGATAGAGGAATGGCTGACAGGCAGGAGGCAATGAGTGACTAGTGGTGTTCCTCAGGGGTCAGAATTGGGACCATTACTTTTCACATTGTTTGTCAGTGATTTAGATAATGGAATTGATGGCTTTGTGGCAAAGTTTGTGGATGATATGAAGATAGGTGGAGGGGTAGGTAGTGCTGAGGAAGCAAAGCGATTGCAGAAGGACTTAGACAAATTGGAAGAATGGGCAAAAATGTAGCAGGTGGAATACAGTGTTGGGAAATGTACAACAATGCAGTTTGGTAAGCAGAACGATAGTACGGACTATTATCTAAATGGGGAGAAGGTTCAAACATCAGAGGTGCAGAGAGACTTAGAAGTCCTCATGTAAGAGTCCCAGAAAGTTAACTTCTTTACCACAGGTTGAGTCTGGCATTTGTTTCAAAGGGAATAGAATATAAAAGCAAGGCGATAATGCTGAGCCTTTATAAGTCACTAGTCTGGCTGTACTTGCAGTATTGTCAACAGTTTTGGGCCCCATATCTCAGAAAGGATGTGTTGTCTTTGGAGAGAGTCCAGGGGAGGTTCATGAAGACGATTCTGGGAATGAAGAGGTTAACATATGAGGAGTGTTTGGCAGCTTTGGGCCTGTGCTCACTGGAATTTAGAATAATACATGGGGATCTCTTTAAAACTTACCAAATGTTGAAAGGACTAGATAGGGTGAATGTGGAGAGGATGTTTCCTATGGTGGGGGTATCCAGAAATAGAGGGCAAACCCTCAAAATTGAGGGGTGACCCTTTAGAACAGAGGTAAGGAGGAATTTTTTGGGCTGGAGAGTAGTGAATCTGTGGAATGCTCCATCACAGTGCGGTGGAGGCCAAGTCTATGGGTATACTTAAAGTGGAAGTTGATCATTTCCTGATCAGTCAGGGCATCAAATGTTATTGGTGAGGACACTGGTGTATGGGTTTGAGTGGGATCTGGGATCAGCCATGGTGGAATGGTGGGGTACACTCAATGGGCTGAATGGTCTAATTCTGCTTCTATGGTCTTATGTTTCTGTTTGAATAAAAGGCAAGGATAACAGGTTTAGGGAATCTTGGTTTTCAAGAGATATTGAGGCTCTGGTTAAGAAAAAGAAGAGGTGCATACCAGCTATTGGCAGAAAGGAACAAATGAGTTTATTGAGAAATATAAAAAATGCAAGAGAACACTTAAGAAGGAAATCAGGAGGGTGTAAAGAAATCATAAGGTTGCTCTAGTAGACAAGGTGAAGGAGAATCCCAAAGGCTTTGACAGATACCAGGATGATTGATAAGTTTGTGGCCTAAGGTAGAAGGAGTCAATGTTAGAAAACCGAGCACATTTATTTTTCAACATAGTCCCCTCCTACATTTACAGACTTAGTCCAGCTGTCGTGGAGCATACGGATCCCTTCTTTGTAGAAGTGGTCCACAGCAGGGGTGATTGGTAAGTTTGTGGCCTAAGGTAGAAGGAGATGAGTTATTAACTTCAAACTTTCTGCATAATCACTCAAAGAGTTGTATTACATGTGCATGTAACAAGAGCATCTTGGACCTCCAGGTGGTCCAGAGCAGGAGTGATTGATAAGTTTGTGGCCTAAGGTAGAAGGAGATGAGTTATACAGCTCTCATTACATGCACAATGCAGTTCAACTCTTTGAGTGAAAATGCAGCGTTTTAAGTTAATAACCCATCTTCTTCTACCTTGGGCCACGAACTTATCAATCACCCCTGCTGTGGACCACTTCTGGAGGTCCAAGACACCAACTTCTACAAAGAAGGGATCCGTATGCTCTATGACCGCTGGACTAAGTGTGTAAATGTAGGAAAAATAAATGTGCTAAGTTTTCTAAAACTGACTCCTTCTACCTTGGGCCACGAACTTATCAATCACCCCTCATATATTAAGAGCAAAATGATAGCAAGGGATAAAATCGAAACTCTTGAAGATCAGAGTGATCACCTATGCATGGAACTGAAAGAGATGGGGGAGATCTAGACAGATTTTTTGCATCCGTATTTCATCAGGAGACGGACACTGAGTCTATAGAAGTGAGTCAAAACAGCAGTGAGGTCATAAACCAAATACAGATTACAGAAGAGGAGGTGTTTGCTGTCTAGAGACAAATAAGGGTGGATAAATCCCTAGGGCCTGACAAGGTATTCCCTTGGGCCCTGTGGAAGGCAAGTAAAGAAATTGCAGGGGCCCTAGTGGAGATATTTAAATCATTCTTAGCAACAGTGAGCTGCCTGAGGATTGAAGGATAGCTAATGTTGTTCCAGTGCTTAAGAAAGGCTCTAAGAAAAAGATGAGAAATTATAGGCTGATGAGCCTGACATCAGTAGTGGTTAAGTTATTGGAAATTATTCCAAGGGACCGAATATATAAGTATTTGGATAGACAGGGACTCATTTGGGACAGTCAACATGGCTTTGTGTGTGGTAGGTCGTGTCTAACCAATTTTATAGAGTTTTTCAAGGAAGTTACCAGGAACATTGATGAAGCCAAGGCAGTGGATGTTGTCTCCATGAACTTTGACAAGGTCCCATATGGGAGGTTGGTCAAGAAGGTTCAGTCTCTTGGCACTCAAAATAAGGTAGTAGGTTGGATTAGACATTAGCTTTGCAGGTAAAGCCAGAGAAAGGAGACGGTTACCTCTCTAACTGGAGACCCATGTCTAATGGTGTACCATAGGGATCAGTGCTGGGTCCGTTGTTGTTTGTCATCCATGTCAAGGATCTGGATGATAATGTGGTTAACTGGATCAGCAAATTTGCAGATGGTTGGGGGTGCAGTGGACAGCGAGGAAGGCTATCATGGTTATGGGGAAAGGTTGAATAGTTCAGATTAATAGTGCAGAGTAATAGTTTGGCAAAGGGCCTGTTTCTGCGCTGTAGTGTTCTATGACTGTATGAATGAATTTCAAGGTTTAAATATAAGGTAAATAGATTCAAATATAATTGTCATAGGGTGGGCGTTGGGGACAGACCCAAATGCAGGACACAGACACTGAAGTACTAGGAACATGACGGGACAAAACTAAAGGATGGGACAGGTCGCAGACAGGGCTAAGGAAGCAGGACGGGACGAGGGACTGGGAACAAGGAGACTGGGGTGGACTCCAAGCTCAAGACTGGACATGGACCCAGAGCCTGGGCCTTGACTCGGGCTCGGACACACAAACCAGGCGACGATGTGACAAGACCTGGGTTCTAGAAGTTGGAGACTTGGGTTCCTGGAGTTCTTGGAGTTCTTGGAGCTAGCCTCCTGGGCAGGATGCGGGACACAACCCGACAGAGGCAAGGAACAGGAAGGGACAGAACCAACCGGCCTGGCTTACCCAACAGAGGTGAGGGACAGGAAGGGAGCTCGGTCTGGGGTGGCTCCAAGACGCGAGGCTGCTGGTAACCTCAGCGGGCTACGGAACAGCCAAGTCCATAACTCACTGAATGAACCAGCCTTCCACTGGTGGGCTACTCCAAGTGGAGACTGACAAGATAACCCCCCAACTACACTCAATCCCAGAACCACTTATATTCCCAGCCAACAAGATAAGCATCAAATGCAAATGCTTGAGTCCAACTGAAACAAGGGACAATCGGGGGATCCGGAGTCCACGGACCGGAGCATGAACCAGAATGCTGACTTCGGACCGGACAATGACAATAATGCTGTCAGTGGAAAGGACTGAGGGAAATCTTCACAAGTATAATCAACCAATTTCACAGATGCAATCAGGCAACTAAAAATATTATCAGGAAGTTAGGTTTTAAGGAAGTTCCTAGAGGAGGGAGAGGTGAAACATCTTGGGCCTAGATGGCTCAAGGTATAACCACCAAAGATGGGGGCAAAATATGATAGGATGCACCATTGAATGTGATTTGAAAATGTGGTGGGGTAGGTCGTACAGACTGGAAAATATTTGGGATTTGAGGACGGATGAAAAGGTAAATATGTATATTGTGTTTGTAGTTCTGAAAGAATGTGAGCCAATGTAGACTGATGAAATTGTAAAGCTGAGAAATCTAGTGACTGAAAGGTAGATATGAGTCAATCTTCAGTTGAAGTTAAAACAAACTCAGAAATTTTGGGAAACTTGCTGTTGTCATAAACAAAAATTGTTAAAGAACCCCGTATATCACAAATATGTTCTGTTAATTTCATATTTTTTGTTCTTTAATAGGCCACACACAACCTGTCGAGAATGACCAACACCCACCTTTTATACAACTATGACTTATCTTGCCATTACCCCTTTGAATATTTTAGCAAACCAATAGTATACATACACTCAGTGGCCACTTTATTCGTCACACCTGTATACCTGCTTGTTAATGTAAATATCTAATCAGCCAATCATGTGTCACTAACTCAGTGCATAAAAAGCTTGCAGGTGTGGTCAAGAGGTTTAGTTGTTGTTCAGACCAAACAATAGAATGGGGAAGAAATGTGATCTAAGTGATTTTGACTGTGGAATCATTGTTGGTGTCTTTTGGGTTGGTTTGAGTATCTCAGAAACTGATCGCCTGGGATTTTCATGCACAGCAGTTTCTAGAGCTTACAGAGAAAAAAACTATCCAGTGTGTGGCAGTTCTGTGGGGGAAAACATTAATGAGAGAGGTCAGACGAGAATGACCAGAATTGTTCAAGGTGACAGTAACTCAAATAACCTTGCGTTACAATCCTGAGATTCATTTTCTTGTGGGCATACTCAATAAATCCATAATAGAATAATAGCCAATGAAAGACCGCACCAACTTGGACATTCAGCCAGTGTGTAAAAGATAAAAAAATCTGTGCTGCTGAGTTAACAAATTTCACAATACATGCCAGTGATAATCATCTCAATTCTGACACTGTTTCAAATACAAAAAGAAGGAAATACTATCAATAAATAAATAAGCAATAGATATTGAGAACATGAGATAAAGAGTCCTTGAACGTGAGTCCATAGTTTGTGGAAACATTGCAGTGATGGGGCAAGTGAAGTTATCCCCTTTGGTTCAAGAGCCTGATGATTAAGGGGTAATAACTGTTCCTGAACCTGGTGGTGTGAGTCCTGAGGCTCCTGACCTTTTTCCCAATGGCAGCAGTGAGAAGAGAGCATGATCTGGGTGGTGGGACTTCCTGATGATGGATGCTGCTTTCCTGCAACAAAGCTTCATGTAGATGTACACAATGGTGGGGAGGGCTTTACCTGTGATAGACTGGGCAGTATCCATTACTCTTTGTAGGATTTTTCATTCAAAGGAATTGGTGTTTCCATACCAGTTAATTAGAACGATTGAATTTCTTGCACGGAAATCAGTTCATCATTGTGACATAAACTGAGACATTAGAAAATGGGTGGTGAGGGGTGCTAGCAGACACAACTGGAAATGCAAAAATCTATTGCATTGATGAAGGATGTTAAAGACATTGTCAGCATAACAGAGATATGGATTGTTACAGTATGTCAGTGGTGTTCAGAATTAACTGAGTTACATAATGCAACAATAGGTTACACAACATTCATTTGAAAGATCTTATTGTACCTTCAGGGAGGTTGTTATTTTGAAATATTTCTAGTTTATGTATTAGTCATTCAATCAATGAACTGAAAGAAGAGACTAGGCAAATCCCTCAAGAGTCCACCAACATCATATTATGTTCATACTTCTTCCCTCATGGGCAATGGGCCCATTGCATCTGTTCATCTGGTTCCAATTTTAAACTAGCATTTGAAGAACTTGTGACTTTATGCCAGTTTTCTCAATAACCTGATGATGGTAACAGTTCAGATCTGTTTCTCCATACGTCCACATGAGTCAGACCATACTTGCTATTCTTTGCTGGATTGCATATTTATTACAAAGCTCATGCCAATCTGGCAAAAAAAAACATATCACATGATTTCCATGTGCATTACTGAGGAGGAAGAACAGAAAATCTTATTGTTAGAGCTCGAAAATATTTTCAATTTGTATATTCTACAAGCTGAGTGGATGTTGAGGTAGACGGGAGATTTAAATGATTTTGTGTCCTTGGAAAGCTTGGCTGACCAAACACGTGATACCTCTGCAGCCATCTGTTTATTTGTTCAAAATATTCAATGACACTTGATATTGAGATGTAATGAACAAATAAAATGTCTCTCAGAAATTTCAGGGATAATTGTGCAATAGTCAAAACAGGTGATTGTGAAGTGGCAGTCAAATTTACATTACCAATCTAAAAATTCTGCATTGATATACATAAAGGCACACTGTTGCCCATTTTACAACAGAGCAAAATTATCTAAATTATCCTCTCTGGCACTAGATGAGAGGACTAGAGTTGACAATAATATTATTTCTCCTTTACTGTCAACATCAAACCAGCGTTAAAGGAGTTTTGCTAAAATTTGTGCTTTTAAAACAATACAGATTGAATCATACAATACCAATTGATTGCAAACAAAAATTCACACCATAGTTTACAGAGGTATTCATAATTTGAATTCAGAATTTCACCTCTGTAATTATGGTACAATTGTGAAGTCCACTGTTAACATCTTTTTACAAGGCTACGTTGCCAGCAGGAGATCTCACCTGCTAGAATGACTTATTGGAAGTTCAGGCATAAATTAAAATGATTGGATAAAAACTGAACTCTTGCAGAGTAATTTCATACTTCCAACATCGCAAGATAGCAGGCTGATTACATTTCATTATATTTTAAGTTCAAGTGTCAAGGCATACTTTGAAGATGTCGATGACTGACAACAGGATATCTTATTTTCAAACAACATCACAAGATTGCAAATTGATTACATTTCATTATATTTTAAGTTCAAGTATCAGTGGATGTTTTGAACATGGAGATGAATGACTGCAGTATATCTTATTTTCAGGCAACAATGACAAAAGCCATATTTACTTCTTAAAATCAAACAATTCCAAACAATATTTCCTATTATTTCTCCATATATGTCCATGCAAGGTGTCTTCCAGTCTGGAATGAGCCTTGTGATAAAATGCAATCCATGAGAATTCTAAGCATAGACAGACTCATATGATCTGGTGGCTAATCTCATCTACTGAAGTCATGACATGGTAATTAAACTAGCAATACCTGTTGGATCAGAGGACACAAAGGATGGGACAAGTATGCAAATCGGCAAAAGAATAACAGCTAAAATTTCTTGTCTATATAACATTTGACACTGATGTTAGAGATGAAGTATTTCCGCTTTGATGTCTGACATTCTCTTTCCCTTTCCTATCCTAGGCCACTGTTAGCTTGCACTGGACAGTATAAATGTAATCTATAAACCAGATATAAACAGCATTTGGGAACTTGGCCCTCAAGTCTGCTGTGCCATCTGATGAGGTCATGCCTGATCTAATTGTAATCTGAGCGCTATGTTCCATTTACCTGCATTTACATTTCACCCTATTGTTTACCAAGATCCATCGATATCTGCTTTAAAAATACTCACTCTATTTCCACCACTCTTTGAGAAAGAAATTTCTGAAGACATGACAGCATGGGAGAAGAAAATTTAACCTCATTTTTGTCATAATAGTGACCCACTTATTCTAGATTCTCCCATAAAATATAACATTCGCTTTACCTCCACTTTGTCAAGATCTCTGCTGATCTTGTTTTAATCAATCCTCCTCTCATTCCAGCCTAACCATTCCTTAATTAACAACCCATCCATTTCAGGTATCGGTCTAGTAAACTTTATCTGCTTTGATTTCAATGGAATAATATTCTTTCTTAAATACAGGGCCCAAATATATACACAATACTCCATCACGTGATCTCATTACTGCCCTATATTACCAAAATCTAACAAAAAGAAAAAATGCTAGAAACACTCAGCAGGTCAGGCAGTATCTCTGGGAAGAGAATCACAGTTAGTTTTCCAGGATCAAGACATCTTTGAAAGAGTTTCAGATATTAAACATTAACTTTGTTCTCACTTTGGATGATGGGTCTCAGAACTGAAACGTTCTGTTTTCTTTTCATAGATGCTGTCTGACCTGCTGAATGTTTTCATCTATCTCTGTTTTTATTTCAGATGTTCAGTTTCTATGTTTTTTGTTTTTTTTCTTAAAAATAACATCTCTACTTCTACATTCAGTCCTCTTGCAACAAATAATATTTTGTTCGCTTTCCAAACTACTTGCTCTAATGCACACCAGAATCAGCTGTATTTCAAAGCACACCATTTAAAGCACACCATGCTTCTTTTTTCATGTTTTTGTGCCAAAATCAGAATCCAAATTAGGTTTATTATCTCTGATGTTCTGTATAATAATAATAATAATAATAAAAATAATAAATACTTCATTGATCCCAAGTGGGAAATTCTTTCATTACAGCAGCACCATTTAGAAACACAGTTAGCAGTGTGCAGACTTAACTAATAGTAAAGCACAGAATAATAATAATCATAATTATAATTTACCAATATGCAATCATTTGAAATAATATGCAATAATAATGTACGAAATAATAAAACAGGCTATTGTACTACGAACACGTTCAAACAAGCTGGATGAACTCAGCAGGTCAGGCAGCATCCCTTGAAATGAGCAGTCAACGTTCCGGGCCAAGACCCTTTGTCAGGACTGAAGAGGGAGGGGGCAGGGGCCCTATAAAGAAGGTGGGGGGAGGGTGGAAGGTGCCAGGTGAAAAACCAATCAGAGGAAAGATCGAGGGGTGGGGGAGGGGAAGCAGGGAGGGGATAGGCAGGAATGGTGAAGAAGGAATCTAAGAGGAAAGCACTATGGGTAGTAGAAGAAGGCAGAATCATGAGACAGTTGATAGGCAGCTGGAAGAGGAGGCAGAGTGAAACTGGGGTGGGGAAAGGGAGAGGGAGGGAATTACTAGAAGTTGGAAAATTCGATGTTCATACCAAGGGGCTGGAGGCTACCCAGACAGTAGATGAGGTGTTGTTCCTCCAACCTGAGTTTGGCCTCATCATGGCAGTAGAGGAGGCCCTGTATGGACATATCCGAATGGGAATGTGAAGCAGAGTTAAAGTTCACAACATGTATACTGTTGATAATAAATTTGCTTTGAACTTTGCAAAATAATGTGTGCCAGTCCTGAAACTGACAAGTGGAAAAAATCTCTGTGAAATGATATGGCTTTACATTAGATAAAGTATTGCATCAAACTATTGAATTGTATTATTGAATTGAACACATTGAAAAGTCATAGAAACATAAAATTATACAACTCTGAAATAGATCCGTCAGCCAACCAAGTCCATGTCAAACCTCGAGCATTTATCAATCTCCTCAATTCCCATCAACTCAAATGCGTGTCACACACTTCCACTCCTACCCCTCACAAGGTGATACTTACAGCAGCCTCTGCGGTGTGAGAGGTAACTGAGCATCCTGAGGAAACACAGAGTACAGGAAAAATGTGCATTCTGCACCCTGAAAGCACCAAAAGCAGGGTCGTTGGAGCAGTGAGGGAGCAGCTGTACTGGTTGTGTCGCTGAGCCATCGTTAATTGGAATAATTGGCTTTGCAAACTTTATAGCTGCGGCAGGGCTTGAATACTATCACTTCTTACAAAGTTAAATTAGGTGACATGGGCGACAGCAGTGCTTTGCTTCCAGATGAACTCTGCGCTCACTTTGACCGTCAACATGGAGGAACTATAGCAAAGTCACACATCCCCGATGATCCTATGATTTCAGTCTCTGATGCCGACGTGCGGGCAGCTTTCAGGAGGGTGAACCCATGAAAAGCATCCGGCCCAGATGCGGTACCTGGCCAAGTATAAAGACTTGTGCTGATCGACCGGCTGGTGTGTTCACTGAGATCTTCAACCTCTCACTTCAGCAGTCTGAGGTACCCGCCTGCTTCAAGCAGGCTTCAATTATTCAGAGTAAGAAGAACGTGTGGTGACCTACCTCAATGACTATCACCCAGTAGCGCTTACATCCAGTGTGATGAATTGCTTTGAGAGGCTGGTGATGAAACATTTCAACTCCTGCCTGTGAAGCAACTTCGATCCGCTCCAATTTGCCTACCGGAGCAACAGGTTCACAGCAGGTGCCTTCTCATTGGCTGCTCTCGCAATCCTGAAACACCTGGATAGCAGAAATGCGTACATCAGGATGGTCTTTATCAACTATAGCTCAGCTTTCAATACCATCATCCCCTCAAAACTAATCAATAAGCTCCAAGACCTTGGCCTCAATAACTCCTTGTGTAACTGGATCCTCAATTGCCTCACTTGCAGATCCCAGTCAGTGCAGATTGGCAACAACATCACCTCCATGATCTCCATTACCACAGGGCTGTGTGCTTAGCCCTCTTTTCTACGTGCTTCACACTTATGACTGTGAGGCTAAACACATTTCCAATGCGTTATTCAAGTTTGCTGATGACACCACTGTCATTGGCCAAATCAAAGGTAGTGACGAATCAACATATAGGAGGGAGATTGAAAACCTGCCCGAGTGGTGCCATAACAACAACCTCTCACTCAATGTCAGCAAGACTAAGGAGCTGAATATTGACTTTGGGAGAAGGAAATCAGAGGTCCATAAGCCAGTCCTCATCGGGGGATCAGAGGTGGAGAGGTCAGCAATTTTAACTACCTCGGTGTTATTATTTCAGAGGACCTGTCCTGGGCCCAGCACATATGGATGAATATGAAAAAAGCACAGCAGTGCCTCTTCTACACAGAGCTTTGCGGAGATTCAGCGTGACACCTAAAACTCTGACACACTTCTATAGATGTGTAGTGGAGAGTATATTTTCTGGCTGCATCACAGCCTGGCATGGAAACACCAATGCCCTTGAACAGAAAAGTCTGCAAAAAGTAGTGGATTCGGCCCAGTCCATCATGGGTAAATCTCTCCGACCAATTAGCACTTCTGCATAAAATTCTGTCACAGGAAAGCAGCATCCATCATCAAGAACCCCCCACCATCCAGCCCATACTTTCTTCTTGCTGCTACCATCAGGAAGAAAGTACAGGAGCCTTCGGACTCACACTACCAGGTTCAGGAACAGTTATTACCCCTCAACCATCAGGCTCTTGAACCAAAGGTGGATAACTTCACTCAACTTCACGCCCCATCATTGAAATGTTCTCACTCTCTATGGACTCACTTTCAAGGACTCTTCATCTCATGTTCTCAATACTGATTGCTTATTTATTTATTATTATTATTATTTCTTTCTTTTTGTATTTGCACTGTTTGTTTTCTTCTGCATTCTGTTTGAATGCCCAAGTTGGGTGGTTTTTCATTGATTCTGTTATGGCTATTATTCTAGAGTATGCCTACAAGAAAATGAATCTATGGTGACATATATGTACTTTGATAATAAATTTACCTTGAACTTTGAACCTTATAGTAAAAGCATAGTCTAAAAGGTAGTTATTTTTGAGAAAATTCCACCTAGTATTCTCATCCTACAGGCCATGATCGTGTCTGTGGGTGCTGATTGCCCTGAGCAGCCTTTGGTCCCAGATGATGCATTGTTCAGTTCGTTCTTACTTTGGACAAAGGGTATCACATCTGAAACATCCTCAGTTTGCCTTTCCGTTGGCTCAGAACTAGAAGGTGTGTTGTAGTTATGAACCCTGCCCACGGGGAATGTGGAAGATGTGGACTGTCTGCACCAGCTGGTGCTTGTGGTGTGGTCAGTTTGTTGGAGGGGATGGGGTGGAGTGTCTGGATGGACTAGAGCCTGAATATAGCTGTGAAAAGGAGGTCAAAGCTGAGGATTCGGGTGGGTGAGGGTGGTTGGGCCATTGAGGGTCGGAATGGGCTGAAACCTGGGGCTGGGAGTTAGGGCAAAGAACTGAGGATAGATACTGAGAATTTAAGGAATGTGGGCCAGGGCTGACCATTGAGCTGGGTGGGGGGGGGGAGGTGGGTGGTGGGTCTGGAGGCACTGGAGTCTCCATTGGGAGTCTAGTTGGCATCAAGAATATCATTCTCAGGGAGACAGGGTCTGGAGTTCTGGCAAAGTGTAGGCAAATGAAGAAGCTCAGATTTTGATGCACCACTCAGTGTAATATTGGGGGTAGCAGAAAGATTAATGGTAAGTATGGACCTTACCTACTAGGGCTCCAGTTCAGCAATTCTGAGTGAAGATCTCATTATTTCTAGAATGCCCAACAATGGCTGTCTGACTTGCTGAGTTCCTCCAGCATTTTGTGTGTGTTGCTCCCAGTTCAGTTTGATTTAATTTTCCCACACTACTCCATGTTTTCCTGTGTACAATTGACATGGAAATTGTGTCAGGGATGCTGGAAGATACTCAAGCAGAATTCCTTCAAATGTTCATCGTCACGTTTTACACTGGATAAATGGTTTTCATTTGCCGAACCTCAGCAAAAACCTTAGTAGAATCTATCCATACAAGAACTGGGGATAGCTAGCTGTGGTCAGACAGAATGGACTCAGTCAATGCATTAATATAGGTGTAATGTGCTTACCAAATTGGACATATGGGACTTTCCATTGTGTATGTTGAATATCTTAGCTTGATGGGAGACAAGGATTTTTACTGGTTCAAGAGTGGAGGCATGTTGAATGACAGGAAGAATGATTCAGTGTCATGAAATAAACAGGTTCTAAAAACTGTGTGGTGTATTAGTGCAGCTTATGCAAACGCTGCCTCATAATGTGAGACAGCTGGGTTCAGTCCTGACCTTGGGTGCTGTGTGTGGACTTGCACGTTCTCTCTGCGTATATGTGTACTACTTCCACATCCCAAAAACTTCTGGGTACGTAGATTGCTTGGCAACAGTCAATTGCTCCTAGTGTGTAGGTGAGTGGTAGAATCTCTGGGGAGGGGGGAGAGGATGTGGGGAGAGAATAAAATAATGGGATTAATAATCACAAGAGATTCCGCAGATGCTGGAAATCCAGAGCAACACACGCAAAATGCTGGAGGAACTCAGTGGGTGAGTCGATGTTTTGGGCCGAGACTGTTCATCAGGACTGGGAAGGGAGGGGGTAGATGCCAGAATAAAAAGGTGGGGAGAAGGGGAAGTAGGAGAAGCTGGAAGGTAATAGGTGAAGTCAAATGGGTGGGAAAAGTGAAGGGCTAGAGAAGAAGGAATCTGATAGGAGAAGAGAGTGGACCATGGAAGAAAGGGAAAGAGGGGCACTGGGGGGAGATAATCAGCGGGTCAGGAGAAGAGGTAAGAGGCCAGAGTGGGGAATAGGAGAAAGAGGAAGGGGAAGTGGAAAAGAATAAGAGAGAAAAAAATTACCAGAAGGAGAAGTTGATGTTCATGCCATCTAATTGGAGGCTACCTAAATCAAATATGAAGTGTTGCTCCTCCACCCTGAGACTGGCCTCACCGTGTGTGGTGAACTACATATACCTGTCTGGACACGCCCCCTGCTGACTGCTCCTGTGGCTCCTCCCACAGACCCTGTATAAAGGCAATCGAGGCCTGAGCCTGGCCTCTCAGTCTCCAGAATGTAGTATGGTGGTCAACCACTGCTTGTTCCTTCTTCCAGTCAATAAAAGCCGATATCTCGCCTTTACGTCTCAGAGTGAGTTATTGATGGTGCATCACCGTGGCAGAAGAGGCAGCAATGGACAGACATATCAGAACTGGAATGAGGATAGACATTAAAATGGCTGGCCACTGGGAAATTAATGGGATTAATGTTGGATTAGCCTAAATATGGTGACTGACAGTCAACACAATCCTGCTAGGCTGAAGGGGCTGTGTACCTGTTGTATCTCTCTGTGACTTTTCAGCAAAATCATGTCCATACTTTTGTGAAGTTCTGTTCAGAACTCCAACTTAAGGTGCATGTTTTAATTTTATTTCACTTTAGTTCTCTATCACCTATAGACTCCATCGCAAATGTTTACAACAACTTTTGCAGATTATTAACTAGTGTAAGAAGCTCAAACTGAAGTGACTAATTTTCTCCCACATGTATAACTTTTCTTAGCTCTGATGAAAGATCAATGAGCTGAAATGTTAGTTGATTTCTTTCTCCATGAATGCTGCCTGACTTGTTGACTATTTCCAGCATTTCTTCTATTTTATTATTGAACATTGAATATCCTGCACTGGTAGCAAACAGAGTTATTAGTTGGTTAAGTGTCGATTTATGTTGAATTGTCACGGAATGCCACAGCAGACCAGTAAGCTGACCTTGCTGGTTTACTTCTACTAACACATCATTTCTCTCTGCTTTCAAAAGCATTGCTTTGCAGTAAAAAAGATCAAGTATCAGTGGTATATTACCTAAGAATCCAAATTTTAGTCCATATAAGGCCCAGTCTCTTCATACAAGCTACATTTTTGTTATAAAATGTGAGGTAAATGTATTGCAGAGAAAAAGCAATCTTGACACCTTAATATTAATGATATGGAAGCAATAAAGCATCAGTGATTGTTATAATGACAACCAGCTTTTATGTAAATAGGATATTTAATCCTTCAGTAGTTTGTCTTCAAATGTCACCATTACATCACCCAAACTCCCTCAGGGATTTCTTTCAACTCTACAAACGTGCTTGCACTATTGAAGTTAAACATTCTTTACTAAACATTGTTACCTTCACTTTCAATGACCGTTTTCCTGCTGTCTGGAATGCCAGGTGGAGACTCCTGCTTTAATAAGTCCCTTATTCTTTTCTCTACCCATTTATTTTCCTTTTGGCTGTTGAAGTTACTCTGTCTGACTTGAATAATAAAAACATTATGAACAAAGCACAGGTAAGCTATTGGGACCTCAGTATCTGGTCTGTGACTCTATAACGGGGGTCCCCAACCTTTTTTATGCCATGGATCCTTACCATTAACCGAGGGGTCTGTGGACCCCAGGTTGGGGACCCCTGCTAAGTCACTTGCCTCAGTGCCACTTTCTAACTAAAGAAATTCACTGCCTTCTGTGTGAAGAAATTTCTTCACATAATAGTAGGCAGCCATCGATCCCAGGGGATCATGGGTTTGCACCTCTGGTGGACTGTGTTCTTTCCAGGGCACAAACCTGGGTGGGAAGATTTGAAGGACCAGCAGTTCCCCATGCAGCAGGTTCCCCCTCTCCACACCACTGATGGAGTCCAAGGGAAGGGCAAGCGCCGATACAGCTTGGCACAGTGTTGTCACAGAGGCTGCCAGAGTGAAGTTGTAAACAACATCAAATTGCCTTAGGGACCCCGGCTCCGGATTTCTTCCTTGGGGTTTACTCCCGAAGCCTTTCCCATGGGAGGGTATGGCTGCAAGGCAGTAGAGGTTTAAAAACAGTTTTCCTTCTCCTCGGCGGGCTGCCGTCCAAGGCTAACGAGACTCACCTGCCAGAAGCAGCTGGTTTTGAGGCACCAGTGGTCTGCCTTTGCCCCTTCTCTTGTCAGTAGAATCAGCTACACCCTCATGCACCTCCTCTACCTTTATCCACTATGTTCAGTGCTCTCGATATGGCCTCATGTACATTGGTAAAACTATGTGAGACTTGGCAGCCAGTTTGTAGAGTACCTGCATTCTGCCCACAAAGATCATCATGAGCTCCAGGTTGCATGCCATTTCAACTCACTTTCACATTCCCGCACCACCCCATCTATCCTCAGCCTTCTCCACAGCCACAATGAGGCCAAGCATGAACTACTAGAACAATAGTGCTTCATATTGGGTAGTGTACAGCCTATTGGTATGAACATTGAATTTTCCTATAACAGGTAACCCATAGCTCCTGTGTTCCTTCCTCTTTTTCCTTCCCATTCATCTTCATTTACTTCCATTTTTGTTTCCTTTCTCATTTCCCCCACTGCAGCCTCCTAACAACCATTTTCCTTCCCCCTTCCTCTCCTGGTTCCATCCATTTAATACAGACCAGATCCCCTTCCCATCTTGTTCCTTCTGCCACTCATCAGACAGACATACCTCCCATATCTCTTATGAGAACATGCAACAGAATGTGTCTGTGACACATTCTCATAAGAGATATGGGAGAACACTTTCGGGGTGGGGGAAGAGTATATCACATTTATTAGTGCACATATGAATGAATTTTCATAGAGTTTGCTTCTAGAAATGGAGACGCATTTGCCAGAATTCTTTTTTTCTCAATTGATCTCAGTATTTTTGTCTCCTTCAGACACTATAACTTGAGGATGGGAGCAGGCTCTGCATAACTGCAACACTTTAGAATAATCTTCGCTTTCTTGTCTGTGAGCCATGATTGCAGATATCCTTGAAGCTGATATACAGCCCTAAGTATCCCACTACTGCAAAAATCTATCAGGCATTGTTGAGCAGCCCATTGCAATTTTAAAAGTCCCTTCTTTGGCATTCATCTGTCATCCTGAATACATTTTGCTTATTGATAAACTTCATTCTGAAGAGAAGATTGGTGACGTCCTAGCAGATGGCCAAAACAAGCATGTAATTGCGATTTTATTCAGTGTTTCCCCCAACAACTCGCTACTTTAATGTCTCAGTATTTAGATGTGTGTTGTACTTCATATCAGGGGGATTGTGTAATGCAAAGTTCTATTTAATACTGAGAGTGTGGGCATAGCTAATTGATGTGGATTTATCTGGGGAAGTGTTTAAGGGAAAGGAAGATGTGTTGCAAAACTTGTAGGAGAATCAAGGGAGGAGAACGTAATTTTTTTTGTTTGATTTCTGTGGAGGATAAACATGAGTTAATTGCTGAAAGAGGACACGCTGATTACAGAATGACTAGGCTGCTCATTCATCTATCAGAATTACCGAGGAATGTCTTTTCAAATCTTCTCCCCTCATTCCACTCCCAATCCACGGTTACTGATGGTCTTGGTGATAGAGTGATAGAGCAACATAATGGGGATATAGACCTTTCGGACCAATGATTCCATGCTGAACACAGCACCCACCCAGCTTGTTTCAAGTGCTTCTTAAATGATGCTATTGTACCTGCCTTAAGCACATCCTCTGGCAGCTCATTCAATGTAATTACTGCCTTCCGCATGAAAAAGTTGCCCCTCAGGACCATCTGAGTCTTTCCCCTGTTACCTTAAACCTATGCCCCCTAATTTTGGACTGGGGAAAGACTGTTACCATCCAACTTATCTATGCCTCTCATAATTTTAAGTACTTATATAAGGTTGTCCCTCATTCTCCTACATTCCAAGCGATACAGACCCAGCCTGGCCAGAATCTCCCAGTAACTCAGGCCCAATAGTCTTAGCAACATCATTGCAATCTGTTCTGAACTCTTTCTAAGTTTAATCACATCGTTCGTATAACAGGGAGACCAAAACAGTATACAGTACTCCAAATGCGGCTTCACTAACGGCATACAATTGTAATTTAAATGTCCAAACTCCTGACTGCTGAAGGATAGTGTGCGAAACACCATTTTCACCACCCTATCTGTCTGTGATTGTGCTTTCAATGAACTCTGAATTTGCTCTAAGTGCCTCTGTTCCTTTACACTCCCTTGTACCCTACTATTCATTGTATAAAACCTACACTGGTTTAACTTTCCACAGTGCATCACTTGATAGATACACACATCTGTATTGTAAAGCAGTGAATATTCTTAAATCAATAACACAATGCTGCTAGGGCCAAAAATCCTCAACATTATTGAACTTCCAAGGATTGATGTGGGGTGTAAAACCACTTCAAGCAGATTAAACTGTCAAGCACTCTTTGTGATATAAGGAAGTTTCTTCCTTATTTGGTTCCAATTCCCCATTTAGCAAGTTAACTTTATGAACTACCTGAAAGAGTGATCATGCCTTTTAGCACTAGGAAACTTATTTTTGCCTGATTATGGAACTTCCATCCTTTTAAATGAAAACAACAGCCTTTTGGGAGTTGCTGCTTAGCTTCATCTCACCCTCTCAGCTAATTATGCTGTTAACTCAGCTCCCTGCACCTGTTTTCCATTGCTCAGTCAGCTGTTAAGTTTATAAAATAGCATTAGAAAGCTTAAGTTTCTCCAAACCTTATCACTCTCTAACAACTGTGCATAGTGTCATAGCTTGTCTCAAGTTTTGCTTCCATTGGGAAACTGATTTTTGTAATAAATTCGTAAGACATTTTGTAGTTGATCTTCACAGAACTCTGGCAGATGTGGCTGTTGACTGGGCTATTCCAGATTCAGATGGTAAGTTAATGTTAATAAGTACAAAATAGTGGTTGGGAGGGAACTTATCTTAGTGGGGATCCAATCTAACTTGCTGTATGAAAACATGGCTGTCTTGGAGATGACCAACCTAGATACCCCTGCCAGGCTAATAGACACCAGGTTTTTCCACTATAGTCCACAAGGACTTTAGGATAGTGATGCCACTTGTTGCAGATCTGCTGGGCAAACCTAACAGTATCCCAAACACAAGAAAATCTGCAGATACTGGAAATCCAAAACAACACACACAAAATGCTGGAGGAACTCAGCAGGCCAGAATTCTGACTTATTTCCTTCCTTTCTGGTCCTGATGAGTTCCTCCAGCATCTTGTGTGTGTTGTTTTGGATTTCCAGTATCTGCAGATTTTCTCATGTTTGTGTAGGGTCTCGGCCTGAATTGTTGACTGTTTACTCTTTGCTGCCTGGCCATGATTATAGCAGGACTTATTGAGCTGACAACGTGAAATGAAATGGTCATTATCATATTTCCCTTTGTCCACAGTGAAATATGATAATGGCCATTGAATTGAATTGTGTTAAAATAAAGATTTAACTTCTTGGCCTCCTGCAGCCCCTTTATGAGTCACTGCTCAGGTTGCCAGAGAACCCTAAGCAAAGCTTACTCAAGTTATAACATGGGGGCAGTCATTAATTTACAGTGCCTATAACAAGTAGTCCCCCCCAACCACCCCCCCCCCCCCGGAAGTTTTCATGTTTTATCATTTTACAACATTGAATCACAGTGGATTTAATTTGGCTTTTTTGACACTGATCAACAGAAAAAGACTCTTGTATCCCAATGAAAACAGATCTCTACAAAGAGATGTACATTAATTACAAATATGAAATACAAAATAATTGATTTCATAAGTATTTACCTGCTTCATGTCAGTATTTAGTAGATGCACTTTTGACAGCAATTACAGTCTTGAGTCTGTGTGGATAGGTCTCTATCAGCTTTGCACATCTGGACACTGCAATTTCCCCCCACTCTTCTTTACAAACTGCTCAAGCTCTGTCAGATTGCATAGGGATTGTGAGTGAATAGCCCTTTTTAATTCCAGGCACAAATTCTCAGTTGGATTGAAGTCTGGACTCTGACTTGGCGACTCAAGGATATTAACTTTGTATAGCTTTGGCTTTATGCTTGGGGTCATTGTCTTGCTGGAAAACAAATCTTCTCCCAAGTTGCTGTTCTCTTGCAAACTGCACCAGCTTTTCCTCCAGGATTTCCCTGTATCTTGCTGCATTCATTTTACCTTCTGCCTTCACAAGCCTTCCAGGGTCTGCTGCAGTGAAGATTCCCACAGCATGATGCAGCCACCACCATGCTTCATGGTAGGGATAGTGTGTTTTTGATGATGTATTCCAACATAGCGTTTAGTCTGATTACCTAAAAGCTCAAGTTTGGTTTCATCGGACTATAGAACCTTCTTCCAGCTGACTTCCAAGACTTCCACATGCCTTCTGGCAAACTCTAGCTGAGATTTCATGTGAGTTCTTTTCAACAGTGGCTTTCTCTTTGCTACTCTCCCATAAAGCTGTGACTGGTGAAGTACCTGGGAAACGGTTGTTGTATGCGCAGTCTCTCCCATCTCAGCCACTGAAGCTTATAGCTCCTCCAGAGTTGTCATAGGACTCTTGGCGGCCTCCCGCACTAGTCCCCTTCTTGCACAGTCACTCAGTTTTCGAGGACAGCTTGCTTTAGGCAGATTTACAGCTGGGCCATATTCTTTTCATTTCTTGATGATTGACTTAACTGTACTCCAAGGGATATTCAGTGACCTGGAAATTTTCTTGTATCCATCTCCTGACTTGTGCTTTTCAATACCCTTTTGTGGAGTTGCTTGGAGTGTTCTTTTGGCTTCATGGTATAAGTTTTGCCAGGATACTGACTCACCAGCAGTTGAACCTTCCAGATACAGGTGTATTTTTACTACAATCATTGTAACACCTTGACTGCAAGCAGGTCTTGAAAATCTCCATTTTAACTAATAATGTGTCTCCTAAAACCAATTGCCTACACCAGTGATGATTTGGAGTGTCATATTAAAGGGGATGAACACTTGTGCAATCAATTATTTTGTGTTTAATAGCGGTAATTCATTTAGATCACTTTGTAGAGACCTGTTTTCACTTTGATACAAAAGAGCATTTTCTGTTGATCAGTGTCAAAAAAGCCAAATTAAATCCACTGTGATTCAATGTTGTAAAAATAATAAAATATGAAAATTTCTGAGGGAGGAGGGTGAACACTTTTTATTGGCACTGTATATATGAAAAGATCCTGTTTTAGGCAACAGCTAAAGAACTCTGAGCATTGTTCAATTCAACACAACATTGGAAATTTTTCAGGCAGCTTGAGACAGAATGGGGACAGGTGGGAAACTGATACTCTGAATTGCTTTACTATACCTGAAAAGTGGATGGAGCACGATCCCATTTTGATCTCATTAAGAATAATACCACTTGAACCTGATTAGACTTGTTGAGTTTCCATAGTTTAATGTAAACCTATCCGTTGTGATGTTTACCCGATTTGATTATGCTCTTGAAATTCTGTAAGGGTCAGACTGGCCTCCAGGTAGAACAGGGCAGAGTCTTCACGAAAATGGCAGAAAAGACTGTGCTAAGCCATTTCCCTGAATTTCCCTTCTGTCACCTGTAGAGCTGAGGTTGCTTGTTGGTAAAGTAAGAAAAAAATCAGGCCTTTTGTGGTTTTATGGACCACATAGAAATTATTTAAGTGAATCAGAGACTATTAATTTATTATGTATGTCAAACAGAATTAAAAATGTAGCTGAGGTGAGTTCCCACCCTTTTCTTGCCCTATAGCTTGTATAAATTCAGCAAGATATGTGCTGCATTGACAGTATGTGACATCTGCTGTGAAAACCCAAGTAGAGCAGAAACATTTGTTGCAGTAAATATTCTTTGGCATTTTGCATCATTTTGCATTCTTATACAAAAATTAGCATCAAACAAAGACCTATTAAATATTCACTGCAGAGTTCTATTTCTTGCTCATTTATAAAATTTAGCCAATTGAAATAAGGAACACTGATAGTGGTGCAATGAAAATAACTCCTATTTTACAATCCACACGATTTTACTGAGGACATTTTTAAAAACTTGATTTTTAAATTGATCTCAGGATTGTAGTGACTTGGATGAAACAATATTTCATGATAACTGTTCATTGAAAAGGTGATAAAAATACAGAATCATAGAACTGAACAAGCACAGAAACAGGTATCACCTCACTACATTAACTTTTTTGCCATTCTACATTAATCCTATTTGCCCACATTAGGACCATGTCCTTCCATCCCTTGTCTATTAAAGTACCTGGGCATTAAGAGGAGAATTGTATCAATATAGGTTTATTAAAATTCATAGTTTGCCAACTGCTTGGATAGGCTGTCAGGAATCAACCACATACACTCATAAAATGGTAGAGCCCAGCTCCAGACCATTCAGTTATGTGCTTTCAGTTGTTACTTTGGGTAACTTATCCCATTATTTTACTCTTGCCCCATCCTTCAATTAACTTGTTCTCTAAGCTTTGCGGGTGTGTAGTTGTGCAGTAACTGAAATGCTCCTGTGCACATGATTTTTGTTGCTGCACAGCAGGAATTTTCTTTTATATAATTAAAATATAATTTGAACTATATTTTAATATAATTATGAAATAGTCTGTAATTCACAGTGTTAATGAATATAATCCATAAATTTTCTAAATAGTAAACACACCACAACCCTTTGAAACATTTTAGAGCTTCAACATATTTACATTGTCAGCATTTCAAGTTATAACAGTTACAAATTGTAAGAATAAATGCAGAATGGAAGTTGGTAGTTCCTTGTTAATAAACCACTGGCCCGCTGAACATTGGCACAGTCTAGTCAAAGGATTTTACTTTTGCATTGTGCCTGTCAGTTGTTTTGACTGCCTGATACAATTTACTTGTGTTGTGAGTCGTGGTTTGTATTTGTTTGATGTGAAAATTTCTATATTCTGAACTTTTTGATAAGTAATTTTTCAAAAAATCATAATGTAATAAGGAAGAAGATGATGCCAGTGATCAACACTATCAAGGGTGAAATCCTCAAGATGGATCATGGAGCAACTTCTATTATATCTTTTTACTTCTACTCTGGTTGGAGCCTGTTAACTACATTCTGTTGGTGTCCTTTCGGGTCGATCTGATGCTTTGCTGTTTCTGAGAGTACCACAAAGTTGGGAGCAAAGCATGTGACATGGAGACCAGGAAGCCAGGAGACCATGATCAACTCCACCTCTCACCAATTAAAGTGCTGCGGAAGATTGAAATCATCAAGGCAAATGTTGAGGTGAGCAAGTGTTCAGCACCGTTTACTAGCCTCTCACTCACTGCTGCCAGAGGAGTGTATCTGCGTGTGGTGGTCTCTTGCTCTCTCTCGCTCGCTGGTCCCAAGGAAAGATCCCTCTCTCTCCCTCTGCTATTGGAGGATGGTGCTGGAGCAAGGTTTAATCGACATGGTTTGTAGACATGGACTCTAATTCATGTTTATGATGTGTTTCAGTTTTCTGGTCACATTTTGTTGCTAGTTTGGGTAATTTTGATTTGGGGCAGCCTGCAGATAATGAACACTGAGTTGACCTGTAATATGCTTTTGATTTTGTATTTTACATCCTGTGTTTTCACAATTTTTTTATGTGGTGGTGTGGGGGGGGGGGGGTTGATGTTCTTTGAATGGGTTCCATGGTTCTTCTTTGTTTCATGGCTGACTTTGGGAAGATGAATCTCAGAGTAATATACTGCATACATAATTTGGTAATAAATATACTTTGAATCTTTGAACTTTTTAATTTAAAAAAATCATTAGAACAAGGTAAAAATTCATTTCTATAAATTTGTTAGCCTGACTGTGGTTACTTTATTAAAATTATAAATTTTTCAACATACCTTGTTAAATTTTTCAAATAATAATCATAATAATTATTATGTTTAGCATCCTAAGGACATCAAAATGAAAAGCAGACGAGTTAATGCTTTGAAGAACAAAGCTTGTACAAAATGTAAGATAGAATGGCTTTTGCAACTCATAGATACTGAACTACCAATTTCACATCAAAAAACAAAAAATAAAAATTGGAGATATTTCCATGTATCAAGACACTGCCAACACTGTATGCACCATTTGTGCAGAAGCAAAAGTCGGGAGCAAGTTCAGTAGTGGAAAAAATGAAAAGGATGTAAGTTCGATTACTTAAAACAACATTTTAACCACAGGATTCATATAGATACAGTTACCAAATTACATAACCAGACAAAATGTAGAATTTTGCAAACGTTAGCTGAAACTCCAAAAGAATGTGAAGCCAGAGCAAGACCAGATGCACAAAAGTCTAATTCTGATATGGTCAAAATGGTAATTATCAAAATGGTAATTAACTGAGCCATTAAAATTAATGTTTCTATGCCTTCCGAGCAAGAAATTCATGCATATGTGGCCAAATAAGTACGTATAGTAGAGAGTTGGCACAGCAAGAACTATGTGTTTGAGGTTATTGAGTGCATTAGCTTTGTGCCTCAGAAACAAATAATGGAAGAATTGCAGTAATATGCTTTCCATACACGAATTGTTGATGAAAGTATAAACATTTCTAAACAGAAGATGTTAGTCTTGTCTTTTAAGTTTCGACTGGAAAATGAAACTTCCTATTAAGACTTTGTAAGGATTTTGAAACTAACTGCATGTGACAGTATTACTATTGATGAAGCAATAAAAAATGATTTCAATAACCATCTTGATATTCAAAAGATGGTGATGTTTATATCAGATGTGGCAAATGTTATGCTTGGAAAGAATAATGATGTCGTGGCAATTCTTAGATGAGGAATAAAGCAGTTGTCTGAGCAACATTGCCTTGACACAAATAAGATCTGGAAGATGACACATGGAAAAAGTATCAATTATGCAGGATATAGAAACACAGCTACAAGCAGTGTATACATTGTTCAGCTGGTTGTTGATTTTAAAAAGTAATCTTGAAGAATTAGCTAATGTCACAGAATGTGATGTTGTGTCATTTAAACCACTAAATGAAGTAAGGCATTTTGCCATTACTGCTTTAATGTGGAATTATCTAGTCTTGCAAAGAGCAAGTTAATAAATGTAACAATCCAATCAGCAACATACTGCCTGAAGATCACTAAGTATTGAGTAGCATTAATTGTCCTTAATGATGTTTAGAAGATCTGGTATCTCTTTGTAAATTCCTTCAGAAAAGCTGTTTGAATACGTACAATTGAAGCACTACAGTATGAAAAGCAAAAATTAACAAGTTATGGTCACAGTACCTTGGCTTTATCATTTAATAGACTGACAAACTGAAAGATCTGCTTGCACCTATAAGTTCTGACATTGATACTGTGCCTATCATTCAATTCATTCAACTTGTGTGTAATCACTTGTATAATAGATTTCCTATTGTTGAGTTAAGAGAAAGGCAAGCTTTTGATGCTGTTGCTATTGCAAATGCAACCAATTTTGAATTTGGAAACGAGGATGTTGTACAACTAACAAAAAAAAACTCAGCATTATGAGCTAGGACAAAAGCATTGCCTCAAAATTATTGCAGCAATACTGTAATTTCAAATTTGTCATTTCTGAGAAAGTTAAGTCTGGTTCAATTATGGTGTTCACTGACATGTTGAACCACATGCTCAGAAATGAAGAATTTGAAGAACTATCAATTCTTGTTGAGATCGTTGGAACATTTCAAGCTTCTAGTGCTGACTGCAATGTGGATTCAATCTTATGAATTCATATCACATGTAAATCCAGAAACAGACTAAAAGTGGAACATTTGGATGATCTAATGAAGATTAAAATGTACCTTTCATCTGGATGTGAAATTAATTTGGACAATAGATTTGAAATAAAGGCAGATGAGAAAGTTTATGAAATGTGAATGATTTTTGTTGTACTGTATTTCATTATCCCCATCAATAATTAAAAGTATGTGAGTTTTCAATTTTCATTTGAAATATTCATATGCATATTACAAAGAAAACATTTAAAGAGATGTGCAGTTTTCAGGCTGTGTTTATCAAAAAAAAATTTTAAAAAATTCCTGCTTAGAGCAACGGTGTTACGCACAGCTGTAAATAAAATTAGAGGGAACGTTGCTGTTGAGTGAGTATCCCCACATTTTCAGCAGCAACCATTGGGAAAACAACTTGATACAATAAGAGAATATCTTTTACAATCATCATGAAAGTATGTCCTCTATTATTGCCCCTTCTGCCATGGAAAATCCTGATCAAAAAGGCACAACAGCACCTTTATTTCCTGTGGAGCATCAAGAAAGCTCACCTCTGTCCCAGGATACTGACGGACTTTTACCGCTGTACCATTGAGAGCGTACTCACCAACTGCATCTCAGTGTGGTATGGCAATTGTCCCGTATCGGACTGCAAAGCACTCCAGCGTGTGGTGAAAACTGCCCAGCGGATTATCAGCATCCAATTGCCCACCATTGAGAACATCTACCATAAACACTGCCTGGGCAGGGTGAAAAGCATCATCAAAGATGCATCTCACCCTAACTATGGAGTTTTTACTCTCCTCCCATCTGCCCAGCAGGCACAGGAAGAGCTTCTTCTCTGAGGCTGTGACCCTGCTGAACCTCACAGTACTGCACCCATCTGGCACTGTCTCAGTACTTTTATATTTGTGTGATGTAGCACTTACTTTTTATTTGCAGTTGTTTTGTAAATAACACTATTCTTTGCATTTCTGGTTAGATGCTAACTGCATTTCATTGGCTTTATATCTGTAATCAGCACAATGACAATAAAGTTGAATCAAATCTAAAACGGCTTGATTATTCTGTCAAACTATTTATGAATATCAACTTTTTTCTTAACTTTTTCTGCTTTAGGATAATCCAAATTTCTGTGCAAAACCAAAATTCCCCTTTTAAATCAGTTCTGCATCCTTGCCAAGGCCTGAACATTACTCCCAAGACAGTGTCCTGCTGCTATGGAAATGGAGTAACTTCAAAGTCAAGTAAAGTAGAGGTGGCAGAGCCCCTTACTTTAAGACAAACTTGCTAAAATATTAACCAGAATCCTGAGGAAAATGACAGCTTTGCAGAAGTTTTAACCAGTGACCCTGAAAAGGCTGGTGGCTGAGATCACTGAATAAGTGTAAAAGTAATATGTTACAGTCAATCTATCGGAGAGCAATTTTTACAATTTCTTTCTCTCTGCTCTAAATCCATATTTAGTCAAACTATCAGAGGGATTTTTACAATTTTTTCTCTGTGCTCTAAATCTATATTTTGTCAATACTGCATGAAATTATGGTACCTGGAAAGTATCACACCACTGGTTTAGATTGGATAGGCATGTTGTGGCTGTTGTCATTACAAACTGTTCCTGGATTATGAATGAACCTGAATGAACTGAAAAAGTATTTTGCATCAGTCTCCACTGTGGAAGACACTAACAGTACAGTGGAAGTTCCAGCTGTCAGGGGTCATGAAGTGTATGAAGTTACCATTACTAGAGAGAAGGATCTTGGAAAATTGAAAGGTCTGAAGGTAGATAAGTCACTTGGACCAGAAGGTGTATACCCCAAGGTTCTGAAAGAGGTGGCTGAAGAGATTGAGGAGGTATTAGAAATGAACTTTGAAGAATCACTAGATTCTGGAATGGTTCCAGAAAACTGGAAAATTGCAAATGTCACTCCACTCTTTAAGAAGAGAGAGAGGCAGAAGAAAAGGAATTACAGGCCAGTTAGTCTGACCTCAGTGGTTGGGAAGATGTTGGAGTCGATTATCAAGGACGAGGTCTCAGGGTACTTGGAGGTACGTGATAAAATAGGTCAAAGTCAGCATGGTTTCCTCAAGGGAAAATCTTGTCTGACAAATCTGTTGTAGTTCTTTGAAGAAATAACAAGCAGGATAGACAAAGGAGAATCGGTTGATGTTGTGTACTTGGATTTTCAGAAGGTCTTTGACAAGGTGCCACACATGAGGCTGCTTAACAAGTTATGAGCCCATGGTATTACAGGAAAGATTCAGCATGGATAAAGCAGTGGATGATTGGCAGGAGACAGAGTGGGAATATAGGAAGCATTTTCTGTTGTCTGCCATTGACTAGTGGTATCCCACAGCGGTCTTTTTACATTATATGTCAATGATTTGGATGATGCAATTGATGGTTTTTTGTAAAGTTTGCAGACAAGATGAAGATAAGTGGAGAGGCAGGTAGTTTTGATGAAGCAGAAAGACTATAGAAGGGCTTAGACTGATTAGGAGAATGGGCAAAGAAATGGCTGATGGAATACAGTGACAGGAAGTGTATGGTCATGTACTTTGGTAGAAGAAGTAAAGGATTGATTATTATCTAAATGGAGAGAAAATTCAAAAAACTGAAGTGCAAAGGGATTTGGGAGTCTTTGTGGAGGATTCCCTTAAGGTTATTTTGCAAGTTGAGTCTGTGATGAAGAAGGCAAATGCAATGTTAGCATTCGTTTCAAGAGGAGTAGAATATAAAAGCAATGTTGTAATGTTGAGACTTTATAAAGCACTGGTGAGGCCTCACTTGGAGTATTGTGAGCAGTTTTGGACCCCTTATAAGTAAGTAAGGATGTGCTGAAACTGGAGAGGGTTCAAAGGAGGTTCATGAAAATGATTCCAGAATTGAATGGCTTGTCATATGAAGAGCGTCTGATGGCTTTGGGCCTCGACAGTGTGGATGTGGAGAGTCTAAGACCAGAGGACCAGCCTCAGAACAGAGGGGTGCCCTTTTAGAACGGTGACGAGGAGAAATTTATTTAGCCAGAGAGTGGTGAATCTGTGGAATTTGTTAACACAGACAGCTGTGGAGGCCACATCTTTATGTATATTTAAGGTTGAGTTTGACAGATTCTTGATTGGTCAGGGCATGAAGGGATATGGGGAGAAGGCAGGAGATTGGGACGGAGAGGAAAATTAGATCAGCCATGAACAGACTCAATGGGCCAAATGGCTCAATTCTGCTCCTATATCGTTTGGTCTTCTAATAAACACTTGATTTATGAACATCCATTCAATAATATTATTAAATTCGAGGAATGTCTGTAAATATATTCATACTTAGTTACCTCTCTCTCCAGTTTTAGCAAGTGTTCCTTTTTATCTGTCTTACGTACTTTTGATGCCCTTCATTTCAATACTATAGAGGTATAGTTATCATATCAAGATATTTTATATTTTCTAACTAATGGAGAATATCAACTTTTGACATTTCAACCTGATGACACTTTGGCTCTAATAATAAAACTTGTTCATAACCCAGGGACAGTCTATATTAATTTTGTAGCTTATTGAGACAGTATTTGAACTCAGAGTCTCAAAATCTGGTCTAATTGCTGAACTAATATTTTACTGTTTCCTACATGAGTTTGCAGTGGTGGTCAAATACTGCTAATTGGAAAATTTAGGTGTGTCAGACAAAATCTCAAAATGGCAAGAAATTGCTACCATAAGCTTTCTACTCTGACACCTCTATCCATTCTATCACAATGAACAACATAAATTTAACTAGTTTGGCTGATTGCTAATACTAATTTACTTGCTGCTACCTAACTTTTGCTTCCTTCATTTTGCAATGGAATGATTTTCCCAGGTAAATGAATGATTGAAATTTACATTAGAGTGAACTGCCTGCATTTTCATCCATTCATTTATGCAGAGAAACACCAGCTCGGTTTCCTTGTAATTCGGCTTGATTCAATTTTCCAAAATTCCAAGGAAATCTAATATACCTGGATGCAGTCTCAAGAAATCCCTCTTTACATTCACAACGTGTCCATTTTCTAAAGCTACTGTGCAGTTAGATTATATAACAATATGGGCTTTACTGTACTTTTATTGCTCTGCTTCCAATCTTCTATCAGTTTCTCTTCCTTTCCTGCCCTGTTATATTTAAGAGAACAATCTCTTTTTAAGAGTGTAGCAATTGTTAGCTCTAACATGAATCCATTGCCTTTGTGTAGGCAAACTCCAATACAAAACTGGAAGGGAATTGTTTCTCTGCAGAGTGCATGATAATAGAATTACTAAAGCTCTGAGTCTTTGAACAATGATCTCAGGTATTTATTTCTAGTTATTTAGGTATTATTTTATACAGCTGGATTTATATGTATAATCTGGTCTGTCACTCTAACCACTTTCACTGCATGAATGCCCAGAAAACAACAATTTCCTGCTAACATAAAAAAATATCCAAACAGAGCTTCACAGGAACAGTGTCAAATAAAATCTGACACTAGTCAATTAAATTTGTGTACAGAGTCTGCCTTCCTGCCAGATGGTAAATGATAAGGAGAAGACTTTGGCAGAATGGGAAGGTGGGAATTTGTCCAGACAGAAACTCTCTTGTGAACCCTAGAGAAGGAACTCCTCTTTGTCTGGCTTAACAAAATAGATTTTAACACCAACAAGAGAAAATCTGCAGTTGCAGGAAATCCAAGCAACACACAAAGTGCTGGAGGAACTCAGCAGGCCAGGCAGCATCTGTGGAAAAGAGTACAGTTGGCATTTCAGCCCGAAAGATCGACTATTTACTCTTTTCCATAGGTGCTGCCTGGCCTGCTGTGTTCCTCCAGCATTTTGTCTGTGTTGCTTGGATTTTAATGCCAATCCTTTACAGCAACATCACTGAGCAGAGCATAATAAGAGAAGGAATACGTAATTTGTATTGCAACCTACTGTCAATAAAGCTCACAAAGTACTACAAACTATGATAAATGTTAGATATGTAAATTAGGAATCCAAGACTGACAGGGCATAGCAATTTTTCGAGACACTCCATTTGAAATTGTCTCACATAAATATAATGGCTCGAGAATATAATGGTTCTGGAATATTGTACCCACTGTGATTTGGGTGACCATCTCTTCCAAATACAAAAGTTAATTGCTTTTAAAAATAAATTGAGGAGGGTATTTACAGTGTGGATCCACAAGTTTTACACTACTTAATAATGGCAATTAAATTTAAATGTCAAGGCATCCATTTGGAAAGTGGCCTCTCCCATTTTTATCACACCAGCTTCTACCACCTTCACTGTTCTGGATCGTCCTCCAGTGGCTGACCATTAGGCCAATTGCAAAGTCATTTTTGCCAACAGATTTCCAAACAATTCAAATGGTTTATTGTCTTGACTCCAGGCCAAGTTCACCTCATTTTCAGTTATCAAGCTGCAGTAAGTAGATAATACTTACAGATGTAAACATTCAGAAGCCAGGCCCCAAGTCACTATTGATTTGTTCACTGAAGCATACTTAATATCCAAAAAACTCAGACCTTCTATCACCCCTTCCCATCTGCACAACACTACCCTCCAATAATAAAGTTCACAATAAGTCTCTGGATGATGAAGACAACTGCCACCTCTTAATATAAGCAAACATTTTGATAAAATTCATCATCCTTTTCAGTGTGCCAACACAGCCTTCGACTGTCTAACCAAACAAGTACTATAATATCCAAACCTGACACAGAGCATTGGTTCTCTGTCCTTTTGTGCTCTTCTACAACAGAAAATTCAAAGTACTAGAGCATTGCTACCATTGCTGTCTTTGTGAAATACTCTGGTAGGATAAATGAACCAGAAACTGTATCATGTCCCAAGCCAACCTGTCCAGCATTGAAGCCCTAGTTGCTTGAAGGTAGTTGGCTCAAACAGACAGAAACATAGAAAAAACATACAGCGCAATACCGGCCCTTCGGCCACAAAGCTGTGTCGAACATGACCCTACCTTAGAACTACCTAGGTTTTACCCATAGCCCTCTATTTTTCTAAGCTCCATGTAGCCATCCAGGAGCCTCTTAAACGACCCCATCGTTTCTGCCTCCACCACCGCCACCGGCAGCCCATTCCACTCACTCACCACTCTCTGCGTAAAAAACTTACCCCTGACATCTCCTCTGTACCTACTTCCAAGCACCTTAAAACTATGCCCTCTCATGCTAGCCATTTCAGCCCTGGGGAAAAGCCTCTGACTATCCACACGATCAATGCCTCACATTATCTCGTACACCTTGATCAAGTCACCACTCATCCTCCGTTGCTCCAAGGAGAAAAGGCCGAGTTCACTCACCCTATTCTCATAAGGCATGCTCCCCAATCCAGGCAACATCCTTGTAAATCTCCTCTGCACCATTTCTATGGTTTCCACGTCCTTCCTATAGTGAGGCGACCAGAATTGAGCACAGTATTCCAAGTGGGGTCTGACCAGGGTCCTATATAGCTGCAACATTATCTCTCAGCTCTTAAACTCAATCCCACGATTGATGAAGGCCAATGCACCATATACCTTCTTAACCACAGAGTGAACCTGAACAGCAGCTTTGAGTGTCCTATGGACTCGGACCCCAAGATCCCTCTGATCCTCCACACTGCCAAGACTCTTACCATTAATACTATATTCTGTCATCCATTCTCCCTATACACTATTTCAGGACTCCATCAAAGCAAGAGATAATGAGAAATGGACATAAGGAAATACTGTATTCAATGATGTTTTAAGATATCCTTGTTCACCGAATCCCTGACCTGTGATTGCTCAAAGTGGACCATTGAGAATGGGAAGAATGGGAATTGTGTTGCTTGAATTTCCAGCATCTGCAGATTTCCTCGTGTTTGCCATCCAGAATGGGTCAAGCCCCTTCGCTGGGAACACATGGAAATCAGGTATTGTCAACAACTAGTGCTCACCGGCTGGTGGTGTAGTGGCATCAGCACTGGACTTCAAGGCAGATGGTCCTGAGTTCAAACCCAGTTGGGTCCAAACCTGGAGAGCAGCAGTATCTATGCGGAAGAAAGGCCTGGCAATCTACTTCCGTATCTTGCTACGGACCATGCCATGAGGTCATGACTTAATGAACAACAACAACAGTGCTCACCGCTTCCTAAAATAATCACCTTCCTATCCATACAACATCAGGACGAAGGGTCTCGGCCTGAAATGTCGACAGTGCTTCTCCTTATAGATGCTGCCTGGCTTGCTGCGTTCCACCAGCATTTTGTGTGTGTGCTGTTTGAATTTCCAGCATCTGTAGATTTCCTCGTGTTTGACCTTCCTATCCATCATTGGCTGAGTCCACAGATGCCCGTTGGCCTCTGCAGCTACCTCAGAACCCACTGCACTGAAGTAGAAGCAAATCATCCTCATACCTAGGGAGTGACTGAGACATACTATATCAGAAAAATATGAGAATTTAGTGTAGATTGGTTTTCAATCTGACTTGCCATCCACTTTTTATGCAATATCTGTTTATAAAAAAATCTTATGTCCAGCACATCTGCCATTGTGCAGACAATGCACTTTGTATAAAGCAAACAAATCCCAGCTGAATAAACTTATAAATAGTGGACTAAAGACAGAAAGATTCCTGCTGGAGTTTCTAACCTTCAGGTAGCCTGAACATAATATGATTCTAAGACTATTCTAGTATCTATTTATGGATATTCCTAAAGTAAATTTTGTATGGCAGTACTCCAAATCGATATAACTTGTGATGAATTATGAGATAACTTTACTGCTTTTGGTAGACATGAAAATAATCCTATGGTGCCATTTCAAACAACGATTAGGGAGATTCTGGCTGTTATTTAAGCTTTATCCAAAAACAAAAAGCAAATTATCTGGTTATTTTCCTAATGCTGCTTATTACATGTTGCTGAGTACAATTTGGCTGCCACATTTCCTATACTCCAGTGATGATAATCCTACATTTAAAAAAATAAATACATAATTTGCTGCAATTTTGCTTTGAGTTTACATGTTTCTGAAAAGCTTTTTGACAGATATGGCAGTTTTGGCCAAAATCTAGCCTGAATTTGAACAGTTTTCCCAGAAAACACATCATTGTGTTAGTCAGGATTCATGGAATTTGGTTCATCCTGTGATTGTGAAAAGCACCACTATTCTTTAGGAGCTATACTGAGTGAATATGACGATAATTATTGGAAGATTAGGACACCCCCCCCATTACAATTATGGCTGAAAACACTTAGAAATCTGACAAGCATTTTACATACCAAGTTGTAATTTTGTTTAACAAGGGTAAACTGAGGCAGAAATGCTATTATTTGGACAATTCTGATTGGATGCTGTGCTACAATTTATCTAGTCTCTAAATCTATTCCAGTGTAAATTTTTAATATCTAGTAATGTCATTTAGTGCTCACAATGAGATCAAAAGAAGAGAGATGACGAATGCGTATGAAGATTAATTGAAAACTGCTGTCGCCTCCTATATATACAATACAGTCCTTTAATTGAACCAACCTTATTAGCAGCATTTATTATGTTATCTATTGTTCTAAGCAACAACATTGTCCATATGAAAAGATTTGGAAACAAAAAGATCTGTACTTATTTTTGATATTTACTTAGTGTTGTTTATTGCTTTATGTTTCTACTTTACCATGCGATGTATGTGCCATTTTTCTTTTGAGTAACTGATTTCTACATGCTCTCTGAATGGGTGGGGTGGCTGAGCTGTCCATGGGTAGGAGCTGATAACCATAGTGTTTCTGAATCAGCTGTACAATTATAAATTGAAACAACTTACCTTATCAGTATTAAGTGTGACCAGCAGCAGGAATACCATACCCTCCCTGCCCCAGTGCAGATACTTCGGACCTATGTCTTGAAGTAATCTTAAAAGCCCCAGAGTCACAAAGTCAGCAGAAAAACAGGCCCTTCAGCCCACTATGTCCATGCTGACCAATTACACTCATCCTACACAAATTCCATATTATTTTATGTTATATTTTGTGGTTTCATAATTTGTTGTTTGACTCAACTTATATAATGAGTTACACTGGTCAAAAGTTTTCATTGTGAGACATGTACAAACATGTTAAAACAACAGTTCAGATGCCTTCAGTGATCAGGAATTTCCTACTCTAATCCAAATAAAGTTTTCAGAGTCTGCTACATCTTCCGCATATAAAAAGGCTTTGACTGTGAGAATACTGGAAGTAAAATGGCAGTGAATAGGAGCAAGAAGATGATGTTAGCGTGACAAACAGCAAAAGAAGAACATTGGCTAGTTGATAACACTTGAAAGAGCCTTATTGAACAAACTTTCATTTTGCCCAACATAATCATCAACATTCCCAAAGCAAAAGCAGCACTCAATAAGAATTCTGTACTGCAGTTAGTTGTAAGAAAACAGGGATAAAGGAACAAGTCTCAGGAAAGCAATGAGAGTGTTCGACTGAAATAGTTCCACAATGCCAACAAGCTGGAACTAAAGTGTGCGGAATAGATCAGAACTTGAAGCAGTGCTGGCCACCTATTCATTTATTATGTTTTTAAATTGAATCTCGAAATATGAGTATCAACTAGTATTAAAATGACGCCAGAATACATTTCCAGGGGTTAGTAATTAAGGTTGTTTTCACTGATCAATAGATATGACGTGAAAGCAATCCAGAAAAATTAACCAAGGGTGACATACATCATCAATCCTTTTAAACTATAATACAGATAAATAAATTCAGAGAATTATTCATTTGCAATATGAAGAAAGAACCTGTACTTTAAACTGAGGTTTATTCAGATCTGATTCATTTAATAGGCCAATTTAGAGAAAGTTATTTCCATTCTATATTATATTTTTTTAAAGATCTGAACATTAAAAAAAGGATCTCGTGCTTTCCCGATGTATATGACAAATAAACTCTCCTCAGGATTCCAGCCAGGTACAGGTATCGATTTTAACTGTTGTTTTGATGACAGACTATGCCATCTTTATCAGAGATTATGCTTGTGCCTGTTTAGTCCAGTGGTATTTGTTCCCCTGTTGTCTATTCCTTCTGATTGGTTAGTCTTCATCCATTCAGGTTCCCACTCTCCCACTACAATCGAATTCCAGTTTTCTTACTTAGAGTGAGATCTTCATCTTTGTTAAAACTCCATTTGTCTAACTTTATTTCAATGGCTTCCTTCACCAGGCGGTCCCAATAGCCATTGGTGCAGCATAGTCGTTTTGTGTCATCGAAGTCAATCCTATGGCCATCATGAATGCAATATCCTGCTACTGTCAATTTCTCTGGGTAACTCAAACAGATATTCCTCCAGTGCTCTTCGATGTGGGTTTCCACCATGTATTCTGTCTGGTCAATATACATTGCTCTGCATTCACAGGGAATCCTGTAAACACCAGACGACTTGAGTCCCAGGCCATCTCTGACCCACATAATCTGTGATTTGAGCTTCCTTACAGGTTTGTGGATGGTATTTTTGCAGTATTAATAGCATTTTGGCAGTTTGTCAGAATGTGTCAATGCATTGCAGAGATCATCAATTACTTTTGAAATATGGTCCCGATAGAGAATTATAGATCCAGACCTTATAGACAATTGACCAGAGATTGAGCCATGTAGTAACACATCTTTGTGTGCTACAGGATCTACCTTCAATGGAAATTAATATGTCAATTAATATCATCAATTTTTAATCTTGAGGATGTCAGATTGTCTGAAGTATAACATGTAGAGCACTCTGGATATAAACTGTGTTTCTATTGATGTTCAATGCACATTCAGACATTACCTACAAGAACTTTAGTAGCTTTTGAATTGCCTGTGCCATTCTTCATGGAGAAGCAGTCTTCCAATGGACTGATGAAGCTTGCTTATCTGTGAGTTATGGTGGGACCTCTCCAGCAGATTCCTAGTCAGCGCAGGGACAAAGATAAAGGTCAATCTGCTTTCGACAGTTTACTTATCCTCCTTTTCATTGGGCACCTTAAACATCCAACAAGATACTTACTCCAACCTATTTCATCACAACCCTTGGTGAACACCCCACCACTGATCTCCCAACTGAACCTGAAAGAGAAACCTCAATGTGTAACATTCCAACACCAGCCATAAAACTCTACTGAATACTGATCACCACTTCCAAGCAATGATCCCTGCCTGCCAACTTGCCATCTTGCTGAAAGTCACCAGCAATGCAGCAGTGGGAGCAGTTAGTAAAGCCCGAGCAGCCTTGGTTCGATCCAGATTGCATTGGTGTCTGTATGTAGTTTATACGTACACCATTTGACTGCATGGGTTTCTGTTGGATGTTCTGCTTTCCTTCGATATCCTGAAGACATACTGCTTAGAAGGCTATTTAGCTTCCTGTAGCAGAATATGAGGGTGGAGGAGAAGTGCGGTAGGGGTGTGGGTAGCTAATGGGATGTGAACCGGACAAGATTGCCTTAGTGTAGGATTTATGTAAATGATGGTCAGTACAGAATCTGTGGGCCAAAGTTTCCATGCTGTGTGACACTTTCTCTTTGTATGATCATGGTCCCAACTCTTGCCTCATCCAGCAGCCAGTGACTGTTACTCTCTAACTTATGGATCACCATCGCTATTCAACAGTTGGCACCTCAGCAACACAGCCTGTGGGGTCTCATGCACCAATGAATCCTTAACAGCCTCACCTTTCCTTGACTCTTTTACTCACTCATCTGATCTTCCAACCTTTCCACCAACCATGGTGGCACCTCCTTTGGAGATTCCAAAGCCTTACCCCAGCCTTGATTTACCCTGGTGTGCCCCATAGGTTGCTTAAGGCATGCTTGCAAATTAAAATTTTAGGCAAGTGTGTATACATCAAGATGTTGCAGAGAATAATTTAATGAATGAGCAAATAATACGTTTATGGTGACGGTGGCTGACGGAGTCAGATCTGTCAGAACTCCTTGCATTTATTGAATAAGGTCACAAGATTTTCACATTCAACTGAAAAGGCAGACATGACCATGGCTTAACATTCTATCTGAAAGGAACACCTCAAGCAATTCTGCTTCCTCTCAGTATTGTCCTGAAGTATCATCTTAGATTATAACTTCAAGTCCATTGTGTGCTTGAACCCACTGCCTTCAAAAGGTGAAAATGCTACCAACAGAGATGACATTTAATATGTAGTTTCATCAGTCATGCTTGCTATTTTCTCGTTAATTGCATAGTAATTTACCGCTGATAGTAAATTAGGGAGGTTGAGATTTACATTTAAATATGCCTTCCAAGAATGACCCTCTGAGGTCTCTGCAATGAATATATTATCTGGTGTTAGTTAACAAAGTCCCAAGTTCAATAAGATTCCAGGGATGAATCAGCACAAACTCACTGAGCCTGAAAAGGCTTGCCAGAGTGAGGGCTGAGTTGCAATGAAAAGGTAGCAGACTACATTAATAATACAGATTGAACTGCCAAACTTGGGCGACAACACTCAGTTTTTCTTCAAAACCTAAAATCATATAGTCTGGCTTCTCCAGTGAAGCACATCTGAACTGCAACTTTGGATGGCTGCATACGAGGGAGATTTTGTGATTATTATATAAAGTGTAATATAGATTTCCATTTGGCTGAAGAGAATTCAGACACCCTAGAAGTCAACTGCAATTTTCCAAATCTACTTCTTTAATTGAAATTAACTATTAATTTCTACACCAATATATGCAAATTTTGTATCTATTTATTTTACTGTATTATTTTGAGATACGGCACAGAAACTGGCCCTCGAGTTGTGTCACCCAATTACCTACTAACTTGTACGCCTTTGGAATGTGGGAGGAAACTGGAGCATCCGGAGGAACCCATGTGGTCACAGGGAGAACATACACACTCCTTACAGAGAGCAACAGAGTTGAACCAGAGTTGCTGGCACTATGATAGGTTACGCTAACTGCTATGCTACCATGCTGCTCTACACCTATTCTTGTGATGGGAAAAATTACTACATTCAGATCAAGGTTAGAGTGAAAGAGTACTAATATTGAATAACATCAAAAATATTTATACAAGTGAAATATCTAAGTTACATTCAAAGATTACTGCATGCCATGTTTACTTCCTCTTGCATCAGGCAGATCACATCAGGTATTGCACCTTGATGAAAGACCCAAAAATAAAAGCATTTAGAGCCTGGAAACACCCAAATATGCTGAAAAGAAAGTACTCAACAATAATATGGTCTAAGAAAGAAATAAAACTTCTATTGCCATACATTTAATTCCCCTGTCACCATGGGTCACACCGGTGATGAGCCATGTTGGAAGGAGTATCTTTTTTGGATCAGGAATATGCTATAACTTGGTCACATGATCTCTCTCTCAGCACATGGCCACCTGTGGAATGTTTTACTGTCATGAGCACTGCAGGCCTCCGCGGCTTGCTGTATAGTGTTGGGCTTCTCGGTTTCTTGAGCATCTGTATTTACTAATTGTTGTCTTAACGAGAGTGGTTAAGCCCTGGTGCTTTCTGTTTAATCTTGTCAAATTAATTAAGTCAAGTTTATTAACCACTCAGTGCTTGAATTTGTACTTCAAGAGCTGTGAGATTTGGGGTTACAGACCCAATGCTGGAAAGTGGGGTAAGGTTTGGAAGCTCTTTTTTCAACTGGCACCTGCATAATAGACTAAATAACTGCTTCTGTGTCCCACAGTTTCTGTGCCCAGTGCTTCTTCATCTACTTTTTATGAGCACCCTCAAGAAAGCTAGTAATCCTTTGCTTGTTGAGCGAAAGCTAAATAAGGATAAGTTGCATAAATGGAGCTCTATGTAGAATGAAATGAAAAGAATTGGCCTCTTTCTATGTCATAAGAAAATGGGAGATCATACCCATGGCTCCAAGCTCCTCCATCATTTACATTGGAAGAGGAAGACCGATTCCAGTCCTTTCAAGGTGAAGAGAAAATCCCAGAAACATTGGTAAATTGAGAGTGGCAATTGGGTTCCTGCTATTTTCTGAGGGTTTATGAAGCCTCTTTATTGGGAATACAGTGAAAGACTGGTGGCATCTACAAGGAATTTTGATTTTGTGTTTGTTACATTGAATGCTGAACTTAATTATTGTGGCATTACATCAATATTAAATATTTACCATTAGAGCCATAATGTCAAAATCATGAACACAAGAAATTCTGCAGATGCTTCTTCCCCCTTCCTTTCCAGTCCTGATGAATAAACTCTGTTTATTCTCCTGCAGAAATGCTGCCTGACCTGCTGAGTTCCTCCAGTATTTTGTGCATTATTCAAATATTAAAATCGTCTATGTATATATGTAAGTACTCAGCCACACTGAAGAAACTTGTGAGCAGTGAACTTTGAGATCTACATAGGTACTTCATACAGGATGATATATATATTAACTTCAATTGAATAGCTTAAATCACTCACATTTATTCATCTTTAATCCAATGGCATAGACATAGTCAAAATGGAGTAACACACTGCACTACAGCATACCAACTAGCCACACAATTGACAGTGTGAATAAATTAATTGAATCTACGGCATCCCAGCTCCCACTCTATAAATAATTGAAATACTGTTTTTATTTCTCTGCTATAACATTTTCTACTTTATTTCAAACATAGATATAATGTGAAGTGATATAAAATCTACTCAAATGAATTTAATAGCTGGACTGCAATTTACCACAAAACAGTGAAGTGACATTCAGGCAGAGATCATGCAATTAAAGAGTGCTGCAGTTATTTATATATTTATGGGCTTGGGATTGCCAGGATGTTCAGAGCTGAGGGGCACTGCTAATCAAGGAGAATGAAAACTTGCTGGCAACTGTTCCACCACTTGAGCAGGTGAGATAAGGCATAAGTCATGATGTATTGGCTTCCTTAAGGCAGAGCTTGATGATAGCCCATGGGACAATGACTGTGAGGTTTGGGCTAGGAGGTGAGCAAATCAGTTAAATATGATATCTTCCCCAGAGGGTGCAGCCAAAAGTTGGCCCAAGACATGCAGTAGATACAGGTCAGGGAGATGGCTGGAAGATCCAAAGATATAAAGCCAAACTTGTAGTGAATTCACATAGGACTGGAAAGAAAGATGGTACTCCTAGATGTGGAGTTCTAGTGCCAGTTGGTATGAGCCACATAGAATAGACCTTCTAGGAAATTAAAAGCATTTTCTAAAAATTAAGTGTTGGCTGTATAAATGGCCAGAACCAAAGCAACACACACAAAATGCTGGAGGAGCCCAGCAGGTCAGGCAGCATCTATGGAAATGAATAAACAGTCGACATTTTGGGCCAGACCCTTCTTCAAGACGGAGAAAGTAGGGGAGGGGGAAGTTGCCAGAATAACAAGGTGGGGGAAAGGGAAAGAGGCTAGCTGGAAAGTGATATGTGAAGCCAGATTGGTGGGAAAGGTCAAGGGTTGGAGAAAGTTCTTTAAAATGAACTTTACTTCACTCCAGAGGGCTAGTAAAATAAATGCTGCACGACACCGGCAGTGAGATACACAGGAAGATGGTATCCATGGTGAATGTGTCTGCAGTGACCATCGTAGGGTGGATAGGCAACGTTCTGGCACATAATCACAAGAGAGCCACTAATGCAGCTCAGGGTGACATGTCCTTGAAGAGCAGTTTAAGTTCAGGCAGTTGGGACAGTGATCTTGCCTTTCCTGAGTAACAGGAGTACTCATAGTCCTCAGAAGCATTCAGTTCAGAAATAGATTTACCGGAGAGTTGGGACAATGTCTGCACAGTTGCAACGATCCATTGTTGAAGTAGAAGGTCAGAAGCTTGACATGTGGGGTTGCAATGAATCATTATAAATAAGTCAGATGATACCACTGCAGGGGATGAGGCTGCACAAATCTAAGAATTTGCGTAGGGACTACCAGATTCCTGTCACTCACAGTCACTAAATCGAATGAATCAAGCTCAGAGTTAGCTAGTTGCCTTGAAGGAGGAATGTGTTGTGATGTGGAGGTGATCCAAGAGCATTGAAGATTCTGTGAAAAATGTTCTGTAGGCCCAGACATAAGGATGTTGGGTCGTCTTAAGAACAAATTAAGATGTACTATTGATAATTTATGGACTTGGGGATATATTAGTAATAATGTACAGTAGTGATTACAGTAGAAGTTAGTGAGTGTTTTGGTCTGTACAAAGCTCAGCACAATGGATGCACACCGTGAATTATGATTATCCATAAGTAAGACAACTGCAATGCGAAGTGTACAATGTTTTATTTGTGAAGCCTATTGGAAAAGTAATCCACTGAGATCATTGGTACTAGGAGCATGTATTTTAGAGATGTTAAATTGAGAATCAGAATGAGAATCAGAATCAGGTTTATTATCACTGGCATGTGACAAGAAATTTGTTAACTTAGCAGCAGCAGTTCAATGCAATACATAAACTAGCAGAGAGAGAGGGAGAGAAAATAAATAAATACATAAATAAATAAACAAACAAGTAGCTCAATTACATGTATTGAACAGATTTAAAAAATGTGCAAAAACAGAAATAATGTATATTTTAAAAAAGTGAGGTAGAGTCCAAAGATTGAACGTCCATTTAAGAATCGGATGGCAGAGGGGAAGAATCTGTTCCTGGATCGCTGAGTGTGTGTCTTCAGGCTTCTGTATCTCCTACCTGATGGTAACAGTGAGAAAAGGGCATGCCCTTTTATTAAGGAGGTCCTTAATAATGGATGCTGCCTTTCTGAGACACCACTCCCTAAAGATGTCCTGGGTACTTTGTAGGCTAGTACTCCAGATGGAGCTGTCTAGATTTACGACCTTCTGCAGCTTCTTTTGGTCCTGTGTAGTACCCCCTCCATACCAGACAGTGATGCAGCCTGTCAGAATGCTCTCCACAGCACAACTATAGAAGATTTTGAGTGTATTTGTTGACATGCTAAATCTCTTCAAAATTCTAATAAAATATAGCTGCTGTCTTGCCTTCTTTATAACTGTATTGATATGTTGGGACCAGGTTAGATCTTCAGAGAGCTTAACACCTAGGAACTTGAAACTGCTCACTCTCTCCACTTCTTATCCCTCTGAGGATTGGTAGGTTCTACCCTTCCTGAAGTTCACAATCAGCTCTTTCGTCTTACTGACGTTGAGTGCCAGGTTGTTGCTGTGACACCACTACACTTTTTGTCATATCTCATTCCTGTACACCCTCACGTCACCACCTGAGATTCTACCAACAATGGTTGTATCGTCAGCAAATTTATAGATGGTATTTAAGCTATGTCTAGCCACACAGTCATTGGTAGAGAGAGAGTAGAGCAGTGGGCTAAACACACACCCCTGAGGTGTGCCAGTTGTTGATCGTCAGCAAGGAGGATACGCTATCGCCAATCCGCACCGATTGTGGTCTTCTGGTTAGGAAGTTGAGGATCCAATTGCAGAGGGAGGTACAGAGGCCCAGGTTCTTCAACTTCTCAATCAAGATTGTGAGAATGATGGTATTAAATGCTGAGCTATAGTTGATGAACAACATCCTGATGTTTGTGTTGTCCAGATGGTCTAAAGCCGTGTGGAGAGCCATTGAGATTGCGTCTGCCTTTGGCCTATTATGGCAACAGGCAAATTATCTTGGTGATCTAAACTGCACACAATACTCCAAATTAGGTCTTACACCAGCTGATCGCGTGAGCGTTACATGTATATGTCTAGGGGAAAATTCATCCACCCGCCAAACTGCACCCCCCGTATACGTGGATGCTGTGAAATGCACACTGGTACAAACTCGCACACACAATATCAAACTACACACCATGTACGTTTACAGAATACACTTTATAAATCTTACTAGAACTAAGTGATAGCAATACAATATAAATGAAAGAAAAGAAAGGAAAGAAAAGGCACCTTAACTTATCAGGGTTCAGTCAATTAGTGCACAATCGTTGGAGCTCAACCATCGAAGTCTTCGGTCCACTATTCGATCTTCTCCGACCTCCACGACCTGCCGTCTGGGACCAAGCTCGGTGGTCGACCAGAGCACATCCAGCATCGTCCGCCTTCCTCGCAATCTCCTCCAATTCTCCAAAAGTCCACGCAACAACAGCTTACAGACCCACAAGAAAGAATAACTTCTATCCCAATTGATTAACAAATAAATACAATTCTCGTTATCAGCAATTATAACCCAAACAAGCTGCGAGAGAAAGCACACTCTCTACAGTTACCATAACAAAGAAGCATTCTTACTTTAACTTAATAAAGTAGCCATTTTGATTAACATATGCAGTAACATAAAGAAGAAACGCTTTACTTACAACTTCAACATGATGTCCCATCTTCTATACTCAGTACTTTATGAAGGCCAATGTGCCAAAAGCTTTCTTTATGACCTTATCTACTTGTGCTGCCACTTTCAATGAATTTTGGACCTGTAGTTCCAGATCTCTTTGTCCTACCACAGTCCTCATTCACTGTGTAAAACCTACCCTGGTTGGTCCTACTGAAGGGCAACACCTTGCACTTGTCTGCATTAAATTCCATCTGCCATTTTCCAGCTGCTCCAGATCCTGGGCAAGCTCTGATAGTCTTCCTTGCTGCACACTTCACCCGCAATCTTGGTGCCATCCACATATTTTCTGATTCAGTTAACCACATTATCATCCAGATTATTGATATAAATAACGGACAACAATTGTCTCAGCACCGATCCCTGTGGCACTCCACTGATCACAAACCTCCAGTCAGAGAGGCAACTCTCTTCTACCACTCTTTGGCTTCTCCCACAAAGCCAATGTCTAATCCAATTTACTACCTCATTTTGAATGCGAGCGACTGAATCTTCTTGACAAATCTCTCATGTGCGAACTTGTCAAATGCCTTGCTAAGTTCCATGCAGACAACATCCACTGCATTGCCTTCATCAACTTTCCTGGTAACTTCCTTGAAAAACTCTATAAGTTCCTTGAAAAACTCCCATGCATGAAGCCATGTTGACTATCCCTAATCGGTCCATATCTTACCAAGTACTCATAAATCAGGTCCCTTAGAATTGTTATTGTTGTTAGTGTCTGTTATGCCACTGGCATTTAGGGCAGCAGTAAAGGTCCTCCATCTCTGTCTGTCCTTGGCATCTTCTCTATTGCGCCCCAGGTGTGGTTCAGGGTCCTTGTTTCTGCCTCTCTGGTACGGTGCCAAGTTGTCTTTCATCTCCTGCATTTCCTCCACCTTTCAGGAGTTCATTGAAGTGCTGACTTGATGATGGAGTTGGCCTCTCTTCCCATCAAGTCCCTGATCAGTCTCCAGCGTTTCCTGATGATGATTGTGGCCATGTCCTCTTGGTGACACTGAAGGAGTAGGCTGTGGTTGGAGATCATTCTTGGCCGGAAAATACAGAGGATCTTCCAGAGGTTCATTGTATGGAATAACAACAGCTTGGCAAGGTCACTGTCTATCATGTGCCAGCAGTCTGATCCATACACGAGTGGGGACAGAACACTGCTGTGGTACAACTTCACCTTGGTGTGAACGTTGTCCTTGTTTGATCCCCATATGTTGCTCATTGATCTGAAAACATTTCCAGCTTTGCTGAGTCAGCACTGAACATCTTCCTTGGTCCCACCATCGTGCCAAATGATGCTGCCCGGGTTGGTGAATCTGTCGGTACCGGGTAAGTGGATGCCATTTGCTTGACGGAAGGAGGAGACTCTACTTTGAGGGTCATGGTCTCAGTCTTTCTCTGGCTGACTCCGAGTCTAACCTGTCCACCAAAGGTACACAGGTGCTGAGTTTTCTCTTGCATGTGCTGGTTTGTAGGTGATAGTAGTGTGAAGTCATCTGCAAGGCCAAGGTCTTCTAAAGTAGAGAAAAGAGTCCACCTAGTGCCTCTCTGTTTACCTTTCATTATTTGCCTCATAACCCGTCAATCACCAGGTTAAATCACACAGCCTTGCCTGACTCCTGTCTTGACTTCAAAACTCAAATTGCAGCTCAACTGTGCAGGGGAAATTAGCATAGAAACTCTTATAGTAATTAACATAGGGAATTTGCCAGTGGCTGTCCCTGTGGACGTTGTCGAAAGCCTTTTCAAAATCCACAAAATTCACATAAAATTGTCTCTGCTACTGTGCTGTTCTATGATGTTACACAGCGTGAAGATCTGGTTGACATGGCTTCTGTTTCTCCTGAAGCCAGCCTCCTCCTTCCTCAAGTGCACATTGACAGCATCTGTAATCCATTGGACAATGACTTTGGTGAGAATCTTGCTGGGCACTGACAAAAGTGTGATGCTACGCCAGTTGTTGCAATCAGTAAGTGCTCCTTTCTTGGGGATCCTAACAATGGCTCCCTTTGTCCAGTTCTTGGGTACTTGTCCCTGTACTTGTCCCTGTTCTCAGATTATAGAAAACAGTGGTTGCAGGGTGGCTGCTGCAATATTTCGTTCAGCTTTGAACAGTTTGGCATTCAAATTGTCATGTCCTGAAGCTTTGCTGTACTTTAATGGTTAATCACAGCTATAATTTCTTCTGTGGATCTATGTTGATATTGAGGTCCTCTGCTGCCTCTTGTATGTCAGGTTCTTCATCTGATGGTGGTCTACTCAGTAATTCTCTGAAATACTCTGTCCATTGTCTTTCTTGCTCTTTCTCAGTTGTCAAAAGCTGACTGTTCTTATTTCTCATGGGACCACAGGCTCTGGACTGGAAATTTACACATAATAATTAATTTTGAAATCTTGTACATATTTCCCTGATCACTTTCTCTGCAAGGTCTTCCATATGGACTCTTATCCTTTCTTACAAGTCTCTTCACTTTCTTGTTAGCTTCAGTATATACATGTTGAAGTTTCTCCTTGAGTTGTGTTGGCTTTCTATGTAACGCTTCTTAATTTTCCGTCTTTCTTCTAAGGCTGTCCATGTTTCCTGCCGTATGCATTCTTTGTTCTTCTTTCCAGCTCTGTAACTTAGACAAGCCTCACAGTTCTCCTTAAAGATTGAAGCAACCGTCACCACATTGTGTCAATCTTGTGTATTGGCAAATCCTTGTCAAGGTCTTGCAAGGCCTGGAATCTGTTTTTAAGCTGAATGGTGAAGGCAAATCTCATACTGGTGTCCTTGAGCTTTTCAACATCAAAATGTCTTTGTACACGTGTTCTGGTCCCCATGCTTCGCAGCTTGAGTTTCAAGGTGGTGATCACTTCCTCTATCTGCTCCTCTCTTCATCTTTACATCCTGCAAGGATCATCTCTGTGTACTATTGATCATTAAATGGTCAGTTTGGTTCTTGTCACGTCTATTGAGCGAGCACCATGTTAGTTTGAGGATCCAACAGTGTGTAAAGAGGGTTCACCAAGACCAGATTGTTCCTGGCACAGAATTCCAGCAGTCTCCCACCATTGTTATTCATCATTCCACACCCATGTGAAGTGTGAGTTGTTTCCCACTTTGGCATTTAGATCTCCCATGACGATGATTATGTCATGGCATGGTGTTAACTCTACCTCCAATTGTAGCTGTTCATTGAAACCATCCTTTCCTTCAATGTTACTGTTGTTAATTGAGACAAAGTATGAGATCACAATCATGTTCACCTGCTTCCCTTTCAGCCTGACTCTCATCAGCCTACTGTTAATTGGTTTCCAGTCCAGCAAGCACTTTCTTCAATATGACAGCTACACATCATGATGCTGACCATCTTCCTTTCCGGAGTATAAAACAATTTCACCAGTTGCTGCCTTTTTTCTGCCGGATCCTGTCCATCTACTTTCACTCAAGCCTAGTACATGTAGGTTGTAATGACACATTTCTGCAGTTATTTGTGCTAGATTGCCAGTGTTGTACATGGTTCGTACACTCCAAAAAGTAATTTTAGTCTTGATCTTGGCAGTATTCAGGGCTTCCTTCATCCTGCCAGTAGCTTCCTCTTGGTTTTCACTACTGTCAGTCATGTAAATCCCACGGAGGGACCCATTGTGCATTGGTATAGGATTCTTCATTGTTGCTTGTGTAACAATTTTTTTTTGACCAGTCAGGGTTGTTAGCCATGAGCTGGACCCCTGAACCTGGAAGACCAGTGGCCTACTCTTAGTCTGGTTTCTACCCTTTGACCTGTTTGGCCTGGGTGATCCTACCAGGAATCAAAGCACAGCTTGGCAAGCTTATGCTCTGTCATGTGCCAGACTAAAAGAGTGTGGACAGAACACAGCTCTGGTACAGCTTCACCTTGGTGTGAACACTGTACTTTGCTGATCTCCATATGTTGCTCACTGATCTAAAGACATTTCTAGCTTTGCTGTGTCTGCACTGAATGTTGTCTTTGGTCTCACCATCCTGCCAAATGATATAGATGACAAACAACAATGGACCCTGCGGCACTCCACTAGTCACAGGTCTTCAGTCAGAGAGGCAATCATCTACTACAACTCTCTGGCTTCTTCCACAAAGCCAGTGTCTACTCCAATTTACTACCTCATCTTGAATGCCGAGCAACTGAAATTTCTTGATCAACCTTCTGTTTGGGACCTTGCTAAATGCCTTGCTGAAGTCCATTTTCACACCATCCACTGCTTTGTCCTCATCAATTTTCCTGGTAACTTCCTTGAAAAACTATAAGATTAATTAGACATGATACCATACATAAAGCCATGCTAACTATTTCTTATCAGTCCCTGTCTCTCCAAATACTCATATATCCAGTCCCTTAGATGTCAGGCTCACCGGATTATAATTTCCTGGTTTACTTTCAGAGCCTTTCTTACACAATGGAGCAACATTGTCTTTCCTCCAATCCTCTGGTTCCTCATCTGTATTTAAGGATAATTTAAATATCTCTGCTAGGGCACCTCCATTTTCTGCACTTGCCTCCCACAGGGTCTGAGGAAACACCTTGTCAGACTCTGGAGATTTATCCATCCTAATTTGCCTCAAGACAGCAAACACCCCCTCCTCTGTAATCAGTGTAGGGTCCATGACTTCGCTGCTGCTTTTCCTCACTTCTATAGATTCTGCCTCCCGAGTAAATACAAATGCAGAAAATCCATTTCAGATCTCCTCCAGCTCTTTTGGCTCCTCATGTGCACTACCATTCTGATCTTCCAGAGAACCAATTTTGTCCATTGCAATCCTTTTGCTCTTAACATTTCTGTAGAATCCCTTAGGATTCTCCTTCACCTTGTCTGCTAGGGCAACCTCATGCCTTCTTATAGCCTTCATGATTTCTTTCTTAAAGTGCTCTCTTACATTTCTTATATTCCATCAGCACCTCATTTGTTCCTACCTGTCTATGCCTTCTATGCACCTCCTTTTTCTCTTAACCAGGGCATCAATATCTCTTGAAAACCTAAGTTCCCTAAACCTGTTATCTTTACATTTTATTCTGACAGGCACGTACAAGCTTTGTATTTTCGAAGTTTCACTTTTGAAAGCCTTCCACTTACCAAGTACACCTTTGCCAGAAAACAGTATGTCTCATTCCACCCTTGCCTGATCCTTTCTGATACCATCAAAATTGGCTTTTTTTCAATTTTAGAATCTCAACCCACAGACCAGATCTACCCTTTTCCATACTAACTAAAAACTAACGGCATTATGATCACCAGATACAAGGTGATCATCTACACAAACTTCTGTCAGCTGCCCTGCTTCATTCCCCCACAGCATATCAAGTATCGCACATTCTCTTATTGGAACTTCTATATACTGATGAAGGAAAATTTCCTGACTACATTTGACACACTCTATCCCATCTAGTCTGTTTACAATATGGGATTCCCAGTCAATATCTGGAAAGTTAAAATCACCTGTTATAACAACAGGTTTTGGCCTGAAACATCGACTGTACTTTTTTCCCTTAGATGCTGCTTGGCCTGCTGAGTTCCTCCAGCATTTTGTGTATGTTTCTCAGATTTCCAGCACCCGCAGATTTTCTCTTTTTTGCAGTATAATAACCTTATGTTTCTTGTGAGAGTCTGTGTTCTCTCTGTAAATTTGTTCCTCTAAATCCTGCGGACAATTAGGTGTTCTGTAATGTAGCCCCATTAACATGGCCATAGCTTTCTTATTCCTCAGTTCCACCCCTAATGCTTCATTAGATGAGTTCTCCAGTCTGTCCTGACTGAGCACTGCCATGACATTTTCCCTGACTAGTAATGCCACCCTTCCTCCTTTAATTCCTCCCACTTTGTTGCATCTAAAATAATGGAACCTCGGAAATTTGAGCTGCCAGTCCTGCCTCTCCTGCAATCAAGTCTCATTAATGGCGACAATATCAAAATTTCATCTGTTGATCCGTGCCCTGAGCTCATCTGCCTTTCCTATGATACTTCTGATGCACCATCAATAACTCTTGGAGACGTGAGGCGAGATATAGGCTTTTATTGGCTGGAAGAAAGAACAAGCAGCAATTGACCACCACACTGCATCCTGGAGACTGAGACATGGGGCGGAGTCCCCAATAGCCTTTATACCGGGGTCAGTGGGAGGAGCCACAGGAGCAGTCAGCAGGGGGTGGGGGAGCGTGTCCAGACGGGTATATGTGGTTCACCACAACTTCTTCCATTGAAATATACGCAGCTCAGGACATTAGTCAAACCACGTACAACCTTTTGATTCCTGACTTTGTCTGAGGTCTTAACAACATTCGTCTCCACAACCTCTCCATTTTCTGTTCTGGCACTCTGGTTTCCATCCCTCTGCAACTCTAGTTTAACCACCACCACCCCCCTCCCCACCACAGCATTAGCAAACCTTCCCACTAGGATATTAGTCCACTTCCAGTTCAGGTTCAAACTGTCTCTTCTGTACTGCCTTCCCTGAAAGGGAGCCCAATGATCAAAAAATCTTATGCCCTCCCTCCTACATCAACTCCTTAGCCACTTGTTAAACTGTATAACCCTCCGATTTCTGGCCTCACTTTTGAACCAGTTTTGAGTAGTTCTACTTAAAGTAAAAATATATTCTATGTGTAGCTGCTCTCACTCAAGTTCCCTTAAAACTTTTCTCTGCAATTCAAAACCAACCGCAATCTTATTCGTGGATTGCAATCCCACCCGATCCCTTGACCCTGTGCTTGGGATTTGGGTCCAAATCCAAAGGATTTACTGATCATCCTTCTCTGTTATGGACCTCCTCTCCTCCTGACTCAGTCAATGATCTTTCCGGCAAACTGGATGCAGGAAAGCTCTGAATGCATTAACTGTGCGAGGCCTGTTTCATTACACATTATGCCTCAGGCTTTTGGCCTGTCTTGTTTAACTCTCCTGTCCAGGTACTGTAAAACTTCAATGCTTTTACATGTACTTAAAACTGACACACAAAATTTTCAGAGGTTGGGAAGTTCTTTTGTGCATTGCAATATCTCTTATCAAAACTGACAAACAGGACTTCCTGTTTGAGCAACTCAAATTTTCATAAACAGTGAGAGATGCAGTGAGAGATCTGATCTCTGGATCCAAGAACAAAATAAATTCATATCTCAGTGATAGAGTCAAACAGTTTCAAAGCTAAAACTTACCCTTCATTAGGAGCTTGAGGAGAATTGATAGGTCACCAAAGAATCTTCCAAATTTTTATAGAGGTACGATGAGAGCATTGTGACTGATTGCATCACAGAACGATATGGAGGTTCCAATGCACAGAATAGCAAAAGACTGCAGAGGGCTGTAGATAGCCCATCATGGGCACAACCTTCTCCACAATCAATAGCAACTTCATTAGTTGGTGCTTCATAAAGATGGCGTTCATCGTGGAGGACCTTTACCATCTGGGACATGCCCTCTTCTTGTTACTACCATTGGAGTGGAGCTACAGGAGCCTGAACACTCACACACAATGATTCAGAAGCAGCACATACAAACAAGCTGGATGAACTCAGCAGGTCGGGCAGCGTCTTCCTCTCCACCATCAGATTTGTGGTGAACCTATGAAAACCATCTCGTTATTCTTTTTTTCAGTATTTACTTATTTTTGTAGTTTATAGTAACTTTATGTCAACATTGTACCACTGATGCAATACAACAAATTTCATGTCATCTAAGTCAGTGATAATGAATGATGCTGCTTCTGAAGTTTCAGCTCTGCTGAACACGCTGTGGAATAAACAAATGTAGATCATTGTTAAGTCACTCTTTGAACAAATCACTTATAGATGTCGTATTAGCTGGAAGCACCATAAGACCATAAGATATAGGAGCAGAAGTAGGCCATTCGGACCATCAGATCTGCTCCACCATTCAATCATGGGCTGATCCAATTCTTCCAGTCAACACCACTCCCCTGCCTTCTCCCAATATCCTTTGATGTCCTGGCTAATCAAGAACCCATCTATCTCTGCCTTAAATGTACCCAATGACTTGGCCTCCACAGCAGCTCGTGGCACAAATTTGACAGACTTACCACCCTCTGACTAAAGTAATTTCTCTGCATCTCCGTTCTAAGTGGACGTCCTCAATCCTGAAGTCATGCCCTCTTGTCCTGGAATCCCCTACCATGGGAAATAACTTTGCCATATCTAATCTATTCAGGCCTTTTAATATTTGGAATGTTTCCATGAGATCCCGGGAATACAGCCCAAGAGCTGCCAGGAGTTCCTCATGCGGTAACCCTTTCATTCCTGGAATCATTCTCATGAATCTTCTCTGAACCCTCTCCAGTGTCAGTATATCCTTTCTAAAATAAGGAGCCCAAAACGGCACACAATACTCCAAGTGTGATTTATAGAGCCTCAACTTCACATCCCTGCTCTTATATTCTAGACCTCTAGAAATGAATGTCAACATTGCATTTGCTTTCTTCACCACTGACTCAACCTGGAGGCTAATCTTTAGGGTATCCTGCAACAAGGTCTCCCAAGTCCCTTTGCATCTCTGCATCTTGAATTCTCTCCCCATCTAAATAATAGTCTGCCCATTTTTTTCTTCCACCAAAGTGCATGACCATGCACTTTCCAACATTGTATTTCATTTCACATTGTATTGTATTTCACATGTCCCTTGGCATGAACATTGAATTCTCCAACTTCCGGTGATTCCCTCCCTCTCCCTTCCCCCATCCCAGTTTCCCTCTGCTTCCTCCTCCAGCTGCCTATCACCTCTCTCATGATTCTGCCTTCTACTACCCATAGTGCTTTCCCCTTAGATTCCTTCTTCACCTCTCCTGCCTATCCCCTCCCTGCTTCCCCTCCCCCACTCCTTGATCTTTCCCCTTACTGGTTTTTCACCTGACACCTACCAGCCTTCTCCTTCCCACCCTCCCCCCACCTTCTTTATAGGGCCCCTGCCTCCTCGCTCTTCAGTCCTGACGAAGGGTCTCAGCCCGAAACATTGACTGCTCATTTTCACAGATACTGCCTGACCTGCTGAGTTCATCCAGCGTGTTTGTACGTGTTGATTTGACCACAGCATCTGCAGTGTACTTTGTGTTGATTGCATTTCATTTGCCAGTTCTTTGCCCATTCCCCTATACTATCTAAGTCTCTCTGCAGGCTCTCTGTTTCCTCAATACTACCTGCTCCTCCACCTATCTTTGTATCATTGGCAAATTTAGCCACAAATCCATTAATCTCATAGTCCAAATCATTGACATGTATCGTTAAAAGCAATGGTCCCAACACCAACCCCTATGGAACTCCACTGGTAACTGGCAGCCAGCCAGAATGGGATTCCTTTATTCCCACTCTCTGTTTTCTGCTGATCAGCCAATGCTCCACCCTTGCTAGTAACTCCCCTGTAATTCCATGGGCTCTTATCTTGCTAAGCAGCCTCATGTGCAGCACCTTGTCAAAGGCCTTCTGAAAATCCAAGCACACCACATCTACTGCATCTCCTTTGTCTACCGTGCTTGTAATTTCCTCAAAAAATTGATTCCAACAACTCCCCAACCATTGATGTCAGGCTAACAGGTCTATAGTTTCCTTTCTGCTGCCTTCCACCCTTCTTAAATGGTGGAGTAACATTTCCAATTTCCCAGCCACCCAGTACAAAGCCAGAATCTATCAATTCTTGAAAGATCATCGTTAATGCCTCCACAATCTCTCCAGCTACTTCCTTCAGAAACTGAGGGTACATTCTATCAGGTCCAGGAGATTTATTCACCCTCAGACCCGTTAAGCTTCCTGAGCACCTTAACAGTTGTAATTTTCACTGCACATACTTCATTCCCCTGACACTCTTGAATGTCTGGTATACTGCAGATGTCTTCCACTGTGAAGACTGATGCAAAATACACATTCAGTTCCTCTGCCATCTCTGCATCTCTCATTACAATATCTAAAATGTCACTTTCTATTGGTCTTACATCTACTCTTGATTCTCTTTTACCCTTTATATACTTAAAAAAGCTTTTAGTATCTTCTTTGATATTAGTCACCAGCTTCCTTTCATAATTCATCTTTTCCTTCTGAATGACCTTCTTAGTTTCCTTCTGCAAGTTTTTAAAAGCTTCCCAATTCTCTATCTTCCCACTAGCTCTGGCTTCCTTGTATGACCTCTCTTTTGCTTTTACTTTAGCTCTGACTTCACTTGTCAGCCATGGTAGTGTCCTTCTTCCATTTGAAAATTTCTTCTTATTTGGAATATATCTGTCTTGCACTTCACTCATTTTTTGCAGGAACTCCAGCCATTGCTGCTCTGCTGTCCTTTCTGCTGGTGTCCCTTTCCAGTCAACCTTGGCCAGTTCCCCTCTCATGCCATTGTAATTTCCTTTATTCCACTGAAATACTGACACATTGGAGTTTAGTTCTTTTTAGGGTGGTATCCTTAGAAGTGTTGCAATTGCTTGGCTGATCTCTGGGCTGTGTCGTCATTTTGTATAAGTTTCTTGACTAAGTTGGTGTGGTGGGGGGGGGGTGCTCTTTCAATAATCATATATTTTGATATATGATGAATGAGTTTAACACTCCCCGCTATAATTAAACAGAGAACCCAGATACTATTGACCTTAAGCTGGACTTATTCTAACTGGACTTAAATGTGAACGTGATGCTTTCAGTATTTACCAAATTCTCAGTTGAAACAGCAAGTTACCAGTGTTATCAACATTTTCTTACACACAATTGCATACTCTGTATCATTTTTTTCATTGCAAACTAAACTGCAAAACCAACACAACTGAATATTGAAATGAAAACAGAAGGGATTGGAATCAATCAGCCGATGAGACAACATCTGTGGTGAGGGAAAGTATTTAATATTTAATGGTTAATAAAGGTTCATGACCTTTATTACAGGTTGCCGAAAGTGCTTTCTGACAACTGAAACTTGCATTTTTTTCCTCCAAGCCATTCATTCCATTCAGATTAATAACTCTGACACAGTAGTTATTGTACATTGGCAGCCCCATTTGAGTGAGGCCATCAAGACCAACAAATACTTCCATACATTAATTCTTTCTTATAATTGTTATTGTGAAATATTTGCTGATTTTATAATTATCTGACTGTATTGTAAAATCTTAAGACTCATTCCAGCTCTCCTCCACTCTGGTCCTTCCATAAATCTTATGAGCATGAACCCGTTCCCTCTTTACAGCATTTCTTCTAGCCAGTTAATTTTGACAGGCAACATTCTGAAATAGTGTTGTGTCAATTTTGGTCAATCTATTTGAGACATGTTTTGCAGAGAATTCTGCAGCACTGCCTGTGACTACAGGTGATTTAAATAATGCACAATATAAGCCTTTAGCATTATTGAAGGTCTTTTTTTTTTGTTTTTCAATGGTACCATTGTATCTAGTTTGTCATTCAGACCAATTAAGATTTGGCATGTAGATTTTATTGGTGGGCATTAGTTTAATTAGTTTCGACCTGCTGTTCCTGTGCTGTACTGTTCTCTGTTCTACGTTTTTCATGTTCTTAAGTGAGAGAGGGAAAGCTTAAAGGAAGTCAAAGTTAAGTTTATTGTCGCCTACACACATGCAATGAAAAAGGGATGTGCAGGGTAAATGTCTTTGCACCATGAGTGCTAGAAAGCTGGAATGTGCTGCCAGGGTTCGTGGTAGAAACAGGTACAATAGTGGTATTTAAGAGTCTTTCAGATAGACACATGAAAATGCAGGGAAATGAGAGATATGGATCATGTGCAGGCAGAAGGGAATTACTGTAGTTTAACTTGGCATTGTTTTCAGTACAGACATTGTGGACTGATGGGCCTGTTCTGTGCTGTACTGTACTAAGAATTCCAGCCCCAGGTTTTGTTGATTGAACAATGAGAGAGAAAATCAGATGAGTGTGGACATTTTAATGCAGCTGTTATATTTTTAATTTTTAATAGACATTTATAATTTTGGAAATGGTCACCTGAATAATAACATCTCTGTGTTGTCAACTGCATCATTAACAAACAGCATTCATAATATCTTTTGAAGCTTATTATTTGCAGATCACATTCTTTGGCATCTCCGACACCCAAGAATGTGATGAATATGTAATAAAGCATGGCAAAATGTGATAAATTGTAGGAAATATGTTTAAGTAGTTCTGCTAGTAAAAGTAATAGCTCAAATATTATCTCTGCAAAACTGTTCTATAAACAATTTGAATTTCTTAAGACTTGCATGACTATAATGGGTTGTTACTATTTTTTTAAAAACTTACAAACTTTCTTGCAAGTTCTTGATTGTAACCTCCTTGGTTCAAGTGGTATCTGTAAGCATGGTAATGTCCTTCAGGCCTGACTTGAAGGAAATATGTGAAGGCAGCAGTAAAGTGAGATGAAACACAATTTTCAGAAATTGTTGTTAACCTTTTCAGCCTCCCAGTTTGAACTACCTCATTAAAAGTTCACTTAGTCTAAAATAGTGCAATGAAATCTGAGAGTTCAGACTCCCAGGTGACCAGTATAATAAAACTGTCTATTACTAAACAGCTTTAGTTAGCTTAAGTCTACACTGGCAGTACAGAATTAAATTTTTATGTAACTTCTGTGAAGGGTGCTGTTTTGACAGCGCAGAAAAAATAAATGCCTAGAGTAACACCATGGTATTCTGGAGTGTTCTTGGCTTGTATATTACCTAAGATGGAAGGAAATGTTTACTGGTCTCAGGAGGGTCAGAAGAGAAAGTTCATTCATTCTGAAGTAAAGTCACCTTCACCAATTCAACAATTTAAAACCAAAAAAAGAAGCCCAGACCATATGCTTAGAGAAGGTTGTGCAAAATAGAAATATATTATTACACTCTGTATATGGTAATTCATTAAATAAACAACTTGAGTTTATGTTGAAAATAGTTGGCAGGTCAGGCAGCATCTGTAGACCATTTCAACATAAGACATACAGTAGGAGCTGAATAACGCCATTAGGCCTATTGAGTCTGTCCCACCATTCAATCTTGGCAGATCTTTTTAAACACAATAGATATTGCAGATGCTGGAAATATTTTGTAAGCCTTTTCTCCCACCTTCTGCTCATGATCCTTAATCCTCTTACTAATCAATAACCCACCAATCTTTGCATTAAATATGCCCAATGACTTGGCCTCCACAGACCTCTTTGGCAACAAATTCCACAGATTCACCACTCTCTGGCTGAAGAAATTCCTCCTCATCTCAGTTTAAAGGGATGTTCCTTAATTTTGTGGCTGTGCCCTTGGATGCTAGTCTCATCTACTAATGGAAATACCCTCTCCACATCCACTCAATCCAAACCTTTCCATATAAGGTAGGTTTCAATGAGATTCCTCTCATTCTTCTGCACTCTATTGAGTACAAGACAGAGACATCAAATGTGCCTCACATTTCTGAGATATATGTATTTCTGAGATCTCTTTCATTCTGAGATCATTCATGTGAATCTTTCTGAACCATTTCCAGGGCCAGCACATCCTTACTTACAAAAGGAGCCCAAGATTGTTCATAATTGAATTGGATCAGAGGGTCAAAATGATTGACTGAAGTATGGATGGACATCTAAAAGGCACCAGTTGATTCATTATAGGAGACACTTGGAAGCTGCTGGAATCTGAATCAAAGGCTTTGGTAATTTACAAGTTTCTAGGCTCTGGGACATCTGGGTGAACTCTTTGTCACTCTTGCTTTCTAAGAAGAGCACCTTGTACACTGCTTTTAAACCAGCAGCAGAAAAGCACTGATCTTTTTTTTTGCAAGATTGCACTGGTGACATATGGTGAAAATTTGTGGGCAGCTCACAAAACTCCTCTGAATTGTTATCACTGCAATCTGCAGCCTATAATTTCCCTTTAAGAAATGCACCCCTAAACTATGTAAATGCACTAATGATCTTATGATCTCCTGATGAGCTTGAAGGACTTGTTGAACTTGCTCTCAGAAATGCAAGTACGGTACCTCAAAGCAGACAGATCTCTGCCATTGTAGGAAAAGAGGGCATGGTGCAAAAGAGAGGGTCTTCAGGCCAAAAAGAAGTCATAGGGAACATGATCATTGCTCCATGGCATCCACCTGGCCAATGTGCAGTCATTGGAGAACAAGATAGAGGATCTAAGGACAAGATTGCTGTATCAGAGGGAAATGAGGAATTGCAGCATTCTTTGTTTCACTGAGACATGGCTCAACCTCACATTCCAGGTGCAGTACTCCAGCCCGAGGGGTTCTCAATCCACTGGAAGGACCAGACTGCAGCATCTGAAGAGGGCAGGGGTGGTGGTGTCTGTTTCATGATAAACTCATTGTGGTGTTCGGATGTAACACTCTTGTTCTCCCAACCTGGAACACCTGATGCTTAAGTCCTTATTGTTCTATTTATTGAAAGAGTTCTCCACCGTGATTCCAACTGCAGTTTATATACTGCCAAAGACAAATGTCAAACAAGAACTCAATGTATTGAGTGCCATGATTAACAGACAAGAAACAGCCTACCCTGAAGCTATTCACATCCTTGTCAATCAAGAAATCACCTGCAGCACCAGAGGACCCAACACACTTGACCACTGCTACACTGCCAGCTCAGTTTTTTAAAAATACCTATATATCCAGTGACTAAGCTGTTTTCAGGTCCTACTGTTTATAATAGGACAGATATTGTGGTGAAATTAATCCAAATGATTTATTAAAAAAATGTGCTACTTTAAGGCACATATTAGCATAGATTAATCTGTACAAACTAGCTCCAACTGCAATTTCTGCAGTGATATTCCAGGAAAGGGTTTAAGTTTAGATAAACAATGCCTGATCAAGTTACCAACACCCCATGGAAGCAAAATGGTAAATTACTTCTCAGGAATTTGAGTCTCTTGCCAACGTACCTGGTAACCCTCCAGATTTGCCCAGGGCTTCTGGAGAGTTACCAAGTACATTGAGAGGCTTCATTCCTGAAAGGCAATTTCCCTTCAATATTAAGGTAATTTTAAGGAGTATCTGGGACTCCCATGCCTTGGGGCTGTTCCCTTGGGTCAAGTAAACCTCATTTTGCAAAGTAACAAGTTTCCACGCACTGTGGTGCTATAGATAATCCAAAGAGATTGTGGACATTATATGGTAGAATTTTTTCCCTCACTCTCCACCCACATCAGAGTGATGTGGCGCTGAGGCAGGGGTTGAAGGGAGACAGAAAGTGCCTGGTTGCACAAAAAAAACAATTCTTTCTGTACTTTTGCATGTGTTTAGAGAATCTGAATTCACCAGCTCACAATCCTGATGCATCTGTGTCTGATGCTGCAGCAGTGAATGTAGCCTATTCTATTTAAACTTGAGGAAATCCAAAACTCTCCTGCTCATTACTAATTCATCAAGACCTGTTCACACATCACTCTGTACTTATTGACCTATACTGGGTCTATTTAAGCAATATTTACACATTTTCACATTTGTTTTCAAATCCCTTCATAGCCTTGCCCTACTCTGTTTGTATCATCTCCTCAAATTCTAGCATCTTGGTCATTGTCAAACTTAATCACTGTACAGCCTTCTGTTTCCAAATTCCTCCTTGAACCTTTTTACTTTTCGATGGTTCTTAAAACTTAACTATCTAAACAAGGTTTTGGTCATCAGTTCCAGTGTTACCTAATGCAATAAATTAGACACAGTGGCACAGCCAGTAGAGCTGGTGATGCAGTTTCGGTGACCCAGGTTCAACCCTGACTTCGGGTGCTGTATGAAATTTGCATGTTCTTCTTCCGACCTCCTGTGAGTCCTCCAGTTCCCAAAGATGTGGGTTGATCGGTTGAATGGCCATGGAAAATTGTCCCTAGTAGTACGGGGTTGTTGAGGAGAATAGGTTAGAGGGTAGACTGCATCGTCATGCATCTCTGCTCCACGTGGTAAAAGCAGAACTTCCAGGTAGCCAAACATTTTAATTCTGATTCATATTCCCTTTCTGACATGTCGGTCCATGACCTCCTCTTATGCAGGTGCGGAGGCTAAGTCTTTATGTATATTTAAGGCAGATGTTGATAGATTCTTGATTGGTCAGGGCACGAAGAGATACAGGGAGAAGGCAGGAAATTGGGGCTGAGAGGAAAAATGGATCAGTCATGATGAAATGGGGGAGCAGACTTGGTGAGCCAAATGTCTTAATTCTGCTCCTATATTTTATGGTCTTATTTTGATTGTGTTGCTTTGGATTTCCAGCATCTGTAGAATTTCTCGTGTTTAAAATTAGTGAGAGAATGGGATTGCTCTGAGAGCCAGCGTGTAACCAATGAGTCAAAGTGTTTTTTTCTTTTATGTTGTATGGAAATATGAAATTATCATTTTGTTCAGTGGTGCTCCTGTGAAGCACTTAGGGACATGTTGTGACATGAAGGTGTCATTAAATGGTAATTATTGTTGTTGTTGTAGCGACTGCCTATGGCTCAAAACATCTAGTGGTCAGCAAAATGTATAATTTCCCATACTTATATTTTATTGAGTTTTGTATGTCTAATGAAATATTTATTGATTTGCTAGCGTGGGCCATCTTTTGTGAGTACAAGTTTAGCCAGAAAAAAACTTTTCAATAGATAAATAAAGAGACAAAAAGTCCAGATGACACAGAATAAACAAATTTAGAGCCCTAGTAACTAAAGTTGTGAAATGCTGTACTTCTTTTTATATGCTGCAGTTTGATCCTCTTTTTCTATTCAAATTGAACTTTAAGGGAAAAATAAGCATTAAAATGTAGGAATACTCAGGGAGGTTTGTTTACAATCAGCAGGATGTCTGTGTTAAACTTTACTCCCACTCTTACAATAAAGTATAGGATGTGAACAAAAGCATATGCTTAACTTTGTTTGCCTCTAAAGTTCCAAACCTTATCCAAATTTCATTGTTTAAAACCCAGTGGAGTTAATGATAAGTTTAGCTGCGTAAAATATAACACTGCGAGCTTCAGTTGTTGAACAGCCCACATATTAATGGATTAGGGCTAATAGAGTAATATTTTTTACCCCAGTAGTCACAAGCTGCTCCGCTGGGCACCATTAATAAAATGTGTCCCAATGGGGATGAGAGAGACTGTTCTTGCTGTGAAAGAAGTGATGGCACTGGCTCTTCAGTGTGTACTGTACTCAGGACTTTAATGCACATGTATGTATGGAAAGAGATTGGGCTGAACTTTCTTGCCTGTGTCTGTGAAAATTTTGAAGGAATCTGCCAGCATTCAGTTAATAACTTCAGCAAGTTATTATTTCATTTATTCTGCCAATGCCATTGCAGAATCTGCAGAAGTAGAGATAGCGTTTTACTTATTGTGCCTTGTGATGTTTGCTATGGTTGAACAAGACTTCGAAGCTCACCGGGGGCTGAATTCATTCGAACTGCTCAGAAAAGTTAGGATGTCATATTACAACTGTACAAGATGTTGGTGAGATCACACTTGGGATACCGTGTGCAGTTTTTGTTGTCTGGATATATAAAGGATGTCATTAAGCTGATAGTGTTGTAGAATAGATTCTTGAGGATGTTATTGGAGCTGGCAGGCCTGAGCTATGCTATAAGGAGATACTGCTTAGTTTTGGACTTCCTTCCCTGGAGCCCAGGAGGCTGAGGGATGACTTTATAGAGGTTTATAAAATCAGGATATTGAGGCATTTAAAAGGCTCATAGGGTCTAACAGGTGTCTTGGAAGGCTCTTACATGGCAGGTAAATATACGGAGAATGGAGGGATGTGGACCAAGCGTAGGCATAATGGATTAGTTTAATGAGGTGTCATTAGCTTAATTAGTCTGGCACAATGTTGTGGGTTGAAGGGCCCATTCCTGCACTGTACTGTTCTGTATTTTATAACCTTTGAGTTTATGGTCTTGATCCATTCATTTTTAATGTACACGAAAACCCACCAGCAGGACTTTTCCCAAATAAGGTTCAAGAGATGTTTTTTGCTTTCTATTTAAAAGCCAGGACTCATGTGATCCACAATTTGACTAAAATATATTTGACAAGATCAAAGCCACACCATAGCTAAACATTTAGCCATTGGCTGTGAGTTAGGCAATAAAGGCCCCAGAAAGGTTGAGTGAACTGGCTCGCCAGAACAGCACTACTCATCTAGGTCAGGGAGCTGTGTAGAGTTCAGAAGTGAAATTTGGAAGCTTTCAAGGGTTGGAAATAATTGATTGAAATTAGCTTCTTCCAGTTCTTGTTGTGCCCCTTCTTATTTCTTTTACATTCACCATCAAGTCAAGTCAAGTCACTTTTTATTGTCATTTTGACCATAACTGCTGGTACAGTACACAGTAAAAACGAGACAACGTTTTTCAGGACCATGGTGTTACATGAAACAGTACAAAAACTACACTGAACTACGTGAAAACAACACAGGAAAAAAAACTACACTAGACTACAGACCTACACAGGACTGCATAAAGTGCACAAAACAGTGCAGGCATTACAATAAATAATAAACAAGACAATAGGGCAGTAAGGTGTCAGTCCAGGCTCTGGGTATTGAGGAGTCTGATAGCTTAGTTGGATTTATACAGGATAACTAAGTAGGAGAGAAGACACCATATTTATTTGAATTGTAACTGCTCTGGCTAGGTGTGATGCTTGTGACCCAATGTTAAGAGGATATGAAGGATTTTCCAACACCTGTCTGGTCCTTGCAGGCACCAGCCCTGTCCCAATTACCAGTTGTCACCAGCGTATCACCTGCAGAAGCAGAGAAGCCAACACACTTGATCACTGTTACACCATCAAGTACACATACAGTGCCATTTCACGCCTTCACTTTGGCAAGACCAATCACCCGGCTGTACTTCTATCAGCGGCATGTAGGCAGAGACTGAGCACTGCAGCCCAAGCAGTGAGGAGGCAGAGGAAGGTTTACAGAACTGCTTTGAATTGGCGGACTGGACCATATTCAGGGATTCATTTTTGGACCTGAAGGAATATGCCCCGGCTGTCACTGACTTCATCAAGACCTGTGTGGATGAGTGTAAGCCTTTGAAAATGTATTAAGTTTTCCCAAACCAGAATTCCAGAATTAACCAGTAGATTTGCAGTCTCCTGGGGGCTAGATCTCTGTGGGGAGGGTGGGGGGAGGGGGTTTCAAGATCAGTGATCCAGAACCTGAAAAGAAGGCAGATACGACCTACAGAACACCCTTGTGAGAGCAGAGAAGCAATTCCATATGAAGTTAGAGACACAGCCTAATGCGGTGGCAGGGTTTGCATGCCAATATTTCCAAACAGGTGAAATTTAACATCATGAATAGCGGTGATGCTTCACTTCTCAATGAGCTCAATCATTTTATGCACACTTTGAAAGTGAGAATAAAACTACACCTGCGCAGAATCTCTACAGTATCCGGTGACCTGTGATCTCTCTCCCGGAGGTCAATGTCAGAACATCCTTCAAGAGGGTAAACCCTCGCAAGTCATTAGGCCCTGATGATGAACCAGGCAGGGTGCTGACCAACTGGGTGGACCGTTCAAGGACATCTGCAACTTCTCACTCTGAAGTCACTGGATCCCACCTACTTCAAATACACATCAATCATACCAGTCTCCAGGTGAGGTGCCTCAGCTACTATTGTCCAGAAGCACTTGCATCTACTGTGATGAAATGCTTTGGGAGGTCAATCATGGCTATAGAATTAACTCTTGCCTTAGCAAGGATCTGGTCTTGCTGCAATTTGCCCACTTCAGACATAATCTCACTGGCCCTCCACTTTGCTTTGGAATGTCTAGACAACAGTAAATCATACACCATCTATTATAACTCAGCATTCAACACCATCATCCCTTCACTAATACTCAAAAAGCTTTAAAACCTGGGCCTCTATACCTCCCTCTGTAACTGACTCCTTGGCTTCTTCATCAAGAGACCAGTCAGTGCGGATCAGAAATAACATCTCCTCCTCACTGACAATAAGCACAAGTGCACCTCAAGGATGTGTGCTTAGGCCATTGCTCTACTCTCTCTATGCTCATGTGTCTGTGGCTATGCACAGTTCAAATGCCAACTATACAATTCCATGTTTACACCACCGCTGACAGAATCATAGATGGTGACAAGGTGGTGTACGGGGGTGAGATAGAACAGCTGGTTGAGTGGTGTCACAACAACAACCTCGCAGTCAATGTCAGGAAGACCAAGAAATTGTGTGTGTACTTCAGGAAGTGAAAATTTGGAGCACACACACCAGTCCTCATTGAGGGGTCAGCAGTGGAAAGGGTAAGGAGCTTCAAGTTCCTGGGTATCAACAACTCAGGGGATCTATTCTGGGCCCAAAACACGTAAGCAAGCAGTCACCAAGAAGGCCTGCCAGTGGCTCTGTTCATTAGGAGTTTGAGGTGATTTGGTTTGCACCAAAGACTCTGCAAATGAACAGCCTTCTGACTGGTTGCATCACAGCCTGGTATGGAGCCTCCAGTACACAGGATCACAAGAGGCTGCAGAGGGTTGTAGACTTCATTCACAAGCACATCTCCCACCATTGAGGACATTTTCAAGAGGTGGTATCCATCATTAATATGCCAAAGAAGGATGTTATGGATGAAATGGGAGGTGAGGACCTCGATAACATCACTGTCACTAAAGAGATAGTGATGAGAAAATGAGAGGGCCTGAAGGTAGATAGGTCCCCTGGTCCTGATGGGATGCATCCCAGGGTGCTGAGGGAATTGGTGGAGGTTATAGTAGTCGTGTTGGTAATCATTTATCAAAACTCTCTGGACTCTGGGCAGGTCCCAGCAGATTGGAAGACAGCAAATGTCACGCCACTTTTTTTTATAAAGGATGTCAGCAAAAGACGAGCAACTATAGGCCAGTTAGCTTAACATCTGTAGTCAGGAAAATGCTTGAAACTGTCATTAAGGAAAAAGTAGTGGAACATTTAGAAAGGAGTGGTTCCATTAGACAGAAGCAACATGGATTCAGAAAGGGCAGCTCCTGTTTGGCAAACTTACTGGAGTTCTTTGAGGACATAATGAGTGCAGTGGAGAGAGGGGAACAGGTGGGTGTCATATACTTGGATTTCCAGAAGGCGTTTGATAAGATGCTTACAAGAGACTTATAAATAAGATACAGATGCATGGAGTCAGAGGAAGTGTGTTGGCATGGATAGTGGATTGGTTAACCGATAGAAGGCAGAGAGTTGGTATAAATGGGTGTTTCTCCAGTTGGCAGTCAGTGGTGAGTGGGGTGCTGCAGGGGTCGGTGCTGGGCCCGCAGCTGTTTACCAATTACATTGATGATTTGGAAGGGTAGTTAAGAAAGCTTCTGGGGTGTTAGCTTTCATAAGTCAAGGGATAGAGTTTAAGAGTCGCGAAGTAATGATGCAGCTCTATAAAACTCTGGTTAGGCCACACTTGGAGTACTGTGTCCATTTCTGGTCACCTCACTATAGGAAGGATGTAGAAGTATTAGAAAGGGTACAGAGGAGACTTACCAAGATGCTGCCTGGTTTAGAGAGTATGCATTATGATCAGAGATTAAGGGAGCTAGGACTTTACTCTCTAGAGAGAAGGATGAGAGGAGACATGATAGAGGTGTACAAGATATTAAGAGGAATAGACAGAGTGGACAGCCAGCGCCTCTTCCCCAGGGCACTACTGCTCAATACAAGAGGACCTGGCTTTAAGGTAAGGGGAGGGAAGTTCAAGGGGGATATTAGAGAAAGGTTTTTTACTCAGAGAGTGGTTGGTGCATGGAATGCGCTGCCTGAGTCAGTAGTGAAGGCAGATACACTAGTGAAATTTAAGAGACTACATGACAGTTATATGGAGGAATTTAAGGTGGGGGTTATATGGGAGGCAGGTTTTAAGGGTTGGCACAAAATTGTGGGCCAAAGGGCCTGTACTGTGCTGTACTATTCTATGTTCTATGTTCTAAGAGGAGACTGAGTGTAGCGTAGCAAAATTTGCTGATGACACTAAACTGAGTGGAAAAGCAAATTGTACAGAGGATGTGGAGAGTCTGCAGAGGGATATAGATAGGTTAAGTGAGTGGGCCAAGGTCTGGCAGATGGAATACAATGTCGGTAAATGTGAGATCATCCACTTTGTAAGGAATAATAGTGGTGGCATCCGTTAGTCTCGTGAGACCATAGATCTGCACCTGGAATGGTTAACAGGGAGCAGGCCTGGGCAAAGTTATATGGAAGACCAGGCCCATGCTGCAAGTCTCCCCACTCCATGCCACCGATGTTGTCCAAGGGAAGGACAAGGGCTGATACAGCTTGGCACCAGTGTCGTTGCAGGAGTTGCCAGAATGAGATTGAAGACAACGTCGGACTGCCTTAGGGACTCCAGCTCCGGTTTTGTCCTCAGGGTTTACTCCCAAAGCCTTTCCCATGAGTGGGTATGGCCGCAAGGCAGCGGAGGTTTGAAATCAGAGTTTTCCCTCTCTTAGATGGACTGCCTTCCCAGGCTGATGAGCTCCATCTACCCGAAGCACTGGTTTTAAGGCACCAGGACCTGCCTTCGCCCCTTCTCCTGTCAGTAGAAACAGTTCCGCTGGGCTTAGAAGCTAAGCCACACGAGAAGGCCAGGAGTTGGACTTGGTTGTCAGAGGCTATTTGAGTTGCATGTCCTGAGGAGAACTTTTAGGTAGTGGAGCTTGTCCCCACTACCACCCCTTAGCTTGACAACCGATAATAGGAGAGCAGATTATTATTTAAATGGTGAAAGATTGCAGCATGCTGTTGTGCAACTTGGGACTTGGGAGTGCTTGCAAAAAGTTGGCTTGCAGGTACAACAGATTATTAAGAAGGCAAACGGAATGTTCGCCTGCATTGTTAGAGGGATTGAATTCAAGACCAGGGAGGTCATGCTGCAACTATACAGGCTACTGGTGAGGCCGCACCAGGAGTACTGTGTGCAGTTCTGGTCTCCATACTTGAGGAAAGATATACTGGGTTTGGAGGCAGTGCAGAGGAGATTCACCAGGTTAATTCCAGAGATGAAGAGGTTAACCTATGAGGAGAGATTGAGTTGCCTGGGAATATACTCTCTGGAATTCAGAAGAATGAGAGGGGATCTTATAGAAACATACAAAATTTTAAAAGGGATAGATAAGATAGAAGTAGGAAAGTTGTTTCCATTGGTAGGTGAGACTAGAACTAGGGGACATTGCCTCAAGTTTCAGGGGAGAAGATTTAGGATGGAAATGAGGAGAAACTGTTTTTCCCAGAGAGTGGTAAATCTGTGGAATTCTCTGCCCAGGGAAGCAGTTGAGGCTTCTTCACTAAATATATTTAAGATACAGTTAGATAGATTTTTACATAGTAGGGGAATTAAGGGTTATGTGGAAAAGGCAGGTAGATGGAGCTGAGTTTACGGACAGATCAGGCATGATCTTATTGAGTGGAGGGGCAGGCTCAATGGGCTGGATGGCCTGCTCCTGCTCCTATTTCTTAAGTTCTTATGTTCTTATTATCATTAAATATCCTCACCATCCAGGAAATGCCCTCAAGGAGAAGGTGCGGGAGCTTGAAGACTCACACTCAGTGTTTTAAGAGCAGCTTCTTCCTCTCCACCATCAGATTTCTGAACAACCCATGAACACTACCTCATTATTTTCTTTTGCACTATTTATTTTTGTTACTTATAGCAATTGTTATATTTTGCACTGTAATGATGCTACAAAACAACAAATTTCACAACGTGTCAGTGACAATAATCCTGATGCTAATTCATTTGCTTCATTGGTCAGTCTTTGACTTCAGTTTACTGATGTCCTTCACATTCAGTAACAATGCAAGTTAGATTGAAACAAATCCGCTTGGTATCAGAGAACCTTTAGTTACGTTACATTTATTTTTTTGCCATTCAGCCGTTCTTGCACTGCAACATTTCAGCCACCACTGTGTTGATGCTACTGAACGTTTGACATTTTTGCCTTACTGTTTATCTCCTGAAGTTCTGCCTTCTACTGCATTCATGCTTGGTTCAAAGTGCTTTTAATTTAAATGACCTTCTGATGAACAACAAACAACCTTTTCACAGCATGTCATGATGTGATTACAGGAAGTGAGCTTTTTGTGCTATGTTGACTTCTAGCAACTTTGTAATTAGAATATCTGCAAGTTAAAATAATTTGTTAATTCCAGTACACAAGACTTCTTTTCCAACACATTTATTGACATGGAAGAATCAAGCTGTGTACTTCTTCTTCCCCTCATTTATGGCTAACACAAGAGGACGCAGTTTTAAGATGCTTGGAAGTAGGTACAGAGGTGCTGTCCGGGATGTTTTTTTTACGCACAGTGGTAAATGTGTGGAATGAGCTGCCGGTGTGGTGGTGGAGGTGGATACAATAGGGTCTTTTAAGAGGCTCTTGGATATGTACATAGAGCTTAGAAAGATAGAGGGCTATGGGTAACCCTAGATAATTTCTAAAGTAAGTACATGTTCGGCACAGTATTGTGGGTTTTCTGCTTCTGACTAAACGTGGTGACTTTTATGGTGCAACTTCCACTACAAGTATGATATTTTAACATTTAAAATCAAGGGAAAACTAAAATCTTGAACAAACATTCTAGTTATGTTCATAAGGTTTCTATCTTTTAGAACATCCAAAGACTCCCTCATTATGCAATATCACTGTTACCAAAAGCTGTGAGTGTGATATCCAGAAATGCTGAGGGCTATTCTAGTGTTGACCATTCGTGAAACACTACGTTGCAAACTGGGAATGCAGATTTACAGGTCCTTGGTGCAGATTTTAGCAATCAGTTGTAGCCCAAATGGCTTTTAAGTTGGTATGTCACCACAATGTAGCTGGTCTTGGACTTCAAGGATATTCCATACAGTAGTAGCATTATAAGGAAGTGGGTCCCAATTTCATGTCAGCAAGAAAAGCAGTGATTTTAAAACTCCATCAAAAGGTATAGGTAAGTGTGTACTGCTATCATTAAAGGAGGAACAATCTCAAAATTATACCTTACACATTCTCCTACAGGACCACAGAAAGCAATAAATGAATAAAAAGCCACTGAAAGCAATTCAAAGTTCAAAAGTTCAAAGTAAAATTTATTATCAGAGTACATACATGTCACCACAAACAACCCTGCAAGCATACTTAGCAAATCTATAGAACAGAAATTGTAAACAAACTGTGCAAATGCAACTATAAATAAATAGCAATAAATAATGAGCATTAAATAACACTATAACATCTATCCATATAATAATATAAGAGCCCTTAAATGAGTGTAGTTATCCCCTTTTGTTCAAGAGCCTGATGGTTGAGGGGTATTAACTGTTCTCGAACCTGGTGGTGCGAATCCTGAAGGCCCCTGTACCTTCTACCTGATGGCAGCAGCGAGAAAAAAGCATGGTCTGAGTGATGAGGCTCTTTGATGGTGGATGCTGCTTTTTTATGGCATCCTTTCATGTAAATGTGCTCAGTGGTTTTACATGTGATGCACTGGGCCAAATCCACTACCTTTTGTAGGATTTTCCACTCAAAAGCATTGGCGTTCCCATACCAGGCCGTAATTCAGCCAGTCAACACACTTTCCACCACACGCCTATAGAGGTTTGCCAAGGTTTTCGATGACATGCTGAACCTTCACAGGCTCCTAAGGAAGTAGAGGTGCTGTCGTGTTTTCTTTGCAATAATATTTATATCATGGGTCCAAGACAAGTCCTCTGAGAATGTGACATCCAGGAATTTAAAGTTACTGACCCTCTCCACCTCTGATCCTCCGATTATTACTGGCTTATGGACCTCTGGTTTCCCTCTCCTGAAGTCTACAATCAATTCCTTGGTCTTAATAACATTGAGTGAAAGGAGTTTGTCACTCAGCCAAGTTTTCAGTCTCCCTCCTGCATGCTGATCCAGCCCACAGCAGTGGTGTCATCAGCAAACTTGTGTATGGTGTTGGAGCTGTACTTAGCCACACAATTCCTCTACAACACAAAAACAGAAATCTTTGAACATAATCGGCAGTCAGACAACGTCCAAGAAGAGAAACTGTTAGCGTCTCAGATAATCAGAACTGGTTACCCTGTGAACCATGTAAACTGTTTCTGCACACAACCATTCTCCTGAACTCCCCCCCTCCCCCCAGGGCTGTGTGCTGAGCCCATTGCTCAGCCGGTGTGACAAAATTATATGATGGTTTCCATTCATTCACCAAAGATCATCAAACAAAAACTTGAGATTATTAAATGCAATTTTACAAACTATACTATTAAATGCAACCACATTGACTTCCAAAAACATATCCCCACTCCCCTGTCCATCACATTCTGCAGTTTATCCATATCCTTTTGGTTTCTATCATTTTCATTTTTTTAAAAAAAGAATGAAGAAGAATAATATTTTTGTTGCTACATTGTGCAACCAGAAGCCCCGCTTGAACGCTGAGGTGTGCTCTTTATTAAAAGCCCAGGATGCTGCCTCCAAGTCTGGTGCCAGAACAGCTTTAAAAGCAGCCAAGAGAAGCCTCATCTTAGGCATCAAGAGGGCAAAGACCACCTATGCTTAAAATATTCAGGAACACCTGTCCACTAACAATCGTGGGCATCCGGGCATTGCAGACTATGCAGGGAAAAACAGTGTCGACTAGACCAGTGACACCTCCTTTCCTGAAGCTTGAAACAATCAACCCTATAAGGTGTCTGAGCCAGACAATATCCCTGGCTGAGTACTCAGGGAACATGCACACCAGCTCACTGATGTCTTCACAGACATCTTCAACACTTCACTCATCCAGGCTGCTGACCCACGTGCTTCAAACCAGTCACCATCATCCCTGTACCTAAGAACTCTACACCCTCAGAGCTAAACAACTACCACCCAGTGGCACTGACGCCAATCATCACGAAGTGCTTTGAATGGCTGGTGATGGCATACATCAACAACTCCATTCCTGCCACACTGGACACTCACCAATATGCTCACTGACAGAACTGCTCTACGGCAGATATCGCAGCATCTGTCATGCACTTGGCCTCGACACACCTAGAAAACAAGGACATTTGCATCAGAATGCTGTTTCTGGATTTTAGTTCAGCATTCAACGCTATTGTCCCACAGACCTTGGTGAACAAACTCCCACTCCTCATTCTAAATACACCCCTGTGCAACTGGGTATTGGACTGACTAACGAATAGACCTCAGATAGGGTGCACAACTGTTCCTCCCTCCCCATCATCCTCAACACAGGTGCCCCCCCCCCCCACCGGACTGTGTGCTGAGCCCACTGTTGTACACTCTACTCACACGTGATGCACGGCCAAACACCCAAGTAATCACATTGTCAGGTTCGCCAATGGTGGGACTCATCACCAACAACGATGAGAGGGACTACAGAGAGGAGGGGGGAGAGGTTGAGGTCTGGCGCTGGGTTAAATAACCTCTTCCTCAATGTCAATGAGACAAAGGAGATGGTTATTGACTTCAGAAGAACTCGCACCACCCACACCCCTCTTTACATTGGCAGCACAGCAGTGAAAACTCCTGGAAGTGCACACCTCACACAACCTCTCGTGGTCCCAAAACACATCCTATACAATCATAAGAAAGTCTGCAGATGCTGGAAATCCAGAGCAACACACACAAAATGCTGGAGGAACTCAGCATCTATGGAAATGAATAAACAGTCGATGTTTCAGACTGAGACCCTTCTTCAGGACTGGAAAGGAAGGGGGAAGATGCCAGAATTAAAAGGAGGGGGGAGGGGAAGGTGAAGAGCTGGAAAGTGATAGGTGAAGCCCGGTGGGTGGGAAAGGTAAAGGGCTGGAGAGGAAAGGAAACTGATAGGAGAGGAGAGTGAAGGGAAGGAGGAAGGGCACCAGGGGCGGTAACAAGAGGTAAGAGGCCAGAGGGGGGAAAAGGGGATGGAACATATTTTTCAACGGAAGGAAAAATCAACGTTCATGCCATCAAGTTGGAGGCTTCTCCATCCTGAGGATAGTCTCATCTTGGCAAAAGAGGAGGCCATGAATGGAGATGATGGCGGAGGTGACTGGGCAGGTGCAGCACTTTGACTGCTTGCAAGGATAATTGCCAGGAGGGAAATTGGTGGTGAGGGTCGAATGGACAAGGGAATCATGGAGGGAGTGATTCCAGGATCAGCAAGACCTTGGGGCCCATGTCCATAGGACATGCAGTGCAGGTTGACAGTGTTGTTCAGAAGGCGTATGGTGTGTTGGCCTTAATCAACCGTGGGATTAAGTTCAAGAGTCGTGAAGTAATGTTGAAGCTATATAGTCCTTAGTTAGACCCCACCTGGAGTACTGTGTTCAGTTACCTCATGACAGGAAGGATGTGGATGCTATAGAGAGAGTGCATAAGAAACTTACAAGGATGTTGCCTGGATTGAATAGCGTGTCTTATGAGAATAGGTTGAGTGAAGTTGGCCTTTTCTCATTGGAGCAATGGAGGATGAGAGGTGACTTGATAGAGGTGTATATGATGATGAGAGGCATGAAAACAGAGGAGTGCCCCAAACAATGAATGACAGTTAAATGTTAGAACCACAAAGCCCCCCAGCTCCCCTCTCCCAACATAAGCAACAGCAAGGTGACGACCACCCCCCAGCAAAAAAGCATCAGCGCCCCTCACCGAGCACTCAAGCGTGCAGCAAAGCATCAATAAAGACACAGACTTGCAGTACCCCAAAGACTACTCATTCATTTGGTAATTCAACATACTACAGGCTCTCTCTCCCTACTAAGGGAAAAAGAGATATCCCCATTTCACAGTGAGAGGGGAGACATAACAAAACAACTTACTCATTTATTGTTTTAAAGTCCATTGCGTCTTTATTTTTTAGCTCTGTGCCCAAAGATCTCGGGTCTCTGGGCACACAACCAGCTCGCTGATTTTGATCTTCCGTGTACTCCCGCGACACATCAGTTTTCTGTGGCAGCACTGACCTTGAATCCGCCCACCTCCAGAGCCATGAAAATCTGGCATTCTGAAAGTGTGCTAGTCTTCTCGGCCCCGACCTTGGCATATCTAAGAACGGTCGGTTGTGAAGCCCTGAGAGCAAGTCCCATTCCCATAAAGAACCAAAGTCAGCGTGTAACTCCAGGTCAGGGTCTTTAAAAGAACCCGGAAAAGGACAAAAAGAGATATTAAAGATAGGAATAGAGCTGTTTCTGAAGATGCAAACAAAGGAGTCGCCGTTAGATAAAGATATGCTCAGTGTAGGATCCTCTGGAGATGGTAGAAGTTGAAGAAGATGATGTGTTGAATTCAGAGGCTTGGTGGCTCATGAGGTGATAGGTAAGGACAAGAGAAACTCTATCACTGTTCAGGTGGTGGGAAGATGGGGTGAGCGCGTTTGTTTGGGAAATGGAGGAGATGTGCGTAAGGTCAGTATCAATGGTGGAGGAAGGGAAACCCCATTCTTTGAAGAAGGAGGACATCTCTGATCACCTGGAAAGGAAAGCCACATCCTGGGAACAGATGCGGCAGAGACAAAGGAACTGAGAAAAGGGAATAGCATTTTTACAGCAGACAAGGTGGGAAGAGGTACAGTCAAGATAACTGTGGGAATCGGTAGGTTTATAAAAGATGTCAGTTGACAGTTTGTCTCCATTCTGCACAATCAGGGAAGCTGATCAATGCCTCTACTCTTGAAGAGGCTGAGGAGAGCTGCACTATGCACATTAATACTCACATCATTCTACAGATGTGCAGAAGAGAGCATCACAATATGCTGCATCACAGAAACGACACAGCGGCAGGCAGGAAGGCGATGTAACAGGAAGTCAAAACTGCCCAATACATCACCAGCACCAGCCTACCTGCCATGAAGGACATACAGTATATACAGAAACGTGCTGGAAAAGTGCCAGTAACATCATGAAGGGTCCCATCCACCCTGCTCATGGATTGTTCATCTCACTGCCATCAAAGAGGAGGCTGCATAGCATCCACACCAGGACCACCAGACTCAAAAAACAGTTACTTTCTCCAAGCAGTAAGGCTGGTCAACATCTCCACCCACTAACCCACCCCTTCACTCCCCCAGCAACCACTACTTTATCATTTCCTGTCAGTCACTTTATATACAAATACTCCTGTGCCTAGTATCATTTTGTGGACATGCAACCAATGTATGCAGATAGGATATCTTATGTATTTATATTTACTGTGTTTTAATTACTATTATTGTGTTTATTATCTTATTGTACTTCTCCTCCCTGAGTATAGGCAGAGATTGAAGACTGCAGAACCAGTAGTGAGAACCAAGAAGGTATGGACAAGGGAAGCACAGGAACACCTACAGGACTGCTTTGAATCGGTGGATGGGACTGTATTCAGGGAATTCATCTTCAAATCTGGATGAGTATGCTGCAGTTGTTACTGACTCCATTAAAACCTGTGTGGATGAGTGTGTGCTTGCAAAGATTTACTGTACATTCCCAAACCAAAAGCCATGGATGAACCAGGAGGTACATCGTCTACTGAAGGCTAGATCTGTGGCATTCAAGTCTGGAGACCCAGGCCTGTACAGAAAGCCAGTTATGATTTGCGGAGGGCTATTTCAAGGGCAAAGAGACAATTTCGAACGAGGTTGGAGGCGACATTGGATGCATGGCAACTTTGGCAGAGTTTGCAAGACATTACTTCCTACAAAGCAAAACTCCCCAATAGCATGAATGGCAGCGATGTTTCACTACCAGATGAACTCAACACCTTCTATGCCCACTTTGAAAGGGAGAACACAACTACAGCTGTGAAAATCCCTACTGCTCCTGATGACCCTGTGATCTCTGTCTCAGAGGCCGATGTTAGACTGTCTTTGCAGAGAGTGAACCCTCGCAAGGCGGAAGGTGCCAATGGTGTACCTCATAAGGCTCTGAAAACCTGTGCCAACCAACTAGCGGGAGTATTCAAGGACATTTTCAACCTCTCACTGCTACGGGCAGAAGTTCCCACTTGCTTCAAAAAGGCAACAATTATACCAGTACCTAAGAAGAATAATGTGGGCTGCCTTAATGACTATTGCCTGGTAGCATTCACATCGACAGTGATGAAATGCTTTGAGAGGTTGGTCACGACTAGACTGAACTCCTGCCTCAGCAAGGACCTGGACCCATTGCAATTTGCCTATCGCCACAATAGGTCAACGGCAGACGCAATTTCAATGGCTCTCCACACGGCTTTAGACCATCTGGTCAATACAAACAGCCACGTCAGGATGCTGTTCATCGACTATAGCTCAGCATTTAATACCATCATTCCCACAATCCTGATTGAGAAGTTGCAGAACCTGGATCTCTGTACCTCCCTCTGCAATTGGATCCTCGGCTTCTGAACCGGAAGACCACAATCTGTGCGGATTGGTGATAACACATCCTCCTCGCTGACGATCAATACTGGTGCACCTTAGGGGTGTGTGCTTAGCCCACTGCTCTACTCTCTCTATACCCATGACTGTGTGGCTAGGCATAGCTCAAATACCATCTATAAATTTGCTGATGATACAACCATTGTTGGTAGGATCTCAGGTGGTGATGAGAGGTCGTACAGGAGTGAGATATGCCAACTAGTGGAATGGTGCCACAACAACCTGGCACTCAACGTCAGTAAGATGAAAGAGTTGATTGTGGACTTCAGGAAGGGTAAGACAAAGGAGCACATACCAATCCTCATAGGGGGATCAGAAGTGGAGAGATTGAGCAGCTTCAAGTTCCTGGGTGTTAAGATCTCTGAGGATCTAACCTGGTCCCAACATATTGATGTAGTTATAAAGAAGGCAAGACAGCGACTATACTTCATTCGGAGTTTAAAGAGATTTGGCATGTCAACAAATACACTCAAAAACTTCTATAGATGTACTGTGGAGAACATTCTGACAGGCTGCATCACAGTCTGGTATGGGGGGGCTACTGCACAGGACCAAAAAAAAAGCTGCAGAAGGTTGTAAATCTAGTCAGCTCCATCTTGGGCACTAGCCTACAAAGTATCCAGGACATTTTCAGGGAATGTTGTCTCAAGAAGGCAGCATCCATTATTAAGGACCTCCAGCACCCAGGACTTGCCCTTTTCTCACTGTTACCATCAGGTAGGAGGTACAGAAGCCTGAGGGCACACACTCAGTGATTCAGGAACAGATTCTTCCCCTCTGCCATCCGATTCCTAAATGGACATTGAACCCTTGGACACTACCTCACTTTTATTAATATACAGTATTTCTGTTTTTTGCATTTTTAAAAATCTATTCAATATACGTATACTGTAATTGTATTATTATTATTTTAATTTTATTTTTTTTCTCTCTGCTAGATTATGTATTGCATTGAATTGCTGCTGGTAGGTTAACAAATATCATGTCACATGCCAGTGATAATAAACCTGATTCTGACTATTGTTTTTTTTGAGCTGCCTTGGATCCGGATTAACAATTACTTTCATCTCTTTACACTTGTATTCTGCAAGTGACAATAAACAATCTTGAATCTTGCAAATGCAGAATCACATTGGTAGTAAGACAAGGAGAGAGGAATGGAGAACATTGAACAATGAAATCAAGGCTCAGGTGAATGGAACTCTTCATTTTGTACTGATGCAAGTTAATGTATTGAATGCATCTTCAGCAGACCATCAAAAAGAGATATGTGGCTTCAGGAAAAACAAATTAAAACCGATTAATTCAAAAATGAACTGCAAGATTTGTGCAATTATTGCTGATCTTCAATGATACTACTCTCACAACGATTTCTGGTAATGAGCTCCAAGATTTTGATTCAGTTATGATATCAGAGCATATTGCCCAATAATGTATTGAATTATTTGTTGTTTTTTTAATCATAATTCTGACTAGGTTCTTAAATTTTATTGACCCACAACAATGATATTCATGCCTCGGCTAATTTTAGACAGAAATTCAAGATACATGGTTTTATTTTGACATCATCATCCATTTATTACAGCTCAAGTTCTTCATGCAAGTGTTAGATGAAAGTGAGTTTCTATGGAAACACTACGCTTTAGATGCCAGACAGAAGAAAGGATTGTGTTTTGACAGAAGACAAAGAAAGGTGATCAATTTGATGGTAATACTGATCCCTTAAATCTCAGAATGATAATCTTAACCATTTGTCGACAGAGCAATCCGCTTTGTTCTTACAGTTAAAAATCAGCTTAAATATTTTCTGTCTAATTATTAATGAATTTACCATCACTGCAGTCAGAGCATATGTGGTCAATTTCTCACTGAGATCCTGCAATACAAATTATAACCACTATTTTTAAACAATATTTTTCCTGTTAATGCTCCGAAGCGTCTAACTGAGTCGAAACTGCAGGGAAACATAACACACATTTGAGTGAGGCACAAGCAAGAAACAAGGGCAGCAAATTAGCAGAATGAAATGTATTCATACACTTGGTATTGGCACATGATGCCAAAAAAGTGAACTTTAAGGTGGCTATGTATCAATTAATTAGAATTAATACTACATTTCCCAGAGTTGTGAATGAAGGATTTTGGATTGTAGTACTTCTGCATATTAATACTTTGACATTGGAAGGAACAGGGGAAAGACTATTCAAAATATGTTAACTATTTATTTTGCAAATTAACTAAATGTTGGACCTTGGAATATTGCTATCCAAACCTCCATTGTAACTAAAGTACGGCATTTCAAAGGTAATTGAGTTGATTTTTTCAGGATGTTATATTTGAAAATATACTACAATCTTATAAGACTGATAAGATATAGTAGCAGAATTAGGCCATTTGGCCCATTGAGTCCGTTCCACCATTCCATCATGGATGATTTAATATTTCTCTCAAACCCATTCTACTGCCTTCTTGCCGCAACCTTTAACACCCTAACGAATCAAGAACCTATCAACCTCTGCCTTAAATACACTCAATGACTTGGCCTCCACTGCCATCCACGGCAATGAATTCCACAGATTCACCACCCTCTGACTAAGGAAATTTTTCCTCATCTCTGCCCTAAATGGACGACTCTCTATTCTGAGGCTGTGCCCTCTGGTCCTAGACTCACCAACTATGGAAACCATTCTCTCCTTTCAATATTAGATAGGAAATTCCCCCTCATTCTTCTAAACTCCAGTGAATACAGGTCCAGAGTCATTAAATGCTCCTCATATGTTAAACCTTTCATTTCTGGAATCACTCTCCTGAACCTCCTCTGGACCCTCTTCAACACTACTCACAATACTCTAAGTGTGGCTTATAAATGCCTTATAAGGACTCAGCATTACATCCTTGCTATTGTGCTCTAGCCCTCTTGAAATGAATGCAAGCATTGCATTTGCCTTCCTTACCACTGACACAACCTGCAAGTTAGTCTGTAGGGAATTCTGTACAAGGACTCCCAAGACTTCTGAGTTTTAAAAATTTTCTCTGTTTAAAAAACAGTCTATGTCTTTATTCCTTCTACCAAAGTGCATGAGCATACTCTTCCCTACACTAGTTTCCATCTGCCACTTCTTTGTCCATTCTCCCAATCTGTCTAAATCTTTCTGCAGACTCCTTGCTTCCTCAACACTAACTGCCTTTCCACCTATCTTCATCTCATTCACAATTTGGCCACAAAGCTATCAACTCCAGCATCCAAATCATTGACATATAGTGTGAAAAGAAATTGTCCCAACACTGACACCTGGAGAACACCACTAGTCAACGACAGCCAACAAGAAAAGGCCTTATTTATTCCTACTCTTTGCCTTCTGCCAGTCAGCTAATCTTCTACTACGCTAGTATCTTTCCTGTAATATCATAGGCTCTTATCTTGTTAAGCAGCCTCATGTGTGGCACATTGCCAAAGGCCTTCTGAAAATGACTTACCTTTGTCTATCCTGCTTGTTACTTCTTCAAAGAACACCAACAAATTTGTCAGACAAAATTTTCCCTTGAGGAAACCATGCTGACTTCGACCTATTTTATCATGTACCTCCAAGTACCCTGAGACCTCGTCCTTGATAATCAACTCCAACATCTTCCCAACCACTGAGGTCAGACTAACTGACCTGTAATTTCTTTTCTTCTGCCTCTCTCTCTTCTTAAAGAGTGGAGTGGCATTTGCAATTTTCCAGTTTTCTGGAACCATTCCAGAATCTAGTGATTCTTGAAAGTTCATTTCTAATACCTCCTCAATCTCTTCAGCCACCTCTTTCAGAACTTTGGGGTATACACCTTCTGGTCCAAGTGACTTATCTACCTTCAGACCTTTCAATTTTCCAAGATCCTTCTCTCTAGTAATGGTAACTTCAAACACTTCATGACCCCTGACAGCTGGAACTTCCACCGTACTGTTAGTGTCTTCCACAGTGGAGACTGATGCAAAATACTTTTTCAGTTCATCCAGGTTCATTCATAATCCAGGAACAGTTTGTAATAACAACAGCCACAACATGCCTATCCAATCTAAACCAGTGGTGTGATACTTTCCAGGTACCATAACTTCATGTAGTATTGACTAAATATGGATTTAGAGCACAGAGGAAAATTGGAAAAATTCCTCTCTGATAGTTTGACTAAATATGGATTTAGAGCACAGAGAAAAATTAGAAAAAATCTTCTCCAGTAGTTTGACTATTGCATGTTACTTTAAGGCCTTCTGAAAATACAAATTCACAACATCTGCTGACTTTCCTTTGTCTAACCTGCCTGTTATTTCCTCAAAGAATTTCAACAGATTATCAGGCAAGATTTCCCTGTAAGGAGATTATGCTGACTTTGACATACTTTATCATGTGCCTTTCAAGTACCCTGAAGTTTCATCCTTAGCAATGGACTCCAACATCTTCCCAACTGCTGAATTCAGACTAACTTGCCTATAGCTTCCTTTCTTCTGCCTCCCTCCCTTCTTAAAGAGTAGAGTGACATTTGCAATTTTCCAGTCCTTCGGAATAATTCCAAAATCCAATGATTCTTGAAAAGTCATTACTAATGCATCCACAATCTTTTCAGCTACCTCTTTTAGCACCCTGGGGTGTAGTCCATCTATAGCCCTTTCAGCTTCCCAAGCAACTACAGACACTTCTGCTGCCTGACACTCTTGAATTTCTGGCATACTGCTAGTGACTTCCACAGCCAAGACTCATGCAAAATATTTATTATGTTCATCTGTCATTTCTTTGTCCTCCATTATACCTCTCCAGCATTATTTTCCAAGGGACTGATATCCACTCTTGCCTCTCTTTCCGTCTATGTCTAAAAAAATTCTTTGGTATCAACTTTGATGTCATTGGCCAGCTGACCTTCATATTTAATAATTTCTCTCTTTATGGCTTTTTTATTTGCCTTCTGTTGGTTTTTAAAAGCTTCCCAATCCTCTAACTTCCCACTAATTTTCACTATATTATATGCCCTCTCTTTTCTTTTTATGTTCTTTGACTCCCCACGACAACCACGATTGCGTCATTCTCCCTTTAGAATACTTCATCTTTGGGATGTATCTCTGCTGTGCCTTCCAAATTGCTCCCAGAAAATCCAGCCATTGCTGTTCTGCCATTATCCCTGATAGTGTTTCCTTCCAATAAACTTTGGCCAATTCCTCTCTTATGCCTCTATGATTCCCTTTACTCCACTGTAATACTGATACATCTGACTTTATCTTCTCCTTCTGAAACTGCAGGGTGAATTCTATCATATTATGATCACTGCCTCCTAAGGGTTCCTTCAATGTTCCTTCTAAAAACTCCAGCGAGAAACCCCTTCATTACCTGCGACAGGCCTGTTACATATGTTTTGTGAGAGTGCAGATGAACAGGAGCAAAAACAATCAAACCTAGAGCAAAACAAGGTTCTTATTGTCAGTTATTTTATTTCTTTTAAACAAACTGGACTTGGTAGCTTATTATCCTTAGAATAGTTTCAGGTTTACTTCCACTTAAAAATTCAGTGCGCACATGTTGTCACTGGGCAAAACATTGCACAGCACAAGATTTTTGCGCACAGTGGCTATTACAAATTATTTAGAACATAGGTTACTTTACCTTTAGCTCCCTTATCAAATCTGGTTCACTACATGACACCCAATCCAGAATTGTCTTCCCCCTAGTGGGTTCAACCACAAGCTGCTCTAATAAGCCATTTTGTAGGCATTCTACAAATTCCCAACCTGATTTTCATAATTTACCTGACTATTGAAATCCCCCATGACTATCATACTATTTCCCTTCTAACATCCTTTTTCTATCTCCTATTGTAATTTGTATCTCACATTCTGGCTACTGTTTACATGCCTGTATACTGTGTATCCCATCAGGATCTTCTTACCCTTGCAGTTTCTTTAACTCTATCCACAAGTAACCTGCATCTTCCTATCCTCTGTCACCTCTTTCTAAGGATTTGATTTCATTCTTCACCAACAGAGCCACCCCACCACCTCTGCCTACCTGCCTGGCCTTTCGATACAATGTGTATCCTTGGATGTTAAGTTCCCAACTATGATTTTCTTTCAGTCACAACTCAGTGATACCCTCAAGGTCAAACCAACCAATCTCTATGTGTGCTACAAGATCATCTACCTTATCCCATATACTTGCATGAATTCAAATATAACACCCTCAGTCCTGTATTTATTACCCTTCTCAATTTTGTCCCCATGTTATACTTCAACTCATCCCACTGATTGCAATTGTCCCTTTGTCATCTGCCTGCCCTTCCTCATAGACTCACTACACCCAGCCTCTAGTTGTTGTATACCAACTGCCCCATCCTCAGCTCTATCACTCCAGTTCCCATCCCTCTGTCAAATTATTTTAAACACTCCCCAACAGCTCCAGCAAACCTGCCTGCAAGGATTTTGGTGCCCCTTGGGTTCAGGTGTAACCTGATCCTTTTGTATAGGTCATGCCTTCCCCAGAACAAATCCCAATGATACAGAAATGTGAAACCCTGCACCAATTCCTCATCTGTGCATTCATCCCACTCTTACCCTCAATGGCACGTGGCACAGGCAACAATCCAGAGATCCTGCTGGAGGTCAATAGACAATAGGTGCAGGAGTAGGCCATTCGGCCCTTTGAGCCAGCACCACCATTCACTGTGATCCTGGCTGATCATCCACAATCAGTACCCCGTTCCTGCCCTCACCCCGTATCCTTTGACTCCACTATCTTTAAGAGCTCTATCTAACTCTTTCTTGAAAGCATCCAGAGAATTGGCCTCCAATGCCTTCTGAGGCAGAGCATTCCGTAGATCCACAACTCTCTGGATGAAAAAGTTTTTCCTCAACTCCATTCTAAATGGCCTTCCCCTTATTCTTAAACTGTGGCCTCTGGTTCTGGACCCTCCCAACATCAGAAACATGTTTCTTGCCTCTAGCATGTCCAATCCTTTAATAATCTTACATGTTTCAATCAGAACCCTTCTCATCCTTCTAAATTCCAGTGTATACAAACCCATTTGCTTCAATCTTTCAACACGACAATCCCGCCATCCTGGGAATTAACCTCGTGAACCTACGCTGCACTGCCTCAATAGCAAGAATGTCCTTCCTCAAATTTGGAGACCAAAACTGCACACAATACTCCAGGTGTGGTCTCACCAGGGCCCTGTACATCTGCAGAAGGACCTCTTTGCTCCCATACTCAACTCCCCTTGTTATGAAGGCCAACATGCCATTAGCTTTCTTCACTGCCTGCTGTACCTGTATGCTTACTTTCAGTGACTCATGAACAAGGACACCTAGATCTCATTGTACTTCCCCTTTTCCTAACTTGACTCCATTTAGATAGTAATCTGCCTTCCTGTTCTTGCCACCAAAGTGGATAACCTCACATTTATCCACATTAAACTGCATCTGCCCAGTCACCCAACCTGTCCAAGTCACCCTGCATTCTCCTAACATCCTCCTCATATTTCACACTGCCACCCAGCTTTGTGTCATCTGCAAATTTGCTAATGTTACTTTTAATCCCTTCATCTAAATCATTAATGTATATTGTAAATAGCTGTGGTCCCAGCACTGAGCCTTGTGGTACCCCACTAGTCACTGCCCGCCATTCTAAAAAGGACCCGTTAATCCCTACTCTTTGTTTCCTGTCTGCCAACCACTTTTCTATCCATGTTAGTACCCTACCCCCAATACCATGTGCCCTAATTTTGCCCGCTAATCTCCTATGTGGGACCTTATCAAAGGCTTTCTGAAAGTCCAGGTACACTACATCCACTGGCTTTCCTTTGTCCATTTTCATAGTTACATCCTCAAAAAATTCCAGAAGGTTAGTCAAGCATGATTTCCCCTTCGTAAATCCATGCTGACTCGGACCGATCCTGTTACTGCTATCCAAATGTGCTGCTATTTCTTCTTTTATAATTGACTCCAGCATCTTCCTCACCACTGATGTCAGGCTAACTGGTCTATAATTCCCTGTTTTCTCTCTCCCTCCTTTCTTAAAAAATGGGATAACATAAGCTATCCTCTAATCCTCAGGAACTGATCCTGAATCTATAGAACATTGGAAAATGATTACCAATATGTCCACGATTTCCAGAGCCACCTCCTTAAGTACCCTGGGATGCAGACCATCAGGCCCTGGGGATTTATCAGCCTTCAGTCCCATCAGTCTACCCAACATTATTTTCTGCCTAATATGAATTTCCTTCAGTTCCTCTGTTACCCTAGGTTCCCTGGCCACTATTACATCTGGGAGATTGTCTGTGTCTTCCCTAGTGAAGACTGATCCAAAGTACCTGTTCAACTCGTCTGCCATTTCCTTGTACCCCAAAATAAATTCATCCGTTTCTGCCTTCAAGGGCCCAACCTTGGTCTTAACTAAATTTTTCCTCCTCACATACCTAAAGAAGTTTTTACTATCCTCCTTTATATTCTTGGCTAGCTTATCTTTGTACCTCATCTTTTCTCCCCATATTGCCTTTTTAGTTATCTTCTGTTGCTCTTTAAAAGTTTCCCAATCCTCTGGCTTCCCACTCATCTTTGCTATGTTATACTTCTTTTATTTTTATACTGTCCTTGACTTCCCTTGTCAGCCACGGTCGCCCCCTACTCCCCTTAGAATCTTTCTTCCTCTTTGGAATGAACTGATCCTGCAGCTTCTGTATTATTCCCAGAAATACCTGCCATTGTTGTTTCACTGTCATCCCTACTAACTAATCCCAGTTAACTTTGGCTAGTTCCTCCCTCATGGCTATATAGTCCCCTTTGTTCAACTCTAATACTGACACTTCTGATTTTCCCTTCTCCCTCTCAAATTGTAGATTAAAAGATTATGGTCACTACCTTCTAATGGCTCCTTTACCTTGAGTTCCCTTATCAAATCTGGGTCATTACACAACACTAGATCCAGAATTGCCTTCTCCCTGGTAGGCTCCAGTACAAGCTGTTCTAAGAATCCATCTCAGAGGCACTCCACAAACTCCCTTTCTTGGGGTCCAGTACCAATCTGATTTTCCCAGTCTACCTGGATGTTGAAATCCCCCATTACAACCGTAGCATTACCTTTGCGACATGCTAATTTTAGCTCTTGATTAAACTTGCACTCTATATCCAGGCTACTATTTGGGGGACTGTAGATAACTCCCATTAGGGTCTTTTTGCCTAAAAGGTCCTGCTTTTTAGCTATTTACCTCACTCCCTATATTCTCCCTTCTGGACCTTGTCCCTTTTCCTACCTCATATGTGAGTGAAAAGTTATCTGGAGTGAAAATAAGAGTAGTGATCATTAAGGTTCTCGCATATTTCTCTGGAACTCATAACAGGCACTTCCAAGAGAGAGGAATTTAAAAAATATTGATACATTTTCAAATAATTAATTTTCAAAGATTTTTAAAACTATGTAATTGAAGATATAAAACTATAACTTTAGTCAACGTAATTTGTAATTATTACAAGTAAATTATTTACGATAAGCCATATAATCTGTAGGTCAAAAGTCAGTACTCAAAACAATGAGTGCTCAACTACACCAGATCCCGTTTCTGTAGGATGCTGAGGAATCCCAGCATAATTGAACTTCATTGTTGAGTAGTAATGGAGTAATTTGACAGATGAACCCGTATTTGTCATCCATCACTGTGATCCACAGCAGATCTGTGTAGGCTTAAGACTCATTAGCCTGGGAGTGGCTTACAGCATAAGTTTCACCTTGGAACCAAGGCCGTGGTCAACTTGATTAAATAGGCAAGGAATGCTGAAGCAGAAGGAAATAAGCATTCACCTACCAAGGCATTGATGTACTTGCAGTGAAAATGAATGAAATAATAAAAATTGCAAAGAAAGTGCACACTGATTTGCTATTTGAATTGTTTTCTACACATATACAGTGGCATGCAAAAGTCTGGGCACCTCTGGTCAAAATTTCTGTTACTGTGAATAGCTAAGCAAGTAAAAAATGACCTGATTTCCAAAAGACAAAGTTAAAGATGACACATTTCAAGCAAGATTACTTTTTTATTTCCATCTTTTACAGTTTCAAAATAACAAAAAAGGAAAAGGGCCTGAAGCAAAAGTTTGGGCACCCTGCATGGTCAGTACTTAGTAACACCCCCTCTGGCAAGTATCACAGCTTGTAAATGCTTTCTGTAGCCAGCTAAGAGTCTTTCAATTCTTGTTTGGGGGAATTTTGCCCATTCTTCCTTGCAAAAGTCTTCTAGTTCTGTGAGATTCTTGTGCCATCTTGCATGCACTGCTCTTTTGATGTCTATCCACAGATTTTCGATGATGTTTAGGTCAGGGGACTGTGAGGGCCATGGCAAAACTTTCAGCTTGTGCCTCTTGAAGTGTGTTTATGAAAATCCTCGAGGATGCTTGCTTCCAAAATTTGCTGGTATTTAATTGAATTCATTCTTCCCTCTACCAGTGAAATGTTCCCCATGCCACTGGCTGCAACACAAGCCCAAAGCATGATTGATCCACCCCTGTGCTTAACAGTTAGAGAGGTGTTCTTTTCATGAAATTCTGCACCCTTTTTTCTCCAGACATACCTTTGCTCATTGCAGCCAAAAAGTTCTATTTTAACTTCATCAGTCCACAGGACTTGTTTCCAAAATGCATCAGGCTTGCTTAGATGTTCCTTTGCAAACTTCTGATGCTGAATTTTGTGGTGAGGATGCAGGAAAGGTTTTCTTCTGATGGCTCTTCCATGAAGGTCATATTTGTGCAGGTGTCGCTGCACAGTAGAACAGTGCACCACTACTCCAGAGTCTGCTAAATCTTCCTGAAGGTCTTTTGCAGTCAAATGGGGGTTTTGATTTGCCTTTCTAGCAATTCTACAAGCAGTTCTCTCAGAAAGTTTTCTTGGTCTTCCAGACCTCAACTTGACCTCCAGCATTCCTGTTAACTGCCTTTTCTTAATTATATTATGAACTGAGGGAATGACTACCTGAAAACACTTTGCTATCTTCTTATTGCCTTCTCCTGCTTTGTGGGCATCATTTATTTTAATTTTCAGAGTGCTAGGCGGCTGCTGATTGTTGGGACAAGGTTTGTGGAGTCAGGGAATTTATAAAGCTTTGAAATTTGCATCACCTGGCCTTTCCTAATGATGACCATGAGCAAGCCATAGCCCTAACAAGTGAATTAAGGTCTGAGACCTTGGTAAAAGTTATCTGAGAGCTCAAATCTCCTGGGGTGCTCAAACTTTTGCATGGAGCTCCTTTCCTTTTTTTTCACTCTAAAATTGTACTAAACAAAAATAATACGTTAATTTTGCTTAAAATGTTGAAAAAAATGTTTCATCTTTAACTTTATGGCTTTTGGAGATCAGTTCATCTTCTACTCACTTAACTATTCACAGTAACAGAAATTTTGACCAGGGGTGCCCAAACTTTTGCATACCACTGTATGAACTGAGTATGTACAGAACCATTAAAAAATCTGATACTGTTTTGCAACATTAGTTGAAAGCTCCTCTGGACTAATGCGTGGCAAAATGTGTGTAATGGAGATAGGTTAAATCCTCTATTGATAGACAGCAAAAGCCTCCTTCAGGGATAACGAAGTTTGGGGCCATAGAGGGTGTTATCGGGTTCTCAGATGCAGATGTTGAAGGGAACCCACCTGCCAGCATTAGCTGTTACAAGGCAGGCAGCAGTAAGAAAGAACAAGGTTATTCTTGTGCTGAGTGATAGGTACAGTATGCTTCAGAACCTCAACATTGTTTCAAGAGAGCAATATATGGGGATGAAGCCATTGCAAGCAAGTCTGACGTGATAGTCCAAGACACGACTGGAAATGCTTGGTTGAATTTCTGATGTAGCGTAAACAACCTAGGAAATCTCATGATTGCATTCCACTCTGGCAAAAAAATAATTTCAAGTGTACAGTGTTGAACAGAAAATAGCATTACTAAATTTTAAGGCTAAAATAATTCTGCCCATGCTTAGTTTTCCCTATTAAAGTTAGTAAATGAAGAAGAATAGTCCTATTATGGACATAAAACAATTATTACTGTATAATCAATACACCATTAAGCTGCTGTTGCCACCTTGTGGCCTTTTAAAAATATTATCTTTTAAATAGGATGGTTTTCAGCCCTTTAAAATTTTAATTGTGATTATTCATCACACTTTAAGCATTAGATCAATGGGTGAATTGTATTTAATTGCTAAACCTTTTTCAAATATTGAAAAAGTATTTCACAGGGGAGAATATTAGTTGGGTCAAGGATAGAATATAGCTTATATGCAAGCTGTCCAGTTGGAATAGTTGACTGTTCCACTAAAATAGCAGAAGTTGATTATTATGTTCCTGCAAAATCAAAAAGGGCTATTGTGCTCATCAAGTGAAAGACATGTGACTTGCTGTAATTGATTTACTTATTTATTATTATTTTTTCTCTTCTATATTATGTATTACATTGAACTGCTGCTGCTAAGTTAACAAATTTCATGTCACACGCCAGTGATAATAAACCTGATTCTGATATCAATTACAGCATACGTATATTGAATAGATTTTAAAAAGTGCAAAAAACAGAAATACAGTGTATTTTAAAAAGTGAGGTAGTGTCCAAGGGTTCAATGTTCATTTAGGAATCGGATGGCAGAGGGAAAGAAGCTGTTCCTGAATCACTGAGTGTGTGCCTTCAGGCTCCTGTACCTCCTCCCTGATGGTAGAGGGGAAGAAGCAGTTCCTGAATCGTTGAGTGTGTGTCTTCAGGCTCCTGTACCTCCTCCCTGATGGCAGAGGGGAAGAAGCTGTTCCTGAATCACTGAGTGTGTGCCTTCAGGCTTCTGTATCTCCTACCTGATGGTAACAGTGAGAAAAGGGCATGCCTTGGGTGCTGGATGTCCTTAATAATGGATGCTGCCTTTCTGAGACACCGCTCCCTGAAGATGTCCTGGGTACTTTGTAGGCTAGTACCCAAGATGGAGCTGTCTAGATTTACAACCCTCTGCAGCTTCTTTCAGTCCTGTGCAGTAGCCCCTCCATACCAGACAGTGATGCAGCTGTCAGAAGGCTCTCCACAGTACATCTATAAAAGATTTTGAGTGTATTTGTTGACATGCCAAATCTCTTCAAACTCCGAATGAAGTATAGCTGCTGTCTTGCCTTCTTTATAACTATATCGATATGTTGGGACCAGGTTAGATCCTCAGAGATCTTGATACCCAGGAACTTGGAAACTGCTCACTCTCTCCACTTCCGATCCCTCGATGAGGATTGTTATGTGATCCTTCATCTTACCCTTCCTGAAGTCCACAATCATCTCTTTCGTCTTACTGATATTGAGTACCAGGTTGTTGTTGTGACACCACTCCACTAATTGGCATATCTCACTTCTGTATACCCTCTCGTCGCTACCTGAGATTCTATCAACGATGATCATATCATCAGCAAATTTGTAGATGATATTTGAGCTATGCCTAGCCACACAGTCATGTGTACACAGAGAATGGAGCAGTGGGCTAAGCACACACCCCTGAGGTGCATCAGTGTTAATTGTCAGCAAGGAGGATTTGTTATCACCAATCCGCACAGATTGTGGTCTTCCGGTTAGGAAGTCAAGGATCCAATTGCAGAGGGAGATACAGAGATCCAGGTTCTGTTACTTCTCAATCAGGATTGTGGGAACGATGATATTAAATGCTGAACTATAGTCGATGAACAGCATCCTAACGTAGGTGTTTGTGTTGTCCAGGTGGTCTAAAGCCGTGTGGAGAGCCATGGAGATTGCATTTGCTGTTGACCTATTGTGGCAATAGGCAAATTGCAGTGGGTCCAGGTCCTTGCTGAGGCAGGGGTTCGGTCTAGTCATGACCAACCTCTCAAAGCATTTCATCGCTGTCGATGTGAGTGCTACCAGGCGACAGTCATTAAGGCAGCCCACATTATTCTTCTTAGGCACTGGTATAATTGTTGCCTTTTTGAAGCAAGTGGGAATTTCTGCCTGTAGCAGTGAGAGGTTGAAAATGTCCTTGAATACTCCCGCTAGTTGGTTGGCACAGGTTTTCAGAGCCTTACCAGGTACTCCATTGGGACCTTCCACCTTGTGAGGGTTCACTCTCGTTAAAGACAGTCTGACATCAGCCTCTGAGACAGAGATCACAGGGTCATCAGGTGTAGCAGGGATCTTCACAGCTGTAGTTGTGTTCTCCCTTTCAAAGCGTGAATAGAAGTTGTTGAGTTCATCTGGTAGTGAAACATCACTGCCATTCATGCTATAGGGTTTCACTTTGTAGGAAGAAATGTCTTGCAGACCCTGCCACAGTTGTTGTGCATCTGATATTGCCTCCAAACTTGTTTAAAATTGTCTCTTTGCCCTTGAAATAGCCCTCTGCAAATCATACCTGGATTTCTGGTACAGGCCTGGGTCTCCAGACTTGAATGCCACTGATCTAGCCTTCAGTAGACGATGTACCTCCTGGTTCATCCATGGCTTTTGGTTTGGGAATGTACAGTAAGTTTTCATAGACACACACTCACCCACACAGGTTTTAATGAAGTCAGTAACAACTGCAGCGTACTCATCCAGGTTCAAAGATGAATCCCTGAATACAGTCCAGTCCACTGATTCAAAGCAGTCCTGTAGGTGCTCCTGTGCTTCCCTTGTCCGTACCTGCTTGGTACACACCACTGGTGCTGCAGTCTTCAGTCTCTACCTATACTCAGGGAGTAGAAGTACAACCAGCTGATCAGACTTTTCGAAGTGAGGGCATGGAATAGCATGGCATTCTTGATGGTGGTGTAGCAATGGTCCAATGTGTTGTTGACATTAAGATTTCTTCAATAACAATTAAACATTGTTAACTCGACTAACTTCAAAATTTAAATTACAACCCAAAAGTTCAGCAGGTGCAAGAGATGTACTATGTACAGCAGATGTATCCAGTAAGATTTGGCTCATTTGTTTGCAGCATGGTCACCCAAAGGTGTTACTGTCTTTTTTTTTAACATTTTTTACGATCGCAAGACCCTGCTGGACATTAAGAACTTGAAGTACTGCAGGCCTACGCCATTAGGAAGTTGTTCATTGGTGGAGAAACTGAAAGGGCTGGACTTGGTGATGGTTGTGGTGTGTCAGAGAGGCGTTGAATGAGTTGGTGTGTGAAGGAGTTGTGCAGTCTAAAGATGAGTGATCATCTCAGTTGTTTTTCTTGTGATCACAAGATCCTGTTGGACATTATTAATGTGGAATACTGCAAGTACAAGTTACTAATTTATTGGCAGACGTCAGGAGAGTTGCGTGGTCGCAGTTGTAGTGAGGACTCGGCCTCAAGCTGTGGTGCCGGGAGCTAGACATTGGCATCTACGCTGGAGTCAGTGCTGCCTCCAGTGTTTGAACAGCAGATGACAAGCTGGACTGTGTTTGTTTGCAGATTTCTGCAACATTCATGAACTCAGGGTCTTGGACTATATTTTTTTGTGTGACTGCATTCTACTGACGTCTTATACGTACTTGCTATCTTATATGTGATATATGTGCCTTGTGCTGTGTATGTTTGTTGGTACCGTATTTTGCACATTGGCCCCGGAGTAACATGTTTCGTTTGGCTGTATTCATAGGTATTTATGGGTGGTTGAATGACAATTTAAGTTGAACTTGGACATAAGTCCCCAAATTTGCTCAGTGGTTTCACCTGCCACAGGACCACAGTGAAGTATACATTCTCAGGAGCGAGGTGAAGCAAGAGTCAGTCAAGGTACCCAATCTGCTTTGCAGCTATTGTTCTTTTGTATTGCAATTTCCAGATCAGCACTGGCCCCCACCACCCAACTACTGCCTCACCAGTCACACAACCTTCTCTGCCCTCAGTTTTCAGCCTCTTTCAAGGAGACCTTTTTGACAGCATGGAAATGGTGTCTGTAACCTGTTTCCAAAATGCATTGTCCAATATTTATAGCTTAAAATCTCTAGAAACATAGAAAACCTACAGCACAATACAGGCCCTTTGGCCCACAAAGTTGTGTTGAACATGTTCTTACCTTAGAAATTACTAGGGTTACCCATAGCCCTCTGTTTTACTAAGCTCCAGGTACCTATCCAGGACTCTCTTAAAAGATCCTATTGTATCCGCCTCCACCACTGTTGCTGGCAGACCATTCCACGCACTCACCACTCTTGGCATAGAAAACTTACCCCTGACAACTCCTCTGTACCTACTTCCAAGCATCTTAAAACTATGCTCTCTCATGTTAGCCATCTCAGCCCTGGAAAAAAGCCTCTGACTATTGACACAATCGATGCCTCTCATCATCTTGTTCACATCTATCAGGTCACCTCTCATCCTCTGTCGCTCCAAAGAGAAAAGGCCAAGTTCACTCAACCTATTCTCATAAGGCATGCTCCCCAATCCAGGCAACATCCTTGTAAATCTTCTCTGCACCCTTTCTATGGTTTCCACATTCTTCCTGTAGTGAGGCGACCAGAACTGAGCACAGTACTCCAAGTGGGGTCTGAACAGGGTCCTATATAGCTGTAAAATTACCTCTCGGCTCTTAAACTCAATCCTACGATTGATGAAGGCCAATGCACATTATGTCTTTTAACCACAGAGTCAACCTGCTCAGCAGCTTTGAGTGTCCTATGGACTCGGACCCCAAGATCCCTCTGATCCTCCACACTGCCAAGAGTCTTACATTAATACTATATTCTGCCATCATATTTGACCTCCAAAATGAACCACCTCACACTTATCTAGGTTGAACTCCATCTGCCACTTCTCAGCCCAGTTTTGCATCCTATCAATGTTCCGCTGTAACCTCTGACAGACCTCCACACTATCCACGACACCTTCAACCTTTGTGTCATCAGCAAATTTACTAACCCATCCCTCCACTTCCTCATTCAGATCATGTATAAAAATCACAAAGAGAAGGGGTCCCAGAACAGATCCCTGAGGCACTCCACTGGTGACCAACCTCCATGCAGAACATGGCCCATCTACATCCACTCTTTGCCTTCTGTGGGGAAGCCATTTCTGGATCCACAAAGCAATGTCCCCTTGGATCCCACCCCTCCTTACTTTCCCAATAATCCTTGTATTGGGTACCTTATCAAATGCCTTGCTGAAATCTATATACACTACATCTATGGCTCTGCTTTCATCAATGTGTTTAGTCACATCCTCAAAAAATTCAATCAGGCTCGTAAGGTACAACCTGCCTTTGACAAAGCCATGCTGACTATTCCCAATCACATTATACCTCTCCAAATGTTCATGTTACGTACCCCGTAACTGGGTCACTTACCAGCAAAGATAGAGAGGTCCATTGAAGTCTGATGCTATTATTTTTAACAGTATTTATTGATAAAAATACACAAAAATAATATCAATGCAAACATACAGATAATATACGTCGTCAATACTAGATCAAAAGGTGCGGGTATAATAATAATCAATAAGAAATGGCTCTATTGTTGTCTAGGGGATAATGTATTGTCCGATGGAAATATAAAAGTCACTTCAGTTCATTCAGGCTGCAGCTTTTGGTTGGAGAGAGAGACGGATTTTTAGAACTTGCCTGTTTTCCTTTTTATGATGTTGATCCTTCGAAATGTCGTCGGTGGTGATCTCTTCTTTAGCTAAGCCGTCTTCCGTGGTAAGGCCTCAATCCCGGGCAACGGGAAAGGACACACGTGGGCCTTCCACCGGCTGTCACTATTAAACGCTGTCACGGGATTGCTAGTGTTTCTCCTGGTGCGTCTAAAGGGGTTGTTCCCCAGACCTTTTTTTATCCTTACTCACGGGGTCTCAGATGTCAATCAGGTTGGAATGATGCCATCCCCCAACCAGCCCACGTTGTTCATTCCCTGAGGGTTTCAAATAAATAGTACAGTACTCAATACACAATTCCGTCTCCAAGAGACAATGGCTGTTTTCCGTGGCTTTGTATCGCTGAGGGGCCAGGACATTCCAAACCCCTTGTGGATTCTGCATGTCTTTCTCTCATTTCCTGGGTCCCAGACCCGCATTAATAGCGATCTTGCGATGCTCAAAAAGGAGGGGGCTACTTTGTACCCTTCGGCCCCTCAGAGTTGGGGCACAGTCGTAACATTCATAAATCCTGCCTCTCAAAATCTTCTCTATCAACTTACGAACCAATGAAGTAAGACTCACTGGTCTATAATTTCCTGAGCTATCTCTACTCCCTTTCTTGAATAAGGGAACAACATCCACAACCCTCCAATCCAGAACCTCTCCCATCCCCATTGATGATACAAAGATCATCGCCAGAGGCTCAGCAATCTCCTCCCTCGCCTCCCACACTAGCCTGGGGTACATCTCGTCCAGTCCCGGTGACTTATCCAACTTGATGCTTTCGAAAAGCTCCTGCACATCCTCTTCCTTAATATCTACATGCTCAAGCTTTTCAGTGCACTGTAAGTCATCCCTACAATCACCAAGGTCCTTTTCTGTAGTGAATACTGAAGCAAAGTATTCATTAAATACCTCCAATACCTCCTCCAGTTCCATACACACTTCTCCACTGTCACACTTGATTGGTCCTATTCTCTCACATCTTATTCTCTCATATCTTATCACATACTTGTAGAATGCCTTGGGGTTTTCCGTAATCCTGTCCGCCAAGGCCTTCTCATGGCCCCTTCTGGCTCTCCTAATTTCATTCTTGGGCTCCTTCCTGCTAGCCTTATAATCTTCTAGATCTCTATCATTACCTAGTTTTTTGAACCTTTCGTAAGCTTTTCTTTTCTTCTTGACTAGATTTACAACAGCCTTTGTACACCATGGTTCCTGTACCTTACCATCTTTTCCCTGTCTCATTTGGAACATACCTATGCAGAACTCTACACAAATATCCCCTGAACATTTGCCACATTTCTTCCATACATTACCCTGAGAACATCTGTTTCCAATTTATGCTTCCAAGTTTCTGCCTGATAGCCTCATATTTCCCCTTACTCCAATTAAATGCTCTCCTAACTTGTCTGTTCTTATCCCTCACCAATGCAATGGTAAAGGAGATAGAAATGTGATCACTATCTCCAAAATGCTCTCCCACTGAGAGATCTGACACCTCACCAGGTTCATTTCCCAATATCAGATCAAGTATAGCCCCTCCTCTTGTAGGCTTATCTACATATTGTGTCAGGAAACCTTCCTGAACACACCTAACAAACCCACCCTATCTAAACCCCTCGCTCTAGGGAGATGCCTCAATATTTGGGAAATTAAAATCTCCTACCACAGCAATCCTGTTATTATTCCACCTTTCCAGAATCTGTCTTTCTATCTGCTCCTCGATGTCCCTGTTACTTTTGGGTGGTCTATAAAAAACACCCAGTGGAGTTATTGACCCCTTCCTGTTCCTAACTTCCACCCACAGAGACTCCATATCTTAGAGCATCATATTGAAAAGGTTGCTGAAGTTTAGTGACACAAGTTTAACTGAACTTTATCAGCAACCATTTCACCTTTCTTTTGCAATTTAACTCACTGGTGCCCCCATTCTCCCCAACGCTACAGAATATTATGAATCTTAAGTTCTTGTTTAATGTGAATAATTTTGCTCAATAACTTGAGTATCTAAAATATTGCACCATCTAAAACATTTTAGTCATGATTTATTAAAAACATTGTTTAATTTTAGTTTAAAAATAATTCTAAAATATCACAAATAAAAATTATATATTTATTTAAGTAAACAAACAAATCATGAATAAGTGAGAGAAAGTCACATCTGCATAGTATTGAAAAATTAATCAAGGCTCATTGTAAACTAATCAATAAACTTTCCTTGCTCTGATCTAAAAGGGATTAATTATTTTAATAATGCTTTGATGCAAGTATCAAATTCTATTCCTGATCTAAAAATGTAACTGTATATTCACAATTCACTTCAAACATTGTGAGTTATTGACGTTGGTTTCAAAGGGGCTGTATATCTGAAATCAGCCCTTGTATTTAAGCAACAGCAGTTTAGTTCATTCATTCATTTTAAAATCTTTTTATTAATCAGTTTAGCTGAATTTGGCTAGGAGGTATATGGATAGCTCGAAAGGTTTGGACAACTGAGCATTAAAAATGTTAATTAAGCAAGATCGTTTTTGATTAAAGAATCAAAGTTCTGCCTGGCCGTCCCGCCACACTACCACCCACAATGCATGTAAAGATTGAACAGCTAATTCATGGAAAAGAAAAGACAATCTTCACAAATACATATTTTGATCTAAGGAAAATTCTTCTCATATTTGGTTGTCCACAAAAGTGTCTGCCTTGTATCTGCTTCATCATGGCATCCAAACTATGATCCTAACCAACAGGCCTACTCATGCAATCTCCATGCAGACTACTAACAAACAAGGTTTCATCATTGGCCCAAAACTATGGTTTGTCTCTTTTTTGCTGCAGTGTTGTATTTTACCTTGTACCAGAATCAGACATTGGGCATTAGCCTCTTGACACAACAATTAAAACTGCAAACTCTCAGGGAAATACAGAATATTGTACTTGGACTCAGTCAAGTGGAAAAAAGTGGCATGGGAATTCATAAAGTCGCTTAAAAACTTGTTTGGTAGGACTGTTCTGTGCAATACTCTGCAACCACAGATCGCCACTGATGCTGAGCATGAGAGCTGAAACAAAGTGCAGGACAGTTGCCATATATAACATTCACAGGGGCTATTTTAACACCACCAATAATGTAGCCATATGATTCTGAACAATGATCAGAGGTAACAATGACATTTCAAGCTCCATGAACTTATAAGTTTCAGCACTTAGACCCCTGTGAATATTTAATCATTTTAGATTCTGCATAACATTAATTTCTATTATTTCTGTGGCTTAATTGATCTCACTAACTAAGATTGGATGTGATGTTTAATTTTTCTTGAATAAAGAATGATGTCTTGGATCACTTTGGACAAGGTATTTGTGAAAAATGTTTGCAGTTGCCAGCTATTGAGAAATTGAGAGATCCTGATGTTCAAGATTTGTTTAACTAGCTCATCAAATTAGAAATATTCACAAGCACTGTCCATCAGATTATGGCTCTTGATCTTTCAGTTTGACTATTTAAAGTAAGAGAGTGTGAATTATAACAATCACTCTAAATGCCTGACTACAAAATATCAGTTGCAATACCTTTCTAGAGTTGTAGGCTGCCACTTAAGGGCTTAAAACAACAAGGCTAGTTGAGATAATTTTCTTGCCTTCTTTAAAAAAAATGTATCTTCAATCCTATTTAACAATAGCATGACAAAAATTATTTCATTTTGCTATCTCACCAAAACTCTTTCCCCCTACTCCTAATTCACTTTACTTGAACTGAAACTGTGTACAGTCAGGATAACACAGACATTTGCTCAGAAATTCAACTACATAATGCTGATTTTTATTTCTGGTCTCTGAAGAACTTGCTTTAAAACGGTGGAATATTTAAGATGATGCATATTTAGGTTGCCCTCAATCCATTCTAACCTTCACTGTAGTGAAGATTCATTCACAAACTGTGCTGTAGTGCTAAAGCAGGGTAAAACATAATTTGAGAAAGGAATGCTATTTGTACCAGAAAGAACTGATCAGCTTGCAGACATGTTATATCAGACAATATATTCATGAAACAGAAAACAAATACAATAGACAAAATGTTCCAATTCTTACAGCATAAAGATGTGCCTTGAGGGGAAATAAATTAAGTAGCAGAATGCAATGAAATTGCAGAGTAAATTGTTGACCACTGCTACAATTGGTACGTTCTAAGTGCCTTAATTACAAAACAAAATCAACTGCTCTTGCATTCAGGAAAAAAATGTTATTGGTAGTGACTGTGCCTTTTTTTAGCTATAGTTTTGCTACAGAAATTGAAATAGATGATTGTATTTAATGGTTCAGAGATTATCTACAGCAAGAACAAGGCTCTGCAATTATTCTTAGCTACAATAATGTTGCCACTGAACCCCAGAGGCCGTTACTTTTCTCAGAGATGTATGATTCATACCTGGTTATTAGGTGACTCAGTTTTCAAACACTCACAGAGACAGTATGACTCAAATGTCAGCATCTTCCCATGGGACAGAAAAACAATTGAACAAAACTAATTTAGCCCACACAAGCCATAAAGCCAGTTCATTCTACAACTAATGATAATGATTCTAGGAAGTCATTGTTAGACTTTGCAAATGACTTTCTAATGAAATGTAGAATCACTTATGATGTGTTTGGGCAGGTTTTAGATGTGCATTGTAAATTATGAATTGCAGTGTTGCATCTGATTTTATCCTGTTCAATTTTACTTATGCAATTTTACTTATGCAAAATACCAGCCAAAAAAAACAAAGAAATGACTTACAAATTGCCCCAAAGCCTGAGGCACAAAGAAAACAGTGTAAAAGATTTACTGCATTTGTCTGCCTTTCTTCTCTGCTAATTTTCTACCACTGCAATCTTGCTCAGAGGTGTGCATAGGAATATATATTGTTAAATTTTGGAGAAATGCATCTAGATTTCTTTCCTCTAATGAAATGATTGTATGCATGCATCCAAAACTTCTGGCTATACAAATATATTTTAGGATTATCATAGATGCCCCTTTTATTTCTTGCCCTTGCTTAAAGAAGGCTAACAGCTACAATCTCTGCTATAAATGACATTATTCAAGAGAGAATTTTGGGCACCGATCTTAGAATTTGGGGTTGAAGTTTTGTGGATTCAGAGGTGACGAGTGAGACCCCTGTGTGCTCTTCCCAGAGGAGATCAAAGTGTTCTGCACCTTCCTGGTTGCTTCTCTGTCTGTTTGAGAGGCCTTGGTTCAGGAGTTTCTGTGAGACTGTGTGGGTGTTACATTTTCTCAAGAAGGTTTGAGGATATACTTCAGAAGTTCTTTTCTCCCCTGTGCTGCTGGAAATCATTTGCTGTGAAAGAGCTCAGAGTAGAATGTTTGTTGCAGGAGGAAATGCTAAACACGTAGACAATAAGGCTCACCAGTCAGTGTCACTTGTGCTATGATGCTGGTTATAATGATCTTAGATTACCTACCTTCTTAGTAAATTTGGAGGGTTTTGTGAAGCACTTCAGCAGCTACCTGTTGTAAGTTGTTCATTTCTCTCCAGCAGGGATCATCGTTGCTTGACAGACCATCTGCTCAGTGGGATGATTCTCTGGATATCTGAATTACTGGAGGGTGTGCTAGATTTCAAAAACTATGTTTGTCATCATTGAAAGAAGGTTCCTAAGATATGGAAATGATCCATCTTTTTCAAAGTCTTGTCATCAGTCTTGATTGTCAGGGGTGCTCTAATGTAACGGGGCCAGGTTGGTAAAGGATGTTAATTTTTTTTGTGGCAAGGCATATATGCTTTGGTGACAGAAGCAACAATGATTTAAAACTTGGCTGCTATTCTCTAGTCTACACCATAGCTCAGTAGCTGAGATTGGAGTGATTTCTCGAGTGGAGGCAACAAATGCTAAGTTTTCTGCATGTCTTGAAGATTAACTGTTCATGTGAAGAGGTGGAGATGAGGGTGCAGAGTTGTTTGAGAAGAGGACTGGTTTGATGACAGTACTTGCTCCAATCTGAACTGAGGTTGTTTTATCTATTAGTGAGGCTCACAGGGCAGGTAAAGGATGGTAACAATTTTTTGAAGAATAGCTGAATTCAGTAAGGATCCTCCATAATGCATCTTGATTGAGTCAAAAGATTTTGGGAGACCGAAAAAAGGACAAGTATTGTGATTGATACAGTTCCCTATATTTTCTTTGATTTAATTGGAAGCATAGGACTTGTCCAATGAGCCTCTTTGTGGATGGAATTCGCATTTAGTCCCTGCTTGGAGCTTGTCAAGAGAAGGCAACTGAGGATGATTTTTGCAGTGACTTTCCTAATGGCATATACGGTATAAGGTAGGCTCCTCTTTAATTACCACAATGACCTTTGGAAAGGTGCAAGTGGCAAGGAAGAGAAATGGAAAGTAATATCTAGTGGATTCCTTCTACTGAAAGTGCTTAAAACATTGTCTTGTCACAATCAACACTCTGTTTCATCAGACAGGCACCTAAGGCCTCACGGCCAAACTCTTTGCATTTGCACCCATAGATCACAGTGTCATCCCTCCCAATGATAGACTGCAAGACTTTCCGTATCGTCTATTCAACAATAGGAGGCATTGATTCTTTGACCAACCACTACCTAGCTTGATCTGTAATCTCCTTCAACACATCCACAATTGAATGATGGGAAGAGGAATACTGCTGCAGAAAAATCAGTGCTGAAGGACTCAAAGACCCTGAAAAGAATGCTCTATTTAGTCAATAGCTCAGAATCAGAATCAGGTTTATTATCACTGGCATACTTCCTAAGAATGTAATCAATGTACTGATGAACTGATAGGTTCACATAGCTGATTGTTACTAGTAGTATAGCTCTCGAATAATATAAATTTATCTAAGCAAATTGATAACATAGCACTAATCTAATTTCTTGGTCAGGGAGTACTTTCAAATATCTTGTTTGCTTATTACAAGTGATTTATTAATGCTGTACAAACATGAAATTAGTGTTTGAATCAGTTACTGATTAGACCAGGTTCCTTTCTCTATTTTAAATATTTACCAGAGTCTAACATTTGATCAAGTCATTCAGTTATTGTCTAATTCTAATAAAAAATGCAAATACTGGAAACCTTCAATAAAAAGACAGCAGCTAGTTCCCAGCAAAACAAAACTCTGATAATCTTCTAATCAATTGTTTGGAAATCCCAAAATTTTGACATCTGGCTTGCAAGATTCAATTTGTTCCCTTTAAACTACCTGTAACTTACACTTCTTTTAAATACACAGGGATCACCGTGATGCACCATCAATAACTCACACTGAGACGTAAGGTGAGATATCGGCTTTTATTGACTGGAAGAAGGAACCAGGAGTGAGTGTCTATCATACAATGTCCTGGAGACTGAGGCCGAGCGTCAGGCCTCAGATCTCCTTTATACAGGGGCCTGTGGGAGGAGCCACAGGAGCAGTCAGCAGGGGGCGTGTCCCGACAGGCACATAGTTCACCACATTCACCCCCCCCTTCGTTTGAAAGAGTCCTCATGTGGCGAAGTTTCTTACAAGTCAAGTCTATCAGGTGGTCGAATCTGTCGCTGCGATCTACGTAGCACCGGCTGTGACCGCATAGATGCCGGCAACATTGGTGATTGCACAGGGGACGGAGGTTGCGCTTGTTCCTGCCCACTAGGCGCCGGTGATCCCTCATGCATGTGCCTGGTATAAATGCGTACGAAACGCCCGGTATACAAGTGTCGTGAGGAGTCTGTGTAGGGCCTGGTGAGCACGGTGTCACCTCTGGTGCAGGGTTCACAGTTACCGGAGAGCCTTCAGGGTAGTGGTCTGCTGCACCTGCGGGTGCCAGGTCGCGGATGGAGACCGTGTCCTCCCGCCCATCAGGTAAGACCACGTAAGCATACTGGGGGTTCGCATGTAGAAGGTGAACCCTCTCTACCAGCGGGGAGTATTTATTGCTCCTCACATGTTTCCGGAGCAGCACTGGCCCCAGGGACGTCAGCCAAACTGGTAGGGTGGTCCCAGTGACAGACTTCCTGGGAAAAGAGAATAGGCGCTCGTGAGGGGTGGCATTGGTGGACGTACATAACAGAAAGCGGATAGAGTGCAGTGCCTCAGGGAGGACCTCCTGTCATCGAGAGACCGGCAACCCTTTTGACTTAAGGGCTAAAAGTGTGGCCTTCCACACTGTGGCATTCTCCCGCTCCACCTGGCCATTACCCCGGGGATTATAACTCGTGGTCTGACTAGTAGCAATGCCCCTAGCTAGCAAGTACTGGCGCAGCTCCTCACTCATAAAGGAGGACCCTCTATCACTGTGGATATAGCAGGGATACCCGAACAGAGTGAAGAGCTGGCGCAGGGCTTTTATGACGGACGTGGCAGTGGTGTCGGGGCAGGGGATGGCAAAGGGGAACCGTGAGTACTCGTCGATAACACTGAGAAAATAGACATTGCGGTCAGTGGAGGGAAGGGGTCCCTTAAAGTCAACACTCAGTTGTTCAAAAGGGCGGGTGGCCTTGACAAGTTGCGCCGTGTCAGGACGGTAGAAGTGCGGTTTGCACTCAGCGCAAATTTGGCAGTCCCTGGTCATCGTCCTGATGTCCTCCAGGGAGTATGGCAGGTTCCGAGCTTTCACAAAATGGTAAAATCGGGTGACCCCCGGATGGCAAAGTTGTGCATGAAGGGCGTACAGCTGGTCGAGCTGTGTGCTAGCACATGTTCCCCGGGATAGGGCATCAGGGGGCTCATTGAGTCTGCCAGGCCGGTACAGGATATCATAGGTGTAGGTGGAGAGTTCTATCCTCCACCGCAAAATCTTATCATTTTTGATTTTGCCCCGCTGTTGGTTGCTGAACAGGAACGCAACCGAGCGCTGGTCGGTCAGCAAGGTGAACCTTTTGCCAGCAAGATAATGCCTCCAGTGCCTAACAGCCTCCACTATGGCCTGGGCTTCTTTCTCCACCGCGGAGTGCCGAATTTCAGAGCCTTGGAGGGTGCGAGAAAAGAATGCTACTGGTCTGCCTTCCTGATTGAGGGTAGCAGCCGGAGCAAAATTGGAGGCATCACACTCCACTTGGAAGGGAGCGGTCTCGTCCACTGCATGCATCGTAGCTTTGGCAATGTCAGCTTTAATGCAGTTGAAGGCCGCGCAGGCCTCAGCAGAGAGGGGAAACGAGGTAGACTTGACCAGCCTTGTCTGCGTAATGGGGGACCCATTGGGCGTAATAGGAAAAAAAACTCAGGCACCATCTGAGGGCCTTGAGAGTGGTGGGAAGAGGGAGTTCTAACAGGGCCAATAACCCCGTTTTCCACGACATACCCAAGTATAGCAAGGCGGGTGGTACCAAACACACACTTGTCCCTGTTATAAGTAAGGTTCAGAGCTGCGGCCACTTGGAGAAATCGTTAGAGGTTGGCGTCGTGATCTGGCCTGTCGTGACCACAGATGGTGATGTTATCCAGATAGCGAAATGTGGCCTGCAGTTGGTACTGGTCCACCATCCGGTCCATTTCCCTCTGGAAGACAGAGACACCATTCGTGACACCGAAAGGGACGCGCAGGAAGTGATAGAGCCTGCCGCCCGCCTCAAAGGCGGTGTAGGGGCGGTCCTCTGGGCAGATGGGGAGCTGGTGATAAGCGGATTTCAGATCTATTGTCGAGTACACCTTATACTGAGCAATCTGGTTGACCATATCCGCGATGCGGGGTAGGGGGTACGCGTCAAGCTGCGTGAACATATTGATGGTCTGGCTATAGTCCACGACCACCCTATTTTTCTGCCCAGTCCGAACAACAACCACCTGGGCCCTCCAAGGGCTTGTGCTCGGCTCAATGATCCCCTCCCTGAGCAGCCGCTGCACCTCTGACTGAATGAAGGCCCTGTCCCCCGCGCTGTACCTCCTGCTTTTGGTTGCCACAGGTTTACAGTCGGGGGTCAGGTTGGCGAACAGCAGTGGGGGAGGGACCTTGAGAGTGGAGAGGCTGCAAGTGGTGTCGGTAGCGCAGCTGTCGGCATGGTTCTGGGTGGGATGTGTGTGCCCGTGTGTGTGTGTGGTCAGTAGCGGGGTATGTGAAGAAGTCCCACAAAACTGAGGATTCCGGACAGTGAGTGGTGGGAGGGGCCCGTCGTATACCATAGTCACACTTTCGAGATGGCTCTGGAAGTCCAGCCCCAATAGCACAGGTGCGCACAGATTAGGCATGACCAGCAGCTCAAAGTCCCGATATTCTGTGCCTTGCACCACCAATGTCGCTACACAACCCGCCCGGATGTCTGTGGACTGCGACCCAGAAGCCAAATGGAACCTCCGACTTACCGGCTGCGTTGCGAGTCCGCAGCGTTGCACTGTGTCCGGGTGAATAAAACTCCCAGTGCTGCCCATGTCAAACAGGCATCTAGTCCGGTGCCCCTCCACCCGGATGTCCATCATGGACCTTGCAAGCTGGTGTGGGGCACTTTGGTCGAGAGTTACAGGGCCAGAGACACGGTAAGCATCGGAGGGCCGGGGGTGGGGCATGCTGACGTCGACAAAGATGGCCGCTCACATCCGGGGTACCCGGTAAGCATCGGCGGGTCGGGGGCGGGGCGTACTGACGTCGACAAAGATGGCCGCCCACATCCGGGGATGCAAGATGGCGGCCCCCACGTTTCATCCGCAGCACTGCACTCCGCTCGAGGTTGAGACTTACAGACCTTGGCGAAGTGGCCCCGCTTTCCGCAGCTGGAGCAGGTCGCTTCTCGCGCTGGACAGCGTTGTCGAGGGTGTTTTTTATGGCCACAGAAATAACACACAGGCTTCTGACGGGCCACAGCCATGGTCAGGGTCGGGGAGCTCGTGGAATCGCGACTGGCGGCGGCGTTGGCGAATTCGCTCCCGGGAGCCGGCGGTGGCGGGGTCTGAGGTGTCCACGGAACCGGCGGGGAATCGCGCGACTGGACAGCGTCGGCGTTATGCAGCGCAGCTTCCAGAGCGTTGGCCGTCTCGATCGCCGAGCTTAAGGTAAGGTCGGCATTTTCCAGCAGCCGCTGGCGCATGTACACTGACCTCAGTCCCGTCACAAAGGCGTCTCGCACCAGCAGCTCCGCATGTTGTTCTGCCATGAGCGTCTTGCAGTCACAAGCTCGGACGAGTGTCTGTAGTGCTCGGAGAAACTCAGCGCACGATTCGCTAGGCCGCTGTTGCCGGGTAGCTAAACGATGTCTTGCGTAGATGGTGTTCACCGGCCGCAGGTACTGTCTTTTGAGGGCGTCCAGTGCCCCATCGTAGGTCGGCAGGTCCCGGATAATGGAGTAAACTTTGGGGGTGACCCTCGAGAGGAGAATTCTGTGCATAACGGCGGGTTCAGTTGCACGAACCTCCTCCAAGTACGATTGGAAGCAGGCAAGCCAGTGTTCAAAAGCGAGAGCTGCGTCAGGGTCTTGAGGGTCCAAATCCAACCGGTCCGGACGCAAAACGGGTTCCATGTTTTAAAACTTCCAGTCAATAAAATTGATGCACCATCAATAACTCACACTGAGACGTAAGGCGAGATATCGGCTTTTATTGACTGGAAGAAGGAACCAGGAGTGAGTGTCTATCATACAATGTCCTGGAGACTGAGGCCGAGCGTCAGGCCTCAGATCTCCTTTATACAGGGGCCTGTGGGAGGAGCCACAGGAGCAGTCAGCAGGGGGCGTGTCCCAACAGGCACATAGTTCACCACACACCGGAAAATGTATTATCCTATTGTGTATCGCCTGAAAAAAAATTACATGTGATGGGATATCAATTGGAACAATATCCAATCATCTATAAAATCCACCAAATCAGCATAATGCAAAAGGGTGCCAGATTAAAGGAGTTCTACTGTACTGATGAAGAGTCTTTGAACTAAATCGTTAACATGGCTTATCTTTCCACATATGCTGACCTGCTGAGTGTTTTCACCATTTTTTGTGTTAGCTGTATACTGTTTGATCAAGCACCTCTGCAGAATATATAGTGATCACTGGTTTTGAGATGTTGTTTCAGGCATACTAAATTAACATTTTTGATAAAGATTGTTTAGCCTCTATAACAAATTGTGCCATTGATTTATGCTGGCCATACCATTTTTAATATTTTTTAACTGAAGTGAATCTATGTCCTTTAAAGGGAACTGAGATACATATACGATGAAGAAGACAAGCCAAGTTATGGTGCTAGAATTACATCAAATGAATGCATTTGAAGGAGGGATGAATGCAATCAATGCATGATCTATGCTAATTCTGTGTAATTTTTATTTAAAATCACTCATTCTAAAACTCTAAAAAATTCACAGTCCTATCCCTCAGACACATGTCCTCTGTCACCAGTGCATCCATGTGCTTCCCATGGGTCACACCCTTTTCCTGAGTTGCATGACATACATCTGACCACTGTTTCATTATCTTGAAGTATTTTGAATGCTGAGTGCAGTGACTCAGGAATCTGAGTCCATTAGATGTTTAAATAGACAGGAACTGGTCCATCTCCCACCCCCCCCCCCATCCTCACCACACCCTACAGGGGTTGTACTGAGAGCATCCTGAGCAGCTGAATCACTGCTTGGTTTGGGAATTGCACCGTTTTGGATCACAAGACCCTGCAGCGGATAGTGAGGTCAGCTGAGAAGATCATCGGGGTCTTTCTTCCTGCTATTACAGACACTTACACCACACGCTGCACCCGCAAAGTTGACAGCATTGTGAAGGACCCCACGCACTCCTCACACAAACTCTTCTCCCTCCTGCCATCTGGCAAAAGGTACCGAAGCATTTGGGCTCTCACGACCAGACTGTGCAACAGTTTCTTCCCCCAAGCTATCAGACTCCTCAATACACAGAGTCTAGACTGACATCTACATCATTATATTGTAATTTGTCCTCTACTGTGCCTATTGTCTTGTTTATTAATTATTGTACTGTCCTGCACTGTTTTGTGCACTTTATGTAGTCCTGTGCAGGTCTGTAGTCTAGTGCAGTTTTTATGTTATTTGACATAGTCTAGTGTAGCCTTGTGCTGTCTCACAGTCTAGTGTAATTTTGTGTTGTTTCATGTAGCACCAGGGTCCTGGAGGAACATTGTTTTGTTTTTACTGTGTACTGTACCGGCACTTTATAGTCAAAATGATAATAAACTTGAACTTGACTTGAATTGACTTGGATGCCAAGAAGGAGTTTTTCGAGGTAGCTGCCTACATTACTGGCAGAATTTGGAGTGGCACATAACTGTTTTAACAGCAGAATTTCAGGCTGCTTAACTGCATGGAGAAAATAAATGCATCCCTCATCATGGGTGCAGCATGTTATTTGCAAACTGCATCACAGCAGCTCACCAAGAATCCTTCAGATCTGCAGCCTCTGCAACTGAGGACTTGAACAGCAGATATGTGAGGTCATCACCAGTTGCAGATTCACCTCCAAGTTACCCACTACCCTGCCATGAAAATGATTTACCATTCTTTCTTCTTTCATTGTGGGGTCAAGATCCTGGAATTATCTACCTGATGACAACGTCAAAACATTGACTACAGCATCTCCATCACTTTCTTAAGTGTAGTTAGGTATGCTTAAAGGTGTTAGCCTTGTCAGAACTTCACCCGATAAAATAAAAAACTCCATATAACAATAATTGTTGCCAGCTATCTAGGGTATTTGAAGATAATCAGTCCTTTCCATGACAAATGGCCTATCTCTGAGATACTGTACTGTATGCCACTCTTAAATCCCTTGCAATCAATGAGAACTTTCAGGTGCTATGGTTTGGATCCATTGGCATGCTGAAAACCACACATTTCCAGAGAAGCCCAAAAGCTACGCAAAAGATGAAACTTTACTTTGAAGCTGGATTAAAAGTTGCCTCTGTTGTTCCCAGATGCAAATTTGGAAGAAGCCACACACAGTTCAGCTGCACCCTAAATTCTGACATCAGACATATGTTATGACTATCAAGCAAAACACACAAAATACGGGTGGAACACAGCAGGCCAGGCAGCATCTATAGGGAGAAGCACTGTTGACGTTTCGGGCTGAGACCCTTCATCAGGACTAACTGAAAAGAAAGATAGTAAGAGATTTGAAAGTAGGAGGGGGAGGGGAAAATGCAAAATGATAGAAGACCGGAGGGGGTGGGGTGAAGCTGAGAGCCAGAAAGGTGATTGGCAAAAGGGATACAGAGCGAGAGAAGGGAAAGGGATCATGGGATGGGTGGCCTAGGGAGAAAGAAAGGGGGAGGGGAGCACCAGAGGGATATGGAAAACAGGCAGAGTGATGGGCAGAGAGAGAAAGAAAAAAAAGGGGAGGGGGAAAAAAACTAAATATGTCAGGGATGGGATAAGAAGGGGAGGAGGGGCATTAACAGAAGTTAGAGAAGTCAATGTTCATGCCATCAAGTTGGAGGCTACCCAGACGGAATATAAGGTGTTGTTCCTCCAACCTGAGTGTGGCTTCATCTTGACAGTAGAGGAGGCCATGGATAGACATATCAGAATGGGAATGGGACGTGGAATTAAAATGTGTGGCCACTGGGAGATCCTGCTTTCTCTGGTGGACAGAACATAGGTGTTCAGCGAAACGGTCTCCCGGTCTGCGTCGGGTCTCACAAATATATAGAAGACTGCACCGGGAGCACCGGACGCAGTATACCACACCAACCGACTCACAGGTGAAGTGTCGCCTCACCTGGAAGGACTGTCTGGGGCCCTGAATGGTGGTGAGGGAGGAAGTGTAAGGGCAGGTGTAGCATTTGTTCCGCTTGCAAGGATAAGTGCCAGGAGGGAGATCGGTGGGAAGGGATGGGGAGGACAAGTGGACAAGGGAGTTGCGTAGGGAGCGATCCCTGCGGAAAGCAGAAAGGGGGGAGGGAAAGATGTGCTTGGTAGTGGGATCCCATTGGAGGTGGCGGAAGTTATGGAGAATTATATGTTGGACCGGGAGGCTGGTGGGGTGGTAAGTGAGGACAAGGGGAACCCTCTCCCGAGTGGGGTGGTGGGCGGATGGGGTGAGGGCAGATGTGCGGGAAATGGGAGAGATGTGTTTGAGAGCAGAGTTGATGGTGGACGAAGGAAAGCCCCTTGGTTTAAAAAAGGAAGACATCTCCTTCGTCCTGGAATGAAAAGCCTCATCCTGAGAGAAGATGCGGCAGAGACGGATGAATTGTGAGAAGGGGGATAGCATTTTTGCAAGAGACAGGGTGGGAAGAGGAATATCCAGGTAGCTGTGAGAATCTATAGGCTTATAGTAGATATCAGTAGATAGGCCGTCTCTAGAGATGGAGACAGAAAGATCAAGAAAGGGGAGGGAGGTGTCAGAAATAGACCAGGTAAATTTGAGGGCAGGGTGAAAGTTGGAGACAAAGTTAATGAAATCAACGAGCTCAGCATGCGTGCAGGAGGCAGTGCCAATGCAGTCGTTGATGTAGCGAAGGAAAAGAGGGGGACGGATACTCGTATAGACTTGGAACATGGACTGTTCCACAAAGACAACAAAAATGCAGGCATGACTGGGACCCGTGTGGGTGCCCATGGCTACACCTTTGGTTTGTTGGAAGTGGGAGGAACCAAAGGAAAAATTATTGAGAATAAGAACTAATTCCGCTAGACGGAGGAGAGTGGTGGTACAGGGGAATTGGTTAGGTCTGGAATCGAAAAAGAAGTGGAGAGCTTCGAGACCTTCCTGGTGGGGGATAGAGGTATATAGGGACTGGATGACCAAGGTGAAAATAAGGCAGTGGGGGGCAGGGAACTTAAAATCATTGAAAAAATTCAAAGTGTGAGAAGTGTCACGAACATAGGTGGGAAGGGATTGAACAAGGGGGGATAAGACAGTGTCAAGGTATGCAGAAATGAGTTTGGTGGGGCAGGACCAAGCTGAGACAATGGGTCTACCTGGACAGGCAGGTTTGTGGATCTTGGGTAGGAGGTAGAAACGGGAAGTGCAGGGTGAGGGAACTATGAGGTTGGTGGCAGTGGATGGGAGATCCCCAGAGCTGATAAGGTTGGTGATGGTATAGGAGACAATGGCCTGGTGCTCCTTAGTGGGGTCATGACCAAGGGGTAAATAAGAGGAGGTATCAGAGAGTTGTCGCTGTGCCTCGGCCAGGTAGAGGTCAGTACGTCAGACTACAACAGCTCCCCCCTTATCAGCAGGTTTTATAGTGAGGTTGGGATTGGTGCGGAGGGAGCGGAGAGCAGAGCGTTCGGAAGGAGTGAGGTTGGAATTGGAACAGGGTGTGGTGAAGTCGAGACGGTTGATGTCCCATCGGCAATTAGCAATAAAGAGATCCAGAGCAGGCATCCTATGATCTTCAGGAGCCTGGCATGAGATGTGAGTTATCTTTGCTTTTGTGGCTCTAATTGCTTTTAGGTAAACACTGGTTCAAATTTAGTGGAAACAGTTTCTTAAGTGTTTCACTTTAACATTTTCTGTTTTTACTCTCAAACATATTTTGTTCATCATGTCAATTTACAGCAAGTGTTCAGTATGCTAGCTTTCCAGAAAACACAGGAAGAGTGACTTATTTTAAAGTCCACAGACACTTTTGTCTTATGCTCAATGTTTCTCTCAAGTCAGATGAGTGAATGTGCCACAGCAGGAATGAAGGCCTCACATTTCCATTAAATATGCTTCACATTTTGCGTTAGTGTATCATATTCTAATCAAAGGAGCTACATTTTCCTTTGAAAATTCTTGATGAACATTAACACAAATTGCATAAACATTTGCTTATCCCTTGTCTTGCTATTAGGTGCTCTTGCCTTAACTCAACTGATATTTAATAGATTATTCAATGTCCCTTTTTATTTATGCATAAATTTACAAGTCATGTTTAATGTATTTTTATCAGAATTTATGATGAGCTCCCAAGGGATAAAACATCACAATAATCAGAGCATGCAGTTATTTTACTTTGTATAAATTACCAAATCAACAAGCATATATGAGGAAAAGGAATAAAGAATCGGTTTATAATTTTTGAAGACCACTGTCTCTTTCACTTTACAATTTATTATGATGCCACTATATCTATTGAAATCAAGAGGTGTCAAATGTAATTTAGATTATAATTTTTTTTGCTATCACACTAACTGTTTCAGGCAGTAATTATTTTTCAGTCTAGTGTAATTATCTACTGTTTTTCCTGGGTACATTTCTAATAATTCTGAATTAGACCATTGATAGCAAACTGGTCCCAAATTTCCCATTTTCTATTGCTATAAATTTACTACAGGGGAGGAAATTTTACCTGGATCCAAATTCTGGAAACATCTCATCATTGTAAATAATCATTCTTGCTGAAACATGTTTCCTCTTTACCTTGCAGTTCTCAGATTGTATCTTAATTTAAAAAAACACACTTAATTTATGCCTATATCCAAAATGTTTCTAAATTGGGTTTCATTAATTACCTTCCTAAACTGAAATCTCAAATTTCTCCATTTATTTTATAACTCAAAACTCTGACATAGGGATTAGCATCTTTGCATTTTTTCCAATTTCACATCACTTATATCTTAGTGATAATGTTCAAAGTTCAGAGTAAAATTTGTTATCAGAGTACACAGTCATCACCACATACAACCCTGAGATTCTTTTTCTGTGGGAACACTTAGCAAATCTGTCGAACAGTAACTGAAAACTGTAAATATCAGGAACTGTTAACTGTAAACTACAAATGACCACAAATGACATCAAAAAACCACAACAAAATATTCAAGTGTCATACGATTGGCCCGTGTACTATTTTTCTGGTTACCTGATCGATATCTTCTTAGGTAACACACACAAAATGCTGGAGCAAATCAGCAGGTCAAGCAGCATCTAATGAGGGAACTAAGCAGTTGATGTTTTGGCCACGTGTTGCTCAAGATTTCCAGTATCTGCAGAATTTCTTGTGTCTCAATACCTTTTTAGTTTTGTTATTGCCATCTAAATGATTGAATGCTATTACTATTGTGTCTACTCTTGCATCCCTTTTCAATTTTATCTGCATTCCATTTATTTTCACTTCTGATGAAAAGTACTTTACACTTGCTCTGTTAATTTTCATCAACACAGCTCTTTTTGAATATGAATTAGCTGGTTTTAATCTGCCTCCTTTAATCCCACTGTCATTCTTAATTGAGTTCATTATCAGATTTACACACTCTGCATTTAGTTTCTGATGTTAACTCATTTTGCAAATTAGAAACAGAAGTCACTACAGCATTAAGCCTGAGTTACCTAGTCAGTCCAAAGCAGAAAGTCTAACGAATTTATCTTCTTGGATGACAACTTTTAAAATGTTAGCCGTGTTTGTTATGAAACTGTTTCCAGTGATCTTGAAGCTGCAAAGACTATTGTTAGCTTCAAAAGTGCTAAAACCCTATGTTTGGAAGCAGACATGATAATGGTGGGATAAGGGAGAAAAGGGCACAGAGGTGAGTAGTTACTGGAAGTTAAAGGAATCTATGTTCATACCATCAGGTTGGAGACTACCAAGGTGGACTACAAGGTGCTGTTCCTCTAATAATAGATGCAGGTTAAGGTCTCAACCAGAAATTTTGACCATCCATTTCCCTCCTTAGATGCTGCCTGACCTGCTGAGTTCCTCCAGCACTTTGCATGTTGCTCCATGTTTTCATCATCTGTAGTCTCTCTTGTATCTCCATTAAAGTTTTCTACATATATATATAGAAAGCGGGGAAAATGTTAGTGAAGAAATGCAAGAATTTATAATAATGGGGATAAGAAAATGGCAATGCAATTAATCAAATTCATCAGTGCTATCTTTAATGATGAGGAAACAATAGTAGTAATAACAGAAAGTGCCAGAGAAATTAATATGACTGTAAGCCCATAAATCCTCAGTTAATTTCAATTTGCATTGCAGAGTGCCAAAGGAAGTAGCTATGGAAAATACAAGTGTTGTGAAGGTTGTTACCTTCCAAAATTCTTTAGATGATGGAATGGCTCCTAGAAATTAGAATGTGGCCGATGTAACACCACTCAATATTATAAGGGAAAACAGGGAACTGCAGATCAATTTCTTTATCTGCAGTATGGAAAATACTTGAGTCTGTTATAGATGATGTTTAGGATACTTAGAAAATAACAACAGGGTTAGTAAAAGCCGACGTGGACTCATGAAAGGGAAATCATGTTTGACAAATGCTTTGGAGTTTTTAGAAGAAGTAGCAGAATAGATAAGGGCAAAAAAGTGGATGGTGTGCATTTGAAATTTCAGAAGCCTTTGATAAAGTTCCATTTCATAGGTTAGTAAGCAAAGTTAAAGTCCATGGGATTTGGGGGTAAAGTGCTCACATAGACTGAGAATTGATTGGCAGAGAATAGGACTAAATAATATTTTTGGAGTGGGTGCTGAAGACAAGTGAGGTATCATGGAATCAGCCTTTTGGCCCTAGCAAGTCACAACATATATTAATGATTTGGATGAGGAAACTGAATGTAATATTTGTAAGTCTGCAGATGCCACAAAACTGGGTGTCAATGTACGTTGTGAGGATGATGCAAACCTTTTTCAAAAAAATTCAGACAAGTTGAATGAATGGCAAATACAGGGTCTATGCAGAACAAACTGGATAAATGTGAAGTTTTTAATTTTGGTAAACAAAAACTTAAAGACACAAGAGTGGGTTAACACTGGAATCTGGAGCAAATAACAATCTACAGGAAGGACTCAGTGGTCAAGTAGCATCCATGGGAGGAAAGGAACTTTCAGCATTTCAGATCGAAACCCTGTATTGAGACAGAACATAAAGACAGTTTACTGAAACGGTGAAAGATTGGGAAATGCTGATGAGACTTCAATTATTGAAGACAAACATGCAGGTGAAGCAAGTAATTAAGAAGACAAATAGTATGTTGGTTTACACATTGCAAAAGGTTTTGGATACAGCAGGTAAGATGTTCAGTTATAATTACACATGGCATTGGTGCAAACTCAACTGGAGTATTGTGAGCAGTTTTAGACTCCTTACCTAAGAAAGAATATACTTGCTATTCAGTGACTGGAATAAAGCTTCACTAGACAAATTGTTAAGGAGGTAGGATTATTATATGAGTAAAGATTTAGCCAGTACAGTGGCACTCCTCAAAGCTCCAGCAACCAACGTTCGATTTTAATCTCTGCTACCATCTGTGCAGAGCTTGCATGTTCTCTCTGGGTTTCTTCTAGGCAATCTGTTCTCCATCCACTCCCAAGAATGTGTAATTTGATAGACCATTTGGCCAATTGAAATTGCCTCTAGCGTGTAGATGAGCGATAGAATCTGGAGGGATCCTATGAGATTCCATCAACTCAGACTGTATTCACTAAAGTTGAGAAGAATGAGGGAAGATCTCATTGAAACTTACAACATTCCGACTGTGCTAACCCACATAGATATAGGCTAGATATGAGGAGATAATTTCCCTTGGCTGGGGTGAGGGGTATGGGGTGTACCAAGGATTATAGTCTTGGGATAATGGGGAAGACATATAGACTAATAAAAAGAAACTTCTTCATTCAGAGGATGGTGGAATTTTCTATCACAGAAAACTGTGGGAATTGAGTTATAAAATATACCTAAGATAGAGATACATTTCTAGATAGAAAAGGTATGAATCTCGGCAGAAATGTGGTAAAGAGTATCAGCTATGTTTGTATTGAATGGCACTGCCATCTCAAAGGGCTAGATCACTCACTCTTCTTACTTTTCAATAAGAATGCAGAATTATGCCATATGGTGCCAGATTTTTTACATATTCTGCATTGCCAACAGGTTCTGGAACAGAGGTTTTGGGGAAATTCAAACCTGACGAACAAGCAATGCCTGTGGAGTAATACAAATGCCAATATAATCAAGGTGGAATTCAAACACGTGTACATAAACAGGGACAATCTGATATGAATCTGCCATTCATCGTGCTCTTCAGAACCATAAACATTCAGATCTTTCAACATTCTAAAATGTGATTTTACAAATAATGAGATTAGCACCGGAAATTCTGTTACCTACAGGGTGTTTCCAATGGGCATGTATGCTATAAACAGAAATACTGAAATGTTTTATTTTCTGTTAAACATTTCTATAATTCAATGTGATATTATAATTTGCCTGCACTCTTTGTTTCAGAATGGCTTTTTGACCTTTTATATGTTACTTGGGTATGTAAAAATGTCCATCCTTTATTTTGAGTGAGAGCATTTTTTCAACTGTTACAAGTTTCCATGAAAAGACCATTATTATCAGGAAGAAGAAGAAGAAGAAGAAGAAGAAGAATAGCCCTTAACTCGGCAGTGGAGTTATCAGGGCACTGTCATGACGGTGTTTACAAGGCTGAGTTGCTAGCTCGACGCTCAACTCGACTTGGACTTGAACTTGGGAACCTTCGCTCCAGAGTCCAGTGCTGATATTATTGCACCACCAATAAGACTATTATTATCAGGAGTTGACAATAAACTTCTGAGTTCAACTGGAATAAAGATTTAATTTAGAAATGGGGTTGAGGATGATGTTCTTCTATTTCATTTCAGTGGGTTCTGAAGTGGCTGACTGTTAGAAGGCAGAAGGTTTTTGGGTTGTTTGGGAGCTGGTTAGCTGTGTACCCCCAATGAATGGACTCTCAGTTTTCAATGCTCTATTTTCTATTTTCTGCAATCACTGGCCACAAGCCAGTGGTGATGTTACACGGTTTCATGGTGGCTTTGAAACGGTTCTTGAAATAATTCTTGACTTCTTTCCTCTATCCACCTGGTTTCGTAGCATGACAGAACTCAGAATAGAATGTTTATTTTGAGAGACCATTAACTGCTTTGTATCCAACACATTGTAGTATCAGTGTCAGCATTTTGGCCTGGGAGAGTACACCAGTGATGCTTTGCTGATCCCACTGATGGATTTTCTTGAGATAACCTTGGTGGTATCTCTCTTTAAGTGGCTATGTTGCAAAAGTGGAGAAGGTGCAGAGATCACTGTTACCTGGTAATTATAAAATTTGTGCCTGGAACATGTATTCTTCTTTGCCTGGCCCGAAGCTGTACTGCTGCAGTGAAGATGGTGAGAATTTGATTAACATCTGCCTTCATGGAGATTAGACTCCATGACCCCAAATTTTGCAGATCATGGAAATTACCGTTGGAGATGTTGTATAGCAGGAGCGGGGGCAGGGGCGGGGGTCAGATTGTGGTTGCAACTTGGTCTCTTGTATGTTTAATGTAGGAGTCAGCAATAACTTGTGGATTGGTTTCTGAATCTGCAAACACACAAGCAATCTCTGTGTTGTAGATGCCACTTGGCTGAATAGTTTCCCATTAATTAGCTCCAATGAATGTGAAGCACAGTAATACAGTGAATAAGACTGAGGGAAGTGTAGGGGTGATCATGGGGAAATACCACATGGAAAGAGGACCTTTATGTCAACTCACCCAGGGCAGCCCACAAAAACTAGTCCCTTTTGCCCACAATTGGCCCGTATCCCTCTAAACATTTCTCACGCAAAATCTGATCGAAATGTATGTTAAATGTCGTTATTGTACCTGCAAATGACACGGCCTGTTTGAGACCTCATTAATGCAAGACTGGGGGCTGGAGGCAAAACGGAGGGGGAATAAATTCCATGCCCAGGACAGTGACCGGTTCGGCGGAACATCTGCCCGGGTACTGCGACTCGGGGGAGGAATCAGATGGCGGCACAGTTCGGCGGTGGGAAGGTTTGAAGAGGCCGTTGCTCGGTTCCTAGCACTTTCGGACTGAAGGAGTCTGAGGGGAGTGGGGCGATGAACGAGTCGGACGTCAAGCCACTCGGACGCGGCGGTTATCACTGTTCACTCTGCGATATCCGAGTTCCCAACAGTGAGTCCGCGGTCGGGAAGTTTTGGGAGCGCGCACGGTTGGTGGTTGTAAGGTGACGGGTGCGCGCAGCAAGGGAGTTGGGGAGAGGGTTTTGAGCGCTTCACTATTCTCGGCTTGTGATTTTGCTCCACACTCCCACCTTTGCCCTGGGACTGTCCCTTTTTCCCCTCACCGCCATCCTCGGTTTCTGATTGCCCCCTACATTTCCCCCACCACCATTCCATAGCCACCTGTTTTTTTTAAAATACCTCATGCATGTCTTGCGCTCAGTTTTACTTATTTGCCTCCTTCAAAACTGCCTCTGCTTCACCCCAGATTGGTGGAACAGTCTGAGAGCAATAATGCATGGATACAGACCTTTCGACCACGAGTCCATTTCTATCATGGCGCCTACCCAGATGATTCCAATTATTTGGATTCGACTCATACTCCTCAAGACCTGTCCCTACACGTAGTGTTTCTTAAATAACACTATTGTACCTACCTCAACTCATTCTGTATACTCACCACCCTCTCCATGGAAAAAGTTGCCTTCCGGTTGCTTTTAAATTGTTCCCCTCTCACCCTAAACCTATACCCCCAAGCTTTGGTCTCCCTTACCTTGGGCAAAGACTGCTATTGTTCACGTTATCTATGCCTCTATAATCTTAAACATTTCTATAAGGTCACCCTTTATTGTTCAATGTTCTGAGACCTTGTCTCATCTATAACTCGGGCCCTCTAGTCCTAGCATTTCCTAATTTTGTGTTATCTGCAAACTTATTGATCATGTAAATAATGAATAACAAGGGTACCAACACCAACTACTGCAGCACACCACTAGTCAGTAGCTTCCATTGCAAAAAACTACCTTCAACCATCACCCTCTGCTTCCTCCCTCCAAACTAATTTTGAATCCACCTAACCAGCTCTCCCTTGATTCCACCTAACCTTCCAGACTAGCTGACCATTCCAGACCTTTTTGAAGGCCTTGCTTAAGTCCAAGTCGATGAGATGTTTGTGTATCTCTGAACTGCAGTCTCATGATGCTTCCATGTTGCTTTACTGTTGAGCACAGAGACTGCAAACTCACTATGTTCCTGCCACTGTGCGGCTTTTACCATCTGTCCAGTCAGCATTGGAATTGTTAGCCCAATGGATAAATGGAAGGATGAGGTCCTACCACCTCATTTGAAAGTCTAAAACAAACTATTTTTTAAACAAAATATTCTTTATTCAAAAATAAAATTATTTACAATGAACCATTCGATGATTTTCAATCCATTACAGGCGATTCATGTACATTCTGTACATTTCCACACCCTCAGCCACTTGCGTGGCACTACGTTGGTTCATCTTTACACACCATTGTTGAGGGGTAAACTCCCTGCCACCTGATCCCTCCTACTCCCGCGGGAGAAGAACTCTAAACTATGGTCCTGCCCCACCGGGCCCTTGTGGTGGCTGCACCAAGTTTCACTATTTTAGTTTGTTTAGTGCTTTTATTTCTGTTGGAAATGATTGTTTCAGAGCAGATATATGTTCCCCTTTCAACGGATTACATCCACTTTTCAGAGATTTTTGAGACATTTTGAACTTAAGCAAGATATGAAAATGCTCCACTCTCTATATTCTGATTTTTTTTTTGTGTGTGCCACATTAATATCATCTGGACAGAAAACTGAAGAACCAAAGAGTTCAAAATAATTGAATATATTTAAATACATAAGAGATGGAAATAGACCAATCGGTCTCTCAGACCTGATTCTCCATTCAGCAAGATGATGACATCTTAGTTTGGCCTCAATACCACTTGTACTGAAAGATTATCCCTTAGTTGTAGATAATCACACGAGGCGAGGCATTCAGCATCTATTATGTTAATTCCCATCTGCATGTTTTTAAAAATTCTTTTTAAATCAGAGATCATCTCTCTACTAAACTCCAAATATTATAGGTCCAACTTATTCAGCCTTTTTCATCTGGACATCCTTTCTCTACAGAATCAACCTTGTGAACTTTCTTCAATATGTGTATAATTTCTTAAAAATGGGTAGGAGAATTAATATGGATCATAAAATGCAGTAGTCCCAGCACTAGCTCTATTAGCATAGACACAATAATGCATACTTTTTCATCCAGTTTTTCTTCATCAAAATTAAAGTTGAATACAGAATTTAGGAAATGTACATAAAATGTTTCTTTTTCAGTTCTGCCATTTATCATAAATGTCTATGCTTCATATTGTCAGTGAGCTGCAGCTTTCTGTATTCAAGTTACCACTTGAAATCATAGTGCAAGATATATGATGCAAAACTTTATGATTCTTCTTTGAAGCCCTCTCATTGCTCAGTTAGCATAGAAAACCTACAGCACAATACAGGCCTTTCAGGCCTATTATGCTGTGCTGAACATGTATTTACTTTAGAAATTACCAAGGGTTACCCATAGCCCTCTATTTTTCTAAGCTCCATGTACCTATCCTGGAGCCTCTCTCCAGCACAGTCGACGGCAGCCCATTCCACTCACCACTCTCTGCGTTGATAAGAAAAAACTTGCCCCTGACTTACCCTCTGTACCTACTTCCAAGCACCTTAAAACTGCCCTCTTGTGTTAGCCATTTCAGCCCTGGGAAAAAGCCTCTGACTATCCACACAATCAATGCCTCTTATCATCTTATACATATACTTGGACACATCACAGAATCCCTGAAGCAAATATATATTTCAAGGGAAGTACGCAAAGTAAATTTAGTCCTTATTTGGTTTAAATAACTTGAAAAAAGTAGAAAAGAGATGGTTGTTCCCTCTTTATAGTTTATGAACTCTTGTTTTTCAGGTCCCTCCTTAACTGAACACATTAAAGGAAAGAAACATCAAAAGCTTTTGAGTGTGAGGAATACCAGGAAGTTGCAGCAAGAGAAGAGTGTGTTTGTCACTGGTTTCCAAAAAGGCACATCGAACTTGGAGATAACAGATTACTTTCAAAACTTTGGCACAGTTGCAAGCGTGATAATGGACAAGGACAAAGTAAGTTAAAACCCAGATTACTTCAATGTGATCCTAATTTGTCCTAACAATGGAGCAGATTCAAAATTCGGAGGAAAATTTAGTGCAATATAAATTGAAAAATTTTAATTCAAGTTTTCTGCTAATAGTGCCTGTTGGCATTATACATTTAAAGAGTGGGAAAAAACAACAAAGCTTCCTGAAAATCTGCTATAAAGCAGGAAATGATAAGAATGTTCATCAGGTTAAGCAGTATCTGTGGAGAACTCAGATTGAAATTCTGGCATTTGAACCAAATAAAAACACTGATTTTAAAATCTGAATACTTGGTGTTTACAAGCTATTTTTCTGGAAATGAAACAGAAAAATCAGAGAAGTGGAGGGAATAGTCTCAGGTGAACTACAAGAAGTAAGGGTGGTATCTGGCAGCAGAATTGATGAAACTTTTGAGATTAGGTCAAGAGCAACATGTAGCATTGACAATAGTCATCAGTGTTAACAGAAAGAGATGCAGAAAGGACCCCATAAAAGAATGTCCTACTTGTCCCATATCACTTTCCACTGTAACATTTATTTGAAGGAAGCCGGTAGGATGAATAAATAACATAATCTGAGAATTAGTTCAGCTAGATGGAGGAGGGTGATGGTGGTGGTGGTTGTGGAGAAAAACTTTGACCTTTTTCAAAGAAAATCTAGAGAGCTGTAGATTCTCTAGCTATTGAGGGTTGGATGTTGAGGGTGAAAATTATCAGTCTTAATCATAAAATCTGGAAAGTGTTCAAAGTGGCGGAGTAACTGTGGTAAATGATGACTGAATACTAGGAATTTATTAACAGTCTCCATGTAAACTGTATGTAAATGATTATGGTTCATTAACCATGCAATGTTTTCATCAATAGGGATTATATGCAATTGTTGAGATGGAAAGTAATGAAGAAGTGGAAAAAGTGCTGTCTATCCCACAACACACCATGAACGGTCAGAAACTAAGAGTGAAACACAGAGAGTATAAGGAATTCAAGTATATTCCAAAGAAAAAGCAGGATCCTGGGAAAAAGTTGTTTATAGATTTTGAAGAGTTGTCTTTGGCTCTCTGTCAAGCAGTTGATGTAAGTATTATCCCTAGTGGATGCAGCAAATCTTTAGGATATGATTGTGCGGTTTCAATTAGAATGCATTGCCCTTCTCCCCAACATGTATTTTTCTTATAAGTAGTTCACTTATTTTGTAAGCTCTTCTGTAGCACATCTCGGCATCATTTTTCTGAATTGACAAATGTTCCTGTAGCTCATGGAATCAGATCTATTTCTGTTTTGAATCCAATCACTATAATATTTGAACAAAGCATTTGTTTAGTTCTCAAAGCCATTCTGCTGGTACAATGTGGTGAATTGTGCTGATGCCCGGAGACTACTACTGTCCTATGTCCCCTTGTACCCATGTCCTATCAATTTAGTGATTATCTCTGGGAATGTGGGTTTATTAAAATTTTTGCTTTGTTTTTCATTTTCCATTTAAGGAAATACTATACTTTCTGTAAGTTTATATAAATTATTTTATTTAATAGGGCTGCTTTTGATACCAACAGGCAACTTAGCTAATGCCTGTTAGCAGGAAGTTACTTTTTGATGGTAGTATATTGGAGAAGAAGTGAGTTTCAAGTATGGTTCTATACCATGTTTGAAAATTGTGAATAATTTATTGTTATATGAACAACTGCACCTTTATAACTTGTCTGTGGACTGAAGGGAACATTTTTGAAGAATAGCTGTTAGTATTGTGCATATATCTTCTATACTACTATGTATCATTAAATGATCCAATATTGAGAACTTGGCTATCCTATAATTATAATTTTTTTTAGTTAAAGTTCTGAAGAAATGAATTTTCATCCCACAATTTCCTTGAATTTTGTTGTTATAAAGTCTTTGGATCTGTTCACAGTATCTGATCAGTTCCAGTAGAATTTATCCACACAGTCGTTGTCAAGTTTTGTACAAAAAATACTATTCCATCTAATTTCCATCCACTCGAGAGATCAATTCAGTATCACAAAACATTAAATTAATTTATTTTCTATATAAAACTAAAACTGTTGATTATTGCTGTTGTTCTGAGTAATTACAGCAAAAGCTTGTGTGACAGGTTGATGAACAATTGAAGAAGTTGTTGGAGTTGTTTGAGTTTACAGAAGATGAAAGAATGCTTAGGAAGCTGATTGTGTCACTATTGCAAGAGGTCTTTTCAGAGTTCTTCCCAGGTAAGTGTTCTGTTTATCTTTATCATTGATCTTTAATAATTGTTTTGTACTATAAATATTATGTTAACACTAAAGGCACACTCTTGTTAAAACCAACAAAAGCAAATCCTCAGCTTGCAGTGGACATGCTGTAGTTAAATGGAAAATTTGACTGTCTTGCAAAATATCAGTATAGACTTCCATTTTATAGACAATAGGTGCAGAAGTAGACCATTCGGCCCCTCGAGCCTGCACTGCCATTTTGAGATCATGGCTGATCAATTACTATCAATACCCAGTTCCTGCCTTGTCCTCATATCCCTAGATTGTCCTGTCCATAAGATACTCTTGAAAGCATCCAGAGAATTGGCCTCCACTACCATATAACCATATAACAATCACAGCATGGAAACAGGTCATCTCGGCCCTCCTAGTCCGTGCCGAACTCTTAATCTCACCTAGTCCCACCTACCCGCACTCAGCCCATAATCCTCCACTCCTTTCCTGTCCATATACCTATCCAATTTTACCTTAAATGACACAACTGAACTGGCCTCTACTACTTGTATAGGAAGCTCATTCCACACAGCTATCACTCTCTGAGTAAAGAAATACCCCCTCGTGTTTCCCTTAAACTTCTGCCCCCTAACTCTCAGATCATGTCCTCTCGTTTGAATCTCCCCCACCCTCAATGGAAACAGCCTATTCACGTCAACTCTATCTATCCCTCTCAAAATTTTAAATACCTCGATCAAATCCCCCCTCAACCTTCTACGCTCCAATGAATAGAGACCTAACTTGTTCAACCTTTCCCTGTAGCTTAAGTGCTGAAACCCAGGTAACATCCTAGTAAATCGTCTCTGCACTCTCTCTAATTTATTGATATCTTTCCTATAATTCGGTGACCAGAACTGCACACAATATTCTAAATTTGGCCTTACCAATGCCTTGTACAATTTTAACATTACATCCCAACTTCTGTACTCAATGCTCTGATTTATAAAGGCCAGCGTTCCAAAAGCCTTCTTCACCACCCTATCTACATGAGACTCCACCTTCAGGGAACTATGCACTGTTATTCCTAGATCTCTCTGTTCCACTGCATTCCTCAATGCCCTACCATTTACCCTGTATGTTCTATTTGGATTATTCCTGCCAAAATGTAGAACCTCACACTTCTCAGCATTAAACTCCTTCTGCCAACGTTCAGCCCATTCTTCTAACCGGCATAAATCTCCCTGCAAGCTTTGAAAACCCACCTCATTATCCACAACACCTCCTACCTTAGTATCATCGGCATACTTACTAATCCAATTTACCACCCCATCACCAGATCATTTATGTATATTACAAACAACATTGGGCCCAAAACAGATCCCTGAGGCACCCCGCTAGTCACCGGCCTCCATCCCAATAAACAATTATCCACCACTACTTTCTGGCATCTCCCATCGAGCCACTGTTGAATCCATTTTATTACTCCAGCATTAATACCTAACGACTGAACCTTCTTAACTAACCTTCCATGTGGGACTTTGTCAAAGGCTTTGCTGAAGTCCATATAGACTACATCCATTGCCTTACCCTCGTCAACATTCCTCGTAACTTCTTCAAAAAATTCAATAAGTTTTGTCAAACATGACCTTCCACGCACAAATCCATGCTGGCTACTCCTAATCAGATCCTGTCTATCCAGATAATTATTAATACTATCTCTAAGAATACTTTCCATTAATTTACCCACCACTGATGTCAAACTGACAGGTCTATAATTGCTAGGCTTACTTCTAGAACCCTTTTTAAACAATGGAACCACATGAGCAATACGCCAATCCTCCGGCACAATCCCCGTTTCTAATGACATCTTAAAGGTCTCCGTCAGAGCTCCTGGTATCTCTACACAAATTTCCTTCAAGGTCCTGGGGAATATCCTATCAGGACCCAGAGATTTATCCACTTTTAAATTTCTTAAAAGCGCCAGTACTTCCACCTCTTTAATTGTCATAGGTTCCATAACTTCCTTACTTGTTTCCCACACCTTACACAATTCAATATCCTTCTCTTTAGTGAATACCGAAGAGAAGAAATCGTTCAAAATCTCTCCCATCTCCCTCGGCTCCACACATAGCTGACCACTCTGATTCTCTAAGGGGCCAATTTTATCCCTCTCTATCCTCTTGCTTTTAATATAACTGTAGAAACCTTTCGGATTTACTTTCACCTTATTTGCCAAACCAACCTCGTATCTTCTTTTGGCTTTTCTAATCTCTTTCTTAAGATTCCTTTTACGTTCTTTATATTCCTCGAGCAATTCCTTTACTCCATGCTGCCTATATCTATTGTAGACATCCCTCTTTTTCCAAACCAAATTTCTAATATCCCTTGAAAACCATGGTGCTTTCAAACCTTTAACCTTTCCTTTCAACCTAACAGGAACATAAAGATTCTGTACCCTCATAATTTCACCCTTAAATGACCTCCATTTCTCTATTACATCCTTCCCATAAAACAACTTGACCCAATCCACTCTCTCTAAATCCCTTCGCATCTCCTCAAAGTTAGCCTTTCTTCAATCAAAAATCTCAACTCTAGGTCCTGTCCTGTCCTTCTCCATAATTATATTGAAGCTAATGCTATTGTGATCACTGGACCCAAAGTGCTCCCCAACACATACATCTGTCAGCTGACCTATCGCATTCCCTAACAGGAGATCCAACATTGCCCCATCTCTAGTCGGTACTTCTATGTATTGTTGCAAAAAACTATCCTGCACACATTTCACAAACTCTAAACCATCCAGCCCTTTTACAGAATGGGCTTCCCAGTCTACGTGTGGAAAATTAAAATCTCCCACAATCACCACCTTGTGTTTACTACAAATATTTGCTATCTCCTTACAGATTTGCTCTTCCAACTCACGCTCCCCATTAGGTGGCCTATAATACACTCCTATCAGTGTTACTACACCTTTCCTATTCCTCAATTCCACCCAAATAGTCTCCCTAGAGGAGCTCTCTAATCTATCCTTCCAAAGCACCGCCATAAGATTTTCTTGGACAAGTAATGCAACACCTCCTCCTCTGGCCCCTCCTACTCTATCACACCTGAAGCAACTAAATCCAGGAATATTTAGTTGCCAATCACATCCTTCCTGCAACCATGTTTCACTAATAGCTACAACATCATAATTCCAGGTATCAATCCACGCTTTAAGCTCATCCACCTTTCTTACAATGCTCTTAGCATTAAAATAGATACATTTAAGATACTCTCCACCTCCTCCTCTCTTTTCATCCCTAACAATGCATTCAAATTTATTATCCTTTTCTTCTCCCCTACATCTTCGGGCTGAGCGCATCCCTTCTCCATCACCTGCCTTTCCTCCCTCACACACTGTCTATTTACTTGCTCTACTGGTGAACTAACCTCCTCTCCCATAGTTTCATCAAATTGATTCCCGCCCCCCCCCCCCATCTCACTAGTTTAAAGTCTGCCCTGTAGCCCTAGCAAACCTCCCTGCTAGGATATTGGTCCCCCCAGGATTCAAGTGTAACCCGTCCTTCTTGAACAGGTCACGCCTGTCCCAGAAGTCCCAATGATCCAGAAACTTGAATCCCTGCCCCCTGCTCCAATCCCACAGCCACGCATTCATCCTCCATCTAATTCTATTCCTACTCTCACTGTCGTGTGGCACAGGCAGTAATCCGGAGATTACTACCTTTGCAGTCCTTCTTCTTAACTGCCTTCCTAACTCCCTATACTCTTGTTTCAGGACCTCTTCCCCTTTCCTACCTATGTCATTGGTACCTACATGTACCACGACCTCTGGCTCCTCACCCTCCCACTTCAGGATATCTTGGACGCGATCAGAAACGTCCCGAATCCTGGCACCAGGGAGGCAAATTACCATCCGGGACTCCCGATCACCTCCACAGAACCGCCTGTCTGAACCCCTGACTATCAAGTCCCCTATTACTATGGTCCTCTTTCTTCTATCCCTACCCTTCTGAGCTACAGGGCCGTCCTCTGTGCCGGAGGCCCGGCCACTGTCACTTCCACCAGGTAGGCTGTCCCCCCCCAACAGTACCTTCCGAGGCAGTGCATTCCAGACCCCCACAATTCTCTGGGAGAAGAAGTTTTTCCTTAACTCTGTCCTAAATGACCTACCCCTTATTCTCAAACCATGCCCTCTGGTACTGGATTCTCCCAGCATCTGGAACATATTTCCTGCCTCTATCTTGTCCAATCCCTTAATAATCTTATATGTTTCAATCAGATCCCCTCTCAATCTCCTTAATTCCAGCGTGTGCAAGCCCAGTCTCTCTAACCTCTCTGCGTAAGACAGTCCAGACATCCCAGGAATTAACCTCGTGAATCTACGCTGCACTTCCTCTACAGCCAGGATGTCCTTCCTTAACCCCGGAGACCAAAACTGTACACAATACTCCAGGTGTGGTCTCACCAGGGCTCTGTACAAATGCAAGAGGATTTCCTTGCTCTTGTATTCAATTCCCTTTGTAATAAAGGCCAACATTCCATTAGCCTTCTTCACTGCCTGCTGCACTTGCTCATTCACCTTCAGTGACTGATGAACAAGGACTCCGAGATCTCTTTGTATTTCTCCCTTACCCAACTCTACACTGTTCAGATAATAATCTGCCTTCCTGTTCTTACTCCCAAAGTGGATAACCTCACACTTACTCACATTAAACGTCATCTGCCAAGTATCTGCCCACTCACCCAGCCTATCCAAGTCACCCTGAATTCTCCTAACATCTTCATCACATGTCACACTGCCACCCAGCTTAGTATCATCAGCAAATTTGCTGTTATTTTTTATGCCTTCATCCAAATCGTTAACGTAAATGGTAAACAGCTGTGGTCCCAATACCGAGCCCTGTGGCACCTGACTAGTCACCACCTGCCATTCCGAGAAATACCCATTCACAGCTACCCTTTGCTTTCTATCTGCCAACCAGTTTTCTATCCATGTCAATGCCTTCCCCCCGATGCCCTGATCTTTGATTTTACCCACCAATCTTCTATGTTGGACCTTATCAAATGCCTTCTGAAAATCGAGGTACACTACATCCACTGGATCTCCCCCGTCTAACTTCCTGGTTACATCCTCGAAAAACTCCAACAGATTAGTCAAGCATGATTTACCCTTGGTAAATCCATGCTGGCTCGGCCCAATCCTATCACTGCTATCTAAATATGCCACTATTTCATCCTTAATAATGGACATCTAGCATCAGATGTCAGGCTGACAGGTCGATAGTTCTCTGTTTTCTCCCTCCCTCCTTTTTTAAAAAGTGGGATAACATTAGCCATTCTCCAATCCTCAGGAACTTATCCTGAATCTAAGGAACATTGGAAAATGATTACCAATGCATCCGCAATTTCGAGGGCACCTCCTTTAGTACCCTAGGGTGCAATATAATTTTTCTCAACTGGTACCTGACCAACAAAGATTGAGACCGAGGCTGTCATAAGGGGACAGGAGGCTGGACCCAAGTGCAGGACGCAGGCACTGAAGTACTAGGGGCAGGATGGGAACAACTAAATGATAGACAAGATGTGGTGACCGTGGTGTGAGTGAGGGACGTGACGTTCAAGATGATTCTGGGGTTCCGGGAGAGTCTTGGAGTTCAGGCAAGGCAGGATCCCGGAGTTCAGGCAGGGTCGAGGAGTTCACTGGGCAGAGACCTCTGGGTGGGCTGCATAACTCCTGGGCTGGGCCCAGACCTCCCAGGCAGGAACACGGGGGCCTGAGCAGGTCACGGGGATGGCTTTCCAACCCGATGGAAAGGGGCAGACTTCCCTGCCGGGCAATGGCAGTCTGGCCAGGCTTGCCCAACGGAGGCAAGGGATAGGAAGGGAACTAGGTCCAGAGTGACTGCCAGACTTACTCGAATAACTCGTCTTTAATGAGGGGAACTCCAAGCCAAAGCAACCGGAGGAACAGGATAAGCAGGACGACCACCCAGCTTAACTCAGTCCCAGAGCCCCCTACATACACCACCAGCCAATGGGCATCAGGTGCGCCTCCTTGAGCCCCAACAAGCCACGATGATCCACAGGCGTGACTAATTGGGCTCAAGGGGTGAAAGGAGGGATGGCTACAAGACCCGGAGTCCGGAATCCGTGGACCGGATCAAGACCTGGAATGTGGGCTCTGGACCGGACCATAACATAGGCTGGCTCCAGGTTGATTGAATCCGGGTGCTGTTTGTTCCACAGAGATCGAACAGCTCCAAAAACCTAGACACTTGCAGTCAGTGGTGAGTATTGCCATCCTACTGCTGATTTGCAACTTAATGGAATCTTACCTCAGAGTGATTCCCTTTTGCAGAATTCCTCCCAGCAAGGTTAACCTGTCCCATTCACACCTGCAGCTTTAGTCACTCACTCACTCACTCACACACTCACACACACTCACACACACTCACACACACTCACACACACTCACACACACTCACACACTCACACACTCACACACTCACACACTCACACACTCACACTCACACTCACACACACACTCACTCACACACACACACACACACACACACACACACACACACACACACACACTCACTCACTCACTCTTGATTTAACTCTTATGTTTGAATGCAGCTTTTGGTAACTTTACCTGATATTGACAGTGCGATGGGGTCATGTGTCTTTTATGCCGACAGTCTGGGATAGATTGGAATCCATGTTTCAGGGTTGAAAAGATGAATTAACCTCTAGCATTATACAATTTCTTTTCCTGGCATTATTTCATTTATATGTTGGTAGAATTTATTTCACTCACACAACAGTTTAGTTTTTTAAGTACTACTTTCTTTCAATATATTGTTAGATAGAACATGAGAACATAACAGCAAGTGACATATTGTGTTTTTGTACTTAGGTTGTAAAATCTTGCCCTTTGGGTCATCAGTGAATGCCTTTGATATTCATGGCTGTGACATGGATCTCTTTCTGGATCTTGAAAATACAAAGGCTTACCAGGCAAATGCCAATGCTACAGATAAGACTGAAGTATATTTTTACATTTCTTTAAGAAATCTGTTAATACTTGGCCAGTGTTTAAAACCATGAGTGAATTAGAATTTCTCCAGTTGTTGTGTACATGGCATATTGAATCAGTTTAAACAACCTGGTATCCCCAAAAGAGTATTAATGATTTCAACTTGAAACTGACATTTAAGCAACACTGCAGAAACTTGTGCTCCTAAAGAAAAAAGTTCAAGTATTTTTTTTTGAACACTGAACATCAATTTAATTGATATGAAGTATGGTTGATTTCTAGTTCTTCTGAGGGGTAAATTGAATTTTGATAGCTAGGTATTCTGTTCCAAAATGCTTTAATCTAACAAACAGAAGTCATGTTATCCAGGTGGCAGAAAAGATACTGTTGCAGTACCTCCCACCTTGTAAAGTTTTCGTGAATTAAAATTGGGTGAGTGAAGCTGCTTTGAAATTAAGCTGTCATTTTCCACTCTTAGTAAGCTTTGTTTAATTGAGATTTCTTAGGTAATTACTTCACAATAACTGGTGTAACCTTTGATTGAACTCCTAAGAACAAAATCTGAGTAACTTTGATATTCAGTATAGTGCTGAAAAAATGGATTCTAAATCTAATTTGTTTTGGAGTCCTCACTTGAAATTTCCCCAGTGGTTTTAACTATTTCATAGCTTATTAAATTTTAATAAATTCCACCCATGAAGGTGAAGGTGACAGCCCAAGAGTTGAAAATTAATAATAGCAGCAGAATCCATTCAAATAACGTGTTTTTTTTTTTATATATAGTTGCAGGGTGTTGAAGATGTTAAACAGGATGCTCAGTCTGAAAACCAACCTGAGGATTCGATCTTATCGGACATTGACCTGAAAACTTCTACAACACCTGAAATACTTGAACTTGTAGCCACAGTGTTACAGAAGTGTGTTCCAGGTGTTCACAAGGTTCAAGCTGTTACAACTGCCAGGCTACCTGTGGTGAAATTTATTCATAAGGAATCAGGCTTGCAAGGAGACATCTCTATTAATAATAGGTACTGTACATACCAAGCTAATTGTTTATATTTATAATTAGAGAAAGGAAACATTCCATCATAGACAATTTTTGTTCCATCATTTTAATAGTTAAGTGTGAGGCATAGATACAAGAATCAAACTGGCTTTCCTGGTGGCTTAGTTGTGAACCTCCAATTCTTTAATTTCTTCCCCATATCCCTAAAACCCTTGGAGAACTTTTTCACGAGTCTATTTCTTTGAGCACATTATCATTGCTGAGTTCACCACCTCTTCCTTTCTCATCTTTCTAATTAACTTACCAAATCCTCATAAGCCAGTCTGATTTCCTTGCAAGCAGCCATTCCATCCCTAATCTCTTCAAGGTCATTGAATATTCTGTAAGCTTCCATTATATCTAACTAAGTTGGGACTTGCTAAAGGAAGGGCATCTTCAGCAATGCCTTCACTTTCTATTCCTAGTACCATTTTCTTTGGACTCCCTTAAAATGCTTTCCCACTTTTCTACAACTACACACTGGTAATTGGCAATATTTGCATTTGTATGGTTTCAGCCTTGTGACGTATATGGTAATATTCAGTTGTACCTCTTTGTGGATTCTTTCACTCTATTCATTACCTTGGTTTAGAAGAGTTTCTTTCATTAAACTTGAACGAGGATGAGTATCTTCATCCCCTTTGACCCTGTCTACTATCTCTATACCCTTATCATTTTTTCTCCTTTCCTGATAACTGCCTTGTGCTCTTCTGGATTCTAAATCCCAAGCTGCCCAAAATCCCTTATACTTTCTAGTTGATTGATTCCCATAAAATGGCCAAACTCAAACTTAAGCAATTTACCTCTGAAATCTTAGTTAATAACTTTGTCATTTATAGTGGTCTTCTGATCTATTTTCATCTTTATTGCTGTTTATCCAAACTTTCTGAATATATCTATTTACGAAGTCCTCCTCACACTTTTCTTAATTAGGTGGTCCAAACTCCGAACTACAAATTTAAAATTCCATCATGGTCCTTCTTCTCCTTATCTCTGTACCTGTAGCAGTCTACATTCCTCTGACTCCATAGCTCTCCCAACTTCAGCTGTTTTTTCCTGTGCTGTGTAATTTATGCCCTAAATCTTACCAAATCTCCATTTTTTCCTCCTTTTAAAGATCTTCATTGGATTCCATTTCTTTGATAAAGATGTTGGTCAAAATGTAATGTTCTTTTCTGGCTTGTGATTCTCTGAATTGGCTTAGACATTCTTAATAATTTATGTCTCTGAGAACTTGGTCTTTCATGATTTTTAAAAAATGTTTTTCATGCATATGTCAAACTGTAATTTCATATAATCAAAATTTCTGTCCCAGTGATCTTTACTACAGTGTGGTGATTTTAGTTATTATAAGATCAAAATTAACTATGAGTTTTTAATACAAAACAAAGTAAACTAACAAAAGCTAAATAAAGCATTTTATTAGCTCTCTTGAAATTCTTATAAGAATAATAGAAAATACTGTATTTTATAGATTGGCTGTACGTAACACAATGTTTCTTCAGTTGTGTGCTTCATTGGATCCAAGAGTGAGGTGTCTGGTTTATGCTATTCGCCATTGGGCAAAACAAAAACACTTGGCTGGTAAGATATTCTCCCTCAGCTGCAGTTATTGTATATGTAATTTTGAGACCATGAGCATTCACCTAAGTAGAGGGAATGTTGAAGACGAGAGTGAATGGAGATTTTAACCAATTGAATGAGCCTTTAAAGTTGTTGCTCATGTGCATTGCTTCGAAAAAGTACTCAGATACACGATTCCTCAATTAGGGTGATGTTTTTCTGTGAATGACTTCCATGGTTTTCTTTGTGTCGTGGCTATCTGGAGAAGACAACTTGTGTACTGCATTCATACTTTGATAATAAATGAACCTTTGAACCCTTTGTTCATATCAATGAGTATTACAACCAGGGATTTTGATCAACTTAACTGAGAATTTTTATTTGTGAATCATGTGCTCCTTTTGTCACAGAGCCCAAAAAAATCAAGGAAAATTGTCAAGCATGAAAAATTAAAAATTCAAAAACTGAATGTGAACTGTTCAAAAAATATTCATCCTCTTTTGCTCATTACTAAGTTGAACAGCCAGTAGTCTTTTACTATAAGTCTCTATTAACTTTGCAGAATGTGATGGAGCACGATTTGCCCATTTCTCCTTGCAAAATTGTTCATGCTGTGCCTGGTTACTTGGGGAGCAGTGGTATACAGCAATCTTGAGGTCTTGTCGAGAAGTTCAATCGGGTTGACATTAGGATTCTGTCTGGACCACTCAGGAACATATATTTTCTTCATTTGAAGCCCATTCATGGTTGCTCTGGCAGTGTGCTTTGGGTTGTTGTCCTGGTGAAAGACTAGCTTCCTCCCCAATTTAAGCTTTCTGGCAGATGGTTGCAGGTTTTTATCCAGGATTTCTCTGCATTCATCTTCCCATCAGTCCTGACCAGATTTGCCGTCTCTACTGCTGTAGGGTACCCCCATAGTATGATTCTATAGTAAGAATGGTGTTACCTGACCTGTGTGTGGTATCAGATTTATGTCACACATACCACTTGGTGTCTTTACAGGCAAGGATATGCTTTTTTTCAGTGGAACGTGTTTCATATGTTTAATATTGCATATCAGGTAGCACAAAGCCCAGTTAGAGACATTGCCTTAACCCAATTGAACATCTTTGGCAAGGCCTCAAGGTTGTTGTCTACTGCCATTCCCCAACTAACCTGACATGGTTTGAGCAGGAATATGCAAATCTTACTCCAAGATGTTGTGCAAAGTTAATAGAGACTTGTCCAAAAGGACTACTGGCTATGACAGCTGCAAGAGGTGGTTCAGCGAAGTACTGAGCAAAGGGGGATGAACACTTTTAAACTGCTGACATTTAAATTCTTTTGAATTTTTAGTTCTTTATGCTCTACAAATTTCCCCTTTTTTTTTTTGGGCTGTACTGTGGGGGGGAGAAATGTGTGGCGCATGGCCAAGTGGTTAGGATGTTCGACTAATGACCTGAAGGTCGTGAATTTGAGCCCAACCGAGGCTCGTGTGTGTCCTTGAGCAAGGCACTTAACCACACAATGCTCCAGTCTACCCAGCTGAAAATGGGTACCGGCAAAAACTGTTGGGGGTCAACCTTGCGATAGACTGGCATCCTATCCGGGGGGTGGGATGGGGGAGCCTCATACTCTCAGTCGCTCATGGCACAGAAACTGGCATAAGCACCGGCCTGATGAGCCACAAAGGCTCAGGACAGGACTTTGACTGGAAAAAAGTATGTGATTCATAAGTAAAAATTCTCAGTTAAATCGATCAAAATCTCTGGTTGTAATACTCATTTATGTGAACAAAGGGTTTAAGAGTTCCATTTAATATCAGAGAAATGTATACAATACACATCCTGAAATTATTTTTTCTTTGCAGATATCCACAAAAACAGAAGTGCCCCAAAAAATGAAAGACAGTAAAAATGTTAGAACCCCAAAGCCCCCCCACTCCTCCTCCCACGCACAATCAGCAGCAAAGTGACAAACCTCCCCCTCCCCTACTTCAGCAAAAACTAATCTGCACCCTCCACCCACCAAGCAAGCAATAGCAGAGCCCCCAAAAAAGACCATGAACTGCAGTAGAACACAAAGTAATCATTCACCGACAATTTGATGTGCCACAGACTCTCTCTCTTCCTAATAAAGGGAAAAAGAGGTCCCTTTTCACAGCGAGAGAGATGTAACAAAACAATACCTTTTAAGGTACTATAACTGCTTGTTTGCATCATATCCAACAATATCAGAATGTTAGGTGTTCTTTTTTATTAAACTCCTTTTGGAGATAACCAAGTCTATTTTATTTTTAATATGAAACCTGCTTATTTTAAGTCAATTTATTAATAATCTTCTATTTGAGCTATCGGGTCACCAATGACATTTCAATGGAGAAGGATGATTGCAAGTCAGAGAAGTAAATTTAAGGTTCCATGCAGTTTATAAATTCATCTTGTTAAATGCATTTAATTGATTTTTCTGATGTTTTGATTGGCTTTTTTAAGTGTAGTAATATTTTTATAAATAGTTATCAGCATCAGAGATTTAATGATCATAGCCTTAAGATTTAGCTGTCAGTTAAAGCATTTCTGTGGGCAGAGTTTTCCATTTACAGCTAGAAGGCCACATGTTGGAGCCAGCTTTATTCTGTTGCTCCTGGCCAGCAGATCCATTTTGGGTAAGTGCAGGCCTAGTGAATAGGGGTATGGTTAGCTGCTCTCAGGAGATTCTGAGCCAATTGTTTCTTGTATAAAGCTTATGAGAATAAGGGCACCTTTGTAACATGGATCAAAAAAGGCAAGGACTCAGATTAGAAATAAGCAGTTTCTTTTCAAACTGAAGGGAAGTATAGAGTTGTGTACTCCATACCACATATTGGGATCACTGCCCTTTCTAGCAAAGCTAATGACCTGGTTAAGGTTTATAAAGACAATGCATGAAATTGAGAAAATTATAAACATCTTTATCAGGATAAAAACAGATTCAGGAAAGCAGAGGTCAGAAAAATGGGGAGACGCGCAGAAGGTGAAATTTAGTATGACTTATAATGAAGCAGGAATGAGGTGTCAGTATAAATGACACAAAAGTACGATAAAATTCTGAAAATTTGGTATCTGATTGTTGTGCTTGCTGGAGCCCCAGATCCTGCCCTCCAGCAAAATACATCAGGGTTCAATTTTCTGTGCTCCCTTCAAACTCACCAGGTTATTAATGGGTGTGAAATCCATTAGTTCAGAAAATCTGCTGGTCCACACCACCGAAGTATTGAGTTCAGCATAGATCAGTCTTGAGCATGCTTTTGGGGCCATTTCCTATTCTGCCTGCTTTCTTGTGTTCCTGTGAGGTGCCAGTTTATCAGAGTTTTGCTGTGTTTTAATGGAAGTGGAGGAACAGATTCATATAGAACTGCTGGGTGCCCATTGGCCTGATTTGACCAGTGAATTTGGAAAGGCTACAGAAATCATATAGCACAGAGAAAGTTAGCAGGAAATTTGAAGGGGCATCCAAAATCACAGGGGCAGTCTTTTCAATGGCAGAGGCTGTGAATCTAAATAAGCTGTGAGTTCAGACTGGAAGATCAATTAGTGGTATGTTAGATTTCTTGCACCAAAGTCTTGAGCAGCATTGACCATTTTACATTCCCTTTGTTGATTTAACCACGGGATCCAACATTCATCAGCAGGCTTATTTGCAATCGTAAAAAAGATGGGAAGCCCATCAATCCTGTTAAGTCTTGCGTGCTCTTTCCGTGCCAGACAGCATGGAGATGTAAAGTGGTGTGTAGCTCTTACACTCCTTGATATCATCTTCTTGGTCCTTAAGAGGTGAGCAGCTAAAGAGCTAGAAAGTGGAATGCCTCGTACAAGATCAGATAATGAACTCCTTTTAACAATCATGTTCAAGATGAAGACTGCTTTTATAACCTTCAGGAATATGATCATTTTTTGGAGCTTCAGTCATTTGCTCTTGCCATCAGAATCCAAGAAGGAAATGGTTGTTGATGGACAGGGATCTGTACAGAATCCATCTCTTGCTTTTCACAAGATTATAGAGATTCAAGAAAACTGCCCATCCTTAAATGCACTTGAAGTGGTAGTGAAGAACAATGCTTGAGATCCCACATTCCATGAATTAACTTTTAAAATGTAGGCCATGGACACATTTAATCCTGAAACTGAAAAGGGCAATGTTCCATGTATTCCTGAATTACAAGTAGAAAATGTTGGACAGGTATACTAATTCTCTGGAAGAAAATATTGTAGATTGTTGACTTTTAAAGAGCTTTGACAAAATGTAATTAATATGAAACTGTAGCTCTATTTCTCTTTCAAGATACCCTTCAATTGCAGGATATTTCTAGTATTCTTTGTTTTTAATTTGTCCTTTCAGCACTTGCCATCCATGGTTGCATATGATAAGCAACCACTGAACTACTGAAAGAATCTCTTTAAATGAAAAACCGTTCTTATTCATTTTTATGTTTCAAATTAAATCTTACTCAAATTGTTCTCCACTTTATATGGTAAAATGTACTGTACTTTAATGATCATCTGGTAAAACGTGTAAAACTATAATTTCAATCATAATTCTTGGTCAGTGTAGGTAACTAGCTGGATGCTAAAAGTGGCCATATTTAATACTGGTTAGGGCATGATCGGGGTTGGCTGATAGAACTTCAGATGAGTTCATCATTGCTTACATTTTGCAAGAATATCATAGGTTGTGTAGTATGGTTAATATAACCATTTAATCAAACATTTCCCTTCCTTCAAATAAGAAAAGTTAAGGTAACTATTCTCTTGAGTCCTTTACATACCATCCATCAACTTTTCAATAAATTATATATTCAAAAATAAATGTTCAGGTATCATATTTTGCAGATAAAACTTCCATTAGATGGACTTAAATCAGACACACTATTGCAGGGTTTTATTTCCAAATTGCTAACTTTTGAGTTGGCTCGGGTCAGTCAGGGAACTAACTATACATTAATGTAAAATTGACTTTAATGTGTATTTAACTAATATACATGCGTGGGAATATTGCTGCATCTGTGGTATAGCATTCTCAATGAAATGAATTCCAGATGGAATGTAGAAAAGTTTAGATTCTTTCTATATTGTTAAATCTATATATATTTTTTAAAACAGCATCTAGCCAGTTTTAGCTGTTTCAATGTTCTTAGACATAAATATTTCCACCCATTTGGTTACATAATTTATTTTTCACTTTTGCTTCAGGAAATCCTTTTGGAGGGGGGTCGTTGATGAATAATTATGCAGTTACTCTCTTAGTTGTGTTCTTCCTTCAGAACCGAACATCTCCAGTTCTTCCCACTGTGAACCATTTGAAAGAACATGCAGGTATGGATATACAAGAAAACAGGGTCAAAACTTCGCTACTGTGAACAGATTTTTCATGTGTTACTGGATTAGGAGAGTGGTATTCACTGTAAATGACAGCAGACTGAGGGTGGTACACATATGGAATGAACAGGATACAGAGTGGTTGAGACAAGTACAATAACAAAATTTAAAGACGTTTAGACAGGTACGTAGGTAGGAAAGTTTTAGAAGGATATTGGTCAAATGTGGGCAAGAGGGACTAGCGTAGATGGGCATCTTGGTTGGCATGGACCAGTTAACCCGAAGGGCCTGGGCTATATTACTCTGACTGCCTTCCATAGAATGCCTGTCAGCCTTACGAGTTGTTTTGCCTGTGCATTGTTAGGAAGGGAGATCTTGGATGGTTAAACAATGACCTCTGCAGGGGACTGTGGAGATCACCAAAATCTTCTTTCAACTCTTATAAAGTATATAGAACCTTTTGATGAAATTGGAATTGTATAGCAGCTTTTAATTTGTATACAAGGTTGAATTTTACTGTGTAGATCTATTATAAAGGGACTCTGGTAAAATAGGAGTAGTTAAAATAAATCAAAACTAGAATGTCATTATTCTGAGAGCATGCATTGAGAAAGTTAACAGTTGAAAGTATCCATAGCCTCAGTAAATAATTGATTGTGAAGGTATGCTGTACCTTACAAATAGCCATTTTATGCAGATAATGAACTTAAGTTATTACAATGATCATATTTATATTTAAGTTTTGTACAACCTTTTAGTGAAATGGAACTTAACAGAAAACTTTTTATTAAGGTGAGGAAGACCAGTGTATAATTGATGGCTGGAACTGCACTTTTCCAAGAGATGGCTCTAAAATTGAAACCAGTAAAAACACTGAAAGTTTATGTGAGTATTTGGTTCTGACTGACTGTAATTTTAAAATTAGTGTTTTATTCTTTTGTTTTAATTCAGGATATTTATTACAAAGTTTTATGTAAGCAGGTCGTTAAATGTTAATTGAAACTTTAAAATTATTTGCAAATGATGCTGGAAATTAAAACTGTTAAAGTGTTGTAGAGAGGGAAGCAGTTGATGTTTCAGGCCTGAAACACACCCTCTTCTGTTTCCACTGATGTTGCCTGTCCTACTGTGTATTTTGAGCATTTATATTTTAATTTAAAATTAATGGACATAATGTAATAATATTACATTTTAATTTAGTCAGAATGAAATTCAGTTCTGTGGTATTTATAGTCTTGCATATTACTTGTATAAGTAAGCTGTATTCAGCTTCATTTTCAGGAATGGTTATATGAAATTAGTCAGATCAGGCAGCCATTGTCAAGACAGAAATAGAGTTACTGTTTCATATTGATGACCTTTCATTAGGAATTTCCAGCATTCTGACTTTATATTTACATTGTCAGCATTATTCTGCTTAATAATCATTTGAATTTGGAGCAAATTCAAGGCAGCTTCAGTTGGCACCTTACTGCTTCACGTTTCTTCAGTTTTTATTGCTGATTGTGGGTGACTGAAGCAATGCATTTCATTCCTCCTCCTTTCAATAACCTCTGTCACTGCCACACCAGCATTTAGAACCTTGTTGTTGACAGAGAGAAAGTTCTAAAAGATGTTGAAGTTAAATTTTGCATAGCATGAATAGTCCTCCTTGGAAATCTGACACGTTTTTGTTTGTAACAGGTGTACTACTTGCAGAGTTCTATAAGTTTTATGCCGCGTTTGACTACGCTGGAACAGTCATTTCATTGAAGGACGGCAAAGTTCACTTTGTTACTGACTTTATTGGTCCTGATTCTGATAAAAAATTTAGAATTGGTCCAATTAATATCCAGGATCCATTTGAACTGAGTCACAATGTTTCAGGAAATGTCAATGAAAGGACAGCACAAAGGTTTAAGCGGCAGTTGGATGAAGCCTGCAAATACTGTCGAAGCCTACAGTATCAGAGAAAATCTAACAAAGGGAAGGTCTGGGGTATAGTCAGATTGTTTCAACCTTTAAGTAGTACTGACTGTTCCCCTGCACCTTCTCCACATGGAGATCATAGTCCAGGCAAAGAAATGAGCGATGGCGAGAATATGTTGAGTATCCCCTTTAAACTGTCATGCCTTTCTGAGCAAACAAGGGAAAGACTACATGGGTCTCCAGATTTTAGAGAAGTTTGGTTTGACAAAGTGTGTCATGCTGTTATATATGTAATGGAGTCCATCCTTAAATGCAAATGTTCATTCACTGGGGAAAATGATGTACAGTTCAACGGTGCCAAGATCCCTAGTTTAGATGAAGCTAAGATTAAAGAAGAAGAGATCAACTTTGGGTTGAAGAGACCATATCCTGTGGAAGAGTTAGCAGAAACGTCAGATGCCAAAAGAGCAAAGACTGAAGTTCTGATGTACAAAGGAGAAGTGACTTGGCAGTGTGCTGTTTGGAACAAAATATGGATTGGACGGAGAAAAATTAGACGTCAATTTCGTTACAGAACAGATGAATCTGATGCAGATGATCACTCAGTTACCAGTTCCTTAGAAACTGAGGAAAAAGTTACTGAAGCTATATTGCAGCAGGAGGAGATTGGAGATAAATCTACTCCATTAATATCATTTAAATTAAGTGCCTTTCTGGTTGGAGGTAACGAAGACACAAGGACTGTGATCAGAGTTGCACCAATTCCAGACTGTACTTTATCTGTCGAATTCTTCCATTTCCTGAAATCATTTGTTCCCAAGATGGTTGAAAAGTGCATTGAAAATTTTGACTAGAATATTAAAGATATGTCATTTAATGTATTTTCATTTTAATAGCTATTTTGTAAACAAAATGATGAACTGCTTTTTGAAATATGGGATTTTTTTTTGCCCATTGAATAGTTTATAAGTTTCTCAGAAAAACAGTAAATCTGAACTATATTTTGAGTTGTTAAAGTAAGCATTCATGTTGGAAACGTATAATTGGAGGAAGCAAAATTAGGGCAAGTCTAACAAAGAAGCTCATTGCATCAGAATTCTGTATCATTTATGTTGACAAGTGTCTTCATGCTTACACACAGCCAACATGAGTTGGGGTTATTTGGATAGAAATCTGGTTAGATGTGTTTTCTCAGTGAGGGATATTGGAGATTAAAACTTAGGAGACTAATTTTCTATGTTGAAATGGAATATCTGTTCTGTTTAAGGACAGAACATGGCTGTAGTTTGGGGTTATTTGGGGTACTATTTTCTATTTAGTTAATAATCCAGCATATGACTTATGTAGAGCAATCTGGTTATGCAATGTATTGAAATTTAACTGAACATTAATTTCTATTTGTAAAGCTCCTTTAACATTGCAAAATTTCTCAAGGTGCTTTACAGGAATGTTATTAAACGAAAATACATGCTGGGTTACTTAAGGACATGTGATCAAAAACTGTGAAAACACTTGGGTTATGGGTGCCTTAAAGGAAGAGAGTTAGAAAGGTGGAAAGGCTTATGGAGCAAATTCCAAAACCTAAAAGTACTGCTGCTAATGATAGATCAAGTAAATTTGAGAATGTTTGAGGCCAGAATTGGAGGATCGCATGTATCTCAGGATGTTATAAAATAACTAGAGATTAAGGTGATAAAAGCGAGGCCATGAAGGTATTGTCATTTGCTGTTATCAGAGTTCTAAATACAAACTGATTTGTATCAACAGTAAGTTTTGTTTTTGTGAAATACTCTTTTTAAGTACATTTGCTGTGATTCATGTTCTAGCTCTATTCTATTGCAGACTACATGATGCTTTGCATTATCCTTTTCTAAACTGGCCAAAGAGTTTTGATTACTGATTCTTGTACTTGGCGTCAATAAAGGTACACAGAATGTACTTTTCCAAATAAATGAAAAAATGGGGGTTTGATTTTTTTTCATATATTCAAGTTTTCTTCAGATAGTTGCCTTCTCTTCACTATCTGGACATTTTATATTGACACATCAGTATAACTGTGGAAGAAAGCTAGTATAGGTGAAACTTCAGAATAAGGAAATGATCTGTGGTCTTCATTCCTCCCTCTTCTAATTTTTCAAATTTAGATCAACTACAACACTTTAATTAATTCTTCATTGTGAATGTCCTGCATCAAAACCATAGAGTGCTGGAATAGTCATTCTTAAGTGGTGCTAAATGTATTTTGGATAATACTGGTTCATTAACTTGATTTAGTCTGGTCTGAAGGGTCTGGTGTTAGTAGTTACGAGTGGAAATTGGAGTGGGGATGGAGAAATACTATTCTAGTTGCAGGAGATGATGGATACAGGTAGGTAATGTGGTAATGTGGGAATGAGAGGAAAGGAGATTTATCTCATTGAGTATCATGATAATTACATTAAGTTTGCAGTAATGTTCACATGCTCAATAATTGTATGTGATTTTTAGAAAGTGTTTGGAACGAGTTTAATGCATGGCACAAACCACAAATGGAAAGAAACAGTGTATAATCATGTTTTTCCTGTATTTCTATAGCAATCTTAATTTTTTTCCATCCTTAAAACATTGTGGATCTGGTAGATGCTTAATCACTCCCAGCTTCCATCATGCATATACATCTTTAAAATTAAATTATTGGCTTTATAATAAACACATGTTAGCAAATAGCTTGTTTGCATCTGAAACATTTGGTAAACTGATTTGTCAGGAAAGGCAGTTATATCAACTAACTGAAAGATGCGGTTCTGCTTTTCATAAGTAACATTAAGGCTTATATCTCCTGAGGAAAGACACCAAATTATAGTTGGGGAAATGAAATGTGCAGGTTAGCAGGAAGTTTTAATGTTTCTAAAGAAGACTGCACTAATTAGGAATAGTCAAGATTGCTTTGTGTGTGGTAGGTCATGTTTAATCAACCTTATGGAGTTTTTTGAGGAAGTTACCAGGAAAGTTGTTGAAGGCAAAGCAGTGGATGGACTTTAGCAAAGCCTTTAACAAAGTCCCACATGGGAGGTTTAGTCAAGAAGGTTTAGTTGATTGGTATTGAGGTCAAGATAGTAAATTGGTTTCAACATTGGCTTTGTGGGAGAAGCAAGAGAGTGGTATTAGATAGCTGCCTCTCTGATTGGAGGCCGGTGACGGGTGGTGTGTCACAGGGATCTGTGCTGGGTCCATTGTTGTTTGTCATTATATCAATGATCTAGATAATGTAAATTGGATCAGCAAAGTTGTGGATGACACCAAGATTGAGGGGGGGGGGGGGTGGTGTAGTGGACAGTAAGGAAAACTATCAGAGCTTGTAGTAGGATCTGGACCAGTTGGAGAAATGTGCTGAAAATGGCAGATGGAATTTAATGTAGACAAATGCAAGCTGTTACACTTTGGGAGAACCAACCAACTGTGAGTAAGGCTTACACTGAGTGGTAGAACACTGAGGAGTTCAGCATTACAAAGGGATCTCGGAATAAGGTCCATAATCCATTGAAAGTGGCATCACAGGTGGATGGGAGTGGTGAATACAATTTTGATTTCAATATTTAAGAGAAGTTCAGTTAGGTACATGGATGGGAGAGATATTGAGGGCTATTGTCTGGGTGGAGGTCGATGGGACTAAACAATTTAAATGGTTAGGCATCGATGAGAATGGCCAAAGGGCCTGTTTTTGTGCTATAGTTATCTATGACTCTTACTCGAAGAATTAATACTACCTTTTCCAATGTTAAGTTAAATTGGTTGTAGGTATGTTTTTCAAACAAGATAATTCTTTTGAAAGTTAACTTCAAGGGTCATTGCTATTGAAAGAGATGGCTTTTTGGGCTGCTTTACCAGATTAAAATCTAATGACTAACTCTTACATATTTGAAAATGTGGCATCTGTAGTGAATCATGAACCTATGCTTTTCAAACAGCTCCCAGCTCCAGTATGGGACCATCATGGTAAGGAAAGAGCTAAGTAAATTATTTAAATTAGATAGATGCAAAACTTACTCCTACCATTTGGAGTGATGGTTATCATAATTTATCCATAAAAGGGTTGGTATGTAAACAATATGAATAAAGCTATACAAAGTAACAATTTTCCCAGTTTATTCCATGATTCCATAATTTCATGATTAGCAGTACGAGTAGCTAGCTGAAACTGGTTGAAAGTTGTAAATACCAAGTTCTGAAATACCAAACATGTGTTATAACTAATTGTGCCCTTTGTCTATTATAGATGGCTGTCCATGATAAGTTTGAATAATATAAATGGTAGGGACTATGAATATAAGCGGGTCAGGAATAAGATGCATATAAATGAAATTAATGGAATTGTGTATGTACAAGAACCAGGGAGCCGTAGTAAATACAGTACAGTATATTTTTAGAAGAATCAATGATGTGGAAAAGTAGTTGTATAAAGATTTGCACACTTGTTGTCTCTTAATGACCAATGCATGTTGGATGCAATTGTGCAAGACCAATTTGTAGCACTCTCCTCTCCTAGATTTGTTCTTTTCCCGCCCTTTACCTCGCCCAACCACTTGGCTTCACCAATTACCTTCTAGCTAGTCCTCTTTCTCGACCACCCATCTTTTTATTCTGGCTTCTTCCCCTTTCTTTCCAGTCCTGATGAAGGGTCTTAGCCTGAAATGTCAACTGTTTATTAATTTCCATAGATGCTGCCTGACCTGCAAGGAATTCTAAACGATTGGCAACTCCCGTTAAACAATTAATCAATTCAGGCGCTCTAAAAACCTTGGCGCCCAATGCTCTCTGGCGCCGCACACAGGCCCAAAGAGCTCATTACAGATAAAAAAAATTCTGCTATTTATTAACATCCGAAGCTTATGATATCTTAAGAAAGTGTTTGTCACTGTTGTCACCAAGAAGTTGATGCTTCTGTTTGGAATAAGATCTAAAAATAAAAAAAAATTAATTGCCGTAATACACTGCCATTCTAGTATATTGATTGAATTCTGTCTCAACAATTCAATTTAGAAAAAATACAAAATTATTCAGATTTATTCAGTCACACCTTAACAATCACTTAATTCTTCAGGTTTTAATACTAGTGTTTTTTTTTTGTAACCTAAATTCTTAAGTTACCTGGTTAATGGTCATTTAACAGTGGTATTGGGGGGGGGGGGGGGGGAGTGGGGGGAGGGGAGGTGGCCTAATGATTGAAAATGCAGCTATGCTCTTCAAACTGAAAATACACTTTTATCAAGGACAACATAATAATTATAGGCAGCGAATTAAATTATTTGCAGAACAAATTAATGAAGTGTAAATATATTGATTGCTTAAACGATCAGCTAAGAACATTACTTTCATATATTAATTAATTGACGTTTTTAATATTCATTATGATGTTAAAAACTTGGCAAATTGAGTCAGAATAAATTTATTTTTAACAACCATTACTACATTCATCTTCCTGGTCCCAGTGAATCCTCCCATTAAGACTCAAAAAAAAATTCTGTAGCTATAAAATATATTTTTCTGCTTCCAATTGAAATGAACTGTTTTTATAAATGGAGACACATCGGAGAGTAATGCAATGTCAGTCATATTTCCCCACAGAATAGAGGAAAATCAGGTACAGAAAGCAAAATATAGGGTGTTGTAACTGCGATCGAAGTCACTGGAGAGACACTGGAGTTGTGGATGTGGAAGTCTTTATTCATCACAACAAAATAGACATTCTTGTGGAGACACTCATGGTAAGTCTCACAAATCCAATAGTACATCACATTATTCAAAACTATATTGCAAATGTAGAATTTCCAGTTGGAGTCACATTAAGACTTGTGACAAAAATGCTATTGCAACTGCTGATATGGTGTAAAAGAGGTAGGTAATAAATGTTTGATCCTAGTCATAGAACACCAGAGCAGAGAAACAGACCCTTTGGCCCATCTAGTCTGTGCCAAACTGTTGTTCTGCCTAGTTTCGTTGATCTACACCTCCTTATCCAAACTTCTCTTAAATATTGTTATCAAACCTGCATCACCAGTTCTGCTGATAGCATGTTCCACACTCGCACTAACCTGAGTGAAGAAGTCCACCTTCAGATTCTTCTTAAATATTTCACCTTTTATCCTTAATCTATGACCTCTAGTTCTAGTATCCTGAGAAAAAACCTGCTTGCATTTATCTATTCTCATAATTTGGATATCAAATTTCCCTTCATTCTCCCATGCTCCAGGGAATAAAGTCCTAACCTATTCAACCTTTCCCTATAACGCAAGTCGTCATGTCCCAGCAACGTCCTTGTAAATTTTCTCTGTACTCTTTCAATCTTATTAATATCTTTACTGTAGGCAGGTGGCCAGAACTGCACACAATACTCCAAATGCAGCATCACCAATGTCTTAAACAATTTCAACGTAATATCCTAACTCCTGTACTCAATACTTTTGATTTATGAAAGCCAATGTGCCAAAAGCTTATGGAATTATGAATATGTATTCCCAGAACTCTTTGTTCTACTCCACTGTTAACATTGAGGAAAAGGTTACTAGCATGGCACTGGGCCTTCAGCTCTTCCACCTCCTCTCTTTTGGCCATCTCGTTGTTGGTGATGTGGCCCACCACTGTTGTGTCATTGGTGAATTTGACAAAATTGGTGAATTACTCCGGTGTTTAGCTGTGCAGTCATGTGTTCAAGCAGAACAGTGATCCATTAAAAAAAACACAAAATGCTGGCAGAACTCAGCAGGCCAGACAGCATCTATGGGAGAAGGGAGTGATGATGTTTCGGGCCGAAACCCTTCACAGTGATCCATTTTTTTTTTGGGGCATCTTTATCTGTAATGTAGATGTTAGTTGCTGTTTAAATAATAAAAAAATAAAAATCATCATCATTCAAATCATTCATATGATGGGATGATGAAATATTTATTTACAGTGGAGTGCCACTGAAGTGTAGCAGTTAGTGCAACACTTACAGCTCAACGTTAGAGTTTGGAGTTCAATTCTGGCATCCTCTGTAACAAGTCTGAATGTTCTTTCTCGTGTGTACATGGGTTTCCTTTGGGTGCTTGGGTTTTCTCCCACAGTCCAAAGATGTAGGTTAATTGGTCATTATAAATTGTCCCATGATTAGGCTAGGGTTAAATAGGTGAATTCATCTCTATTTTCTCTTGGTCTGTGTTGCACCTTATTTTCATTACTTATTTCTAAATTATCCACACACTTAAATAAGATTGCTTTACTTTTCATACTCATACCATTCATCATATTCTTTCTCAAGAACTGTCACCTAAGTTATTTAAGTTTAGTCAGCAATTAACCCAGGACAATTAGTTTTCACCAAATAGGAAATCAAATCGTAACAAATTATATCATTTAAGATTATAGATTCCAGGGAACTCTCTCAAATTTAAGAGCGCAAAGAGATCTTACCTTGTGAGCCCTATTCAGCTAAAGTCAGTTATGTCTATTCATACACCTGAAGTTGCCATTATTAACAGACCTAGTATTTAATCAACACTGGCTTTGTGGGAGAAGCAAGAGAGTGGTATGTGTTTGTGCCAGTGTCTTTGGTGACATATCAAATCTCTTCAAACTCCTAATGAAATATAGCTGCTGGAATGCCTTCCTCATAACTGCATCAATGTGTTGGACCCAGGATAGATCTTCAGAGATGTTGATACCCAAGATCTTGAAGCTGCTCACCCTTTCCACTGATAATTCCCTCGAGGAGGAATGGTGTGTGTTCTCTTAACTTCCCTTTCCTGAAGTCCACAATTAATTCCTTAGTCTTACTGACATTGAGCAAGATTATTGTTGTGTCACCACTCAAGCAGCCAATCTTGCTCACTCACGTACACCTCATCATTAGCTGAGATTCTACCAACAACAGTTCTATCATCAGTGAATTTATAGATGGTGTTTCAGCTGTGCCTAGCCACACAGTCGTAGGTGTGGGGTCGAGCAGTGTTCTGAGGTGCACCTGTGTTGATTGTCAGTGAGGAGGCAATGTTATTTCTGACCTACACTGGCAGTGGTCTCCCAAAGAAGAAGTTAAGGATCCAGCTGCAGAGGGAGGTACAGAGGTCCAGGTCTTGAAGTTTGTTGATTAGTATTAGAGTACCTATGTCAGGATGCTGTTCATTGACTATAGCTCAGCATTCAACACCATCACTCCCACAATCCTGACTGGGAAGTTACAGAATCTGAGCCTCTGTACCTCCCTCTGCAATTGGATCCTCGACTTCCTAACTGGAAGACCGCAATCTATGCGGATTGGTGATATCTCCTCGCTGACGATCAACAACTGGCACACCTCAGGGGTGTGTGCTTAACCCACTGCTCTGCACTCTCTATACCCATGACTGTGTGGCTAGGCATAGCTTAAATACCATCTATAAATTTGTTGATGATACAACCATTGTTGGTAGAATCTCAGATGGAGATGAGAGGGTGTACAGGAGCAAGATATTTCGACTAGTGGAGTGGTGTCACAGAAACAAGCTGGCACTCAATGTCAGTAAGACGAAAGAGCTGATTGTGGACTTCAGGAAGGGTAAGATGAAGGAACACATGCCAATCCTCAGAGGGATCAGAAGTGGAGAGAGGGAGCAGTTTCAAGTTCCTGGGTGTCAAAATCTAACCTGGTCCCAACATATTGCTGCACTTATAAAGAAGGCAAGACAGAGACTATACTTCATTAGGAGTTTGAAGAGATTTGGCATGTCAACAAATACACTCAAAAACTTCTATTGATGTACTGTGGAGAGCATTCTGACAGGCTGCAGCACTGTCTGGTATAGGGGGAGGGGTGGGCTACTGCACAGGACTGAAAGAAGCTGCAGAAAGTTGTAAATCTAGTCAGCTCCATCTTGGGCACTAGCCTACAAAGTACCCAGGACAGGACGCCTTTAGGGAGTGTATTAGAAAGGCGGCGTCCATTATTAAAGACTTCCAGCAGCCAGGGTGTGCCCTTTTCTCACTATCAGGTAGGAGATACAGAATCCTGAAGGCACACACTCAGTTATTCAGAAACAGCTTTTTCTCCTCTGACATTCGATTCCTAAATGGACAGGAATCTTTGGACACTACCTCACTTTTTAAAATATACAGTAATTCTGTTTTTGCATATTTCAAAACATATTCAATATACGTAACTGATTTACTTGTTTATTATTGTTTTATTTTATTTATTATTATTTTTTCACTGCTAGATTATTGCATTGAACTGCTGCTGCTAAGGACCCATTTCACATCACATGCCTGTGATAATAAACCTGATTCTGATTTCTATGAGAAGGTGACAGTGAGCCGCCAATTTCAGCCACTGACCCCTGGTTATTATGATACTGTCATTTATCTGGTTGGTGGGGAGTTTCCGGGATTTGAATCAGGTGAAGGAACCTAACAATATATTAAATCATGTAGTTATTGCTTTAGGTGTGTGGGAGCTTATTGTGAACAACCTATTACAGCGGCTATAAAACCAGTCCAAAGATGCACCGGTTAGTTGGTTAATTGTTCATTATAAACTGTCCCATGATTAGACTAGGGTTAAATCGAAGGCTGCCTGGCCTGCTGCATTCCACCAGCATTTTGTGTGTGTTGTTTGAATTTCCAGCATCTGCAGATTTCCTCGTGTTTGCTATTTACAATTAACTGTTTACTGAATAACTCCGTTAATCAGCTTCATCATTTTACCCTGAAACGTCGACAGTGCTTCTCCTTATAGATGCTGCCTGGCCTGCTGTGTTCCACCAGCATTTTGTGTGTGTTGTTTGAATTTCCAGCATCTGCAGATTTCCTCGTGTTGGGTGATATATACATTATATATACGAAGGGTCTCGGCCTGAAACGTCGACAGTGTTTGCTCTTTAAATCGAAGGACGGAGCGGCATAAAGGGTCTACTCCGCGCTGTATCTGCATAAAAAATAATATTTTCTCCTACCCAATTTAACTTGTTTTAAAAATCCCAACACAAAGGTGAGCTCTCGCGGTTTTTCGGTGCCGGTTTTCAGACACTGCCTCCTTCCACGCCGCAAGCGGCGGGTGACGTCACAATGCCTGGCTTGTTCCGGCTGCGCGATCGCCTCACGGGGTAGCGTTCACCTTTGGGAGTGAAATGGTTTCCTTGTTTCTTGAGGAAGGCGAACGCTTCATCGCACACCGGGACATAAAATTAAAAAAAACTTAATGAAACCACATTGAGCTTTATTTCTTTATTGAGGATGCTATTTCGCAGCTGTTCGTGACACGGTCCCATGGTGTAATGGTTAGCACTCTGGACTTTGAATCCAGCGATCCGAGTTCAAATCTCGGTGGGACCTCACAAATTTTTCTATCAATTAACAATCCTCCGTAATTCATGTTAATTCATTGATAATACAATCAACTCAGTCTGATGCAATTATATCATTTATTTCTTTCATTTACTGGTGTGTAATGTTGCTGATGGGTATTGTATTTAATACATCCAACTCCTGACCTGGCCCTTTGAGTACTTTTGGATTAAACAATACTGCGAGTTAAATTATATTTTACTACAAAAGGAGTAAGTAGAAATTCCTGGAATTGCTGCGAGATCGTTTGCAAGAATGAATCATAATTTGAGAGCTAGAAACTCTCAAAATTAACTTTAAATCATCCAAAATATTTTATTGAGCTACAACGCAGTTTGAAATGGTTTGTTGATTGATTACTAGAAAGATAATCACCCCTCCAAGGTCTTGGGATTCCCCTGCCTTTACTGTCACGGTGAGTTGGAATGTGGAGAATATACAAGATTCTATTACAGCATAAAGAGGACCTGGTAATTATGTGGTTTGCACTTATTTTTATTCCACGAATAGCTTGTAATCCAACAAAATGTTTGTGATCAAGATGCATCGAGAGGTTTGCTCTCCTTGTAGGGTTTAGAGTCATCACTCATCTTTTAAAAAGTGGAAGAATGGGGGGAAAGTGCTTAAAGATGTTCTACCCAAGCAAAAGTGGCTTTTGGAATTGCGAAACTTAACTTGGGGCCATGAGCATAAGCCGCGGTCTAATTAAACAGAAAGGAGTTTAAAGTAAGTCAATTATTTACGTAAGTGGAAACCAATATAGGATTTCTGTGTCTTGAATCCAGTTATGCCACTGGACATTGAGTTGAAGAACCTTTATTTGTTGTTAAAACATAGCGAGGTCCTACCGAGATTTGAACTCGGATCGCTGGATTCAAAGTCCAGAGTGCTAACCATTACACCATAGGACCGAACTGCAGAACTAATGTCTTGCATCCTCCTGAAAACCTAAATCACTGGAGTTGACATCGGTGACCTCAGTGTTTATAAAAGACCACAGATGCTGGAATCTGGAGCAACAAACGATCATCTGCTGGAGGAGCCAGCAAGTCGAGCAGCGTACGCGGGGAGGAACGGAACTGTCAGTGTTTTGGGCGGAAACATTGCAAAAGGAATGCCGTGTTATCGGTCCCGATGAAGAATCGTGACCGAAAACGTTGACCATCTCTTGCTTCCACAGATGCTGTCTGATGCGCATCAGCAGCTTGTGTGAAGGCCGCTTGGGCAACAGGAATTCGCCCTTACAGAATTCAGAAATCACTAAATAAAAATTTAAGATAAGGAATGAAATCCACTCTTACAGACTGTATGTGAAGAAAACATTTTACAATTCGTATTTCTTGACACATGCGCGGATGATAGGGCTTTGCGTTACGGAAAACCACCTTTGCTGAGTTCTGAAATCTCCAGGCCTGCTGAGATACCATGTTGAATTTCTCTTTTCAGCCACACGGTTGAATCACCTCTCCTTTTGTTTTGTGCATTAAGGGATTATATTTGTCTTGCAACATGTATCGTTTATCTAAATGTCAACCATTGCGTATCCATCGTTATATATTTTAATGTGTTCTTACAATCCATCACAGCTAAATCTCTGTTCGCTTCTTCATGGTTTATTTCCCCCCTTAGATTTAAAACCTAGCACTGAACTACAGCACTTTTAAATTCAATGTCAAATTCTATACTGTTACAGCCATTCTTCCCTAAAGGCCCGTTACGAAAAAAATATCATTCAATTATTCCTAATCGCACATCCGATCTAAAGTAACCATTACCTTCATTGTATCTTCAACATATTCATCTATAAAAGCATTTGCACATATTCCGTGATTTTATTTCTAACAATTTATTACCAATAATTTCCCTTGGATAATCTACATGAAAAGTCTCATACATTATTGTGCGTGCCATCCCTTTTATATGAGGCTCCAATTTATTTAAGTGTTGCCCTACTTGGTGACCAACACTCAGCAATATTTTCTGCCCTTTGCTGTTTCTTAGCTACATGCAAACTGACTCTCTAACCACAGTCATTTGCTCTTCCCTCCTTTTTCTGTACTTGTTAGTGTGTATGGTCTAAGTGCATGCAACATTCACAACATGGTTGATAAATTAACAACAATAAATTAATAGTCTGATTATTTATTTAGCAATTTAGTCATATTTTTATCAACAAAGGTTGAAGAGCAGCAAGGATTTCCATCCCTTTTAATTTAGTTAACTATTGATTTTGCATTACTGCATATTCAAATTCTAGATTGGGTGCAAAAGTTATTTAGGAATGGTTCCACAGATGAGAGATCTCAACTAAAATGTTCATTTTCACTACGCCAAGGCAATGCTGAATGTAGTCTTGTGTGCTGTTGGAATCAAAATGAGTACAATAGTATCCGGAGAAAGTGAGAAAGACAACATCCACTTGCAATATTCAGTTCACCAAGAATCAACCATGATATTGTCATTAATCCCACTGATAATGGTGGTGCCATTGAGGTCTGATGCAATGAACTGTCACTTGCAGAGGTTAAACATTAGCTCTCAGACACCACGTACTTCCTCCTGACTATGAATCAATAGCACAGTTAAAAGGGAATGGTTGTGAGCAAATTGTCATTACCAAAAGGTGGCTGCAGAAAAAGCAAGGTTTGAATGGAATGTTTGAGGGTATTTGATATTTAGAAAAAAGGGAGGAGGAGATGGGATTGGGAAGAGATCAGTGCAATGGTGGGAAATGATCTTGGTTGTGGAGGTTACTTATTGGCCATTTAATGGTAGTTGTAATATAAGGCACACTTTCAGTGTCGGCTCTTCATGATTTTCAGAGATCAAGTTCATGTTTAATTGCCATTCAACCATACATATGAATACAGCTAAACAAAACAGCATTTTTCTGGGGCCAAGGTGCAAAACACAATACCAACAGTCACACACAGCACACAGATTGGAAATAACATCTCCTCCTCACTGACAATCAACTCTGGCTCACCTCAACGATGTATGCTTAGTCCATTTCTCTACTCTCTCTTCACCCAGGACTGTGTGGTTAGAAAGCTCAAAGGCTGGCTATAAATTTGCTCATGACCGCAACTATTGGCTGAATTTCAGGTGGTGACGAGGAGGTATATAGGAGCAAGATAGATCAGCTGGTTGAGTGGTGTCACAACAACAGCCTTTCACTCAATGCCAGTAAGACCAAGGAATTGATTGTGAACTTCAGGAAGGGGAAGTTGGGGGAACAGTCAGTAGACCTGATTGAGGGATCAGCAGTGAAAGGGTTCCTGGGAGTCAACATTTCTGAAGATCTATCCTGGGCCCAACTTATTGATGCAATTACAAAGAAGGCATAACAGTGGCTATATTCCATCAGGAGTTTGAAGAGACTTGATATAACACAAATATCTACAGTGTACCATGAAGAGCTTTCTAACTTGTTACATCACCATCTGGTATGGAGAAGCAACTACACAGGATTGGAAAAAACTGTAGAAAGTTGTGAACTCCATCATGAACACCAGCCTTCCCAGCACCAAGGACGTCTTCAAAAGGCAACGTCTTTAAAAGGTGGCATCCCTCTTTAAGGACCCCCATTTTCCAGGACGTGCCCTCTTCTCATTCCATCCATCAAGGAAGAGGTACAGGAGCCTGAAGACACACTCAACACTTTAGGAATAGCTTTTTCCCCTCCACCATTAAATTTCTGAATGGATAATGAACTCATGTGTGCTGCCTCTTGAGACACCGCCCTAGAAGACGTCCTGATTGGTGGGGAGAGTTGTGCCTGTGTCTACAACCTTCTGCAGCCTCCTGCAATCCTGTGCATTGGAGGTTCCATACCAGACTGTGATGCAACCAGTCAGAAGGCTCTCCACTGTACATCTTGCAAGAGTCTTTGCTGACATTCTGAAACCTCTGCTGCTGTGTCATTTTCATGAGTGCATCAATACATTGGACAGAGGATAGATCCTATGAGATGTTGACACCCATGAACCTAAAGCTGCTTACCCTTCCCACCACTGCCCCCCCCCCCCATGAGGACTGACATGTGTTCTCCCGACTTCCCTTTCCTGAGGTCCACAATCAATTCCTTAGTTTTGCTGATGCTGAGTGTGAGATTGTTGTTGCGGCACCACTCAACCAACTGATCTATCTTACTCCCGTATGACTCCTTGTTGCCTTCTGAGATTTTACTAATGACAATGGTGTAATTTGTGGGTTTATAGATGGCATTTGAACTGTGCTTAGCCACAGTCAAGAGTGTAGAGAGAATAGAGCAGTGAGCTAAGCATTCATCCTTGAGATGCACCTGTGTTGATTGTCAGCAAGGAGGAGATGTTATTAGAATGATAGCATCTCTAATGAGGTGTTATCATTGGCTGAATTACACTGTTAATGTATTTATCATTAATGCCCATACAAGTTCTCTGCAAAATAATTTGCAAAATTGTCCAAAAAGACTTGTTTGAAACAGCTTAGGCTACTTGCACTGAGAAATGTGCACTGTAATGGGATCTGGGTGCCTTCTGATGGGAACAGGTTCAGTTTTGCTTCATTGTTTAACACTTTGCTTGCCACCAATCCAAAAACAGCTTGATCCTAAAGGCACACTCCTCATTGCAGAAGGCAACAGCACTATGGCTGCCATGGATGAGAGGGGAAGGAAGACAAAGGCCTGCCACCTGGACCTGAGCATGCATGGAGTTAGTTAGATCTTGAAGCAGCCAGTTGGCTTGACAAAATAGAATCTGATTCATATCCATAATAATCAAAACCTGTGAAATTACTGCAATTTTTGAAAGATTTGGAAATGTGATATACAAGGGAGAATTGTGAAGCTTGCCATTTTATTTCACTTAGTGTGTTATCACAATGCAACTGTTTCTGAAATAAGTCATGTTATTCACTCACGCACACAACAATTTCAGGGAAACGCCCATGAGTATTCATTTAGCTTATTGAAGATTACATTGTCACATATGAAAACAGAGCCTGATCCACTGCAGAATTCACTCAATGGACAGGATTAACTCTCTGAACACATTATTTATTAAAATATATATCCATTTTCCAGGACAGAAATAAATTATGATATATATTTTTATTTCCTATGAAACAATATAGGATATTAATCTAAATGTCTTCCACGGGGCCATTAGAATGCCTTTGTAACTTAGCTTTTGACCAAGAGTGCAAGATTTTATATTTTAAACCTCTGCTGTTTGTGATATACAGAAATGACTTGGATGAAAGCATAGATGTTAGTAAGTTTGCTAATGACACAAAGATTGGTGGCATTGTGGATAATGCAGAAGGTTGATGAAGGTTACAGGGGGATATATGTAGATCATTTGAAGATGTGGGCAGAAAAATGGCAGATGAAGTTTCATTTAGGAATGTGTGAGAAGTTGTACCTTGAGAGATCAAATATAATAGGAAAGTACACAGTTAATGGCAAGCTCCTTAACAACACTGATGCACAGAGGGATCTTGGGGTCCAATCCATAGCTCCCTGAAAGTGGCTGCACAAGTTGATAAGGTGGTAAAGAAACGTATTTCATGTTTGCCTCTGTCAGTCGAGACACTGAGTTCAAGAGTCAGGAAGTTATGTTGCAGCTCTTTAAATTTCTGCTTAGGCCACACCTGAAGTTGGTTGCCCCATTATAATAAGAATGTGAGGGTATAGAGAGGGTGCAGAAGATATTTACCAAGATGCTGCCTAGATTAGAAGGCATACACTGTACTATTCTATATTTTATACTCTAAACTTAAGAATTTATAAATGGGAAAATATGAGCTAAAATCCAACCATTAGTAGAACTGAAAATGTGGCCTGGTCTGTGAAAAGTTTTGTTTGGCTTGTTTCTGGAAAATAAGTAGCTTCCTGAGAAAAATAGTGTGTGATGGATACTCATTTCTTGGGACAGTGGGCCTCTTGATCATGCTCTGCCAAGTTTGCTTTCCATACACAGTAGCTGCCAATTGTCAAGATCAAGCAGATGAAAGTAAACTTCCAAATGAGTCCTGACGAAGGGTCTCGGCCCGAAACGTCGACAGTGCTTCTCCCTACAGATGCTTCCTGGCTTGCTGCGTTCCACCAGCATTTTGTGTATGTTCCAACTAATATTGTTTAGCTTCTGGTTGTAAACAGGAGTCAGTTTTCAGTTCTTAAAATATAAGTGGCAACCAGTAATCAGCTTGAAATTAAAACAAGCACTATCCATAGAATAGCTTTGCATACAAGCTCTGTATATAGCAAACACTGTCTGTGGAAAGTAGACTGCAGCTCACTGCACCTAACTTATTGCTGCTCAGGAGGTTCAGTATAAGACAATGGGTTATTTAATTTGGTTCGTTTCAAAACAGACAATGCTGACTACATTGCTTAGTTCAAGGAAGCTTGCAGACCCGATGGAAACAAAACCCTTAGCCTATCCTTAACTAATCTATTAATGTTGGGAGTCTTTGTACTCAAAGAATTTAGATTTACAGCATTAAGTGTAGGTAGCTAAGAATTATGTGTCTAGAAAGTTCTTAGATGGTTTGCATAATAAGGATATCTGAGGAAATAACATGCATGTGGAGTAATTTAAGCAGAAGAAAAAGTGTATAAATGTAGAGAGCAGTTCAGACTTATTAGGAATGAGATAAAAAAAAAACATCAAGAAGCATGAAAGAAACATGGGCTGAACAGGAATCTTTTTCTCTGGCTTCGATTCCTGCAACAGGCAATTCATTCATCTGCAGCATTGGTTGTCTTTTTTGATTATAGGAAGTGTATCAGATTTGGAAATCCTTTCTGTTTTAAAAATGATTTGTGTTTCAGAAATGGTTTGTAATTTGGAAATGCTTTATAAGATAGAAATCCTCTGAATGTTTTAAATGTGTTTTAAGAATGGTGTTGGATTTAAATATGTATCACTAAAAGTAAATGAACTGTGTTTTAAAATACTTTGTTAGTGGGAAATATCTTCTCCTTGGTAGGAAGGGGGGACTCACCACTGAAATAGTGGGTATTGGCAGCTAAGCTCACCATGGAAAATAAACAGGAACTAGACTTTGAAGATTGGGTAGTTATAGTATCATCTCCCTTTCGTGAGAGTACTTGTGGCTATTTATATCTGATAGGGCTTAAGGTCTTCATTTGAGTTTAGAGCTTTGCAGTCAGCAAACCCAATATCATCACAAATAAACACAGGAAATGAAATCCCACTGCGCTGACCAATGTTTCTAATCTTTTGCTCATAGAATCAGCCTGATGTGATCATCTTTTTATTGCAATGGTGGTGGCATCCGTCGGTCTTGAGAGACCATGGATCTGCGGCTGGAGTTTCCAGGGCAGGATTGTATGGGAGACCGGCAGTTGCAAGTCTTCCCCTCTCCACGCCACCGATGTTGTCCAAGGGAAGGGCACTAGGACTCATGCAGCCTGGCACCGGTGACGTTGCAGAGCAATGTGTTGTTAAGTACCTTGCTCAAGGACACAAACACGCTGCCTCGGCTGAGGCTCGAACCAGTGACCTTCAGGTTACTAGTCTGATGCCTTGCCCACTAGGCCACGTGCCAACACTTCATTGCAATAAGCCCTAGTAAAGGCTTAAGTAATGAACTTGAGACGTCTGAAATCTTCATGGTACTTAAATCAGAAAAAACAAAACACTAAATGACAAAAGTGCATCACTTAAACTTGTCTTTAATTTGCCCTATTTTTCTTTATTCATTCACAAACTAATCTTGCTGTAAAAGTTTGATGTAGCATCACTTAGATGCTTTCACTTGCTAATAGCCCCTCAGAAAGTTGACAAGCACTAAAACAAGAAGATGGGCGGAGCACTTAAATTGGGAACAGTCCACCTGCTCCGTGTCTTTGAGAACTGAGTTGGGAAGGGCTGATTTAAATCAATGATTGCCCAATGGTTTTCCCTACACTTAAAATTACTCCTCATAGTCTACCCCTCCTACACATCTTCAATGGCTACGTGATATTATGTCTTATTTAAATTTAGAAAAGATCCACTGCTCAGTCTTAAATTCGAAACAATCTTTTTATTGTATCTGGGGACCTTTCCTAAATTACTTTTCCAATTTATAATGTTTAACAGTGCACAGACTTTTGTGTATATTTTTTATCTTCTCTTAAGTGGATATGTTTTTTCCCTAATTATCCATTATTATCCATCAGCTTTTTTCTTTGGTTATTGGTAGGGGTTGACTTTTTTTTATATAAAAAAAATTTCTTTTATGATGTATGACCTATCTTTAAATTTTTGATTACAGAGTGGTATACCTTTATGTGATATGCTATAACATTTTGTTCAATTTTATTACAATATATGAATGTACGCAATTTATGTTGAGATGTATCTATATGTTGCACTCTGTAAATCTTGTTTTTTCTGAATAAAAATATTGTAAAAAGAAATACAGAAAAATTATTCCTCACAAATAGCAGTAGGGAAAGGAATTTAGAAAAAGGAAGTGGGAGGAATGCAAGTGATTTTCATGGTGGATTGATTTAAACAGCAGATTTACTGGGGCTGCAGTAATGTAATTAACTATAAAGCTGCCATTAGATGGTACTTAGATGACCACTTCTCAATAAAATTTCCCAGTGGGTAATCTGTGAACCTGTTTAAACCTCACAACCTGTAGTACAACCTCTCTTTTTGATGACTCAAGTTACTGAAAGCTCTTTACAATATCTGCCTGAAACACGCAGGATGGTTGTTGATATCAGGGCTGAATATGATTAAGGGCAGGGCAGTTGTTTCTTTGTAGTCAGGCAAGAACTGCAATCTTTAGCCTTGGGGATTTATATCTGGTGTTCTGAAGAAATGGTGAATGGGGATGGTCAACAGTAGAAGAGAAACTATGTACCTTGCATCATTAGGCAGCAACAAACAAGCTGAAGCATTAGAACTAGGTAGGCCAGTACAAAAAATGTTGTACACTAGAGTGCTAATCAGGAGTAATGCTTGTAATTTACCCCACAATTGGTTTCCAATCTCACGAGACTAAGTTAGACACAAAAAGGAAAATGATCAAGCGCCAGTTTTTTTCGGAATCATTACATCAGAGATGTAAAGAAAAACCCTAGCCAGCCTTTAGTCTGCAATGCAAAGTGATTAAAGTAAATAATTAAACAATATTCATTCCATAATGCTTTTCATGTTTGAAAAGGTATGGTTAATGCATCCATTACATGCAAGTCAATGCATGTCAGTTCTGACATATGAACGCAAGGCTGGATTGAAATGTTGCAATTTATGTTCATACTTCATGTAAATATGATGGAAACATGATGGGATATGAAGGAAAGCTAGCCAATAACAAAAAGGAAGTTACCAACAGTATTTTTTTTCAGATATATAAAGGGTAAAGGAGAGGCCAGAGTGGATATCAGACTGCTGGAATATGATGCTGGAGAGGTAGTAATGAGGGACTAAGAAATGGGGGGGGGCATGAATTATTAAGTATTTTGTGCCAGTCTTCACTAGCCGTATGCCAGAAATTCAAGCGTGTCAGGGGACGGAAATGATTGTTATTACCAGGGAGAAGGTGCTTGGGAAGCTGAAAGGTCTGAAGGCAGATAAGTGACCTGCACCAGATGGACTCCACACCAGGGTTCTGAAAGAACTAACAGAAGAGATTGTGGAGGCATTAATAATGATCTTTCAGAAATAACTAGATTTTGGAATGGTTCCAGAGGACTAGAAAATTGCAAATGTCACTCCACTCTTTAAGAAAGGATGGAGGCAATAGAAAGGAAATTATAGGCCAGTTAACCTGGCTTCAGTGGTTGGGAAGATCTTGGAGTCCATTATTAAAGATGAGGGTTTAGGGTAATTAAGAGGCACGTGACGGAAAAGGCCAAAGTCAGCATGGTTTCCTCAAGCTAAAATCTTGCCTGACAAATTTGATGGAACTCTTTGAAGAAATATCAAGCAGGAAAGGTGAATTAGTGGATGTTCTGAACTTGGATTTTCAGAGGACCTTTGGCAAGGTGCCACACATGAAACTGCTTAACAAGATAAGAGCACATGGTACTACAGGAAAGATACCAGCATGAATAGAAGATTGGCTGGCTAGCAGGAGACAAAGAATTGAAATAAAGGGGGCCTTTTCTGGTTTGCTGTCGGTGACTAGTGTTGTTCCGTAAGGGTTGGCTTTGGGAATGCTTCTTTTAACATTATATGTTAATGACTAGGATGACAGGATTGATGCTTTGTGGCTAAGTTTGCAGATGATGCAAAGATAGATGGAGGGGCGGGCAGTGGTGAGGAAGCAGAAGGACTTGGACAGATTGGGAGAATGGGTAAAGAGGTGGCAGATGGAATTTGGTGTAGGGAAGTGTATGGTCATGCATTTTGGTAGAAGGAATAAAGCCATGGACTATTTTTTAAATGGGGAAAAATTCAAAAATCAGAGATGCAAAGGGACATGGGAGTCCCTAAAGGTTAATTTTAGTGGTGAGTGGTAAGGAAGGCAAAGGCAATGTTCCATTCTTTTTGAGACGACTAGAATACAAGAGCAAGGTTGTAATACTGAGGCTTTGTAAGGCATTATTCAGACTGCATTTGGAGTATTGTGAGCAATTTTGAGCCCCTTATCTAAGAAAAGATGAGCTGGCATTATAGAGGGTCCAGAGGCAATTCATGAGAATGATTCTGGGAATGAAAGTTTTAGCATAAGAGGAGTGTTTGATGGCTCTGCACCTTTACTCAATGGAGTTTAGATTAATGATGGGGGATTTCATTGATACCTATCGAATATTGATAAGACTAGATAGAGTCAATATGGAGAGGATGTTTCTTATAGTGAGTGAGTCTAGGACCAGAGCACACAGCCTCAGAATAAAGAACATCCATTTAGAACAGAGATGAGGAGGAATTTCTTTAGCCACTGGATAGTGAATTTGCGACCATAGACAGGCATGGAGGCCAGGTCATTAAGTATATTTAAAGTGGAGGTTTATGTGTTCCTAATTAGTCAGGACATCAAAGGTTACAGGGACAAAGCAGGAGAATGGGATTGAGAAAGATAATAAATCAGGCATGATGAAATGGCAGAGTGGACTCAATGGCTAAATGGCCTAATTCTACTCTTATGTCTTTTGGTCTTAAATAGAAAGTTAAGGTTATTTATAATTTGAAGTTTCACACAAAAGAATGTAGGTTTCTTAATTAGTTCCTTATGGATGCTTGTCATTTCCCAGCTTCTGGAAAGTTACACTCAGAGGTCACTTTATCAGGTACAACTGTGCACCAGCTCATTAATGCAAATATTTAATCAGCCAATCATATGGCAGCAACTCAATGCATAAAAGCATGCAGACATGCAAATATCCTGGCGGGGAGTTTGCTAAGGCTATTGGGGAGGGTTTAAACTAGAATTGCTGGGGGGTGGGAACCAAACTGAAGAGATGGAGGAAGGGGCGGTTGCCTCACAAATAGAGAAAGCTTGGAGACAGTGCGAGAGGGAGGATAGGCCGGTGACAGAGAAGGGACACGCTCAGACTGATGGTTTGAGATGTATCTATCTTAATGCAAGGCGTATCATGAACAAAGCGGATGAGTTTAGAGCATGGATCAGTACTTGGAGCTATGATGTTGCGGCCATTACAGAGACTTGGATGGCTCAGGGGCAGGAATGGTTACTTAGAGTGCCAGGCTTTAGATGTTTCAGAAAGGACAGGGAGGGAGGCAAAAGAGTTGGCGGCGTGGCACTGTTGATCAGAGATAGTGTCACGGCTGCAGAAAAGGAGGAAGTCATGGAGGGATTGTCTACAGAGCCTCTGTGGGTGGAAGTTAGGAACAGGAAGGGGTCAATAACTCTACTGGGTGTTTTTTATAGACCACCCAATAGTAACAGGAATATCGAGGAGCAGATAGGGAGACAGATTCTGGAAAGGTGTAATAATAACAGGGTTGTAGTGGTGGGAGATTTTAATTTCCCCAATATTGATTGGCATCTCCCCAGAGCAAGGGGTTTAAATGGAGTGGAGTTTGTTAGGTGTGTTCTAGAAGGATTCCTGACACAGCATGTAGATAAGCCTATAAGAGGAGAGGCTGTACTTGACCTGGTATTGGGAAATGAACCTGGTCAGGTGTCAGATCTCTCAGTGGGAGAGCATTTTGGAGATAGTGATCACAATTCTATCTCCTTTACCATAGTTTTGGAGAGAGATAGGAACAGACAAGTTAGGAAAGCGTTTAATTGGAGTAAGGGGAAATATGAGGTTATCAGGCAGGAACTTGGAAGCATAAATTGGGAACAGATGTTCTCAGGGAAACGAATAGCAGGAATATGGCAAATGTTCAGGGAATATTTGTGTGGCGTTCTGCATAGGTACGTTCCAATGAGACAGGGAAAGGATGGTAGTGTGTAGGAACCATGGTGTACAAAGGCTGTTGTAAATCTAGTCAAGAATAAAAGAAAAGCTTATGAAAGGTTCAAAAAACTAGGTAATGATAGAGATCTAAAGGTTATAAGGCTAGCAGGAAGGAGCTTAAGAAAGAAAATTAGAGCCAGAAGGGGCTATGAGAAGGCCTTGGTGAGCAGGATTAAGTAAAACCCTAAGGCATTCTACAAGTATGTGAAGAGCAAGAGGATAAGATGTGAGAGAATAGGACCAGTCAAGTGTGATAGAGGAAAAGTGTGTATGGGACCAGAGGAGATAGTGGAGGTACTCAATGAATACTTTGCTTCTGAAAAGGACCTTGGCGATTGTAGGGATGACTCACAGTGGACTGAAAAGCTCGAGCATATAGATATTAAGAAAGAGGATGTGCTGGATCTTTTGGAAAGCATCAAGTTGGATAAGTCACCGGGACTGTATGAAATATACCCCAGGCTACTGTGGGGGGGGGGGGAGGAGATTGCTGAGCCTCTGGCGATGATCTTTGCATCATCAATGAAGAACGGAGAGGTTCCAGAGGATTGGAGGGTTTTGGATGTTGTTCCTTTATTCAAGAAAGGGAGTAGAGATAGCCCAGGAAATTATAGACCAGTGAGTCTTACTTCAGTGGTTGGTAAGTTGATGGAGAAGATCCTGAGAGGCAGGATTTATGAACATTTGGAGAGGCATAATATGATTAGGAATAGTCAGCATGGCTTTGTCAAAGGCAGGTCATGCCTTACGAGCCTGATTGAATTTTTTGAGGATGTGACTAAACACATTGATGAAGGTAGAGCAGTAGATGTGGTGTATATGGATTTCAGCAAGGCACTTGATAAGGTACCCCATGCAAGGCTTATTGAGAAAGTAAGGGGGCATGGGATCCAAAGGCTTTGTGGATTCAGAACTGGCTTGCCCACAGAAGACAAAGAGTGGTTATAGACAGGTCATATTCCACATGGAAGCTGGTGACCAGTAGTGTGCCTCAGGGATCTGCTCTGGGACCCCTTCTCTTCGTGATTTTTATAAATGACCTGGATGAGGAGGTGGAGGGATGGGTTAGTAAATTTGCTGATGACATAAAGGTTGGAGGTGTTGTGGATAATTTGGAGGGCTGTCAGATGTTACAGCGGGTCTTCGATAGGATGCAAAACTGGGCTGAGAAGTGGCAGATGGTGTTCAACCCAGATAAGTGTGAGGTGGTTCAATTTGGTAGGTCAAATATGATGGCAGAATATAGTATTAATGGTAAGACTCTTGGCAGTGTGGATGATGAGAGGGAACTTGGAGTCCGAGTCCATAGGACACTCAAAGCCACTGTGCAGGTTGACTCTGTGGTTAAGAAGACCTACGGTGCATTGGCCTTCATCAACTGTGGGATTGAGTTTAAGAGCTGAGAGGTAATGTTACAGCTTCTTTGGACCCTGGTCAGACCCACTTGGAGTTCTGTGCTCAGTGCTGGTCACCTCACCACAAGAAAGATGTGGAAACAGTAGAAAGGGTGCAGAGGAGATTTACAAGGATGTTGCCTGGATTGGGGAGCATGCCTTATGAGAATAGGTTGAGTGAACTCGGCCTTTCCTCCTTGGAGTGACGGAGGATGAGAGGTGACCTGACAGAGGTGTATAAGATGATGAGAGGCATTGATTGTGTGGATAGTCAGAAAATTTTCCCAGGGCTGAAATGACTAGCACGAGAGGACACATTTTTAAGGTGCTTGGAAGTAAGTACAGAGGGGATGTTAGGGGTAAGTTTTTTATGCAGAGAGTGGTGAGTGCTTGGAATGGGCTACCGGCGATGGTGGTGAAGGTGGATACAATAGGGAATTTTAAGAGACTCCTGGATAGGTACATGGAGCTTAGTAAAATAGAGGGCTATGGGTAGCCCGAGGTAATTTCTCAGGTAAGCACATGTTCAGCACAGCAATGTGGGCCGAAGAACCTATATTGTGCTGTAGGGTTTCTATGTTTCTTACACGGTCAAGAGGTTCAGTTATTGTTCAGACCAAACATCAGAATGGGGGAGAAATGTGATCGAAATGATTTTGACCATGGAACGATTGTTGGTGCCGGATGGGGTAGTTTGAGTATCTCAGAAACTGCTGATATCCTGGGATTTTCAAGCACAACAGTCACTAGAATTTACAGGTGAAAACAGCAAAACATATCTAGTGAGTGGTAGTTCTGTGGCTGAAAGTGCCTTGTTAATGAAAGAGGTCAGTGGAGAATGGCCAGACTGGATCAAGCTGACCGAAAAGTGATAGTAACTCAAATAATCACATGTCACAACAGAGCTGTGCAGAAGAGCTTCTCTGAATGCACAAGTCAAATTTTGAATTGATTGGGCTACAGCAGAAGAAGCCTACACTGGGGTCTACTCCTGTTCCTAATAAAATGGCCAATGAGTGTATTTCTAAGTGTGGTGTAACTTTTATGTTGAAAAAAAGTACAAAGGCATCATCACACATGATCCAAACATGTGACATGTGCAGAGAGATTTCAGAATCAGGTTTATTATCGCTAGTATGTGTCATGAAATTTGTTAACATAGCAGCGCAGTTCAATGAAATACATAACACAGAAGGAAGAAATGAATAAGTAAACCACTTACAGTATGTGTATATTGAATAAGTTAAAGAGCATGCAAAAACTGAAAGAAGTGAAGTCGTGTTTAAGGGTTCAATGTCCATTTAGGAATCGGATGGCAGAGGGGAAGAAGCTGTTCCTGAATCACTGAGTGTGTGCCTTCAGGCTTCTGTATCTCCTACCTGATGGTAACAGTGAGAAAAGGGCATGCCCTGGGTGCTGGAGGTCCTTAATAATGGACACTGCCTTTCTGAGACACCACTCCTTGAAGATGTCCTGGGCACTTTGTAGGCTAGTACCCAAAATGGAGCTGACTAGATTTACAACCCCCTGCAGCTTCTTTCAGTCCTGTGCAGTAGCCCCCCCACCCCATACCAGACTGTGATGCAGCCTGTCAGAATGCTCTCCACAGTACATCTATATAAGTTTTTGAGTGTATTTGTTGGTATGCCAAATCTTTTCAAACTCCTCATGAAGTATAGTCACTGTCTTGCCATCGTTATAAGTGCAGCAATATGTTGGGACCAGGTTAGATCCTCCGAGATCTTGACACTGAGAAACTTGAAACTGCTCACTCTCTCCTCTTCTGATCCGTCTATGAGGATTGGTATGTGTTTCTTCGTCTTACCCTTCCTGAAGTCCACAATCAGCTCTTTCGTCTTACTGACACCGAGTGCCAACTTGTTGCTGTAACACCACTCCACTAGTTGTCATATTTCACTCCTGTACACACTCTCATCATCACCTGAGATTCTACCAACAATGGTTGTATCATCAGCAAACCTATAGATGGTATCTGAGCTATGCCTAGCCACACAGTCATGGGTACAGGGAGAGTAGAGCAGTGGGCTAAGCACACACCCCTGAGGCACACCAGTGTTGATCGTCAGCAAGGAGGATGTATTCTCACTGATCTGCACAGATTGTGGGTGTAATCAAGTACTCATGCACATCTGTTCAATCATCACTACAAAACAGTTTTGAAGATGCTGCCAGAATATTTGTTAATTGTCTTTACTTCCCGTCCTACCCTGGGGCAAAACGCATGGGACAAAATATCTTTAATTGGCTGAAATTCTCTGAGACAGAGATTGATAGACTGTTGAATATTAAGGGTGCTATATCTAGTGCTATGAGGTCAGTGTAGGAAAACGGTGTTGAGGTGAAAAGTCTATCATGATCTTACTGAATGACAGATCAAGCGTGAGATAGTCTTTCAAGATGAAAGATCAAGATACTATTTCAAGATGAAATAGTCTACCCCTGCTTCTGTTTCATAAGCTAACAGTCATAGTTCATGAGCAAAGAGACTAATGTTTGAAAGGTTGAGCAGACTAGGGCTTTTCTCTTTGAAGCAAAGGAGGACGAGAGTTGGCTTGATAGAGGTGTGTAAGATTTTAAGAGGCATAGATATATAGTGGACAGCCAACACCTTTTTCTCAGGGCAGTAATTGCCAATACCAGGAGACATCCTTTGGGGCAAGGGGAGGAAAGTGATATTAGAAGTATACTTTTTACACAGAGAGTGGTAAGTGCCTAGAATGCACTACCATGGGTGGTGGTAGAGGCTGACAAATTAGGGACATTTAAGAGACTCTTAGAGAGGCATGCATGAAAGAAAAATGGAGGTTATATAGGAGGGAAGGATTAAAATGATCATGGAGTAGGGTTATATAGGTTAGCACATATTGCGAGCCCAAAGGGTTTACTGGTCTTTATTCTATGTTCTGTGTTTTAAAAGAAAACCTTCCTCGGTGTATGAAACAGCAGGTGTGGATTTATAGACAATAGGTGCAGAAGTAGACCATTCGGCCCTTCGAGCCTGCACCGCCATTTTGAGATCATGGCTGATCAATTACTATCAATACCTGGTTACTGCCTTGTCCCCATATCCCTTGATTCCCCTATCTGTAAGATACCTATCTAGCTCCTTCTTGAAAGCATCCAGAGAATTGGCCTCCACTACCTTCCGAGGCAGTGTATTCCAGACCCCCACAACTCTCTGGGAGAAGAAGTTTTTCCTTAACTCTGTCCTAAATGACCTACCCCTTATTCTCAAACCATGCCCTCTGGTACTGGACTCTCCCAGCATCTGGAACATATTTCCTGCCTCTATCTTGTCCAATCCCTTAATAATCTTATATGTTTCAATCAGATCCCCTCTCAATCTCCTTAATTCCAGCGTGTACAAGCCCAGTCTCTCTAACCTCTCTGCGTAAGACAGTCCAGACATCCCAGGAATTAACCTCGTGAATCTACGCTGCACTTCCTCTACGGCCAGTATGTCCTTCCTTAACCCTGGAGACTAAAACTGTACACAATACTCCAGGTGTGGTCTCACCAGGGCACTGTACAAATGCAAGAGGATTTCCTTGCTCTTGTACTCAATTCCCTTTGTAATAAAGGCCAATATTCCATTAGCCTTCTTCACTGCCTGCTGCACTTGCTCATTCACCTTCAGTGACTGATGAACAAGGACTCCAAGATCTCTTTGTATTTCTCCCTTACCTAACTCTACACCGTTCAGATAATAATCTGCCTTCCTGTTCTTACTCCCAAAGTGGATAACCTCACACTTATTCACATTAAACGTCATCTGCCAAGTATCTGCCCACTCACCCAGCCTATCCAAGTCACCCTGAATTCTCCTAACATCTTCATCACATGTCACACTGCCACCCAGCTTAGTATCATCAGCAAATTTGCTGATGTTATTTTTCATGCCTTCATCCAAATTGTTAACGTAAATGGTAAACAGCTGTGGTCCCAATACCGAGCACTGTGGCACCCCACTAGTCACCACCTGCCATTCCGAGAAGCACCCATTCATCGTTACCCTTTGCTTTCTATCTGCCAACCAGTTTTCTATCCATGTCAATGCCTTCCCCCTGATGCCCTGATCTTTGATTTTACCCACCAATCTTCTATGTTGGACCTTATCAAATGCCTTCTGAAAATCGAGGTACACTACATCCACTGGATCTCCCCCGTCTAACTTCCTGGTTACATCCTCGAGAAACTCCAATAGATTAGTCAAGCACGATTTACCTTTGGTAAATCCATGCTGGCTCAGCCCAATCCTATCACTGCTATCTAGATATGCCACTATTTCATCCTTAATAATGGACTCTAGCATATTTCCCACCACCGATGTCAGGCTGACAAGTTGATAGTTCTCTGTTTTCTCCCTCCCTCCTTTTTTAAAAAGTGGGATAACATTAGCCATTCTCCAATCCTCAGGAACTGATCCTGAATCTAAAGAACATTGGAAAATGATTACCAATGCATCCACAATTTACAGGGCCACCTCCTTTAGTATCCTAGGGTGCGGACCATCCGGACCTGGGGATTTGTCAGCCTTTAGTCCCATCAGTCTTCTCATCACTGTTTCCTTCCTATGTCAATCTGTTTCATTTCCTCTGTTACCCTATGTCCTTGGCCCATCCATACATCTGGGAGATTGCTTGTGTCTTCCTTAGTGAAAACAGATCTAAAGTACTCATTAAGTTCTTCTGCCATTTCTCTGTTTCCCATAACAATTTCACCCAATTCATTCTTCAAGGGCCCAACATTGTTCTTAACTATCTTCTTTCTCTTCACATACCTAAAAAAGCTTTTGCTATCTTCCTTTATATTCCTGGCTAGCTTGCGTTCGTACCTCATTTTTTCTGCCCGTATTGCCTTTTTAGTTAAGTTCTGCTGTTCCTTAAAAACTTCCCAATCATCTGTCCTCCCACTCACCTTAGCTCTGTCATACTTCCTTTTTTTTAATGCTATGCAATCTCTGACTTCCTTTGTCAACCACTGTGGCCCCTTTTCCCCCTTTGAATCCTTCCTTCTCCGGGGGATGAACTGATTTTGCACCTTGTGCATTATTCCCAAGAACACCTGCCATTGCTGTTCCACTGTCTTTTCTGCTAGGCTATCCGTCCAGTCAACTTTGGCCAGCTCCTCCCTCATGGCTCCATAGTTTCCCCTGTCATCTGCAACACTGACACCTCCGAGCTGCCCTTAGCCTTCTCAAATTGCAGATAAAAACATCATATTATGATCACTACCTCTTAATGGCTCCTTTACTGCGAGATTGCTTATCAAATCCTATTCATTACATAACACTAAATCCAGAATAGTCTTGTCCCTGGTCGGCTCTCGTACAAGCTGTTCCAAGAATGCATCCCGTAGGCACTCTACAAACTCCCTATCCTGTGGTCCAGCACCAACCTGATTCTTCCAGTTCACCTGCATGTTGAAATCCCCCATAACTACTGCGACATTACCTTTGCCACATGCCAATGTTAACTCCCTATTCAACTTGCACCCAATATCCATGCTACTGTTTGGTGGCCTGTAGACAACACCCATTTGGGTCCTTTTGTCCTTACTGTTCCTCAGTTCTATCCACACAGACTCTACTTCTCCTGACCCTATGTGCCCCCTTGCAAAGGACTGAATCTCATTCCTCACCAACAGGGCCACCCCACCCCCTCTGCCCACATTTCTGTCCCTATGATAGCACGTATACCCTTGTACATTCATTTCCCAGGTCTGATCTCCCTGCAGCCATGTCTCCGTTATTCCAACAACATCATAGTTACTCATTCGCACCTGGGCTTCAAGCTCATCCGCCTTATTTCTGACACTTCGTGCATTCAGATATAGAATTTTTAACCCATTTCTCCTCTCTGTGTTTGAATCGCTGCCTATTGTGCTTAACCCAGCTCCCCGAACTCCCATCGGGCTATACGCCCCTAGAATTTTGTTGTCCTTCCTAAATTTACTTATTCTTTCAACACATTTAACTCCATGTTCCGTCAGACCATCCCTCTGTACACGTGTCCTCCTTATCACTTGTTCTGCCTCACCTTCCTCTACTACACACTTAATATTCTGGAACTGTGTAGTCCCCACCTGTCCTTTATTCTTCCTCTCGCTATCCTCCCTCATATTCTGGATCCCCGCCCCCTGCAAACTTAGTTTAAACCCTTCCAAGAAGCACTAGCAAACTTCCCTGCAAGAATATTAGTACCGCTCCAGTTCAGGTGTAAACCGTTCCTTCGGAACAGATCCTGCACCATCCTCTCAGCCACGTATTAATCTGTATAATCTTTCTGTTCCTTCCCTCACTCGCACGTGGCACAGGTAACAATCCTGAGATTGTTACCCTGGAGGTCCTGCTCTTCAGCTTCGCACCTAACTCCCTGAACTCCCTACGCAGGACCCCCTCACTCATCCTACCCACTTCGTTGGTCCCTACATGGACCACAACATCTGGATTCTTGCCCTCCCTCTCGAGAATAACCTGCACCCGATCTGAGATGTCTCGAACCCCGGCACTAGGGAAGCAACATACCATCCGAGACTCCCGATCTTCCCCACAAAATCTCCTATCCACCCCCCTGACTATAGAATCCCCTATCACTACCGCTCTCTTCTCTTCCCTCCTCCCCTTCCTAGTCAAGGGTCCAACCTCAGTGCCAGAGGCAGGACCACTACAACTCATTCCTGGTAGGTCATCCCCATCAACAGTATCCAGTACGGTATACTTATTGTTAATGGGAATGGCCGCAGGGGTGCTCTGCTCTCTCTGCCTGCTCCCCCTGCCTCTCTGGACCGTCACCCATCTGCCTACTTCTTGGTTTTTTGGTGTGACTACCTCCTGATAACTCCTATCTATCTCTGCCTCTGCCTCCCGAATGATCCGTAGTTCATCCAGCTCCTGCTCCAACTCCCTAACTCGGGCTGATAGGAGCTGCAGCTGGATGCACCTTTTGCAGGTGTGGTCATCAGGGACAACTGTGTTGACCCTGACCTCCCACGTACTGCATACGGAGCACACCACTGCTCTGACTGTCTTCCCCATCACCTGATCCCAAATTAGTCAGAATAAATGAAAAACAGGCTTCTTGTCGAAGTCCTCTTGCGCCAAAGCCCAGCACTCTGCTCCTGCGCAATCCACTGCCCGCTCCTGAAAGTGGGTCGCTTTTTAAAGCCCACGCTCGTCGCTGATGTCACCCGCGCTTGCGCAGCTTTACCTTCCTCCTCAGGTATTCTCCAGGTAGGTCCGAGGGTCTCAGCCTACCTATAACAGCTGATCCTCTGATCTCCAGTCGCATGTCTTATAGTGGTAAGTCTGAGAAGCAAAGCAGACCAGACCCTATTATCTCTACCTTTCATCATCATTTACAATCTATAGACATCAACCAATAAGTGAGATGAAAGGTGTGAAACTGGCACAAGAGTGTGTAAATTGAGTTGATTAGATCACCTCAAGTTGATTAGATATATAATGGATGATTCCATTCTTAAAACAGTGTTATGTATTTCCTGTGAATTTCTTTCACCCTAGTAGTGTTGAAGGTAGTGACCCCCATCAAAGATGGTAGTAGTTTCAATGGTGGGACTCATCCTGCTGTACATTGTCAAATGGTGGCTCACAAGATCATTTTCATTAATGAATACCACCAGATCATCTAAACCAGGAGTAGATGTCACAACTGAGGCCAGTTATTTCTCATCCAGTGCCTTCAGGCATAGACTTGGGGAAGGTGCAGTCTGACATCTTCTTGGTCAGAAGAGCTAAAAATTGATAGTCCTTCCCTAGCTTGGAAGGGTTGAGGCTAAAGTAATGTGAGCCAAAGAGAGATGATTAACTCCTTGGTCCAAGAGCTGAGTGTTAAGGTGGATTCAAAGCGAGGGAGAGAAATAGAGAACTTGAGAAATTGAAGTGTAATTACACGCATAAGGTCATGGCTGTCAGTGGTGGGGTGAAGTGAGAGACCAACTCTATTTGATTATTTATTTTTCCCTAAGAATAATATAGCACACTTGACTTTTTTTCCTCGTTAGAAAACTGTCATGGTTCTTTCAAACAAATAGATATTGTGGCCACTGCAATGGTGCTCAGTTCCTGGTGTTAACCATGAATCCATAACCACAAATGTTAATTTGGTGTTTATTTGATAATATATTAATACTACTCCTTCAGCAAACCCTGGGTTTTGAGATGGCTAATGAAGCCAATGTGGGAACTGCAGATTCTTCCATAGGTGTTGCAGGTGGCCAGTGGGTAGTTTGTGTGGTGATCCACATATTTTTGGTTAATGCTCAGGTGTTTGGCATGCTACTCCATGGATTTGATGTTCTTTTCAGCACTATCCCTGTATCTTCCTTGTCTTTGATTGATAATGGATCAGAGATGCTCACGAGCCAGTGGGGATATTGCATTTCTTCAAGAAACCTTTCAGTACATCCATGAATTTGTTATCTCTGTCCATACAGTAACTTCTTTGTATGAAGAGTTTGCACACTGTTGCGGGTTGGTGTTAACCAGGGCTTCAATGTTGGCCTGGAAAGGACACCAGCTTGGAGCAACACGCAAAGTGCTGGAGGAACTTAAGAGCCAGACAGCATATATGGAAGGAAATGGACAGGCATTGTTTTGGGTTGACACCCTGCATTTGGTCCAGTTTCTCAAGCATTTTGCATGTTGCTCCAAATCTCAGCATTTGCAATCTTTTGTGCCTCTAGGACACTGGCATGGTTTGCTTATCCTGCCAGTGGGATTGGCTGATTTTTTTCTTTAGAGCCTCACCATTCATACATCTGTAACCACTAGATGGTAGTGTAGTTCAGAAAACTGACAGGTTGTATTATTATAGGGGTTTAGTCCAATGCAAAATATTACACTCTATCTTGATTTTGCTTATTGTTCTTACCTTAAGAAAAGGATTATGTAATTTTGGAATGCCAGGCTTTCTTTTAAATAGCTTACATTTTCAAATTAATATATTGTACTTTGCTATTGAAAAGGGGAAAACTCTTTGTGAAGCCTCCTTTATGTTGTGTAGAACCTGTGTTTCTCTCCTGAAATTGATGTGGCAGTGGCTGGGCACAACACCCATCAAGCATCTCATACATGAGCAATAGTGAAAAACTGTGAATCTAAAGGTTTTGAAACTTTCAGATCTGGTCTGTTCTGGTGTCTTCTATATTACTGAAAAATCCCCAACAATAAGGACCAAATGCTTCATACACTCAGTGACTCAGTGGCCACTTTATTAGGTACACCTGCTCATTAATGCAAATATCTAATCAGCCAATCATGATGTGTCAAAGGATTTGGTGAGAAGGCAGGTGTATAGGGTTGAATGGGATCCAGGATAGGCCATGATGGATTGGCAGAATAGACTCAATGGGCTGAATGGTTTAATTTTACTATTGTGTCCTATGTGGTAGCAACTTAATGCATTAAAGCATGCAGACATGGTCAAGAGGTTCAGTTGTTGTTCAGATCAAACATCAGAATGGGCAAGGAATATATTGCAAGCGACTTTGACCCTGGAGTGATTGTTGGTGCCAGACGGGGTGGTTAGAGTATCTCAGAAACTGCTGATCTTCTGGGATTTTCATGTACAACAGTCTCTAGAGTTTACAGAGAATAGAGCAAAAAACAAAAAAAAACATCCAGTGAATAGCAATGCTGTGGGTGAAAACACCTTGTTAATGAGAGAGGTCAGAGGAGAATAGCCTGACTGGTTCAAGTTGACAGGAAGGTGACAGTAATTCTCAGATAATCACACGTTACAACAGCAGTGTGCAGAACAGCATCCCTGAACATCGAATTTTGAAGTGGATGGGCTACAGCAGCAGAAGACCATGAACATACACTCAGTGGCCACTTTATTAGGTACAGGAGGTACCTATTAAAGTGGTTATTGAATGTAATAAAGACTGCAAAGGAGATAAATGATAAGATAACTGAACTATATAAAGGTATTGTAAAAATTGCTTGGAAAAGTTTTGTGTCAGGCACATTTTACCTAAAATTATACTGTAAATGCTTACCACATGTCAAAGAAATAAACCCAGCACAGTCTTATGTATCAGAGAGGGCTGGGCTACAACCATTGCTAGAAGTTTTCTGAATGACCAGTAAGAACGAAGGAACATAACATCAGAAATGTTATTAAATCTGGGTGCCGCGGTAGTGTAGCAGCACGATGATGTTACAGCTCAGGTGCTGGAGTTCAGCGTTCAATTTCACCGGACTCCCGGTGGAATGCGTGGGCTTTCTCCTGGTGCTCTGGCTTCCATCAGACCATAAGACGCAGGAGCAGCATTAGGCCATTGGCCAAGCGAGTCTGCTCTGCCATTCCCGCAGCCCAAAGGCTTACTGGGTAGATTAATTGGTCTTGGTAAATTGTCCCATGATTAGGTTAGGGCTAAATTGGGGTTGTTGGGGGTTGCTGGGTGGCGCAACTCGAAGGGCCTGTTCTGCGCTGCATCTCTAAATTAAGTAAATAAATAGAAATACTGTGGAAGTAATTCACCACAACTCCCCCAGCCTTCACCGACCTTCCATCACTTGTACCAGCTCCACCATTCAAGGTCATTGCTGATTTTTGGCTTCTTTATCACATTCCAATACTATCTCCATATCACTTACTGTCCTTAATATCCAAAGATCACTTCATTTGTGCCTTGAATATATTTAGTGACTGTGTCTCCACATCCTTCGTGGCAACACTGTGTCAATCAAGATGTGTATTATCAAAGAACAAACTTTTGGAGGAACTCAGTGTGTTGAGTAGTATCTATGGGGAGAAAGATGGGGTAAGGAATTATTGATGTTTTTGGTCCTGACTCTACATCAGAGTTTTAGGAATTCTTTTAGCATCTAGTTCTCTTTTGATATTTTATCCATCAGACCATTGTGTGGTTATAATTTTCTGGCCCTTTATTGTATTACTTCTGTTCTCTAAATGATAGTATTCCTATTTTCAAAGATCATATTAGAAATTAATCTCCAAATTTTAATTTTATCTTTCGATTGCAGAGCTGTTCACCAAGATTTCTCTGAGATAGAGATTTCTAAAAGGACGGCTACTTGTAGAGGAATTAAAAGTATTATGTTGTATTTGTAATTTATGGAATATCCAGTCTGAATTGTAGACACTGACCATTTCACTGGCCAATGTATTTGGATATACACTTAGTGGCTCATTATTAGGTACACTTGTACACCTGATTGTTAATGCAAATGCCTAATTAGTCAAACACGTGGCAGCAACTCAATGCATAAAAACATGCAGACATGATCAAGAGGTTCAGTTATTGTTCAGACCAGACATCAGAATTGGGAAGAAATGTAATCTAAGTGACTTTGATCATGGAATAATTGTTAGTGCCAGACAGGGTGGTTTGAATATCTCAGAAGCCACTGATCTCCTGGGATTTCCATGCACAACATTCCCTAGAGTTTACAGGGAATGGTGCAAAAAACAGAAAAAAAATCCAGTGAGAGTGGTATCTCTGTGGACAGTGGGCAGAGCTAAGGTGTTGTCAGAGGGCGACTTCTTTGAGCTCATCTGCGAAAACAGCTTACATTCTTCTCTCTAATATCTTTTTTCCCCACTTTTCAAGGTGACTGGGGTTCTGTTGGAGTCCGTGATCTATAGCTGCACTCAAACTACATTCTCCATAGTGAATGAGTTCTCGCTCCCCGAGCTCACCAATTAGCCTTTTTTGATATCCGCAGGAGTGGCTTGGAAGATGCTGCCTTTGGGGTGTGGTGGACAAACTGATTCCATGCCGGTGTTGCTGACTGAGGCGTCACGGAGACTGGAGCATTGCGTACGTGACTGTCGGAGGTCTGTGCACGGGATCTGCACTCGGATCTCTCTCTGTGAACAATTAGTTTTGTTGGACTGCAGATCATAGTCTTTCTTGGGGGCTTTGCTGTTGCTTACTTGGTGGGTGCTGGGCACTGATGTTTCCTGCTGAAATCATTGGGGGAAACGGTTGATGCTTTGCTGCTGTTAGTGTATGGGAGGGGTCTTTGTGGTTCTAACATTTTTCTGTCATTCATTCTTTCGGGTTCAGTTTTTGTGGATGTCTGCAAAGTGCAAGAATTTCAGGTTGTTTACTGTATACATTCTCTGATATTAAACTGAACCACTGAAAATGTCTTGAGAGAGGCCAGAGGAGAATGGCCAAACTGGTTCGAGCTGACAGGAAGGCGGTAAAAACTCAAATAACCACGTTATAACAGTGGTGTGCAGGAGAGTATCTCCAAATGCACGACACGTCAAACCTTGAAGTGGACGGGCTAGAGCAGCGGAAAAACGCGAACAGGCGTTCAGTGGTCACTTTATTTGCTACAGGAAGTCCTTAATAAAGTGGTCACTGAATGCATGTGTAGCCACACACATATTCTTACATTTTAATATTGAGATCTTTTAGTTTAAGCATTTGGCAATAAGACAAGTAATAAAGGGAAAAAGCCTTTAAGGCAGAATTTAGAGATGTGGACCTTCTGGCCTGTTTTCTGCCTTTGGTCATCACTGAGCCAAAGTATATCAGTCATCAACTAGGGGTGTTTACAATAGGTTGTCTGGCAGAAAGCCGTTAGAGCTCATGCTGGAGAAATCTGAAAGTAATTACAGCCAAAGATGTGATCAAAATGTTACAAAGGAAGCCAGCGCTGATCATGGCATCTGCAATGCTGATGGAATTTGATTGCGTTTCCAAAGGGAGTATCGGAAAAATGCCAGGGAAAATGTTGTTAGGGATGTAAAATGGTGACTAAAGCTGGAATCTTAACAAATAAAATCCACACAACTTTCCAGCTGCTCAAAGACAAAGTGATTCATTCACTGGCATTAAGGGCAATATACAGCTTTGAGCATTTGAGGTATTTTCACAAGTCACTGGTAAAGCTGCGATTTGCTCCCCTAGACAAACTAGTTGAAATTGCTTTGCGTGAAATTTAGATTCCAGTTTGTCAGTTATCAATGTAGCACTACTTCCTTTCTTCATTTATATTGACAAAGGCAGCGTTCTTTTTAGACCAAAATTAATATATTTAGATTAAAATAATAAAATTTCATTCTGCTTGTGTTCATTTACACAAACAGCTAATTTCCAGCCATAATCATTTCTATTTTAAACATAATTTTCACCCTTTCAATTCTTCCTTCTTTCTCGTCTCATCTCAAACTGCACCATGAACCAAGTTGTGAAAACAAACAGATGGAATCCAGGTCTAGTATTCCTGCCAGCCTATTAGCTCAGAATTTTTCTTCTTTCTGGAACAGAAACAAAGCTTTGGTGAAAGAGTTCCACTACCTCTGTCTTACAGTAATTGTATGATCAGAAGGTAAAACTTACTGAGGTTACAGAGTGATACCTGTTACGCTGTTAGGCAATTCCTCTCACACCTTGCCTCAAGATTCATTCTAGTTACTGCCCCCATTCATTCCACATCAGAGTATATATTTACATATATGTAAATATGTAACGTAACATTGCCAAGGCAATAAATAGAGACTGGTTGTTGTAGTTCATCTTATGCAAACTTTCAAAGAGCAAGAAGTAAACACTCTATCAAACAATGTAACTTGGGTTTGAGCAGCAATTTAGGAATTGACTAAAAAGTCCTGTTCACTTTCTACCTTGCTGATAGTCATGTGATACAACAGTAGAGTAGTTGACTAACTGTGCCAGCCAAACAATTAGTCCACACCAGATTCTGACATCAGCAAGTAAAACGTGGCAATGTGGAATGATAGGAGGGGCGTAAGTTCAACACCTCGTAATCATACTACATTTATGATATGCCATTCTTCACTTACAGTATACATGTATACCTTTTACTTTCTGATCTTTTTACTGCGATTTTAATGGACTAATATTCCATTCTTTTTCTTTTGGGTGCCTGCTGTTTTTTTTTGTGTTTTACTCCTGATTCTAGTACCTGCATTCTCTTGAGATGCAATTGTTTAACCATTTGCCTGTTGAAATAATATTGGACCAGATTCAATCTAGCAATCTAGTAGGTAATGAAATGACAATTAAGGCAATAAAACTGACTGAAACAGTTCTTGATTGCCTTATACCTATTCAGGGATATTTCCTGCTGCATTAATCTGATACTAACCCTTAACATTAGACACTTGTTCAGAGATTGCATGTTATAGACTAAAAAACCATTCTGCTTTCATTGCATTCTACAGGTAGTCATAGAGAAGGGGCAATGCTCAACTTGCAACTCCTTTGGCATCTTAACATTCTGATAATCTCCAACTGATTTACAAGTCTCACATGTAATTACTTCAAAGATAACATTAGTTGGCTAATATTCATGCCATGAAATAACACTCCATTACACAACTTATTTTTCTTGAAGACACAAAGATAATAGAAAAGTTTTTTTGCTAGAGTAAAGAAGATAGAAGTAGGTTAAGTGATGGGCAAAGATCTGGTAAATGGAGTACAATGTGGAAAATGTGAAATATGAGCAGGCGGATCAAATAGATAAGAATTAATAATGCTATCTAACATAGCCATATTGTTTTGTAAACTGCATGCCTATCACTTGTTGCAAAGCAGGAATTTTATGGCCATTTGTTTACGTGGCCAGGCCACATAAGCAGAAAGGTTTAGCTGGTTCTGAAATGTCTATTGGCCAGATTTTGTCAGGTGAAGTTCTTTGCTTGCACTTTTCCTACAGTGCTCTATGTGAGAAGAAGAGTTTGCAGGAAAACATTATCTTGAGACTAATCTCATATGCCATTGTCATTGCCATGCAATAACTAAAATAACAGAGCCCAGAATACACACACTCTTACAACAGAAGCATTCTTTTTACTTACACACATGGGTAGCAGTCTGGACCCTTGTAACTCACAAAATTCTGAAGTTTGAATGGAAAACTCTTATTTTGATACAGAATTGGCTTATTATTTACAGATATTGATTATTGTAAATTGTATATGCTTGAATTCCTTACTTGCAAGATCAATTGCCATTCACAATAGAGGTGTTAAAGTCAATCAAAACTTCAAGTGGATAGCCGATTATATTTTGAAGTTAGTAAAGATATTAGAGCCTTAGTCATTGGGTATGTTTCACATCCCTCCATTATTCCTATCTCGTCTGTCTCCAGTACCTCTCATTGTGTAAAGTGACACTATGTTTTAGGAAGACCTTTCTGGAAAAATGTCACTACAGAGGCCTCACTCCTCTGGCTTGAGTACACACTGAGTCAGTCAACCCAGCCTACCAGGTGTCTCTGGCAGTCTCACTTGACTACTACTGCCCCAGGCAGTCCTTGCCTTACAGCAATTTCTACACCATCATCTGGTTAAGTGGACAGGTTGCGTTCGGCGGTGGTTCTCAACATGGGCCATATACACCCCCCCCCCCAGGGGGCCGTGCTGGATTTCATAGATGCCACAAGTAAAAAACATGAATACAGGAGTTTCTGAATGGGCCACGATAAATTTACTGTTTTAATGAAATATTACTAAAATATATAACTAAAAATGAATATCTGAAATTTAATTTGATCCCTGAATGAAATTAATGGGAAAATATGCTAGATGATGCAATTGAGGCACCAATACAGTTTAGCCTGTGTGTGTGGGGGTGGGGTGCAGCACATCAACCGTTATCTCTTCTCCTGCTTGGCCACACCCAAATCACTGTTCACACCCTGTGAGGGGCAGTTGAGCCCCACGCCGCATCCACCCTCAAATAACGAACTGCAGGTTTGGCGGGGCTGTCTGCAGCAAGTCCAGTTGGTGAGTATGCAGCAGGACATGAAGGCTGAGCTTACTGCAGTGGGGTCATCTGCCAGAAACAGCTAAACTGCAGAATTTTGGTTCAGAAAACTTCAGGAGATGCATATTCCAGATTCAGTGGTGGATCCATTTAGGGTGAATGTGAATGGATCTTATTGAACTGCAGAGTGATACAACAGCTCAAGCAAAATTCCTGGATAACTAGTGATATTCAAAATAGGATTCCACAGCTCTGTGAGAAAGGAAAGTTGTTTTTAATTGGATTTCCCACCTCTTATCTAGTTGAATGTGTTTTAGTCAAGCTTTTCACTTGCTATCTAAAGCTCACAACCATCTTGATGTTAACTTTAACCAAGTTGCAACCAGATAGTTAAAAACTCGCGAGTTTGCATCAGTCATAAAGATCTCACTAAATACCCAAAAATAACACAATTAAGAGCTTTTTTTGTTGCTGGTTGGAAGAATATTATATATTATAAATATAGTATCCTATTCAGAGCTTTGAAATAGTTTATTTTTATATACACCTGGAACATATAATAAAACCTATAACCTGTTAAAACCCAAATACTGATTGTATATTAGAATAATTAGTACAGTTGACCAAAAAACAACTTTAGCAACTAGCGGACACTATGGGGGGTGGGGTCACAAGTAGGCCACAAGCATAAATGGCATTGCTGGGGAAAAGTTTGAACAACTGTTTAAGCCTCTCTACCAGTGTTGTTGTCTGTCAGAGCTGTCAAAGATATTGAAATGCAGGAGAATTCCATTAAGTTCATGCTCTACCACAGCATTTTATGTGGCATGGTGATTGATTCCATTGCAGGAATCTGCCAGCAAGGACAAGTCTTCAGTGTTTGGACACATACTGTATGTGACCAGGTTTGCTGGCACATATGCTGTACTAGTAGCTTAAGGAATTCCAGTCAAAACCCCCAAAAATTTGGGCAACCTCCATTGAACAAAGTGGCTAGAGTGCTCTCACTCAATGTTAGCAAAGCTGAAGAGCTGATTGTTGACTACAGGAGGAAAATACTTGGAGGTCCACGAGCCAGTCCTCATTAAGGGATCGGGAGAGGGTCAGTATCAAAACATAGAACGTCGAATAATACAGGACAGGAACAGGCCCTTCAGCCCACAACGTTGTGCTGAACCAATTAAATTCATAATCAAATGGCCAACTAAACTAATCCTTGATGCCTATGCAATGTCCATATCCATCCATTTTCCTCACATTTGTGTGCCTATCTAAACATCTCTTAAAAGTCCATAATGTATCTGCCTCTTCCACCAAGCCTCGACATCCTCCCTATAAAGGGGTGACTAGAACTGTATGCAATATTCCAGATGCAGCCCAACTAGAGTTTTATAAAGCTGCAACAAGGTAACTTTAAGTTCTTTGACCTTATCATATCAGGATCTGTCCTGGGACCAGTATGTAAGTGTCATCTGAAAGAATGCACACCAGCACCTCTACCTTCTCAGAAGTTTGTGTAGATCTGGCATGAAAAGCTTTGACAAACATCTATAGATGCCCAGTGGAGAGTATCCTGGCTGATTGCATCACAGTCTGGTATGGAAACAGAACAGAAGGTGATGGACACAGCCCAGTCCAACATTAGGCAAAGCTTTCACTGCCGTTGAGTACACTCACATGGAGTATTGCCAGAAGAATATAGCATCCATCGTCACAGACCCCTACCATCCAGGCCATGACTCTTCTCAGTACTGCCATTGGACAGGAGGAACAGGAGCCCAAAGCACCACACCAACAAGTTCAGGAACGGTTATTGCCGAACAACCATCAGGGTTCTGAATTGGCCCTGGATAACTTCACTCACCACAATTCAGCAGACTCTACAACACATGTTCTCAGTAGAATTGTTATTTACAGTTTGTCGTATTTCGCATGAGTTGCTTGGCAGTCTTCGTCTGCTTATGCATTGTTTACCATCAACTTCTATTGTATTTCTTTTTCTTGTAAACACCTGCAAGAAAATGAATCCCAGGGTAGTATATGGTAACCTACAGTGTATGTACTTTTATAACAAATTTACTTCGGATTTTAAAAACGAGAAGTTCTGCAGATGCTGGAAATCCAAAGCAACACATACAAAATGCTGGAGGAACCCAGCAGGTCAGGCAGCATCTATGGAAAAGTGTAAACAGTTGATGCTTTGGGGTGAGACTCTTCTTCAGGACTGGAAATGAAGTGGGAAGATGCCGGAATAAAAAGGCTAGCTAGAAGGTGAAGTCGGGTGGATGGGAAAGGTAAAGGACTGGAGAGGAAGGAAACTGATAGGACAAGAGAATGGACCATAGGGGAAAGAGAAGGAAGAGGGGATCCAGACAAAGTGATAGTCAGGTGAGAAGAGGTAAAAGGTCAGAGTGAGGAATGGTTTGGGGGGGGGGGGTACAGAAATGTTTTTACTGGAAGGAGAAATTGATATTCATGCCATCAGGTTGGAGGGTACCCAGACGGAATACAAGGTGCTGCTCCTCCACCCTGAAGGTGGCCACATCTTGCTGCAAGAGGAGGCCATGGATCAACATGTTGGAAAAGGAATGGGAATGGGAATTAAAATGTTTGGCCACCAGGAAGTCCCACTTGTGGTGGATTGTGCAGAGGTGCTCGATGAAACGATCGCCCAATTTATGATGGGTTTCACCAATGTAGGAGGCCACATCGGGAGCACCAGATACAATAGATAACCCAGCAGATTCACAGGTGAAGTGTTGCCTCACCTGGAAGGACTGTTTGGGGCCCTGAAAGGAGGTGAGGGAGGAGGTGTATGGTTTGAATTTTTAACAGTCTCTGGATTAAGTTATTTCAAAAAAATCTTTGCTGCACAAGAGAGTTCAAATTCATATGATCTTTATCTCTCAGTATCCACTGGTATCCTGAGATCAAAGCAAGCAAACATGGTAAAAAAAAGTGTGAAATATTGGTCACAATTGTTTGTCTCATTGTCCCTGAAGTCCAGTAGTGGTGATCCATGCAGCCCACGAGTTACTCACAATCCTCATGTCTTTATTATTTTCACCACCAAGGGGAGATCACACAGTAGTGCAGTGGTTAATGTAACACCTTACTGCGCCAACTGTAAGATCAGGGTTCAATTCCCGGCGCTGACTGTGAGAAATTTGTACGTTGTCCTCATGACCGTGTGGGTTTCCAAAGACGTACTGGTTAGGGTTATTGAGTTGTTGGTGGCAGAAGTATGGTGGCACTTGCAAGCTGCCCCTAGAACATCGCAGACTGTGTTGGTCATAGACGCAAGCAACGGATGTCACTGTTTCAATGTGCATGTGATACATAAAGCTAACCTTTATAGATGTTCTTTTGGCAATTCATGCAGTAGCTGAGTCTAAATTTAAAATCCGTTCTGTTTTTCAGTTAAATGGAGTAGAATCCTCATTCTAATTAGATATTGAAGTGAACTTTTAAAATGGTAGGTAATGAAATCTTGGAAGCGCACTGCAACGTTTAAATGTGTAAACAAATGATAAATGAAAAATATTCATAGCTCTGTTTTGCACATAGTCTGTTTTGCAATGAACTTGTACACTAAATGAAGCAATTAATATCTCAGCCTTAAATTATTTGTAGTATGACTCATGATTAAACTCTGTAAGTACCCTTCAGTATATCCAGCTATCTATTGGCAAAACAAATTTCACTCAGGCCACCCAGACTTTTTAAAATGAAGGGTCAGATGTAGTGATGTGACTGCAAACAGGAATTTCCTGTTCACATGGTTTGAGCTAAGGGGTAACCAACAAATTGAAAGTGACATTGAAATAAGCTTCTTAGGTAAACAAAACTCCTGGAATTTTTATCATATTTTTATGCACAAATGTCTTTAATATGGTCTGTTCTCTGAAGTACAATTTTCACTTTACCCGGAATGGCACTAACCTACAGTTTTCTGAACCATGGAGCAAATAAGTACAATTAGTCAGTTGCTAAATGTAATACTTTGCCTTTCATTATCCCCATAGCAACCATAAGTCACAAGGAATTTATCACCTCTTTTGCTAATCCAGCTAAACAAACAAGAATAAAAATTCTCCTGAGTAGTAGAAACCTTTTGGCTTCCTCTCAAGAGAAATCCTGAACCTGGAAAATACATGGTGCTGACTAATTAAATTAAAATTGTGTGCAAGAACACATCATATCACATCTTATAGATACAATCATCTCTCAGTGGTATGTCTGCTCATCACAACTGGAAAACCCAATGATAGAAAAGATCTGGATCATATCCATCTGATGTAATCCAATAAAATAGAGCTTAAATAGTTAAAATCAAATAGAATTATTTAACATTATCCTGAATTCTAGTATCTACAGGTTTTACTAACTTCCCTGTCCAAAATGTCAAAGTAATTCTGTTAGTTTTTTAGACTGGGGATTGAGGATATCATTAACATACAACTGACATTTTAGGACAGGATTGTGGAAGGAAGCTGCTGTCCCTTTCTTGTTAGGGGAATGTGCCAGTCAGGATAAACCCTTTCAAATCAGGGACATGGGTGTCTGTCTGATCCCCAAAATGTAAGTTTAGTCTTCTCCTGCTCTACTAGAAATACCCCTGAAGTTTCTAAAGGGCCATTAACCTTTCCAGAACCTGTCATGTCCTTCTTGGCTGGTTAACCCCCGAACAAGTGGGGTGTTAACAAATTCAGAACAAATGTTAATGGCATTTTGAATGGTAGAACTGACACTATTTCTTCCTGGTAAATCCGTGATCTCTACCATTGGATAGGGCAAGGCCTCCACCATCAACAACTATGGGTCGCTATTGATCAGCGGCATACATACTGTGATTACAACAGCAAGTTGTCCTGTGATGGATTGTCACTTTCTAACACCTAAAGCCTTTTTGCCACTTAGGCACAAATTTGGAGTGTGCTGGAATATTTACCACCTGCCTGATAACTGCAGCTACAGCAACTCCCAAGAAGCTCAACATAGTTCAAAACGAAGCAAAATGCACAGCAGTAACACACTCAGATGGCAACTCTGAAATGGCTGACCTCTGGCAGAGAGGTGGATGCCCACCGAGTGCACACTGACCATGACCCACCCGATTACACTAACATGTTTTGGTTTGCCCTCATTCTTATTATCATAATTCCCACCCAGATTCTACCTCTCGCCTTTATACTGGGGCAGTTTACAGTGGCCATTTCATCTATTAAAGTGCACCTCTTTGGGAGGATGTGTCTGAGAGGAGGATGCTGCAGAGCATTATGGACAATCCCTCTCACCCCCTCCATGACATTCTGGACAAACAGAGGAGCACCTTTAGTAACAGACTGATTCCACCGAGGTGCGGAACTGAATGCCACAGGAGATCCTTTCTCCCTGTGGCTATAAGACTCGACAACTCCTCCTCCTTAAGTTTATAAGTTTATGGTTTCATTGCACATCTGTATTTTGCACTATTACTTTTTAAAGCACATTTTGTATTCTTTTCATATCTCAATGCTTACATTGTGTATTTTAAAGTATATATTTCTGACTGAGCAAACCTGCAACAATAATTTCCTTTGAGATAAATAAAGTTTTATCTTATATTACCTTATCTTATCTTGCAACTATGTTGTCAGAGAAAAAGTGCAAACTCCAGCTGATGGCAGCGAGTCAAATTTGAACTTTGCCTTTAGAGCTGAGAGGCTCTGGGTGATATAAACCAGCTGTTAAAGATAGTTTCAAGTTTAGGTTTACTGTCATAGCCATATATACCCAGGGGCAATGCCATCCACAAATTTACCACTTATATTCTCATTCAAATCAGCAATATATATATGAAATTATGAAATAAGTCAATCTTTCATTCTGCTCATGCACTGACTCTTGACTGTAAATTGCATCTGATCTCTCCAAAGCATTCTCTTTAGGCTTTGGTGATTCCAGGAAATTCAAATACATCTAGTCCCACACGCTCTTTTATCTCATCAGCATAATACAAAAGTCTAATAAAGTATCCATAAATTTAGTAGTTACATTTATGTATCATATTTAGCACATTATTGGACATTATGAATTAATTTGCAATAGTCTCTACTTCTTGTTGTCTCTGCCCTGCATACTGACTCCCTCTCTAAGTTGCTGTCAACAATAAATCTTTCCTCTTTTTTCCTTTCAGCTTCCAACTCACGCACTCCTCTCTATTGACTTTCTGTACCAAGACCAGAAAGGGCACCGTGTGGATAACAACACCACTAGCTGCAACTTCTCACCTGGTTTGCACACAGTCCTAATTTTGAATATATCTCTGGTCCTTCATCATCACTGGGGAGCACTGATACCAGGAAGGTGCTCACATGATCTTCTCAAGGGCAATTATGAATGGGCAATAAATACTGCCCTTGCCAGCAATGCTCAGATCCTGATAATGAACGTAATAAAGCAAAGACAAAACTGAGCCCTGTAACTCCATTCATGGAAAGAATCATTATTCAACTTGTATGTCCAATGATAATTAATCTTTAAGATGTGAAGATAATTCGTGTGCTGGACTCAATAATAAATTAGTTCATCCATCTAGCTAGAACAGTTCATGGGCATAATTATAAGATCATTCAAAGAACTTCAGATACTTTGCTGATTTTCCAATGATAGTTTTTTTCTCTGCTTTACTGAGGTTTGTTCATTAATATGATGATGGTTCAGCTCTTTAAGGATATCTTCAGTCATTAGATAATTATAGATCTAATGGTGAACACACAGAGTATGATAATTTTATAGCTCCTTATTATTTTTTGTAGATCCAAAAATCAGTGATCCAAGAGGCTTGCTCTGATCTACTGTGCTTTCCAGGCCGTACTTGTTTTTCGGAGTCTTAATATACAACTTGTACAAAACCAATGCCATACAATTGTGTAATGTCATGTTTCTGAGCTTTCTTACATTTGTTTGCAACATTCACACTGACTCCTCTCTCTCTTTGTATGGGTGTCCTATTTATGTTACCGCATTCAGTTCACTGAATTTTGCGACTCAGCGCACTCACTGAGACCATCTTAGGCTTGAAGCAGATTTACAGTTGTTTTTGTTATGACCCTCAACATAATCATTGCAGACTTAATTCCCAGACCATTGCACAGTAATGTGTGACCACTCCCTTGTGAGAACTTGGTTGCCATGAACCATAAATATATAAGGAATCCTTGAGATGATTTATTAATGTAACTCCACACAGCGAATACAACACTACCTTTGTAAAAAACTGGAAGTGTTACATGGCATAAATTGAAATTAAGTTTACTTTCTTGTAAGTTAAATGACCACATTTGGCAGGAGAAAAGGAAGTAGAAAATACTTCCAATTAAACTCCCTTGTGCCTCTGAACAGTTTGGCTCACAATGCTTCTCATTTTTCATAAAACAATTTTAGGTCTGCAGTATATCCATATAAGGGAACATAAATTGCTTTGCACATCTCCAATAAAAATGTATTTTACAATTCAGAATCATGTTAATCCAGAGCTCAGCAATATTGTGCTAATTTCTGGGTTACTTTTTGATTAGTATTTCATGGATTCATGAAAAATGTATAACCCAGAAGACTATTCAGCCTATGCTATCTGTACTAGTTGAAAAAGAGCTAACCAACCTAATTCCATTTTCCAGCACTTGATCTGTAGCCTTTCAGGCAATGGGTTCCTCAAATTTTAAGTGCAGTGAGTGTTTCTAGCTCCAGTATTCTTTAACAAGCCTTTGCCAAGGAAGAAGATGCTGTTGGAGTTTCAGCAAGGTAATAGTGAGAGGTTGTTTCTCTGAGTAGAGGAAATCTGCAGTACAGTATCTCAATGGTTGACATTAGGACCACTGCTTTTAAAAAAATCTACATTAATGACTTGGACCTGGAACTTCAGGTACAATTTACAAAGTGCAAGTGGCACAAAATCTGGAGGATTTCAAGGAGTCCTAGACATGCTGATGGACAGTGTGAATCAATGATAAAACAAAATTAATACTGAGAAATACAAAATAGTATGTTTTTGTAGGAATAAAAGGAGGAAATCTAAACTAGATGACCAAGTTCTAAAATGGGTACAAAACCTGAGATATGGGGGTATGAAAGTAGTTCAAAGGCCACTGATCCTGGCCTTTAGAAATTCAGGCAAGGAGTATAAGAACAAAGAAGTTGTATTGAAATTTGTAACACACAGGCTTGGCTACAACCATAGTATCATAACTAGTTTTGAGCATAATACTTTAGGAAGATATCAAGATTTTTGAGTGGTTAAAGTTTCAATAGGTGCATTTAATATCAGAGAAATGTATATAATATACATCCTGAAATGCTTTCTCTTCACAACCATCCACGAAAACAGAGGAGTGCTCCAAAGAATGAATGACAGTTAAATGTTAGAACCCCAAAAGCCCCCCCAGCTCCCCACTCCCATGCGTAAGCAGCTGAAAAGCAATGATCCCCCTCCCCCACCAGCAAAAAAGCATCAGCACCCTCCACCGAGCACTCAAGCATGCATCAATAAAGACACAGACTTGCAGTACCCCATAGACTACTCGCTCACCTGGTAATTTGTCACACCACAGGCTCTCTCTCTCTCCTTAATAAGGAAAAAGAGATGCCCCTGTTTCACAGCGATGACCAAGATGATTCCAGGGATAGGTAGATTGGTGAAACTATGGTTGTGGCAAGAAGAGGATTTAATAAGAGCTACTTAAAATCACGATGGATATCAATAAAATAGATTAAAAAACTGCTAAGTTAGAATCTTTCGACATAGAATGAAGTGGATAGGCAAAGGAGCCTTAAAAGGAAAGGTTTTCTTATTCAGCAAGTGGTTAGAGTCTGGAATGCATTGCTAGAGGGAGTAGTGGAGGCTGAATCAACCACAGCATTGAAAAAGGAGCTGGATAAGTACATAAAAAGAAAGAATTTGCAAGGCATTGGAAGTGGGTCAAATTGCTTTTACATACAGATGGTCAGGACTTGATGGGCTGAATGGCCTCCTTGACTGCTATGATCATGATTCTTTGATTGATGCTCTTCTATCCTGCTTTCATATGAAATGGCAAGGGCCCCTTATTTACCTAATCAGCCAAAAATTCCTTCTGAAGTATCTCTACAGCTCCTATTCACAGAGGATGGTAGTATTAGTAAAACCGTAGCAATGTAAGCCTAGCTTTCTGCCGTACATTTGCTTCTAGAAACTATATTTATGGTACAGCCTTCACCATTTATCCCAGGAAATGATTTTAAGAGACTCTTCACACATCATTATGTAGGTCGTTAGAAGTAGTCATTCCTGCACTATCAGAAAGCAGGAGCAGTTCACATGATATTTTCTATCCAAAACCTTCATAACCTCCAAAATGAATTCATTCTCATGAGTCCAAGCTAGGAATATGTTGTAAAAGAAGTGCGGGAAGTATTCAGAGCAACACACACAAAATGCTGACAAGAGAAGTCAGAGTCAGCATAAAAGCAAAATAGAGGGCCTAATATATAACAAAAATTAGTAGACATTTAGAGGACTGGGAAACTTTCAAAAACCTACAGAAGGCAAGTACAAAAGCCACAAGGAGAGAAAAGATGAAATATGAAGGCAAGCTAGCCAATAATATTGAAGAAGGTACCAAAAGTTTTTTACAGATATAAAAAGTAAAAGAGAGGTGAGAGTGGCTATCGGAGCGCTGGAAAATGACACTGTAAAGGTAGTAACGGGGCACAAAGAAATGGCAGACAAGCTTATTAAGCATATTGTGCCAGCCTTTACTGTGTGAAGCACGAGAAGTCTGGTGGAAATTCAAGAGGGTCTGGGGGCAGAACTGAGTGTAGTTGCTATTTCTAAGGAGAATGTACTTGATCTGAAGGTGATCAAGGGAATCTGAAAGGTCTGAAGGTAGATAGGTCACCTAGAACAGATGGACTACACCTCAGGGTTCTGAAAGAGGTAACTGAAGAGATTATGGAGGCATTAGTAATGATCATTCAAGAATCACTAGATTCTGGAATGGTTCCGAAAGACTGGAAAATTGCAAATGACACTGCACAACCCAAGAAGGGTAGGCGACAGAAGAAAATAAATATAAGGCAGTTAGTCTGTGAAGATGTTCGAGTCCATTATTAAGAATGATGTTTTGGGGTACTTGGAGGCACATGTTAAAATGAGCCAAAGTCAGCATGGTTTCCTTAAGGGGAAAGCTTGCCTGACAAATCGGTTGAAAATTTTTGAGGAAATAGCAGGCAGGATAGATAAAGGAAGGTCAGTGGAAGTTGGTTACTTGGATTTTCAGAAGCCCTTTGACAAGGTGCCATGCATGAGACTGCTTAATAAGATAATTGGTAAACATGGTATTACAGGAATGATACTAGCATGGATAGAAGATTGGCTGACTGGCAGGAGGCACAGAATGGGAATAAATGGGGCCTTTGTTGTTTGGCTGCCAGTGTCTAGTGGTGTTCTGAACAGTCGGTGTTTGGACCACTTCTTTTCATGTTATATGTCAATAATTTGGGTGACAGAATTGATGGCCTTGTGGCCAAGTTTGCAGATGATACAAAGGTAGGTGGTGAGGCAGGCACTGTTGAGGAAGCAGGGAGTCTGCAGGAGGACAGATTGGGGGAATGGGCAAAGAAGTGGCAGATGAAACCATGGCAGGTGTATGGTCATGCACTTTTGTAGAAGGAATGAGGAGAAAATTCAAAAATCAGAGGTGCATAAGGACTTGGGGGTCCTCGTGAAGAATTCCCTACAGGTTAACTTGCAGGTTGAGTCAGTGGTGAGGAAGGCAAATGCAATGTTAGCATTCATTTCGAGAGGACTAGAATATAAGAGCAAGGATGTAATGCTGAGACTTTATAAAGCATTGGCCAGACTGCACTTGGAGTATTGTGAGCAGTTTTAGGCTTTTTATTTAAGAAAAGATGTGCTGGCATTCCAGAGGGTCTAAAGGAGGTTTACAAGAATGATTCCAAGAATGAAAGTGTTAATACATGAGGAAGGTTTGAAGACTCTAGGCCTGTACTTATTGGAGTTTGGAAGAATGAGGGGGGATCTCATTGACACATGTTGAATATCGAAAGGCCTAGATAGAGTGGATGTGGAGACAATGTTTTCTATAGTGGGTGAGTCTAGGACCAGAGGGCACAGCCTCAGCATAGGGGGATATCCATTTATAACATAGATGAAGAGGAATTTCTTTAGCCAGAGGGTAGTGAATCTGTGGAATTCATTGTCACATATGGCTGTGGAGGCCAAGCTATTGGGTATATTTAAAGTGGAGTCTGATAGGTTCTTGATTAGTCAGGGTGTCAAAGGTTACATGAGAATGGGGTTAAGAGGGAAAATAAATCAGCTATGATAGAACGGCGGAGCAGATTTGATGGGCTGAATAGACTAATTCTGCTCCTATGTCATATGGTCTTATGGTCTTATTCAACAAGTCAGGCAAAACTTAAAGAACATAGTAGAAGAATTAGTGAATAATATTGGTAATTGAAGATGGTATTCAGTTTCTCCCATTGATATTTCCTCCAGATCAAATTTGAGCATTTGTTAATCTCTTTAGTACCCTCTCTCATGTTATACTCTCATCGTATTTGATAGTTAACCTCACCTGCTGTCTAGTTGACCAGAGATCTTTCCTTTTGTCACCCTGCCCTCTCATTTGTATTCACAGGCTGTCTTTCCTCTCCCTTTTCAATCCTGATTTGGGGTCTTGACCTGAAATCTCTGTTACATGTGGACATCCCTCTCTTCTGAAGCTGTGCCCTCTGGTCCTAGACTCACCCACTATAGACTAATCCTCTCCATATCCATTCTATCTCGGCCTTTCAATATTTGATAGGTTTCAGTGAGATCCCCCTTCATTCTTCTATCCCACCAAGCAATTAGTTATTTTGCTCCAGTTTCCAGTGTCTGCAATCTCTTGAGTCTCCTTTCTCTTTTTTGTAAAAATAGTATATCATTTGTGGTTAATTTATGTTTTTCCTGTGAGTATGATGCTATGTACCCATAATAATCCTGAAAGCATTTCATTGCACCTATGCATACATGTACTTGTGCATATAATAATAATCTTGACTTTGACTTTTACCAGTTTGAAGTTATATTACCTTTCCTTTTTGCTATGCCTTTAGGTAAATTCCTTGTACATCTTTTCTGTCCAACTAATCATGATATACTTTTCTGAGAGACCACTGACTCTTCTTCCTCAGGTTTTAGATTGCAAGGTTGCAATAGATTGCAATATAGTTATTGTAGTAAAAGGGATGAAATTCTTTTGCATCTCTTTATCTTCAACTGGATTTGTGAACTTATTTCTGAGAATGGAGGCAACCAAATAACCAGCTGTGCAAATAATCAGATGGTTACGATTAGAACAGGAACTCAGTCACCAAAGAGGCAAATTTTTTTATTTGGGTTTCAGATCTAATGAATACAGGTCAAAATTCAGATCCTGAGAACTCAGTGGATGCTTTTAAGTAGTGACTTCCAAGTGGACCACAACCTTGTTGTGGTTTGGAGACCTGTGTGCCTCAATGACCCAGAGAGCTATGCTGGCTGGAGTCAGGGTCTTATGTTTTGGCTTTTGGTAGGATCACCCATTCCAAATAGGACAAAGGGTAGATGCCAGACTAAGAGTGGCTCACTGGACTTCAGGTTCAGGGATTCAACTCAGGGCCAACAACCCTGACTGGTAAAACAAAACTGTTACAGAACAGCAATGAAGAATCCTTCTACATCTGAGTGCAACATTATTCCTGAATCTCCACCTGGATTTGCATGACTGACAGTGAAAAGCAAGAGGAAGCTACTAACATGATGAAGGAAGCCCTGAACACTGCCAGAGATGGAGAACCTTCATTGCTGCCCTAAACGTCAGCGGCAGGAAGTAAAGTTTTAAGTAGTGAACAGCCTCTGTCAATGGATCACTGACAAAAGAAGCCACCCTTTCCTCCAACAACCTCCCATCCTAGCCTTTTAAAACAGTCAAGGGTGAGACACATGGTCTGGACGCCTGCATTGCTTGGACCACCAGTACAGTGCAAAGCGATAACAACCTATTTGAGTAACAACACAGTTGTACAAACTTCCAGTGAAACCTACACCCACAAAATGATATCAGCTTGGAAAACAGATATATTTTTGCCGCTGACATCAATCCACAGTCTAACTTTTGTGAAAAAAAGAATTGACAAAATATTTTGTATATACCAAAGGAAATTTTAAAGGACTAATAAAGTTGTAATCTAGTCCATACCAGAGCAATATTTACATGGGCCCAGAAAGGAATATTAGATAGTTTTCATAATTGAGATCTGAACAGTAATGTCCATTTGAGGCTCCAGTGCTTAGGAGAAAGTGCCTCCATTGATGTCCAACATGTAGAGCAAACTCCACATGAGTAACAGAGCCTCATGGGAAAAAATGCAAATTTCTGCTTTTAATAAGTGGAACTACATAACATTTTTTCTGAATATTGAAGGAATTTTGCTGTTATCTTCTGCTATAAATTGCTGGTTCTCAGCACCTCTGTATACCTGTACCCATTGACAAGCTTTATTCAGATAGGTCCCCAGAGATTCTCTAAGGTACAAGTTTTGTAATGGTTTTTTGTGCAATATGATAGCGTTAAGTAATGAGTTTGAGGAGTCATATTCCTGTATAAGCCAGACAATAATGAATATAACATCCAAAAATAGATATACAATTTGAAAAATTGCTCCACAGAATTTTTAGCTAAGAAATGTGTGGTGCAATCCAATTATATTGATTCCCACTTTTTTATCTAGTCAGCTCATTTATTTTTGCGTCTTCTTTCTTACTCCGGCTTTTTTCTTAAATTCATTTTTTTTCAATATTTCCATGTGGTGAAGTCTCTAGAGATTGCAAAAGCTCTATTTTCCATTTGGATAGTTTCTTGTTATGGCAAGAGATTACCAATTGGACAGAGGAATTGATTCAAGAGTGTTGTCAAAGCTTCTCAGAGTGTACAGTAGCATATGTATCAGTTGGAAATTTGGGCAGAAAAATGGCGGATGGAGTTTAATTGGGGCAGGTATGATATGGTGCATTTTGAAGATTAAATGCAAGAGGACAGTATACAGTAAATGGCTGGAGCCTTCAGACCCTTTATGTACACATCTTGGGATGTAAATCCATAACTCCCTGAGAAAAGTGGATAAAGTGCTAAAGAAGATGCTGGCAATGAAGGAATTAAAAATCTGTAAAACTGCTAACTCGAATGAATCAAGGACAGTGGAAGCAGACAAAACAAATGTCTTTGTTGTTGCCATGTAGTGGAAGGACTAGAGACTGGCATTTTGTGAGGCAGTTCTCATGACCGCCATTTTGTGAATTGTTTTGTGAACAGTTCTTACTCAGGGATGGTTGGATCAGAGCAAAGTGAACATAACAAAGCCCTCACTGATAAACTGCTGCAGACTTATGGAAGAACAGTCTGTGCCTCAACTGAAGTAATCCAAGTCCAATGTTTGATTTGAAATAACTTGACTGAAGGAAATGCAGGGGAATGACATCAGAGGCAGTCTTTATTTGGGAGAAGGGCAATGAGATAATAACTGGTGCAGAACTGATATGAAAAGAGAATTTCAGGGGAAGAACATGGAGAACTCTAGAGACAAACTATTCCAATGAAGACCTTCCTCTCACCCATGACAAGGGCAGGGAAAAGCAGGATCAATCATCTGGCTAACAAAAGATCCCCTATTTCAGTGTTATGAGTTGGAGTAAGGGTCTGGCTGAGGACTGGTACAAAAGGAAGAATAACATTCAGGAATCTGTCAATTATAACAAAATACCAAGTTAATGTGGATTTTTATGTTGATACAATAAAGCGTGAGTTTTGAATTAATTGAGATTTACAAGGATGTTGCCTGGATCGGGGAGCATCCCTTATGAGAATAGGTTGAGTGAACTCGGCCTTTTGTCCTTGGAGCAACGGAGGATGAGAGGTGACCTGATAGAGGTGTATAAGATGATGAGAGGCATTGATCGAGTGGATAGTCAGAGGCTTTTTCCCAGGGATGTATTGGCTAACATGAGAGAGCACAGTTTTAAGGTGCTTGGAAGTAGGTACAGAGGAGATGTCAGGGGTAAGTTTTTTATGCAGAGAGTGGCGAGTGCATGGAATGGTCTGCCGGTGATGGTGGTGGAGGTGGATATGATAGGATCTTTTAAGAGACTCTTGGTTAGGTACATGGAGCTTAGAAAAATAGAGGGCTATCAGTAACCCTAGGTAATTTCTCAGGTAAGAACATGTTCGGCACAACTTTGTGGGCTGAAGGGCCTATATTGTGCTGTAGGTTTTCTATGTTTCTATGAGACCCGTGTGGTCAATTACCTCAACTAAGTTATTTATTTATTTACTTCGTGATACAGTGTGTAATAGGCCCTTCGAACTGCGCCACCCAACAACCTACCGATTTAACCGTAGCCTAATCACAGGACTATTTACGATGACCATTAACCTACTAACCAGTATATCTTTGGAATGTGGGAGGAAACTGGAGCACTCAGAGGAAACCCATGCACACATGGGAAATAATGTATAAACTTGTTTACAGGGAATACCGGAATTGAATTCTGAACTCTGACACCACAAGCTGTAATAGCATTGCATTAGCCACTGGGCTACTGTGGCACTCTTTGGTTAAGGGCCAACAAAGGTTTGTCTTCATTGGTCAGGGCATTGAACTTAGAAGTTGGCACATCATGTGGCAGCTGTATAAAACTTCGGTTAGGCCACATTTGAACTATTGTGCTGATGCACCATCAATAACTCTCCGAGACATGAGGCGAGATATAGGCTTTTATTGGCTGGAAGAAAGAACAAGCAGCTATTGACTACCTGATGCACCATCAATAACTCACTCTGAGACGTAAGGCGAGATATCGGCTTTTATTGACTGAAAGAAGGAACAAGCAGTGGTCGACCACCATACTACATCCTGGAGACTGACAGGTATATGTAGTTCACCCCACCACCACACTACATCCTGGAGACTTGAGGCCAGGGCTCAGGCTCCAATCGTCTTTATACAGGGGTCTGTGGGAGGAGCCACAGGAGCGGTCAGCAGGGGGCGTGTCCAGACAGGCACACGTAGTTCACCACATGTGCAACACACACAAAATGCTGGAGGATCTTAGCAGGTCAGGCAGCATCAATGGAGGGGAATAAACAGTTGACATTTTGGGCTGGGACCTTTCATATTGCTCTGGTGGCCAGATTATAGGAATTATGTGGAGTCTTCGGGGAGAGTGAAGAAGAGGTTCATCAGATGTTGATTGGATTAGACTGTATTAACTATTATGAGAGGATGAACAAACTTGGACTGATTTCTCTGGGGTGTCAGAGGCTGAAGGGCAACTCAACAGATGTATTGTATATAAAATTATTTGATCAATAGATAGGGTCAAAGTCATTTTCCCCGAATGAAAATGTCTGATTCTAGAGGATGTAGGTTTAAAGTGAGAAGGGGAAAAGTTTAAAGGAGATATGTGAGGCAAGTTCTTTGCACAGAGAGTGTGCTAAGTACCTGAAACGTTCCACCAGGGAAGCTGGTAGAAGCAGATGCAACAGCAACGTTTGAGGCATTTAGACAGACACATGGACATGCAGGGAATGGAGGGATCCAGACTATCTGCACACAGATGGGTTTAGTTAGTTTGGCATTATGATCAGCTTGTCCCCCTGCTGTACCTTTCTATGCTGTAAGTTCTTTATTTTAAAAGTGTCACATCCCCAGTGATTTTTAGGAATCCCGGATCCACTTCTGCTCAAAATGGAGAAGGAGCAAAGGAGCATTTTGGGATGGCATTGGAAACACATAAAAAATAGTATAAGTGCTGTAAGGAGCATGTCACCTCTCAAACAACACAACCATCCGTCCAATCAGGCACCTATTTCCAACCTATGTGAAAGAATAACTGCCCCACATTGGACCCATCAGCCAGCTCAGATCCCACAGCTGAAATAGGTCATCCTCATTCCCGAGGGATTGCCTAAAAAGAGGAGTTTACAATTGTATTTCTTTAAAATGTCATGACACTCTTCAGCCACACATTGAGCGCTCACTATTCATCTTCAGTTTTAGAAAATCAGCCTTTTCAGTTTATATCAGAAAAAATGTGTTGCCTGGGAATGAGAATGAGGCTGAGTTCAGGTGGGAGCGTTGGGAAGAAGAGCCATGATCGTTGGCCTGATTGAGGCCTCTGCTATGGTAAAGGAGAGTTAGGAGAAATATTTGCACAAGTGTGTGTTTGTGTGTGTGTGTGTGTGTGTGTGTGTGTGTGTGTGTAGGTGGATTGAGGCTGGTGGGGGAGTGCAGCTGGGAAGACTGGATGTTGGGGCTTTGTACTCAGGTGGTTGGGGATGAGGAGGGGTGGTCTGATCCTTCCATCAGCCACCATCTGCTGTAACTGCCAGAGAATTATGGACTTGTGCAATCAGTCATCATTTTGCTGACCGACAATCCTCTGCCTAATTCATGGTGCAGTTTGTCTTTGACAATGAGGGATCAAAATCAGTGTTGCCCACAAGAAGAGTGACTAGGGCAGTGCTGTGTTATGTAGGATGGCAGATAGATTCTGGAGAGATTAAGGTCTTGGGTCAGTGGATGAGCAGGAGGCTTCAGTGAATGATGCCTTAAATCATGGGTCAGTGATAGTCTGGACTGAGTCAGGTTCCTAGGATTGGGTCTCAGAAATTAAAGGTGCAGACAATAAATTATTGATGCTGTTGAATTTTGGTGGTAGTGATTGTGTAGGGCATTGGAGCCTCTATAATTGGATCACTTGAGAAGAATTCAAGAGGATTTAGAGAAGCCTTTTGAGAGTTGGAAAATCAGAAGTTGTTGGGGTTGGAGTTAGAAAGACTGGAACAAGGAAGATAGAAACATAGAAGATAGGTGCAGGAGTAGGCCCTTCGGCCCTTCAAGCCTGCACCACCATTCAGTATGATCATGGCTGATCATCCAACTCAGAACCCTGTACCTGCTTTCTCTCCTTACCCCCGATCCCTTGAGCCACAAGGGCCGTACCTAAGATGGAGCTTGGACCTTGGGTTGTTGGGAATGACATTGGCTGAGGTGTAATAATACAGAAACAAAGTGCTTGAGGAACCCAACAGATCAGGCAGTACCAATGGATGGAAATAGACAGTTGATGGGTTAAGAATTTTCATCTAGACTGATGTTGATGGGATTGTTGATGATCAAGAAGGGTGGTTGGTAGTATGGGAGGGATAGGGCATGAAATGAGAAATAAGTATGGGACATGCTTGGCAGTGATTTCAATCCAGGATTGTAGTGTGAAAATTGAAATGCCTTGTGAATGTCCAACTGTGATTGCTGGTGGGCCAATCCGGTTAAGCTCCCCTTAAATCCCCCCGAAGGAGCATGGCATAAGAAATCATCCTCTCCACTTGAGATTGCTGGAAATGCAGGAGATCAGACAATATCAGTGGAAAGAGAAAAACAACTTAATGACCAGGGTATCAGAACTGTAAAAGTGAGGAAACTAATTTGGAGTTCTAGTGAAAATAAAACCATTGCGAGAGCAGAAAACAGAAAAGTTTGAATGAGAGAAGTGATCAGATGATGTTGAATGAAGAAAACTGCTGAAGATTGCTGAAGCTTTGTTAAGGAGGCACATACAGTATAAGAGGAGTTGAAAGATCTTGACCCAAAGATGAGGTGCTGTACCTTGAACTTATGTTGAACTTTGTTGGAACAATGTAGGAGTGCAAAGACAGAGGTCAAGTAGCGAAAGGAATGGAGAATTAAAGTGGTAGATAACAGGAAGCTCAGGGTCATATAGCCTGTGAATGTACTGTAACTAAAACTTAGAAGGAATGTGTTATTAGATTAAGTAATAATATTTACACTTGCAAACTATATGTAATGCAGTCTTGGTTCCTGAACATGATTTATTTTAACTTAGTTGCATTTCAATGATGAGAAAACAGTACTGATATTGATATATATTAGGGAGGTGAAGAGACACGTCTGCAATTCTTTCTTTTCATCACAATGTAAAGAAAGAGATTTGGCATTTTTTCTCATTCTGTCTTGGAAAACATTACTCTCAGTTGACACATTATTATTTTCTTTAAAGTTGCTTGTGTGGCCATGGGACTGTTTGAAATAATGAACAGCAGAATTCCATTGTACAACTAGCAAATCCCCAGCAGGTGTCACAATTTTCCATAAAATACCATCGTGTGCAGCAACTCTTCTCTTAAAATATGCAATCAAGCCAACACTGCTTAGGGGCCATGTTCAAACACATAGAAATTTCATGTCTTCTCCAGGTAACTGCCTGTTGGAATCAAAGTTGCTTAAGAAGTCACTCTTGAACTCTTGACATGATTGGACTCTTAAACTGGGAATTATCAGCCACATACTGTACCTATGACAGTGACAGGGCATTATGCTCTTGGATATGGGCACTGGGGCAGAGAAACTGGTGCACTGCGTCCCCAGCATAAAGAACCCAATCTTTGTCACTTTGACCATGTCATCTAATAGCCTCTGAACGTGTGTTGGCTCCAGCTTTCACCTTCTGCTAAAGTTGAGGCCACTACCACTTGAAAAGCTATTTGCCAAAGCACTGGCAATTATGTGTTACACTCTGATTAGCAACCCAATGGTGTGCTCACATATGTGTTTATGAACTATGATAGAAATTGCCAAGCAATGATTGGAGAGTGAGCCTGGCTGTAAAATTCTGTATCAAAGCATGTAAAATGGTCATACTATAAAATATAATACACAGTCCTAAATCATTGGAAGCTTTTGCACTCTTTTATATTAGCTCACTGTGTCTCATTCAGTTTGTTTTCTTATCCACAGCAGTTGTAACACAGCTTAGCAAGGAGGTGGCAAACAAAATTCTGAGCTTCATTTGTTCCATGCAAGCTCTCCAATGTTTGCAAGCAAAGAAATAAAGCGAAGAATTTTGTTTGCCACCCCCTTGTTAAACTGTGTTACAAGAGAACTGTTTATTAAACTCTGTCAGAAGTGCAGCTCTCGGCACTGAATGAGCACCTCCAGTTTCAAAATGTGATGTCAAATCCCATGCGTACAGAGTCATTATGTGGGAAGGCTGACTGGCGAGTCCTCTAAATGTGACTCTGCAAGCAGCTGAGAGCATGGGCATGTGGATCCTAGATAGGGAAGAGCAGTTGATCAACAGGACCATTAACAGGGGGATGAGGGTGAGCAAATTGTAAGCAGGCGTTATGCTGAGTTGTTTCTGAAACCAGATCTCCTGCTCCTTTTCTGCACGGTTAAGTCGTGTGGCATCAGACACTGAAAAAAAAAACTGGAATAAAGAGGATTAAGCAGATCTAATTTTCCAGCAGAAATGTGAACTTGGATTGACACAGATGCTGGACTGGAGCCATGTTCTGACTTACTTTGTTTGACGTGGCAATTTCAGAGCTTCCTAACTGAAATCTACTGTATCTGTATGTGTGTCTGTGTGTGAAACCATGCAGTGGAAGAGAAGTGTGCAGGAATTCGGAACCCATTGTGTCTACATCGATGTTAATATCCACTTGTCCATACTTTGCCCTTGCTTGCCACCCTCCTGTGAGCACACTTCCTTGAAGCCACCAGCTGAGGCCACTCAGAGGTGAAAAGGGGTGTTGGGGTCTATCAGGGATATAGGCTCCCAGTGATCATCTACAAAAGGTGTTTGGGACTTACAGTACATATATTTTGCCACATAATATAAAGTTCCCACATGTTAGCCCTTCGAAGTGCTATCAATTCTTGTACACTTTCCTGGTCTGCAGGGATTATCAGAGAATCTGGGAGTTAGTCCAATGCGCCTTGTGGAAAAGTACACAAATGATCTATAAACTGTGCAGTGAAGTGTTAAATGGCTGATCACTGAACTGTTTCCATGACAGAATCTTGGGGTGATTTTGAACCTGGCACCATAAATGAGGGTAAGTAATAAGGTAGCAAGAGGTTTCAATTTTCAACAGTTTCCTCAGAATTTTCCCACAAAATATAACAGCACCATTATTAATACTTCCAGCTCCTCCCATTTAAAAACAACAGCTTCCCCCCACCTCTCTGTGAGCAAATAGTTTCATCCAAAATAGGCATGGACTCATTTGCAAATCCAAACCTGTTTGGATGAAAGCTACCATAATTTTCCATTCACCATCTGGAATAGTCTTCAAAGAGGTTCCACGTACAATAGAACTCTCAAAGGCACAGGGGATGTTTTATTTTCACAGCTTTTGGACCAGAATTTTAGTACATGGTTTTATCAAGACTTTTTACCATTATATGAATATTTTCATCTGATCATAAAATTTGCTTTAATGAGACTACAATTTTCTGCACCATTAAAATAGGTCCATGATTCTCTTCTAATTCACCAAGTAGCTCTTTGTAGGTAAAGCATTAAAAGGACTTTGGAAGGGGCTGAAAGAAATTTGAGGCATGAAGGAAGGACTCACAAAAAACAAGCAGATCAAGTTATAAAATCTGTTGAGGTTGAAAAATTGGAATTAGGTTAACTTTACTATTTAATCCGAAATTATCCACACTTAAGAGGGTCTATGATTCCTGTCATGTCCTGCTCATCATCACGTTGAAACTCAGCTGATTCCATCTCTTCCATCGATGTAATTTCATCATTTGGGATGTGTACATGTATCTTGAAGCTGGCAACTGATAGTGAGAAAGCCTTCTTTTGGATTACTCATAGCACCCTTTCAAGCCTCTAAAAACAGGAAAGGGACAGCTTTGGAAATCAGATCCCAGTGTGCATTTTGAACAAAGTTTGAATTGTTTTTAAGACAACAAAGCTGTGGGACATTTGAATAGCTTTGTGGATATTACGTAAATGTTACATGTCACATGAAAGTGAAAGTAGGTTAATGTTTGGATGGTACCTGCCTTAACTCAATTATATTCAAGGTAGCAGATAATCTACTGGAGGAACTCAACAGGATGAGCAGCCTCTGTGGGGGGAAAGAAATTGTCAGGATACAGGGTTTTGACTTGAAACGCTGACAGTTTCTATACCTCACAGATGGTGCTTGACGCACTGAGTTTCTCCAACAGATTGTTTTGTTGCTTCAGATTCCAGCACCTGTAGTCTCTATATGTCTACATTCCAGACAGGTTTGCTCGCTTCTGTATAGTAAGTCTTCTGCCAACTTGGCTCCATAACTTTTTTTTTATTAAATGACATCTTGTTATTAGTTCTGTCTTGCAAGTTGAAGGAGTTCATGCAAAATACAAGGAAAGGAAGACAAATGCATGTAAATGAGAGTGGGCCTTTGCTGGATGACAGTGGTTGCATCCATGAAGACAGCTGGTATGTGATGGATTTAACATATTAATTCCAACACAGTGTGTACCTTGCAGTAAAGGGGTATATATAATAAACAAATTTTAAAAATGTGGTTTAAATTTGAAGGAATTAACTTCAACAACAAGTCTGGAGTGAATTGGCATTGGATGTACCTAGTAGATGTCTCTGGTCAATAGTCTTTCCTCGGCAAGATCATTATACTTTGGTTACTCGTTCCAAGCTTGTGAACTGGTCACCTCCTGCACATGATCTGAGGTACTGCAGTGTTGATAGCCTTCACCTGCCTCATGTTAATTTCCTGATGAACATGCCTGATAGAGGTTAACAAGACAACCAGTGATAGGTTTGGCACTGTCACTCTGCTGGTTTTCTCAAAGGTTCACTTTTATAAGTAGATGTGGTCTCAGCAGATGGATCCATTGGTGCATTGGCTGTGATGTTGCTTGATTTCAAAAGATAGAAAATCATGATTGCTCTCCAGCACAAAAGGAATCATGGTTGGCCTTGAAAGTCAGAAGCAAAATCAAAGTCCAGTTTATAGTCATATGCACATATACATGAAAAAAATTACTTGCAACAGCACCACAGGCGCAGAGGCACAACATTCACAAGAAATACATAAACATAAGTTATACAAAACTATACATGAAAGAACATAATTAGAACAAAAATAAACTAAGTCCATTGCAGTGGAAAGTGGTCATTGTGAAGTAGATCCTGAAGATTTACTTCAGATATTCTGGTTCCCCTTTGCACACTTGGTCATAGGTCCTGTTTTTATTCTGAAGGGGTTTCAACCTGTAAACTCACCACAGCCCTTGAAAAGACAAATAAAACTTATTGTCCCTTTAAGTGAACACTCATCTTTCAGAAGCTGAATCCTTTTAAATTCTGTCTGTAGCCCAATAATGATCAATCACTTACTAAAATCTACTCCTCTATGGTTAAATCTCAGTGAGAGGCTTGTTACTAACTAGCTGCTTATTCTCCACTGTCTGAGGTGGATACAGATTAAATAGCAGCCTTCAAGGAGAAAAGGAAATGTTCTTGCACTAACGAGGGAGGGATATAGAATTTGGGAAAAGAGTGAGGAAATGAAGCTGACTGGTTTGCTCTTTAAAAAATCCAGAGTTACCTCAATGGGCTGAATATCTTGACATGTGCTGTACCATTCTGTAAGTCTATCTGTGCATTAAATAAGAATATACCATAAGATATGGTATGATTGGTGACTATTGGCTCTGACCAAGGTTACTATAGCTTCAGCAACATTTTGAGGCAGGAATTAGCATAGTTCCCCTGTTAGCTTATATTGTTTTTTGAGTGTGGTAATGAAACATATTAACTCCTGCCTGAGAAGCAAATTGGATCCATTTCAATTTGCCTACTGGCATAGCAGGTCCACAGCAGATGCCATCTCATTGGCTCTTCACTCAATCCTGGAACATCTGGACAGCAAAGATGCTCTTTCTCGACAACAGCTCAGCATTCAACACTATCGTTCCTCAAAACTAATTAATAAGTCTCAACACCTTGGCCTCAATACCTCTTTGTCCAATTGATTCCTCGATTTCCTCACTTGAAGACCCCAGTCAGTTCGGATTGGCAACAATATCTCCTCCACGATCTTCATCAGCACAGGTGCAGTGCTTAGCCCCCTGCTCTACTCGTTTTACTTCTATGACTGTGAGGCTAAGCACAGATCAAATAATATTTTTAAGTTTGCTGATGACACCACTGTTGTTGGCCGAATCAAAGATAGTGATGAATCAGCATATAGGAGGGAAATTGACAATCTGCCTGAGTGGTGCCATAGCAACATCCTCCTACTCAATGTCTAAAGCTTTGGCAAACTTCTATTGATGTGTGATGGAGAGTAGATAGACTGGCTGCATCACAGTCTGGTATGGAAACATTAATGCCCTTGAATGGAAAATCCTACAAAAAGTAGTGGATATGGCCCAGTCCATCAAGGGTATAGCCCTCCCCACCATTGAGCACATCTACACAGAGTGTTAGCGCAGGAAAGCAGCATCCATCATCAGGGAACTCACCACCCAGGACATGCTCTCTTCTTGCTGCTGCCATCAGGAAGAAGGTACAGGAGCCACAGGACTCACAGCACCAGGTTCAGGAGCAGTTATTACCCCTTAACCGTCAAGCTCTTGAACCAAAGGGGTTAACTTCACTCAATTTCACTCACCCTATGACTGAAATTTTCCCACAACCTCTGGAGTCACTTTCAATGACTCTTCATCCCGTGTTCTCAACATTTATTGCTAATTGATTTATTATTATTATTATTTCTTTCTTTTTGTATTTGCAGTTTGTTGTATTTAGCACACTGCTGGTATGCCCAGTTGGTGCTGATTCATTCTATGATTGGATTTATTGAGTATGCCCACAAAAACATGAATCTCAGGGTTGTGTATGGTGACATATATCTACTTCGATAATAAATTTACTTTGAAGTTTGACATTAGTTTCTTTAAATGGGAAAGCCTGGAATTTCTGCTATGATTCATCCAATGGAGGAGCAGAGGCACTTCTGGGGAAACCATGGAAAAAGTTTATAAAAAATCCCCTTGAGGATTTACATTGAACTTTCATGGAGTTTGTAATACAAGATCCAGAGACCTTGCAAAACTCTCCTTCCAGGTTCTGAAACAATTTATATTGTACTCTGGGAGGCTACTTTGGGAGACTTATACCCCTTTCTCTTAATGAATAAAATGTCCATATTGAGAGTTAAGTGAAACATTTCTACAGACCTCAAAAGCTAAGGAATGATTCTTAATTTATTTTTTGTAAATGTTGCAACAGAAGTTTGACAGGAACTGAGATTTACAGCTCAAAGAAAGTGATCACAGATGTGTCACTGAATTCCACAGCAAGTATTTGCATTCGTGGCGATGTGATTAACTCCCTCACTGCCCTGCTGTGTTAACTTCCACAATTGAATCAGAATTTATTGGCTTCTTTGAAAGGTTTCCTGAAGTGGGCTTGGGTACAAACAAGTATAATTTTTGCAGTCACCAGACTTACGTTGGATCGTAACCAAGCTTTTTACTTGCTGTCTTGTGGGATGTGGTATTGCCAGCATGGCCAGCATTAAATGCTTATTCCAACTTGTCCTTGAGAAGGCAGTGGGAAGCCAGGATTTTGAGCTATTATAGTTCCTGAGATGGAGGCGCTCTTGCAGTGCTGCTTGAAATGGAATCACAATTTTTTAAAACCGAAATAAACTTTATTCAGGATACCCATTAATTTACAAGCATGATTTATATTATTACATTCATAAACAATGCATTAAGTAGTGTTCAACTGCATTTCTTAAAATCAATAGTTCTGTGACCCCTTGAGGTAGTAAGCTACTAAAATAATTGAGGGACTTCCATGCTCAAGCTGGCCCCTTCCTTTCCATTAGCTGAAGAACCGGATATTGTGGTGCAGCCCCATCAAGACCTTGTGGTGGCTGCACCAAGCTTACCCGCATCCCTCAGCATGCACTCCTGCAGCCAGGAATGTGCCAGTTGGCTGCATTCTTATTTATCTATCTATCTATCTATCTATCTATTTATTTATTTATTTATTTATTTATTGCACCTCGTTAACATATTTTGGGTAGTGAGGGTGGGAGGTGGTTAAAGGTCAACCACACCTTGGTTGTGGGAAGTAAGGGAGAAATTGCTAGGACACTGGCAGAGATTTATGAATGAGTGAGGCACAGAAAGGTGGCTAGTGTTGTACCTTTATTTAAGAATGGCTGCAAGGACAAGCCAGGGAACTAAAGGCTGGTGAGCACTGCATTGTTGGTGGGAAAGGTACCGGACAGGATTCTGAGAGACAGGATCTATATGCATTTGCAAATGCAAAGACTGATTAGGGATAGGCAGCATGGCTTTGTGCATGAGAAAAAGTGTTTTGTGAATTTAATTGCGTTTTGGAGGAAGTGAAGAAGATTGGTGAGGTAGACATCGTGTACATGAAGGTTAATAAGGCCCTTGACTAGATTAATGCACGGTAGACTGGTCTGGAAGGTGAGATCTCATTGGATCCATGGTGAGCTAGCCAGTTTAATACAAAATTGCCCTGGTGGAAGGAGTCAGAGCGTGGCAGTGGAGGCCTATGTCTGGTCGTGTGCTGCAGGGATCAGTTCTGTTGTTTGTCCTATAGATTAACAGCTTGGATCAGAATGTAAGTTAGTATGTTTGTATATAATTCCAAAATAGGTGGTGTGGTGGTCAGTGAGAACATGATCAAGATCAACTGGGAAAGCGGGTCGAAGTATAGTAGATGGAATTTAGGTCAAGTAAGTATGATGTGATGCATTTTGGGAAATTAAACCAGGGATTTACATACAGTAGTAAATGACAGGGCCCTGGGAGCATTGCAGAAAAGGAAGACCCAGGGGTATATGTATATAGTTCCTTTAAAGTGGGTACGCAACATTGAATACAAGACTTGGGAGGTTATGTTACAGTTGTATAGGATGTTGGTGAGACCACCCTCAGTCAACTGGCTTCATGACCATTTGTCCCATTCAATTCCTCCTGGTGTCCTCCCAGTGTCCTCTGCCCCTCTTTGCTTACATGGGAGTTTTAAAATTTGTTTTATTGCTAACTTTTCATAGTTCTGATAAAAGGTTATTGACTTGAACATTTACCTTCTCCCTCTCCGGATGCTGTTTGATCTATTGAGTAGTTCCAGCATTTTCTGTGTTTCCTACTTTGCAGGCTTCATTCTGATGTGCTGAGGAGGTGAGCTGGATCCTATGAGTACTTGGCAGGCAGATATAACCACAGTGACAATGCTCATTTTTATTTTTAATTACAGTACATTAATTTTCTGGAACAATTTTGAAATGTCTTCAACTATCAGAGACATAATAAAAATGGCCCTAAGGGCCTTTGACAAGAGGGAGCAGTCAAAGACCATCCAGATCTTTCAGTGATATCCTGGGGATGGGACCATTGGATCTGAGGTCTGAGGCCTGCTTACAGTACGGATTCCTCTCCATCTTGTAGAATGCTTCCCAGGTATGTGGATGATCAGCCTGGCTAGTTCTCTTCAGTGTGAATGAATGGACACTACAGACCGAGTCTGGGCAGCTGGCCAGATCTGGATACTCTGTCTAATATTAAGGTGAGAAAACTTAATCACAATTTAAATCCATAGCACAGATCTAATGCTACGGCACTAATTCAAATGACAAAAGAATCCCTTATGATCCAAATGTTCTAAAGAATACTTGGAGGTAATACTAAAGGTATTTGCTACAGTTAGGTTTATTGCACTTAAGTGTTTACAATCAGTTTTGTAATTCATTGCAATGAAATGTATTTCTGTTACCACTGTAGTTTCCATTCAAGTACTAATTTATATTAAAACTATTTGAAGCACTAATTGATTTTATTGATACAGTTAAAACTCGAAGTTTTATTGACATCCAGACTGTAGGTTGGTGGATATACAAAAAAGAAAAGCACGTACCAGGGACTTATATGTGAAAGCAACACCATCTTCTTAGGTAGTCCCTCAAGGATCATCACAACTTATTTTCCTCCAGTATTGGGCAGCTCACTGGTCAGCAGAAGATTTGAAGCACTGTTATTTTTCAAAGCAACTCTCTTGTCAAATGTACTGGAGCCCCAGAAATCACACCACCAGGTTTCAGAACAGTTATTACCCCTCAACCTATTGGCTCTTGAAACAGTGGGGATAACTTCACTCACCCCATCACTGAACTGTTCGCACAATCTATGGACCCACTTTCAGGGATTCTTCATCATCTGTTCCCAATATTTATTACTTTTTATTATGATTATTATTTATTTTTTCCTTTTTGTATTTGCACAGTTTGTTGTCTTTTGCACATTGGCTGTTTGTCTGTCCTGTTGGGTGTATTCCTCTGATACTATCATAGTTCTCTAATTTACTGAGTATGCCTGCAAGAAAATGAATCTCAGGGTTGTATATGGTGACATATATGTACTTTGATAATAAATTTACTTTGAAATTTGATGCTTAACTTTCAGAAGTATAACATACATTTTAATATCATTAATATAAAACTATCCTTTCTCACAAACTACTGTTTGCAACATAAAACAAAAATGATAAATTCCATTGTAATATTATCATCTACTAATGTATCTTATTTATTTTGGCAAGATTAGAGAGAGTACAAACAGACAGAGATACTGAAGAACTGCAAACTAAAAATTGCAGACAATTGTTGATCATTGACACATAGAATATATTTATGCTGAATGCCTGCTTCATCTGCAGTTTAACATTTATATATTTTTCTGGATTAAATTAGCTGTTCAGTTAGTAAGTAAAAGAATTCCCATTTAAGAGCAGAGTTGCTCATGTACCAGCAGCTCATCGGCCGAGAATCCCACAAGAATGAAGTGAATCCATGGAGAGAGAAACAAAATTAAGTGTTTCTGTTTAAAAACTGGATCAGGTGTCTCCATGTTTTTGTATACTAGGTGAAATGTTGGGGATTTACTGTGAATTGCATAGAGGATGTGATATTTCTTCTTTGTGCTTCTGAAATGCTAATGTATGGAGAAGTCGGGACATGCAATTAGTTGTCCAACTACATGTGCAATACATGGCTGACCCCATTTGCAATAGTGCCTTCAGAACCTTCTATCTCAACCACTAAGGAGGGCAAGGGCAACAGAAGCAATCCTCTCAATGTTGTTATCACTAGGTCCTTCATTATTATTGGGTCTAAATTTTGAACTCCCTACCCAAAAGCATTCTGGGAATACCTTAACTACTAACTACCTTGTCAAGGCTAGTTAGGTGTGGGCAATAAATACTGATCTTTTTAGTGATCACCACAAATCAAAATATTAATAAATAATTTTCATTCATAAATCTATGGCCTTGTCATAGTGAGACCACTTACACAGAAGTAGTCCTCACAATACTTGTGAGTCCTGCTTTGCCATGATTTAAATAGGACCTGTCTGAGGAACTTGCTTGTTTTCTTTTTCTTCATGCTTCACACCTAACCCCATAGTGATTTCCTGCCCCCCACTCTATCCACTATCTCCCCTTACCATTTTCAGAATCACTTTAAATCCTTGCTCCTTATATTTTTCTGTTAAAACTCTAGGGCTTTGACTTAAAGTGTGATGCCCAGAAACGGGCACAGTGGACAGGTACCCCTCGACCAGACCCTCAACTCATGTTTGCCTCCCATTCGATCCCCTGTAGTCACACTAAGTTGGCATGGACCGGTGACTGCCAAAATCCTCGAGCCCTTCCTACCTTGGTTGCCGCAGACAGCAGAGTTTTCCATGAGCTGTGAAGAGTCTTAGACAATGCAACCAGCAATGGGCTTCAGAAAGCTTGTGTTGTCAGAACGCCTGTTCCACTCTCTTTAATTGTCTTGAATGACACAAGGCATTTAGAAACAGCAGATAATAAAGAAACATGAATATTGGTAATAAAATGAAATAACTTATTTGGAATCACTTTATATGTGTGTAAGTTAAAACATAAATATTAATTAAAATATGGTAACAAATTCAATCAGTATGACTTTGCTGACCTTTTCAATGAAGATCAGTGACCTTTTTTAAACCAATTATATAAAGCTAATGATCAATATACTAAGCATATCCAGCTCCTCAGCTCAGTATGATTTGTGACTGTCTCAAAACTTAGTGCTGAGTCCAAGAATGGAATGGGAGTTTAGCTTTGTGTTGGTAAGTCAGGCAACTATCACAACTCGGATACCTAGAAGTCTATTCAGGTAAAATGAAAGCTCCATTGTCAACCTGCGTATTGGCTAATACCATGGCTGCCAGTTTCCTACCCTCTTTACACCGAATGCGCTGATGTGTACACAGCACTCAGCTGGCTATTCCCCATGGAAATGATGGCCAGCCCAATACTACAGTGGAGTCCATTGCTGTCCAGAGTTTCATAAAGGCTCAACATCTTATGTTGGTATTATATCCCTCTATTAATAAGTGCAAGGATCAAATGCACTTTATTCCAGTGTAATCTACTTGCCCTGAAAGGTAGGGAAGAGTGTGGGAGGAATGTGAGGAATGAGTGGATGATGGGTGGGGTTTGCATTAATTTTTGTGGTGTTGGTATTATATATATATATATATACTCTGACTCTTGTTGCAACCGCTTTGAGGTTCAAGAGAATTTACTGCTGCACCGATTCTGATTCAGTCACAGTGTGAGAAGCTGCATGTGGCCATCTGCTAAAGACAGGACAGCGATCAGAACAGTCTTTCTTCATGCGTGAATTGTGCATGTTTATGTGAAGAGTGACCATTTGAAGCAGAGGTCAAATAACACCTGGTGATAAAGGAAGCTTACTTCAATGAGGCAGTTCATTCAGAAGGAAGGCTTTCAGAAATTAGCAGCCACTGACATTAATATGTTGGCAACAGTGCCTGTTTGTGATTTCTCCATTCATGGCATACTTGAGTTTTTTGTCTATCCATAATTGCCCCTTAAATAAGCAGAGAACTTTAATGAATTACTGTATTGCAAATTAAAACAGAAACTGTAAAATACATTGTAACTTCATCATTTGGAAGGCTGCCACAAAATGATTTTATCTATTTTGGCAGGAATAGAAAGAGTAATGAAGACCAGAGTGGTACTGAAGAATTGCAAATTAAATAAACAATTTGGCTAATTGTTGATTGTAGACACCCAGAGGGAATTCAACATAGAACAATATAGAACATTACAACACAGGCCTTTCAGTCTACGATGTTGTGATGACCTTTTAATCAATAATGCTCCAACCATTGAAGGCAAGAATGCAATATGCCTTTACCACCCAATCTACTCATGTGGTCACTTTCAGTGAGAATGGATTTAGACCCCACAATCTCTCTTACATCAATGGTATTAAGAGTCCTGCTACCAACTGTATACTTTCCTTGCAACTTCAATAAATAAAAGGAAAAAAGCAGTGGTTAAATGTGTGTACAGGTTTTCTTATATTTCTATCTGAATTAAGTTTAATACTTGTTACAGTTCTCTGTGTTGTAGACAACTTTTTGATTATGACTTTCAATTAGCTGTTTGTATCTGGAATTTCCACAGACAGTTTTTGGTGAAAGATTATTAGAAAACTGAGAGAACCTGGCAGATTCTCAAAAGTGACTATTTTAGCTGTTACCCAGATTTTCTGATTAAGTTTGGTGAAAAAAATTGGAAGAACTCTACAGGAGAATGTTTGTGAGAAAAGGCCTCATGCTCGACTGAAAGTTCCACCCAATGCTTTTGTATATTTATGTGGCATTCTTCCCATTCTTCTATCCTAAGTAGAAATAAAATGAGACAAAAAAGTCCCTGCTTCCTCTAAAAGTAATTGAACCATGATCTGCAGACATAACGCTACAACACAAGAAAATAGGAGCAGGAGAAGGCTACTGTGCCTCCCAAGCCTCCCCCAACATTCACAACGGGCATGGTTGATCTAGGTAGCCTCAACTCTCTTCTCTGTCATTTCTCCATGCTAATAGTGTCAATAAATAAATAGAGTGATGGATATATTATCATTTGAATTTTGTTAACTAAATAAATTCTGGAATTAGCTTCAGTTATAACACCCCTGAAACTGTTGGATTGTCAAAAAATCAATCCAGTCCAGCACTGTACATCAGAGCAGCTGCATCTTAAAGTTCTTTAGACAAGGTAGTATTTTTAAATATTTGACTACAGCATGACTAAGATTTGTGAGGCTGAGCAAAGGGTTAGGATTAGGTTCAAGCAGCAATTTAGATAAACTCATGACTGCTGAATCCCTGCTATGCAACTCTGAACTCTACTGACGCATTCTTTCTGTAAAAAATTCATGGCTTGGCGTTCCTTCCAATAACCAAGGACAGGGCTGAAGGGGAGATCTTTACTTTTATATGATTCCTGAGCAGTTTACTTTCCACTGACTTTTAACAAGCAGCTACCATTCCACAACCAAAGGTTCTTTTCTCCTTTTCACTTAGCTATTGATTTTTAACTTTGATAAGAGGCAAAGATTAAATGGAGAGCCAGAGACTTTTTCCCAGGGCAGAAAGGACTAATATGGGGTGGGGCATAGTTTTCAGTGATTGTAGGAAAGTATTGGGGGCATGTCAGAGGTGTGTGTTGTTTACACAGAGAGTGGTGGATGTGTGCAATGTCCTGCCAGGGGTGGTGGTAGAGGCAGATACATTAGGAGCCTCTTAGATTGGCATATGGATGATAGAAAAGTGGAGAGCTATGTAGGAGGGAAGGGTTGGCACTATATTAAGGGCTGTACTGTGCTGTAATATTCTACGTTCTATATGTTCTATGTTCTTCTATTTACTCTTTCTATCTATAATAGTAACAGAAGAGTTGAGATAAAAGTGACCCTTTGTTAAAATATTTATTTCCACTTACTCAGCTATTTCCTCACATCTGCATTACTTCACTTTACATTTAAGTTTCATTTTACAGCCAGAAGAAAAATATGTTCACATTTGCTACATATTCAGACTGAGAAATAACTATGTTGTGTTAAACCTGTTGGTGTCTATTGATATTTGATGAAAATATTAATTGAATTATTGACAGTGGAATGTTTGGACTTTTGAAATTTGCAACTAGCTTGTCAATTTGTTCCATCTCAGAGCTGATTAATATTTTAGTTCACTACTAGATCATTCATTATTACTTAAATGTGTCTGTAGTCCAAAAAAATTCAGACAACTGTATGGTTCTCACATTATTTGAACATAAGGAATTGAAGTAGGTTTACGTCATTTGGCCCCTTTTACCTGACCCAGGATTTATCAGACTTTTGCTAATACTTTACCTCAGGATTATTTTAATACAACACATACTTTGGTTCTAATCATGTCTTTCTTGAATATATACAAGAGCTGAACTCGACATCCCGCTTGGGCACAGAACTCCAATGATTTGCAACACTTTGGCCAAGGAATTTCTTTTCATTTCTGTGCTGAAACTACACACGAACCAGGGGGAATATCATCACTCATTAACCCTGTCAAGTCCTTTAGTAATTTTGTATGTAAAGATGAGATCATCTCTCATTTGTCTAAATACAAGAGCCTATTGTTTTAGTCTGCTTAATCTTTCCTCATATGTTAGCACTTCCATTCCAGAAATTAATCTGCATTCTCTCAAATGGAAGTACAATTTTTCTTCCTTATGTAGAATCAGAATCAGGTTTATGGTTACTGACATGTCATGAAATTTGTTGTTTTATTATAGCAGTACAGTGCAAGGAATTAAAATACCACAAATTGCAATAATAAATACATAAGTATTTCACTTAATATTCCAAAATGATTTTAATCCAATTTTTTTAGATGTTGGACAGTACAGTTGTGTACTAAAGTTTCCACTAAATATGTTAAGTTTCAAGGATGCATGAGAAACAGAAGAAGTTAAATTTCAAAGGAGCTTAGGGTACAGAGTCTTGGTTAATTTCAAGGGAATGTGGGAACTGGGGACCTGTGAACTAAAGGAGAGTATGGGAACTAGGACCCCAAGTGTGTCAAAGTGTGTCAGGGAGAGTATAGGAATCAGGGCCTCAGGGTATCAGAGAGAACATAGGGATTATGGTCCTGGTGTGTTAGGGAGAGCTTAGGAACTGGGGTTCCAATGTGCCAGAGGTAGCATGGAAACCAAGGGCTTTGTGAGCTGAAGGGATGTTGGGAACCAGGGCCCCTGTGTACTAGAGAAGTGGAGAGACAGAGCCCCAAAGTGTCAAACGGAGTGAGGGTACTGGGGTCCCAACATGCACCAAGGACCAGTGCAATAGGCTCTCAATGAGTAAGATGCCAAATAATAAGGTTTCTCAATTATTGGAGAGCAAACTATTGGAGTTTTTTAGTTTACTGATTCATTTTGAATAAAGTTCCCAGAATTATTATTCTTGTTTAATGCACCACTAATCTCCTGAAAGCCATTTTCCTCACAATAGTCTTTGAGTCATGCATTCAGCTTTCTGTTCTTACTTACCCAATGCAAATTTGCATGTGGGTTAAGTAGTAATTGGAGATTATTATTTTTATAATTCTGTTTTTAATTTGGACCCTATCTGGTCATATTGCTTCTGCACAATCTCCTTTTTCATCTTACCTATGCACCACAAAAACTGCATTTTCTCATTTCTGCTTTAAGTTCCTTTCCAGACCCAAATGTGTGTCCCTAACTCATTAGGTGACACAACTGCTGGGGCTCATACTCCTGGCTATGGATAACAGTGCTTGTCCTTCTAACTATACTAAACACTTAACAGCATTTCATTCACTTTCACTACACACAGTTTAAGTGGCTTTAATGATGGCTGCACTATCTGTCAGCTTTCTTTATGCTTGAATGGATTGGTGGGGTTTACTGGATAGCATTTTAAGTTATTGCAACACACAGAAAATACTGGAGGAACTCAGTGGGTCAGGCTGCATCTATGGAAAAGGGTAAACAGCTGACTTTTTCAGCCGAGACCCTTGATCAGGACTGAGAAGGAAGGGGCCAAACATTTTAATTTAATTTAATTTAATTTAATAATATATCATATTTAATAATATTTAATAACATTTAATTCCCATTCCTGGCTTGATGTGTCAATCCACGGCCTCCTCTTGTGCCAAGATGAGGCCACCCTCGAGGTGGAGGAGCAACACCTTTTATTCCATCTGGGTACCCTCCAACTTGATAGCGCGAATATAGGTTTCTCCTTCTGGTGAATAAACTTTCCTCACCCCCCCTCTCTATCCCCAACTCTGACCTTTTACTTCTTCTCACCTGCCTATTACTTCCCCTGGGTTCCCTCCTCATTCCCTTTCTCCTATAAGCCACTCTCCTCTCCTCATAGATTCTCCCTTCTTCAGTCCTTGACCTTTCCCACCCACCTGGCTTCACCTCTCACCTTCCAGCCAGCCTCTTCCTCCTCCCCAACCTTTTAATTCAGGCATCCCCCCCCTACCCGTCCCTCTCAGTCCTGAAGAAAGGTCTTGGCCTAAAATGTCGGCTGTTTACTTCTTTTCCACAGGTGCTGCCCGACCTGCTGAGTTCCTCCAGCATTTTGTGTGCATTGCTTTGGATTTTCAACATCTGCAGATTTTCTCATGTTTGTGATTTCAATTAGTTGTTTTTAAGATGTTATGTCTTTGCACTGTTGTCCATAAGTCAGTAATAATAAACTGGATTCTGATTTTCATCATCTTCTGTCTTTGTTACCTAACATTTTTCAATAAAGCTGCTTCAGTTCATCTCCCCCGCTCTCACATAGCCAACACATGGAAACTATATTACAGGAACATAGTCTGTGGCACAGAAACAGCACACTGCAATTTCCCACAAGAGTTCATCCATGACATTTATCCACATCCTGTTGCTCCAGTTTACTGCTTTAATTCAGATTGATTGCTAATCTTGAGGCTAGATTTAAAATGTTACTTTCTCTTCAAAAGGTTGTTAATGAGTTATATAGATCTCACATTTTTTATTATCAATGGACATTTGATAGATGCACAAATTCCTTTCTATTTCTGTCCAACTCACCTGGACTCTCTCCCAGTCATTCTGCACATGGCATTGCAGTTTATGGAATTGGGGATGAATAAAGATTACCATAAATCACTTAATCTCTAACAAGTGCTGTGCTAATTACATGCAGATCAATCCAACATTCCACTAGTACTTGCAAACACTTTGAAGGCACTGTAATAATTAGCACTACTAACACATATTTTCTCATACAGCTCCTCTGTGGCACTAAGTACTTATTTTTCTAAAGAGAGAAGGTTCATTTACTGAGCTCCTCATAGAGGTGTGGTTTTTAAAAAAAAACAAACTTGTCAGAGTGTGGCAAGGTTGACCGCAGCCTCACTTCCAGCCTCTTTAGTACTAACTTAAAAAATACACACCACCAAGCACGGATAAGAGTTCTGCTGTCCCGACTCAAAGGAAATTACTCTCCATCAGCAAGTAATGACAAAACTGATTCCAACATACAAGCAGTATGACTTGGCAAAAACTTTCCTGATAGGTAGCACACACTCAGAGAGTACGCTAATTAAACAGAAGTAAAACCTGGTGAAAAATCCTTAAGCTCTGTTTATTTACAGAACTTCCTTTCAGAAGGTGAGGTTGATTCTATGTGAGTTTAGTGTGAGTTTTATGGATTTTATTTATCAGGCCCATAGACAAGTTTATATCATATTTTATCTTCTTCCCTGGATAAGCATCAATTTGGTAGAAATGAAGGTCAAGAGGAGGAAGAAATCTGACCCAGGGAGGGTGTTGTACAATGATTGAAATGAAACAATCCAGCCAGTACTTCACTCAGCCAAAATAGAGGACCTTAATGGGGAAACAAATCCGTTTGGCTCACTTTATTTTGACTGAACAGATTGCTGTTTTTTGGTTGTCATGGTGTAACTTTGTGAAGTATCCACCTTGAAAACAGTAATGATAAGCTAGGTGGTGGCAAATGAAATTAACAACACGTTGAAGAAATATGATTATATACTGTAATTGCTTAACAAAGACAATTTAAAAGTTAGAAATGTAAAGTTTGTTTGTTGGATTAAAAAATGTTGAAATCATTCATCTATCCCCAAAGCAGCATTGGAGCTAAAATAAGTTGATCTGTACAATTCCAGAAGCAGCATACTTTTTTTCAAAGACAGTTCTTCAATTGATAGCAGCATCACCTCAGATAAAATCTGTTGACCTAGAGAACCGATCACGATGCAACGTTTCCGACAGCTATGAACAAATTCATAGCTATTTGATTTGGACTTTCTAAGCCATTCCTCATAAAGTAGTGATTTTCTTATCTGTAACAGCTGGTGATGTGGAACCAGGCTGAACACAAAGGGAAATAAGAAAGAGAGAGGGAGGGAAAGAGAAAACAACATCTGGATTGCATTCCCAGTGTCTGAATTTCCTTCTCTCTTGCATGAAGTTCCCAAGAGCCCCTCACTAGGCACTGCTTCAAATTTGAAACTCACGTCTGTGCTGCAGCCAAAACATACATTTGGTTTCAATTTAAAGTTTGGCTTTTGTTCAGGGGGAGGATTAAGAAACTTAAGAAGTTTGGGCTGCGCTGTTGCCATAGACTACAGTTGTAAAACCTTTGCTGTTTCTAAAAGATGGGGAAAGCAGCAAAATAAAGGGATTGTTACTATTACATTTTTGAA